>NC_133825.1:24021381-24646381 GCF_047830755.1 Zonotrichia albicollis | reverse complement strand
TTTTTAATGCTGTTGGAGTCCTTTACATGCTCTGTTAGTAACTGGCAAACGATAAGGGGGTTTTGTGACTGACACCTGGAAAAAGTTCCCTTTGGTCTGAATGAGAGCATTCCAAATGCAAACACGAAATCACGTCCCACTGACCTCCAGGCGCTTGATGATCTCTCGCAAGGACAGGCTGTTCTCATTTCCTCCTATGAAGGTGGTTGTTGGCAGCTGAAAGACTTTGTCCAAATCTGATTCGTGCAAACCATAAAACCCTACAACAGGTATGTTATTGATTTGCAAAGCAGAACAGGAGACAAAAAGGAAACCAGCACTGTTTTTCATGGCAATTATATTTAATAAAGCAGTATTAAGAAATAAGGTACCAGATTAAAAATTGAAAGCGTGAATATTCTGAAGGCACCCATTAGTAAAATGTACTTTATTTTGGATTTTAAAAAGATTGTTTGAATTAAATACTCATTACTTGATTCTTTCTTAAATGCTCAAATGAAACAGCTGGAATTAGAATCATTCTAGCCTTTTTTATATTTTACCATATTAAGACACACATCATCAATTTTCCATACTACTTCTTACAGCTCACTGTTTAATAAAATAACTGACTCTATCATGAGCAACAAACACAAAAAGAATCCCTTCTCACCAACAGAACCATCTGGTTGGAAGCATTTTACATTAATAGACAGACTAAAAGAATGCACAACAGGTTCAATAAAATGCTGTACAAGCACTCTGGAGAAGTTTCAAGGTATTTCTATTCACTCTCTCTTTTTAGGGATATTAGTTTGAAATAGCCATGTAATGACCTGTACAGCTCTAGTCCCCAGGCAGTGACCCCTTATAAAATACACAGATTTCCACATCCCCACCATCTAAAACTTGTTTAACCACATTGATCCATCTTGTTTTGGACATATCTAAATTTGTTCTGGCTGAGGATATTATTTAAGAAAATATTTAACCTAATTATGCAGTTTCAAAAGCCAAAACACTCAACAGACAAGACTGAAAGACTGGTATCAATGCAAGTTAAAGGCCTTGTATAATTCAAGTTTAACTTAGGCCTGTTAAATGAGGGAAGGAAAAATAGTTCCTTATAATTGTAAGAAGCAAAAACACTTACAATACACATCACCCACAGTTATAGAACCTTATATATACATTAAAACTACATATGTTCCTTCACATGTCAAAATATTTGAAGGATTAAAAACACCTTCTCCATTTTTAATTTTGAACACTTTATCTTGGTTCCAGATAAGCTGTAGACATCCACTTCAGCAGTGATAAAACAGCATGCACATAACATTTAAGTGCTTTATTGATTTAAGAGTTAAGTGACTTTTCTGAAGATAAAAGCAAAGCAGCAAATTAAGGATGAAATAATAACAGCATGTAAGAGTTGAAGACAGGCCATAGGATTGCATTACTACCACTTTTACTATACAGCACTGTCAGTAAATAACAGGTTTTTTGCTTTAAAAATAATACACTTTAAAATGTTAATTTTGGTTTTAATAAAAATTTCAATAATATATTAAAATTTCAGACCTGGAATGGCCAAAAAAGGCATAGGTACCATTACTTCTCCTTTTTGGTATTGTAACAAGTTTGTTCCCAGCAGGAGGTTAGAGTGACACAGGGGATGACAGGGCCTTTAGTGTCATTTGAAACAAAGCAGTGCATTTATTTCTTCACTTTTGC
This sequence comes from Zonotrichia albicollis, assembly GCF_047830755.1. NCBI lineage: Eukaryota > Metazoa > Chordata > Aves > Passeriformes > Passerellidae > Zonotrichia > Zonotrichia albicollis. The sequence continues at coordinate 24,644,668 of NC_133825.1, read as the reverse complement.
TGACTTTCCCTCAGACTTCAAAGGCTCTTGATGCCCTCTCATGCATAAAGCAGAACACGTACAGGAGTGATTTGGGCACACACAGAACATCTGTGCTTTGTACCACAGCACCACATATTTACTGAAGCATCACCTCGTGTTTAAAGAGATACACCCTCACTGAAATCCTAAAATCAGTTCCATACTGTGACTCATGCACTAAGTACATCTGTAACTACCTGCATTTTCAGAAGCAACTCTCAGAAGAAATTTCCTACCACAAGGTTTCTCAATAAGAAATCAGAAGATGGGACAAAGAAAACGCACAGAAAACTAAAATATTAAAATATTTTCTGTCCTGACAAAGACCTTTCATAAGTTTCCTGCCTGGAACACTAAGGATAGGATTTGAGATCTTCCCCTATTTTAGCTTGCCAAGACTGGATTAGAAATTTTGTTTCTCCTCAGAAACTGAAATCTCCTCAGCTACACTCTCAAACACATCCCCCCACCTCATTCAGAGGTCTGGAATATTTTTCCTATGGGCATGAGGGCTTCAGTGGATGCCTTCTGATCAGTCACAACACCCTGTACTAAATTATCTGTAGAGTGTAAAGAAATGTGTACTGACATGCTAGGACTCACCAATGCTCCAAATTAATTATATTTGCTCAATAAATGTCTCATGTATTTTCTAGTTGGTAATTTTCTTTAATTAAAGCTGACAAACTTCAGAGAGAAGACCCAAATTGTGTAAGCACCCCTCTAGTCTTAGGTATCCACTTTCTTTATATGATCAGAACTGCTTCCTTCCCTACACCAGAAATAGAAATCAGAGTAGCAAAGAGTAGATATGCTTATAGTAAAATTAGGCAGGGAGTGTTTTATTTACTTCCTGCACTGTGTCTGATCGAAAAAGCTTCCCTACACATCAAAGAAAAATTGATTCAGTGTCTTCATCAAGTAGAAAACCACATTTTGAACTAACCAGGCAGATTGAAGAGCAGAGAAAAAATCAATCAGGTGTTTTTTTTATTCAAGTAGAGTGAGGCAAAGAAATTGATCAGTGCCAATTTCTCAGACACAAGCCCTCCTAACAATGAGAACAACCTTTGCAAAAGCAGACCCTAGTGTATCTTCTTTTAGCAGTAAACTGAAGTTTCTAATAGAAGATATAATCGCCCTTGGCTTATATCCACATGTATGCTTTCCACATTTTCTCTGTTAACTTCAAAGAGACTTCTTCAAGATTTTACACAAGGAGTAAGTATTAGACATTAGGGTAAATTTCATACCAAATTTAGAATCTAAGTTCCTCTGTCCAGTGCTTTCTTTATTGCTTGGTTTCCCCATTGACTACCCTTCAGATGTCACCAGTTCAAACAAGTATGAACTGTAATGCTATAAGAATAATTAAGATAATCAGAATGTATTGATTAGTATTCATTTCTGGTGTGGTTCAAAAATAAATATTTAGGGGGTTAATAGAGCATTTATAACAATCATTCATCAGAAGATGAATTCACAGGACCCTCACCTGTGATCTCAGAGTAGAAACTCCTTCATCCTGAAATTTTTGCCTCCTTACAGATGCTCAAAGCTCTATGTCATGATATCAGCAAGCAGAAAAGAATCCCTGAAATGTGGCATCCCTTCCCATTGAGGGGAGTTGGAAGTAAGTGATCTTTAAGGTCCCTTCCACCCCAAGCCTTTCTATGAATCTGTGCAATGTCTATGAAATCCCCTCAGTGCAGGGATACACAAATGAGCATTTCAATGAGAAGGCACACAGAAGGCACACAGCTTACACACCGAGTTTATCAATTGTGGTGATAAGGTCAGATGGAATAAAGGAATCCAAATCTGCATCCAGAATTCCAAGGGGATCTAGCTGAGCCACGTGATGGCCACGGATCTGAAAAAGGAGCAAAGCAGAGCAAGATGAAATCACACTAAAAGTCAGACAAAAGGAAAAATTAGTGATATCTCTCCATTAGATCAGCCATTAAGCTGAACAAGCAAACACACTAATGTGATGACAGGGTTACATACTCTCAAGTTTTCCCATAAGAACAAAAAATAAGCATTATATCACTGATTACACATATACCTCTATCAAAAAATACACATTACAACATAATCTTCATTATGTTGTCTGACCCACAATTTAAGTGGGATTACACTGGAGTTTTAGTGAAAAAGGCTACTAGAGAGTACACTCTCAGACTCTGGGTAAAATTAAGTAACTGTGATGAGCCTAATAGATCTTACCATTTGCCAATTCAGTTATTTTGTATTTTTGCCTGAATCCTCCTTTCTGCACCTGTATTATATTAAAATACAGAATTGCTGATTTAAAATAGATTGGTGCTGAAGTAGTTTCTATTGGAAGTGAAGGGATCACTCTTCCTGAGCTCTGCTCCAAATCAGATAGCATCTGGCAGCACCTATTTTCATTGATGAAATTTCAGAAATTTGATCTGATAGAATTGATATTCAAGACACTGAAGAACACAAATGAGTGAGGAATTTAGCCAGCTCTCAATGATCAGTGTAACTGGTGCTACTGCATGCCACAAGTTGCTATAAACCAGTGAATTATCATATAATATTGCTACAGAAGAAATAACTAATTGATCCCAGAGATCACAAATATAAAACCATCTTTAATATGCCTCTTATGTGTGACTCTCATGTACCAAATTAACTCATTAAAAGCTTTGTATAGAGGAATATATTAATGATTTCTCCATATAATTTTCCTTTTTAACAAGAAATTTGCATCTCTTGGGTAGTATTTCATTCACACTACTAGTATCCTAATTGCCCCTGAAAAACCCTGAAAAATTAGAAAGTGCAACATTAACAGTGAAGTGCATTACACTGTAATAGAATATGATTAGAGTGTGGTTCATCAAGAAGGGTGTAAAAACACTGTTCACTTATTGTATATTTTTGGAGAGTTTATAACAAAATGGTTTCCAGTCATAAGAAACCAGAAATATGGCATCTTTTTTTGGAACTACCAGCCCTGTAATCTCAGCCTGACTTCTGTGATTCTTTGCATCTCATGAATCACCAGTAATGAAACTCTGACAGGCCAAATGATGCCCATAGCAACATCTGTGCCATCTGACTGTTTACAGCAGCACTAAGTTTATCTGACTGGAACAAAGCAAACAATTCTATCTCAAACATCATCACCGGGAAAGAATTCACCTGCCTAAGTTACATCTGCTCTTCAGTATTCATAGGAAAAGGAAGAAGATCAGCAGGAAGGCCAAAACCCAGAAAGGCAGAGCAGTAAATGCTGTGCCATATTATTCCAGGAGCAGTCTGGTCTTTCACTAAAAGACAGTATTTCCCTCAATATCAAGGCATTTTTAGTAAGTCCTACTACTTTCACTGAATACAGAAAACAGTAGCATCAGTAGTAGCAAAAATCAGAGATCAACCTTGTGAAAATACATACATAGAAAATTGCCATTGGTTGCCATATGGTTAAATGCAAGTACAGAGTACCAGAAACTAGACCTTGATTTCTCTGGCCTCACTTTTGTGAAGCACACACATCCCACTGAAACTCCTTTCCTCAGTGTGCCCAGTGCTCTCTGGTAGAACAAGCAATAGATTAACTGCTTCTCAAAGTCCAGCTCAACAGACCACAAAGCAGTTTACCACAAAGCCATAAAACACTGACAGGTTTGAGAAATGAAAATTCTGTATCCTTCTCCATTTCATTTCATTATCAGGCAAAGGAAGGTCACAAATTATCATACCCCTTCAGCACTGAATTTAGAGGGTACTAAATACCTTCTAAAAAGCAGACAGTTGCCTTAGGCAATCCTCTGTGACTGTTTGTTGCAGACACATGGGTGCCTGCCATTTCTACAGGCATTTCTGTTCCATCACTTGACAAATACAGGGAGCAAAATGGCAATCCCTGAACTATTTTCAAGTAAATTGGGTCAAAGCAGCCTAACATTCTCCAGTTTTCTCTAATACTTCACCGAATTTTTACTGCAAAATTGGTTATTTTCTACAAATCTATTTCTAAGTAAATTTCACATATTCTTTATATTCACAAACATTTCTACTCTTTTACAAAAACCCTCCAACTCAATGGTGACAACGTGATGTGTACAAAAAAGGGTTTTTAAGAAGTTCCTCTTCTACTCCTTTCATGACACCAAACAGGATTTAAAATACTTGGGGCAGGGAGGAACAGATCTGCTCAAATCAAGCTGTAGGAAACTTCTTGGTAAGTTACTAGTTTTAAAATACATGTGGGATATTTTTTTAAACACAGATCTAGTGTTATGGGTAGGTTATTTTGGGGGGGGAGGTTTTTACACCATTTGTAAGCCTTTCATTGAAACTAAGATACTAAATACAAGTCTAAACAAAAATATTTAAACTTTTTTTTTTCATTTGGAAACTATCTAACAAAATCCACTGTCCTATTTCCAAATTCCTTCCTCTTTTAGAGGAAAAATAATGAAATTAGACTTAATTTCTTAATTTAATAAAAGGGTTAAAAATCAGAGTGTGAAACAAAATCAATTTTGATGAACAGCTCTCTAAAAGAATCCATCGAAGTTAAACCAAACTCATTACTGTCAGCCTCCCAAAATTCACTTTCTGGTTAATTCATCATTTCTCCTCTCTCTTTTTACCTATAATCCTGCTCAAATCAGGAATCTCAAGATTCACCTTAGATGTATGATAAGGCAAGTACATTCCATCCTTTGGCAGTAACATTTTGAACTGTAGCAAAAACGTTCCCAGAGGTGAAGACAGACTTTCACAAACCACTGTCTCCATAAAGTCCTTCAGGGCTTAGTCAGATGACCAACATCAGGTCTGTGGGTAATCTGGGTTATGAGTTTGCAACCCAAAGGATTACCCCAGTGTGAATCCAACACTTCCATGTTCAGACACTGTCCTGGAAAGAAAGCTGTCCAGTTCAAGGGCTTTTGGATCAGAAGCAAGACAGTAGTTAAGACCAGAATACAAATCACAGAATCACAGAATGATTAATGAGGGTGGAAGAGACCTCTAAGATCATCGAGTCCAACCTATGCCCTAACACCTCAGATAGACTATGGCACCAAGTGCCATGGCCAGTTTTTTTAAACACATCAGAGATGGTGATTCTACCACCTCCCTGGGAAGAGCATCCCAGTACTTTATTATTCTTTTGGTGAAAAATTTTTTCCCAATATCCAACTTATTCCTTCCCTGACATAGCTTGAGACTGTGTCCTCTGGTTCTGTCAGTGCTGCCCAGTAGAAGAGACTGACCCCACCTGTCTGCAGCCTCCCTTCAGGAAGGTGTAGAGAGCAATAAGGTCACCTCTAGGCCTCCTCTTCTCCAGGCTAGACAACCCCAGTTCCTTCAAACATTCCTCACAGGGCTTGTGTTCCCAGCCCCTCCCCAGCCTCATTGCCTCCTCTGGATGATGAGAACACAAATAGGAAGAAGGGTGTTTGCAGAGAAGAGGCCTTCCCACCCCTACCCCAAATGCACTTACCTGGTATGCCCTTATCAAGGACTGCACAGCGAGATGGTCCTCCACAACCTTCTCAGCCGTGGTGGGTGTGGGGGCCAGCCCGTGGCTCTGCAGGAACGAGCCCTTCCCTGCCTGCTGGGCTGCCTGGCCAGCGGCAGCGCTCCGGAAAAACACATCCCAGGACTGCACACGTGCACAGAGAAGAGAAATATTTATAACATCAAATAAAAGTCTCATCAAAACTGCAATGCAACATTCAAACTGCAAAGGGAACCTCACTGCAGTACAGTGTTAAACTCTACTCACAGACAGCAAAAAAAAGAGCACTGATACGTCCCAGTCTCAGTTGAACTGTATGTTTTATTTACACAGAACATTCTTCCTCTCACTTCTCACACCAAGCTTGCTCAGCAGAAAACTCTGCAGCACACAGGACTGTAAAGCATCTCCATATATTATCCAATCACACAGCTCTTTTTAATTGTGCTGTTTATTCAGGCAGCCAAGAATGGGTACAATATAGTGCTGCTGGTAAAGAGCTATCAAGCCTATAGAACAAAGAACCTTAATAAAGTAAACCCATTTCATTAATGATTCTTATAGAACTTAGGGTACTTCAAGACACTCACTGATTATGCTAAATCAGAATCAGTCCTTAAGAGCTTTTCTTGAAATTAAAAGCAATTAAAGCTTTTTTGAGTGAGACTTGTTCTAAGATCCTTTCCTCACCAGCTTAGGTTACCTTACTATGAAAGAAATTATGGGCCTGGTTTCAGGTACAAGTCATAAGTTTAGAAAAGTCCTTCTCTCAGAAACTGAATCACAACAAACAAGAGATCCTTTTATTTCCTTCTGTGCTTTGACACAAGCTCCTTCATTCACATAAGCTCCAATCTTGTTTTCCTGAACTGTTTCCATTCTGATGATGTGGTCACTGTGCCAGGTTAGAATGGTATCAGATATATGAATGCTAACAGAGAGCAGCAGAATGGGACTAAACATGTGAGACACTTGTACTCAGCAAAGAAGGAAGCCTGTGTAAAACATCCCCTCAGCTGGCTAACTTCAGAAAACAAAAAGGAAGCTATTTAAAACTTACATATCTTTGTCACTGGAACAGAAGAACTGCAAGAGATAAATTTCTGCAAGGCTTCTAGCTTTGCAGATTTCCATTACATTTCAAAGAACCAAGTGCCAGAAAACAGAAAAAGTAGTCCAAACCAATTCTTTTTAAAAGATTACATAATACTTGCATTACAGAACTCACAAGCATAGCATGACAGAAAAATATTTACAAAATCCTTTTTGCTTTCATTAACAAAAAGTCTTTATACTGAAATTTCTAAAAGTTCTAAGGTGTCCAGAAACACCATGAGAGAGGCAGCATAAAGGAGCTAAATATCACCCAACCTTCCAAGCTCAAACTGGGACCTGGGGGGATTCACTGAACCTGTGGGTGGGAACCTCATCATTAGCATGAGGCCCCTGCCCAAGAATCATTGTTTTAATGCACCCCTCTTACTTCTTTTTTCATACAAAGCTGCATCAATACAAATACAGTAAACCTAATTTATCACCCTGCTCTTACACAGGCTTATCTAAACATAGCCTGACTTTTATATGCCCTGACAAATTAAGGCAGACACATCATGTGTGGTAGCCAGTTCCAGACACTGATGAAGCATTCATTCCTCCTCCCTTCTCTTATTTATGCCTGTTTCCTATATTCTTCTTACCTTGACATGTTGGCAGCCACACTGAGATTAGAAGTCTGAATTTACACCCTATAAATGGTCTACAAGAGCCTATTAGTGTGACTGCATTTCAGCTGGGATTCTCTCTATTCACCTTCCTGGTCTGTGTTAGGAACAGTATTGTTATTCCATGCCTACAGAGCACCCAGTCCGAGAGTCTGGAGACCCCAGACAGTGAAAAACAATCACAATCCCTTCTTTAACTACTAAAGCTACTTAGACTGGAGAAATTATTTGGGCAACACACAGTAAAAAATTATTATTAAACATTAAATTAGGAAATTCTTAAAATACACTAGGATCCATGACATCTCTCACATTCAAAGTTTTAATAAAGAATTTGCTTTGCTTATGTTAAGGTTTCTTCCTTACCTTTTCTAACACCATGATACATACACAATGATGATAATAACATAACTGTTCCTTTTTTGAGTAAAACCTTTCATTTAAATGTAAAAGTTATCACAGCACAGTCCCACAAACAACTGATTGTGTTTTTAGACAAGTGCTCTGCTGAGAGAGTTGTTAACAAATTCCAAAAAGACTTGCCCAACAAGTGATCTGTTTAAGGAGAATCAGTATGGGGCTCTTTCTTCATGCAAACTCACAAATATAAAGAAAACGTTTCCATCTGAAGATGCAGCCAGCTGAGACAGAATGGACCCAGACTTTTTCCTATCACATTTTTGAACTTATTGATTTGTTGGACAGGCTTGACATTTAATCAGAGGGGAGGGAAAATACATCATTTGGCTACAGAAAATTAGTTTTTACTAGATACACATCCATCAAAGCCTGTACAAATTTCTATAGTGTCTTTCAAGATTGATACCAGATTATAGTCTTCAAGTTCTGTGTATCAATGTCAGTCTTTGGCAACAGCATTTGCCATGTGACTGAGCAGATAGAAGAGCAGCTTGCTCTCACTGCAAACCTGCAGCTTCTCAACTAAATTAGTAAAGTTCATCAAGAAAACGGTAGAGGAGATTTATAATACAGAAATATATTCACAAAAGAAAGTACTATAGTGAGAGATGATACATTTTCTTTCCTTCTGCCAGCAAATCTATATTGTAGTTAACCATTATTTTCTCAAGTAATATAACACAATTCAAATGATTCAGTGGCCATACTTTACTTTCATATAATAAACAGGGATGCAATTAGAATAACAAGTAACATATGCTTTCTCTTAGTAACATATGCTTTCTCTTGATGGTTTGGGGTTTTTCCTAGTGCCATCACAATATTCATCAACTACAGTGAGAACAGTAAAGCCTTAGAAGACACACACTGAGCACCACTATATAATTTAAAAAGAAAATTAATAAAATGAAGTCAAAGCAAAACAAATCCCCCCACCTTTTCCTGGTCCATAAACCAAGGAGGTGATTGCACACTCACAGCAGAGCAGCTGCACACAGGATAACATGGCAGGCATTATGTACTCACAGCAAACCATGCAGTTTTGTAATTAATCTTGTGATAGTAATAACTGAGCCTTGTCAAGCTTCTCTCTTATGATCTATGGCCCTGACACCAAGCTTCAAGGAGAAATAATGATGCCTTTTTCAGAGCACACGTCATTTTATTCTGATTGTTGTTTTGGCTACTCTGATGGCAGGAAATTCAAAAGGCAAGAAAAAGCAGGAAATCATCTGAAGTGGATTTGTACAAAGAATAAAAACTCTTTATATATATATATATATAAAAAATATATATAATATACATGCATATTCCCTGGTATGATACCATGATAAACATAGAAAGGAGTAAATCTTAGAAAACTTTGGAATGTGGCTGCCATACTTCAAACAGCTCTAAATAGGCCTACATGGGAAGACATGCCCAGTCAAACCTTCTGAGGGGGAAATCAGTTCAGGAGCCCTGATTAATTGGAGTTTCTAAGTACAAGTGAATAGAGTAGGACTTTTAAAGCCCAGGAAAAATCAAGCTTTTCCAGCTAATTGATGAGGAGGCACATCCCCTCTGAAAAAGGGTTATCTAAGAGGAAACATGAGGAGAAATAAAGTATAAAAGGAAAATAAGAAAAGAGAATGCAATGTCTAAATGTACAAACTGGATCTCTAAATCATGCTGGACATACCAAATAAAACAACAAAAATGAATGGCCTGCAGAGAGCCAAACCATTAACAAAATCATAATCAACATCACGTGGTGTCTCTTGACATTATTTTCCAACACTTCCTCTCCTTTCTATACCTGAATGACAAATGCATAACTTTACAATCAAAATCACAGCATGATTTTTTCTGTATTTTTAAGAAAACAGGGTGATTTCAACCCTTAACATTTTTAACTAGTTTTATGAAAGCTCAAATTGTACAAATTCTGTCAACAAAAATCTTGGGAAGGTATTTGCAGCTTTCAGGCAATTAAATGAGATGGTTTTCAAGAAATTAGAAATTAATTTTGTTAATGAAACAAAATAAAATTTAATTGACATTCTTCTCCCCCTCCCCTTTTCTTATAGGCTGTGAGAAAACTAATAATTTAGGCAAGAATAGCTGTAATCCATTATTTCCATCCATCATATTCTTTCAAGCCTCATAAATCAGGGACACAGTGAATTTACTTCAGTTTGTTACTGTCACAAGTTTATTAAACACAGTTAACCTAGGAAAGAATTCACACAGTTTTATAATTGTGCTGGTTTGGGCTGGGGTAGTTAATTCACAGTAACTGGTTTGGATTTTAAAAGGGGGTTGGCAATATAGAGACATCTTTGTTATGTTTATGTTATATTCTGTTTGCTGAGCAGAGCTTACACAGTGTTGGGGCCTTTCTGCTCCTCATCCCACCAGTGACGGGGCTGGGGGTGCACAGGGAGTTGGGAGGGACACAGCCAGGACAGCTGGCCTCGATATCCCTCAAAGGAATATTCCCTCAAAGCGATATTCCAAACCACATCATGCTCAGCATGGGGAAAGAAGAAGGAAAGAGAGACATTCAGTGATGGTGCTTGTCTTCCCAAGTCACCATTACATGTGCTGCAGCCCTGCTGTCCTGGGGATGGCTGAACACCTGCCTGCCCACGGGAGTTGGTGAATGAATTCCTTGTTTTGTTCTGCTTTGCTTGTGCACGCAGCTTTTGCTTCCCTATTAAACTGTCCTTATCTCCATCCACATGTTTTCTCACTTCCACCCTGCTAATTCTTTCCCCCATTCGTGCATGTGTGAGAGAGAAAGCACAAGTGGCTGTGTGGTTGCCAGATGGGGTTAAACCACGACAAAAATGCATCTTGAATCACGTCGGATCCACTCCCTGGGCCACACTCTGCATTCCTCAGCCAAATCATTTATTGCTTGCTGTCCAACCCACAACTTGCATCACCTCAACGGGATCCATATCAGATCCCTGCACTGCCAGATGAGTCGGATGGCCTTTCGGCAGGGTTTGTAGCATTCCTGCCTACCCGAGCAGGTGAGCATCTCCGGCAGCCCCGGTTCAGCACCCTGGGCAGCTCCGGGCGGAGCGCTCCGGCTGCGGCGGGCTCTGCACCCCCTGCCTGCACGGAGGGAACTTCCCGCCCACAGAGACACCTGCAGCGCTTCCCTGCAGCAGAACGCACCCCGTGCAAAGGGGCTGAACCAGGAATTGCACTCATCTAGAAGGAAAAAAGTTAGCCAGAAGCCAATGTAATGTAAATACAATAAAAACCAAGATGTCACATTGATGTCACCACGCACTCCTTATGCATGAGTTCATCCCTTCAGTATCCCCAGGATAAAAGGGTTGGGGTCGATCTAAAGCCTTGACACACCATGAGGGCTTTTTGCAGAAATTCAGTGCACCCACACTGCAGGACGAGGAGGTTCAGGGACAACACACCATGACCAACATGATCCAGTGAAGCCAAATTTATTATCCCTAAAAAGACTATATTTATAATAAATCTCTACTGTCCACGCGTCTCTAGCTAATACATGATTGGTTAATCCTGGCAGTTCACACACCTAAATTAGAATGCTGATTGGATCACCTAATTTTTCACACGTCTTGCTGTGCTCGTCAGGCCCACCCATGATTTACTTTATTCTGACTTTCCCAAACTTGCTGACAAACTTGCTGAGTCCTGATGATTCTTCTTCTTGTATCTCTTTCAAGGATATACCGACCCCATTTCTGAATATGTCCATTATTCATTGCCTGTGTACGTGACCATTGTCCATTAGTACAAGCAGGCTGGATTGTGAATCGGCTGAATATGGCCACTGTCTAACAAAAACTCCTCAATCTTCAAAAACCTCTCAACAGCACACAACATGCTATCCCACCCACACTGGTGCAGCTCAGCTGGCAGCTGCAGCACAAGGGCTCCAAGTCAGATGAGAAGGAGCCATTCCTGGAGAAGGTTTCTCCATCCCAAGTTCAGGTGTAACACAGAAGACCAAGGGTCAATCTGCTGTGTGAATAACAGTCAGTCTTCAGGGCTGGCACTGCATATGTCACCTTTCAACAAGATTAAATTCATACACAACATCCCAAGAAAAAAACAGCTACAAAACCATCCTTTTTGGTTTCCTTTTTAGTTTCTGCCCTCGGCATGCGTCACTTCCTCACACTCTAGACAGATTGTCAGACTTAGAACAACAACTTCTAAGTGACATTTTGATATACGTGCCTTGAGAATAAGGGAACAGACAACCAATTTGGTAAACATTTTGGGCACAATTCACATTACTTCCTGGAAAATGACTTGTCTGTCTTAGAATTGATCAGACTTCTCATCAACTTCTTAAGTTATTATACATGTATCACCATAACAGAGCCCTCTTTGTCAGCAGAAAGCTTGTTAAAAAATAAGCCCATGTATTTTGTCCACAAGAAAGGATTTGGGTAATAGAGCTTTTAGAAAAGCAAACAAATGTCTACTGCCTGGAGAGAGAGGGAGAGATTCAAAACAAAATACTTTTCAAGATACTTCAGAATAATATTCTGACCATTTCAGATTCAGTTTTAAGGTTACAACTTCCATAGTTTAATCCAAAGACAACTGAACATTCACCTTCTTCAGACAGCTTAGAAGTACCAACATCAATGTGTTATTTAAATATATTTTCTGGTACAGCCTTACTGTAAACCTAAAAACTAAATATATTTTATTCTTGGGTCTTCTTCTGGATGTAATGAATTACTTAACTGACTGCTTGACCAGCATTTCCATGGAGGAATAAAGTTTCAGAGCAGCTGTCTATTTCTGGTCTGTACTTATCCTTCTTTCTGCTCTGCTCACCGTGCTCGTTCCTCCCCTGTACTTTCATAGTTGCAATATCACATCTTACACCAATCAATAGGGTGGGAAATTAATTTCATGTTTTTCATTTCACACAACACCTTTTCCTGAACTTTTTATTAAAAAGCAAGTGACAAAGTAAAAGAAACCTATTCCATTCTTAACCCAGCATTACAGTCAAGTTTTAGACTTACCTTATGTACACTTTCAGGGTTTTCAAGCCATGCACAGTACATTTCCTCCATGTAATTGGAATTACTCCCACTCAGGACTGACTCTGAGGTTCCTGATGAAGCATACCGTTGGCCATGTAAAAATGCCCTTCTGGCTATATCCTGATTTTCCAGAAGTTTAAAGCCATGCCTCTTCAGCGTAGCTGCAAACAACTTCAGATGACTCATGTTTGTTTATTAGCCAGACGATCCAAGTCTATTAATAAAATCAAACCAAACTTAATCAGAAAAAGAGCCAATGAATTGTAGACACATTTCAGCCTCACAGCAAAAACTGAGGTTTCTGGCTACAGAGCCCTAGTACAAAGCTCAGGCCTAGGCATGAAGCTCCCTTCAGAGCTGGAGCCACAGCCATAGGTGCTGTAGAAAACAAAAAGCTGCTACCTCAAATTCCTGCCATGAGTAACGGAGCTGACCAAATCATTAGCAGTGTTAGTTAAGTGTTCATATTGACATTAGCCTTCAACCAAACAGTGAAACACTGAGAAAAGGCTCACTTTAATTTGTTTGCCTAACTGGAAACATTTATCTTGTGCTTCCAATGATCTCTTACGAGCTTTGTAACAAGGATAGCAGATTCCATGCAATTTTGAATTGAGAAATTCAATTTTCCAAGTCAATTTCCCACAACAAGGGTTGAATCTTCTGAATGCTGAACACCATCAGCTCCAGTGCTAGCAAAGGGAATCAGGGCTCACCTTCAAAATAAAAAAAGAATAAATGCATCTTAAAATTAGTCCCAAAATAATATAATCCTAATGCTGAAATTGCTAAAACTGCAAAGAAAGAGCAATAGCGTGACAAGAAATTATTAATTTTGTTTTCATTTTTTTAAGTATTTAAAAAGCTACAATATCATGAAGGATAAGGTATTAATTTAGAAGTAAAATTCAGATTTAACTCCAAAGTGTCTCTCATTTGTTTAGCTGTCCATCTGGAGAAATTATGTATTTGGTCCAAGGTAAAAACCAAGGCCTTTTGTTGTTTGGTGTGACTGAACAATTGCTAAAAACAAAAGTAAGGAGCTGCCAAATGAACTTCAAAGTTTTTTTAAAAAAACACTGTTGTTGTTACTCACTATTTTGAGTAACAGAAAAACATTTAATGTTACCTATTACACATTAAGATTTTTTTATCTCTAATTCAAACCTAGATACTATAAAAAAATCTTCATAAACATTTCTGTATATAAATCGCATTATTTTCCCACTGCATCTCCTCTTACAGCCTCCTTTCAAACAACAAAACATGGTTATAGAATGCCTAATTTTCTAAGGGATAGGAACAGTGATATTTTTCATCATCCAATTTGAAAGTTAATATTGATTCTAAAAAAGAAAAAAAGAACAAAAGAAAAAAGAAAAAAAAAGGAAAAAAAGAAAAAAGAAAAAAAGAAAAAAATTAAAAAAGAAAAAAAAAAGAAAAAGGGCTCCTACTAAATAAAACAGTATTACTGCTTGTTCTTCTCTGGCATCACATTTTTAGCTCAACATCTATTTCAAAGCTGATGACTAGATCCTTTTCTTGGCCACTACCTTTACCTATCATCCCAGCAGGGAACTGTCCTTGATCACACCAGATTCCCTTGTCTACTCTGTCAAGGCTTCTGCAGCCTTTTCACTCTCACCCAGCAGCAGAGCTGAGCTCCTAAGAGCAGCAGCCATCACCTCTCACTGATGCTCTGAACAGGCCCTTGTCCACTTTCCATGTGCCCAGACACGTGGCAAGCATTCCTCCAAGGCAGCAGCAATGAAACCAGCACCTAGTCCTCATTTCAACCTATGAGCTCCTCAAAACCACACACTCTTCTCTCTCCAGCTGGCATTTGCAGCAAACTGGCAACAGCTGGGCTAGTGGCATGCTGATTCCCTCTCAGCAGTGTTATTGCCCACTTTTTATTTAGTTTATCACAACACCTGTGTCAACACCCATCTCTGACCAGAGCTCCTGGGCAACTGGAGGAACAGGAACACCATGAGCACCATTGTGGAAGCAGATTAAGTCCTGCAAGGGCTCTGACAGAACTCATATACTGTCTGCATGCTAATTCTCTGTAAGGTTTAACAGCAAGCATTCATGATGTCATGTTGCAAAAGTGGGTGAGACTTCAACATGTTATAACAGTAAGAACAGAGAGGTCACCATGGCACTTACAACTTTGTGTCTGTGCCCATTCTCACAGAAATAATAATAATAATAATAAATTACACCTGCCTTATTGCATGCAAATCTTACCCTCTGCCACAAAACCTTAGCACACACACTATCTCCTAAGGGATTACCTACTCTCACTTAAAGTACTTTGTAAAGACTTGAGAGAGAAGGAAAAGAGGATCATTTTTCCCAGTTTACCATACTGCAGCAGCAAGCTTCTTAAGCACAGGTAATTTTACATTTTTTTTTCATCATATTTCTGCCTGAAGAATGTGTAGTTCTTTCTTCTAGAAGTTAGTAAAGAACACATAATAGAATAAGAAAAATTTATCAAGGAGATTGGAAAATGGGTGCAAATGACATAATATATAACAGGGGAAAGAGCTTGTAGGTGGTACCAGTCACTTCCCTCTGGCTCCATTTAAATTTCCAAACGAGGTCAGAGCCATACCTCAAGCAGTAACTACTGAATATGCAATCTATAAAAGCATGCTGCAGCTAAGTCATCCCAGCCAGATTTCAGTTCCAGATTAATATGACTCCAAAGCCCTGACTTCTTCCTAGTTTTTCCTTCTGCACACATCACTCTTCAGCACAGATGTCAGCTGTCAGCAGCTGAACAAAGCAGAGACCCCCAGCGTGATCACAGAGCGTCCCAGCCCGCTCGGCCTTGCGGCTGCCACTCCGAAATCAGCACCCCGGACAGCGCACCGAGCCGGCAGCAGCCACACACGCTCCGCTCCGCTATGCTTCCCAAACCAACCCTGAAATGAAAACAGTCATTGGAAAGGGATCCGGCTGAGCTAACAGCAACCTAAAGAATGGCATTAATTAAATCTCTACCAGGGGTCAAAAATAAGAAAGAAGCAGTGAACCACAAGAACAACCTGATATTTAATGCACCACAGCACCCTCAAAATGGTGGAACAAAAGCCCCGAGTAGCTGAAAATTCCTGCAGCTGTTCTGTCTCAAACAACGACCTAGCTTTCACCTTGGCACGTCCACCTCTAGCAGTGCCCTAATGTCACAGACAGCCTTGGGAATAATTCTTCCCAGGTTTCACACAGAAGCATGTGGAAAACAGACAGCAGACACTTCTGATAGTAAAGTTTTTATCCAGCTCTTTTCAAAATCACTTTCAGTATAAATACACTGCACATATGAATGAATATCCTCCTGGTATTGTCAGTGCCATTACTGAGTTTCTTAATCCATGTGAAGGCCTGCTGCTAATGCTCTTTATGCTCTGCAGAAGTGGTGGTTAAAAAAAATCTGCTTCATATTTCATAAAAATAGTTCTTCATCCACTATCATGATAATTTCCCACAATATTCCCCACACAGCTTACTCTTAAAGTTCTCCTTAAGACTGAGTAATTCAAATAAAACAAGGCTGACATTAAAAAAAAAAATGGACGAACATGATAAAGTTTCTCCAAAAGATTATCACAGATAATTTAAATTACAGATAGAGGGAATATCCTTATTAAATAAGGCTACTTCAGGGATACCTCCATGCACTAAATGTTTCTTTTCCCCCAGCACAGGTATGCCGTGCTGTATGGAGAATCCTGACTCTGCACACACAAAGTTGACCTGCAGGAGGTTTTCCAGCGGCGCACTCGCCCCGAGGCGCCCAAGGCGCGAGTCCCGGGCAATGGAGGCGCCTCGGTGCGATAAAATTAACGGATTTATTACCCTGCCCTGAAAACCGCCTGCAGCGGGTACGGCAGGGACGACACCCCACAGTACCGGAGGGATGTCACCACCACAGACTGCAGCCTACCAACAGGCAGAGGGGAGGATCTGGGAGGGTCGGGTTTGTTCTGCGGCCCCTCCCCGTAACGCCAGGACGCGGTGTCCCGGTCACCCTGGCCACCGGGGCCGGAGCCTGCCGGGCTGTCAAGGCGCTCCCGCCTGCGGCGGGGCTGAGGCATCACCGGAGCCCGGGCCAGGACGGGCCGCCCCGCTCACCCCGCGCTCCGGGGCCCGGCCCGGCCTGCGGCGCGACCCCCTCAGCCGCACTGCGAGAGGCCCCGCCTCGCCGAGGGCCTGCGCTGGGGACGGGCCCTGCACCGCGGCCGGGCCCGGCCTGGCTCCGCCGCCCCCCGCCCCTCACCGGCGCGGACAGACCTGCGGGGGCGCGGAGGCTCCAGCGCATCCGCGGGGCGCGGAGGGAACGGAGGGAGGGAGCGCCAGGAGCGGCGGGGCGGGGGCCGCACCTGCACCACGTGAGGCGCGCTGAGGTCACGGCGGGGCGGGGCCGCGGGCGCTGCACCGGCGCCACCGCCCCGGGACACACCCGGGATACGGGACACAGCCCGGGACACACCCCAGACACGCCCCCGCCCCTCGGGAAACGCCCCGGGACATCCCCACGCCCCCCGGGCCCTCACAGCCCCCCCGGCCCCGGCGCTATGGCGGGGTCGGTGGGCACAGAACGCGTTTGATGCTCCCGCCCCGCAGCCTTCACCGAACGGGTAAATACCGGCGAGAGCAGCGCGCTCCCGGTGAGCCCCTGAGGAATCCCGGCCCACGGACAAGCTGCCCGCACCGCTCCTGTGCAGGAGAAGATTGGCGGGAAGAAGATGGGAAGTTTGCCAAGGGACATACAAAGTGTCCCAAGGACACACACGTTTGCTCTCCAAAATTTGTACATAAAGTAGACCTTGACCAAATGATACTATCTGACTTATATGACCAAATATAAAATGCCAGACAATACAATTTCAAGTATTCCTTCGCTGGTAGAATTCTCATTTCCAACTTTCATGTTTTCTCCTGGTTGCCTTCAAATTACACATCTGTCCGTTTTTTCTCATAAATCAAAAACGATGTATTTTTTTGCTTACTTGCTGTTAACTTACAACCAAGATCAAATGCCTATACATATATATATATATGCAAAATTGGTATTTCAGATAACTATTGACACTATCACACACATGCCAATTTTGTTAACTTTCTGGATAAGTAATAAGACTGATGGGAAAATTGGACACACATTAAAAGGAAGGAAGAGAGAAAGAGTTATAATTTGTTTTGTGCTAAGAATACAGTGCAAAAATGAGTTTATCAGGGTCAGGTGGGCAGAAATGGAAAGGAAAAACCTTAGGAAGAAACACAACAGGCTTCATCCGGAGTTTTGTCACCTAACGGTCACTCAGATTTTCTTGAGGCTTACTAGTTGATACAGTTGTTGATTAGAGTAAAATTAATTTCTTCAAGATGAAAAAACCCTTAATCCTCACATAAAGACATCAAAAACCTTATTATCGTCTCAGCAGTTTTCCTAGCAGCTGTGCACCTTCAGGGGACTGCAGAGCGAGGGTGTGAATGATGTTTGTGGTTTGGTGCAGGGAACAGATGGAGCAGGGATGGGGCACAGGGAGCCCCAGGGCAGCCCATCCCTCGCTGGGCGCTCCCGGGGAGGGTGGCCCAGCACCCTTGCAAAGGGAAATGGGGGCTGAGCTGGTACCTGCAGCTGGCCAGATGCTGCTTGAGCCTTCTGGTGAAACATTGTTAGATGCTGCAGCTACTAATTGAGTCTTAACCTTATTATGGGTAGACAGAAACCATCTTTAGAGCAATCATATTATGCTGACTGAACATAAATTAAAAATTATAGTGAGGACAAGCAGACCTCCACTTTGGAGGGAAACCCACATGCCAAATCTGACTGTGAATACCATTGCAGTGAACTGGAGAAAATAAACATGCTTGGATAGACACTAAGGTATTACAGTATGTTTCAAGTGCTTATGTTGTTCCCAAAAGCCTTTGCACAGTTTTACATTTATGTTCTTTGCTTTTTTTTAATGCTTCACACAATGGGAATTTGTATGCTTGAAATGGCAAGATTCTGGTTTATTGGGATTTGGAGCAGCTCCCAAATTCTCCAATATTTATTGTGACTTGGTTGTCCCACCAGCCTGGCCCAGCATCTTTTGGTGTCCTGAGCTATTGCTTTGCTGCTGCTGGCTTCTGGTGTCACTTTGTCACCAGTCTGCACCCCTAAGCAGGACCTGCCTGCCACTCATCCATTTGCTCTCCAGTGAGACCATGATGGACAATAAACTATTTGCCCACAATTCCTATTTCAATCCTTACAATTTCCATTTGCAACTCACATTTACCTGCCCATTTCTGTGTGCACTTAGTATACTTACCTTTTCCTCTGGCCAGCCAAAGGGAGATCCACACACTGGCTTTGCTTCCTGCTAAACCATCACACTTCAAAACTGGCTGGAATGGAAATCCATCAGCAGAATGAAAACTTTGAACACAATTGCAATTCCTAGCACACACAGAGTCAGGTGTGGCAGCTTGCTTTGTGTGGTTCTCATGCCAGCTCTGCAGTGAGGAAACCTTATGTGGTAGAAAAGTTTTGTACTGGATAAAATGTACAGCACAGGACAGTCACAACAGCACCCCTGTGCTGTCAGAGGTGAAATTGCCTGCTGTGCTGAAAGACACACTGCCTCACCATGATTTATTTTTATATTTATCCTTATGTCCTGTAGCACCAGTGTGAATCTAACAACTTTGCTTACTTATTTCTTCCTCATTTCTGTCATAACTCAGGCATGAGTTAACAAAACTAGATCCAACCTGTTTAAACAACCCAAAGCATGTTTTAACAAAACTGGAACCCAGCTGGTTTTGGAAACTCACCGTGCTGCCCACTGAGGGCCCAATGTCCTTGTTCCAGGGTATGGTGCTGCACAGCCCTCTGATGCCTTGCTCCTGTCTTCTCCTGGGTTTGGTACGAGCGTTTTCCTTGGTGGATCAGCAGCCACTTGCAATCAGCATTGAGCTCTTCCTGAGGTTAATTGCTCCACACAACTCTCTCCAACACAGCACGACTTCTCAGTGGGCTTGTTTTTTCAAAGGGTAATCTCATAGGAGGTGGTCAGGGTACAGCATTACTCACAGAAGGACAATCTCATTAATAGCTTCCCCTCCTGAGATTGATACATTTATGTATTTTTGGCAACTCTTCATTGTTGTAATGTAATTCCACTAGAGACAATGTTGACCAGAAGTTCTCTTTAAGGCAAGCCAGAAACTCCATTTGCCTTTATTCCCCCATGTGTTTATTACACACAGACTACAAACTAACAGAGGTTAAAATCTAAAGCACCACCCCTTCTCAAAGCAAGGCAATTTGGCAACTTTAAAACTTGCCCTCACTTTGAGCCTAACATGGACGTCACACAGGACTCTGGTCATTATGTTTGTCTAATATTTAAATCTGAGACCTAAAAACCTTTGAGCCCACACCAAATGGCTGCAGCAAATGATTCAGTCAGTTTTCAAAGGAGAGGTTTCAGAGGGGGTTGAGAGGTAGACATTTCAAATATGTGCAAAAACCCTTTTTTAATCCCTTTCTTTGTCAATAAATTATTTATCAAGGTTTTCTCCCTCCCCAGTCCTACATAAGAGAAGTATTTTAATTACATCTGACACCTCCTGCAGAAAATGTCACATGAGGAATTTCACATGGGTTATTTCTGTTCCCTTTGCTTTCTGTAACCTTGGATCTGTGTGTCATAAGCTTCAGTAATATCCCTGACTTCCATGAATAAACTTCCCGTGATAAAGGAGATGTGCTGCTGGATGTCTGAGGGACAGAAAAGTCAGTCCCAGTTCCACACAGCTCCTTGCTTTGGGCAGGTTAAAGGTGAGGCAGCAGGGAAAGCCAACAGCATGCTGGGCTGTGTCAGCTGAAGCACAGCCAGGAGCTGGAGGGAAGCAATGACTGCCCTTTCCTCAGACACAGGGATCACCTGGGGGGAGGGAGTTCAGCAGGAGACAGAGCCAGCAAAGCCAGGCTCTTCACAGTGCTGCATGGCAGGAGGATGAGAGGGGAAATAGAAATGGTTCCATCTAGGCACAAGGAAAACTGTGTTCACTCAGAGGATAAAAAACATCACAAAGGGGACCCAGAAACATGATGCCATCTTTGGAGGCATCTGGAGCCAGCTGAAAAAAGCCCTGGACAGCCTAGTGTGATCCCAGTGTTGATCCTGATTTGAGCCCTGGATGACCTCCAAGCTTCCTTCCAAGCTAGCACCTATGATTTGTACCAGTTTCACAACAGAAGTCATGTCAAACCTAAGGCTAAGCAAGCCATCATTATTTGGTCAACAGACAAACTCATATTGATTGTTTTATCTGAATAACAGCTCTCTTGGGTTTACTTACTCTCTAAAATGTCAGGCCGTGATGCTCTGGAGAAAACAGGTACAAGTACAGGGTGTTTTATTGGAAGACCAGGAACACCCAAGACTGCTCCTTGATTGATTTTGGCCAATAGATTTTTTTAAAGTGATTTTATTCTCCAAACATATTTCTGGATAGAATCAAACTGCGAAACTGCGGGAATCCATTTGGCTGGCTACAGATCTGTTAGAGAGAGACAAGCTAGACAACAGAGCTGACTGAAAATCAGGATAACACAATTTCTTCTTGGTTTCCCAAGTCTTTGCGAATAAACTAGCCCATTACAGCTACAAGAAGAAAAAGCAACAGTTGCTGTAATTATTTCTTTGATATCTCATTGTATTTTCATTAAATTCTTAGAGTAAACAATTAACTACAGTACATACAAAGCAGTGAGTGAGTCAGAAAGATATGTAGGTTAAGGAGGAACTCTGGCATACATTTATTACAGCTGCCAAATAATGAATTCATGTGGAAATTAGCAAGAGCACTAAACTTAATTTGTCCCACTATTTTAATGGGAGGTTAGTACATTGGCAGGGAAATCAGCAAGGAGTCTTCCCATAAACTGTGGAAACAGATCACCACTGACACTGCAAAAGAGCCTGCCAGTATTTGGCACAGTGACAATGAACAAAGCACTGCCAACTGCCCTTGCCTTAACCAAGAAAGAATTGAAAATATCATCATCTTCTCTTTGTGGATTAGGAGAAAACTGCTAGAAATCGTTTTCAGTATTTGCAGGTGTTTCATTAGAGAATCCTAACAAAAATAGAACAAAGAATTCTTTTTGATACTTTTCTTTTGGCTACATCTAAACCACACTGCATTTTGTTAAGATTGTTGCTTTAGGTACAATAAAATTTTAACGTGCCCTGACTTCATCATATTCAACTGGAAAATTATCCTCATCTCTTTAGAACCATACCACTGGCTGTGTTTTCTTCGGGAGGATCTATTTTGGTTTTTAATGCTATTTATCCAGATGAAGGAATATGTAATTATCTTTCATTTGGAAGAAAATAAATAAGGAAAGACAGTTCTCCAACAGCTAAAACTTCTGGGGTATCTGAGATTTACAGCTCTCACTAGGAGCAGGGTTTGCTAATGAAGCTTTTGAAGCCACAGTGGCAGTGTCTGATTGTAATTGCTGAAAGGTGACTCTTGAAGAGCTTTATTTGCACTAATCAACACCACGTTGTGCCTCAAAGCTAGAGTTCCCTTAGAAGCACTGTCCCTACTGAGTTATTCTGCAATAACTAAACAGGCTTTTCTCTTTACTTCTGTTTTTCAGAACAAAAAATTTATCTATGTTTTTCAATAGGATCCTTTGGAGTTGCACTCCAGACCTGTTGTACTCTTGGAACTTCATAATTTCTAACACTTCCCTCTGGCATTCCCAACCCTTTCTCTTCTGGTGCCAGAGCCATAGGGATCATCTGCAAAAGTATTAATGTAAAATACCCAAGGGCTCAGGGGTGGCCTGGGAATATCAAACCTGTTAGATGGAGAGCCACAATAATTTCTTATTTTCCTGATGGTGGTCATTTGGAAACATTACATTCACAGTGCTGAACTCAGCTGGACAGTATTCAAGAATGCTTCTGCTCCACAGCTGTACAAGCTCTATGCTTTCTTTATGTTTAGTTAGCAGCAAACTGTTCAACTGTTTTCCTGTAAAGAGGAAACACCTGAACTGAGCAGACCTGTGAGCATCTCAGTTACCAAGGTGAGCTTAGTGTCCATGCTTCATGGGGAACTCTTGATCCACTAGCAGCCACCATATCACCAAGTACATTTTCAGAAAAATGTTGGTGCCACAGAAAAATGCAACAACTCACCCCAAACTTGCCCCCAGTATGTAGTCTGGGGCTTGTTTTATTATCATGGAATAAACTGTTCTAGCTTTGCTCTAAATCCCTTTCAGAACAGTTTGCTGTGCAGCCTGTGCTGTCACATTGCAGATCCCTGTTTTACAAAGTCCTCACCTATAACACTGAGCTCACAGAATCATTCCAATGCTGATTAACATGAGGCAGCTGTGGGGCTCAGCCACAGCACTGTGGCACTGTCCAGCTCTCCAGTCCCTGCAGGCCAGTCCGTGTGGGTGTCTGTGCTTGTGTCATGTATGTGAAAGAGTACCTCTACAGCTCCATTTGAAGGCATTTTGAGCTGCATGAAATCCTGGTCTGATGAAGCATAATATCACCTTCAATGCACAGAACACTACATGAAGAACAACATCATTAAGTGAAAGGCAGGACCCACAGTGAGATGACTTTTGGCTGTAATGATGCTAGGTTTGGAGTTTTAGTGCTATTGCTGTGGCAGCCTAAGGCAATTACAGATGTTGCCTTAACAAACAGACGTTTCCTACACAGACCCATTCCCTGGACGAGTATAGTGCCTGTGGGAGGCTGTCATTGAAGCCAATTACAGAAAAATATTGAAAAGTCTGTAAAGGTGTCTGGCAAGTGAGAAATAAATCCCACCTGTCACTTTTTCCTCAATCCTGCTAGCAAATCATAATCCTCAGTCACCGCCACCTCGGAGCTTGTAGCACGGGAAGGATCTAGCTCCGAAGAGTGGGGATTGCACATCACTCTGGGGACTGTGATTAGCCCAAGTCTTAGGCAAATGAGTGTGGCTCTGTCACTTCAGTCAGTACTCTGAGGGCACTGTGCATGGCCAGCACACGCTGTCCCCAGCGGCTCATTGGGAGCGACCCCCAGGCTGAATTACGGCTCCTCCCGCAGCCAGGGTGAAGCTTTGGGCGAAGCTGAGCTCATCACCAGACGCTGCTGAGGAGCCATCTGCCCAGAGCACAAATACAAGGCAAGCACTTCAGTAAACAAAGAGGATTTTGCAAGAAATTACAACTTCTCAAGAGCGGGGCAAAACACACACGGGTCTCAGCCACAGGACTGCACTGATAGCAGTGTCTGACCTCTGCGAGGAAAAGCGTCACAGACACATTTTATGAAAAATCCTTTCCTTAGGATTTTTTCTCCTGAGAAGCTGAGAGGCCTCAGGAACAAGATGTAAACAATGGTTATCTGCTGCTGTGGAATGCAACAGGTGGATCTCTGATTGGTCTCATGTGGTTGTTTCTAATTAATGGCCAATCACAGTCAGCTGGTTCAGGCTCTCTGTCCAAGACACACACTTTTGTTATCATTCCTTTCCTTTTCTATTCTTAGCTAGCCTTCTGATTAAATCTTTTCTTCTATTCTTTTAGTATAGTTTTAATGTAATATATATCATAAAATAATAAATCAAGCCTTCTGAAACATGGAGTCATTCTGGCTCATTCTGTCCTTCAGCCCACTTCAGAGAATTCCCCTCACCTGGATGTATTACCAATACTTGGTTTTGGAAAGGCTTTAAGACACAAACTACCAACTAGAACCTTATGATACTTGGGCCACTAGTTGCTGCCTGTGTTAAGTCTCTCAGCCCTGGAGAAATATTAAGACAGCAGAGAATACCTGGAGTTATTTGTCCTAGAGATCAGAATTCGAAGTTGGATTTAATTCCCTTAAGACATAGTTCTGTTAGGTCATTGCCATGAATTTTCAGAACAGCGAAGCCTTCACCTGCTCATTTAAGTATACAAATGCCTTATTTTGGTCATAGATTAAGCATTTCCCATGGGTACAATTTTACCTTGGACTGTAACAAAAACCAATTTCAGAGGAATTTATTAACATTTTGAGGCTCTCTGAAGGTCATATGTAATCAAAATTTGAGGGAAAAAGAAGGGCATGCTTATCTAAAGCAAACAGAAATTTTATTAGCCTTGAAACCCTTCAAATTACTGAGGCCAAAGCTTTTCCTAGTAGACAAAGGACGTTCCTGATGTAAGTCAGGGTAACAAACCCCTTCCAAAACTCACATGCAGAAGGTGCAGGTTCATCTGAGTGTTTCCAGGTCTCATGCCAATGACTGGAAACAATTTTAAGACTTCAAAAACTTTAGAACAAAACCACCTCAAAAAATTCAGTGAAAAGATTTAGAACCAGAGAGGCTGAAGCCATATGACTTTAGGAGGTATTTAGTTGTCATTAGAGACATCTCATCCACATGATTGCTCACAATCAAGTAGTCCAATTTCAGATAAGGAAAAAAAAAGCTCCAAATCTGTTGCATTTTAAATTCAATCTGCCAGGTTTGGCTGCTGTTTTTTGTGTACATGGAATTGGCAGAATGAGGAAAGAGTGGACTCAATCAATCAGTAGGTCTTCTTTTTTCATCTGAATCCTTAGGGAATTGTCATCACCAACTGTAAAGTCTGAATGCCACTTAGCTGAGATTTACAATGCGCATGAATTCAGGAACCTCCTTTTCTCAAAGCTGTGGTATGTTCAATCCATGTCCAGAAGACAATGATTGCGTTTTTTCTCACCTTTCTCCTTAAAATGCAAAAGTTTTGATTTTCCACAGAATGGAAAATCAAACATCCCTTCACTCCTGACCTACATTTGCTGCAGGTCATTTAATTATGAATGAAAATGCCACTTTGTTTATAAGAGTTCAATTTATGACAGAGATTAAGTTACTGAATTTGTTCTCCTGGCATCTTATTAATACTGCTCTGCTGTAAAATTCCTCAGGCAACAGGCAAAATAATGACTTTAAACTGCAATGATATAATTACCTAACAATGGAGGCATTTTGAAGATAAACGTAATTCTGGATTTGAAAATACAATTTTTAGGACCTTATCCTTTACATAAAAGGGTGTGAAACACTCACAATTACTTTAATTTATTTTCATGACATTTTGGTCTAGATCCAATCAATTCCTACTACATTAAAGAAAATTTTGTCATTATTCAATACCAGGATTTTAGCTATTCACAGCAATTTTCTCAACCTTTAATTTTGAAAAGATAAGTCTTCAAATCTTGGCAAAATTAACTTTGTGCCATGATGAAGCACTTTGATCTATACAGTGCCTTTATTGCATCTGGTATGCCAAGATGCTTTGATGAATGAAAAAAAAGAGCAAATTCAGCACTTCCCATCAACTTCCAGCTGAAAGGCAGTTGTACATGTGCAGAGGAGCCAAGTCCTCACTGATGCCAGGCCATGGAGAGGATTCTTCTGAAGCATCCCTAAAGCAGATGTCATAAACTACATCTAAATCTTAAGTGGAGACAAATAATTTATTTTATTTAGCTCCCTCCCCTTTTAAATGGAAGTAAGCAAAACTTCTCTCTGCTTAGTGATAATTTACACAGTTCAGGATCGTGAACTTTCCTAAATGTCCCTTTATAGCACTACCTGATGTAGAAATAGCACAAGAGATTAATCCACAAGAGTGGAACAGGTCAAACTCCTGGGAAGAGATCTTTAATATAGTGCTTATAGAATATAAGCACTTGTCCCTTTTGCAAGGCCAAGCCTGAGGAGACACTCTGCTTTCCCTACACATGGATCCAGCCCCTCACTGGCCTGGTTATTCACTGTCACAAGAGAGGACCCCATTAATACGGGAGCATTGTTACTGGTGAAGATGCACAAGCCCACAGAAACAGGAAAACCTACTCTCTGGTGTTCCAGGTACACAAAGCAAAACATCATCAACCAACCAGGCAGCCTGGAAAAATTTTTCCATATTTTTCTTATTCCAATACTAAAGTTGCAAGATTCTAGACATGGTATGGTGCTTAACGTTGTAATTTCCCCACACAGCTCCAAAACAGTCATGACTTTCTGGGACACTTATGGTCAGAGCTCACACTGGTGTTTTCAGAGAAATATCACCCTTGTGGTTTTTCTCCCCTGTAAGCAAAGCAAGACTACTGTCAGGATTTAGTCAGAACAGCCTTTCACAAATGAAAAACATCAATCAAATAGGCACCATAGGAAACCCATACAGGTGTTTCTGCTTGGACACCAACACATGGGAGATGGCAACCCAGCAAATGGGAACACAGAAACAAAAATCATTTGCCTCCTGAAAGTGTTTTCTGCCTTTTTTGCAAAGACCTGAAAACTTTGACACGAAAGGCTAATTGGGAACATACATCCTCACCCCTCTTATAGCTGGTCTTGATGATGATTTCTGAGAGAATCTAAGCATCACATTCAGAGAGCATGACTATAGAATATTACTGTAAGAAATGTGAAAACATTGGAGTTTGCCCCTGATTCTGTCCTTGCTTTCCTGGTTTATTTTTTTAACAAATACTATTAGCAATTTCTGAGAATAAATGTAACAGTTCCCCACAATCAAAGTAATTCTTTATCTCCATCAAGTGAGTGTAAAAGAAAGGTGAAAGCACTGTCTTTGAGCAAGAAGATTGCAGTTTTCCCCTGCAGCCTCCTAGCATATTCAACCACCCTGAAAAGATTTCAGATGCTCCAAAGCCATTACAGAGACCATCCAGACAGGATTTACAGGGGTTTAATTCCTTATGCACTCCAGACATTGTTCTGAGTGTAAATTATATTTTATAAACGCTACCAAACATTGTCCTTCCAGACAAAAACGCCCACAATGCTTGTAACATTTAGCTAAGGTCAGAAATATTAAAGAAGTGATGGCATACAGATATATTAAAACAAACAGTTTTTAATTTGTCATTACTGCCTTCCTACAAAAATAGCCTTGGAATCAAAGTTCAGGATTTGCATAGGGACAGTGATTAGATGCTAACACACATACAGATGTCTTGGATCCAAACTGGTAACATCCTGTATGGCACTGCATTATTGTTTCTTGTTAACTATAAACATGGACTTTTAAAACAATCCTGCCTCACTGGCCCAGAGGTCCTTTTGCCCTTCCTATTTAGCAAGTACAGCATTTATCTGTGCAGAATCTCACTTCAATAATATTAATTAGAAAAGGAAGCAGCTGTAGTAGGTATAAAAATTCCTATCATTTACAGAAGGCATCTCTAAAAAGTAAATAAAAAAGATGTTACTGAACTGGGCCTTCCAAGTGAAAACCACAGAGAGCAGAATAGACAAAGCCTCTGTGGTAAGCTCTGTACAAAGTCCTTATCTGCATGTCACATGGATTTTCCAAGAGGAGATTTACACAAAGCAATGTTTAGCACTTGGGCAGAAGGAGATGAGGCTTTTCAGTAACCTTTATCCAACCAGGCACACTCTTACTGTTTTACACCCAATGGAGCAATGCCTTCATTGTATTCCATTTCTTTAAAAAATTTAACATCAAAGTGGTTCTCTTAGCTATTCAACAATTAAAAATAAAGGGAAAATCCCCTCATCTTTAATATCACCTGTTCAATTTACTATTAATTAATGAATAAAAACCACAGGAAAAAAATCAGCACAAGAACATGTCATTTTTAGGCACATCAGCTGTGCAGTTTCCAATACTCAGCTATGCAGTCCATCAGAGAGAGAGGACAGCTGACTGCAAAAGGCTGAGGTGTGTGAACTGTGGACACAGAGAGCCTGCAAGCACAGCCAGCTCATAAAGACAGTGCAATCTCTCTCTAGGTTCCTGTCCCCTGCTTCCCAGATTTACAGCTGATGAGCTACATCAGCAATGATCCTCACCCCAGCAGTTCATGGCAGCTCCTTTAAAGCTTCTTCAATGTGTGTGCATGCACAGCACAGTGTGCACACACCCAGACACATCCCACAGTGTCACCAAGAGGACCTGGAACACACCAGTGCCTCCTTTAGCTGCAGACCAAGTGCCACTTAGCGGGAGCAGGCAATGAAAGCCTGTCTGACAGCTCAGCTCAGCACAAATTGATGGCATTGCTGTAATGGAGTTATCAGTGACAAATACCTCCTATGCAACTTCCAGGTCACACTCACTTAAGCAATGATAAATGAGCATGAAACACTGTTAGCACAAAACAAGATCATAAATACTCAATTCTAAGCTTAAAAAACCTAACCATTTCAGACAGCTGTTGCATCTTGCAGTCTCCATGATTTTATGGATGTTCTCACTATTGTCACAGAGGTGCCACAAAACAGCAAAAGATGACTTTAAGCACATATTAAAAAGAAAAAAAATTAAAAAGAAAGAAAAAACCCAAGTCATCCATCCAGAGCAAACATTACATCACTCTACATTGGCTAATACACAATTACCTCAGTGAACCTGAGAGCTTGTAACAGCTTTTGGAATCCCAAAGTCTGACATCCATCTGTCCATCCTTCTGTTATAGAAAGCTGCTCAGGATGAGAGGATGCAGACTGTGAAGGTAAACATGAAAAGTTGTGAAATTCAGGTGTCTGGGATTCCTTTGTCCAAACACTGACATAGGTAGGAAGACACTGGAGAAAACCAGGATAAGTTCATGGTGAAGCAGCCCTTCATTGTTATCTCCACAGGCCATGGTTGCTTTTCAAGTGTATTCATGAGGGTGTTTGCTGATTACAGTGACATCAGTGACAGCTTGGGACAGACTGGCAGCTGCAGCAGCACAATGGGAGCACCTTCTGCCTCCCCTGCACCTGGGATTTCCAAGGTACAGCATGAAGGCATCAGCCCTTCCCTCCCTTCCCACTTGTCACGCAACCAAAGCCCAGTGCCCCCAGCTCACCCAGCCAAACACTGAGTGAAAATGGGGTCCCTTTGGCCACTTCCATGAGCAGTTACCTGGGCACAGTGCAGGAAGCTCCTTGCTCAGCCACCTGTTCATTCCTGCTCCCCCAGATGTGTCTGTCAGTCACCATCTTTGCTTCTATTGCTGCTGTCTGATGGACAGAATCCTTTAGTATCAACACTGCAAACTTCAGAAGCACAGCTGCATATAAAACCTTAGGAGCAATCAAATTATATTTGTATCCTAATTTCCTGTGATGCTAAAAAATTAATCCTTAAAACAAGATTTTGGGAAAAGTTTGAAATGGTTTTATTTAGAAGGATTTCAGCCCCACTCTTACAAACCATAAAAATCCCTAGACAACATGTTAATTATTTATGTATTTTTAGGGTGTTATTTGCTTTTATTTAGTGATATTTCCTTCATGAAGTTCAATGACTAATCCAACATTTACTTGTTTATCAAAAGCTTGGAAACATCAGAATATCTGCATATGGCCATAGACATGGATGAAACCTCACATCACACTCATACTGACACTCTTCCAATTTACAGTAGCTAATTGTGTTTTACAGTGCTGTGCAGGCAGAAGCAAATACCATAATACTGTACAGGAAGAATAATTTCTCAGCTCTGTGTTGTGTCAGTTTACTGCTAGAACTATCTGCAAATTTATGGCCTGTGCATTCAAATGTGCTGGAATTCTTCTGTCCTGGAAAGTATATTAAGTGACAAATTACACAACATGGCTTCAGTCAGAATTTTTTAATTGTATTCCTACAAAATTCTGTAAACATTAGCATACAGATCCAGAAAAATCAATACAATATAATGGTGCATAAACTGTAAGTTTAGAAGAAAGTCAGGAACACTTTAACAGTTTATAAATTAATATATACAGTATTGGATACTCCTCATTGGATAAGGAAACATCAAAACTGAGCAATTTAGCTGCAAGAGCTGTAGAACAACAGAAGTGCTCAGACACCAAACTTGACCATGAGGCAACATTGCAATCGACATGACTGCCTGTTGTTGTTTCATATTAAGCATTCAATTTAGCTGCTAAAAAGTATAAAACAAAAGTTTTGGTAGGAAGTTAATTTTTATTGGAAATCATATAGCAAACATCCCTAAAATAATAAAAAATCCCAAACCTAGAATACTCCATCACCAGGTTTCTGGAAGGGTGAAGCTGAAGCTTCCTAGGCTGCACAAGGAGATCACTGGCATATCCATTCCACACCACTTCCCCCAGAGCACCAAAGGCATTGCCAGCTAAAGAAAACATTTCAGGGAGTTTGGAAATGGGGAGTGCTGGGTGGGGAGAAAAAGAAAGATGTAGAGCACTTATTGGGCTGACATGCAGCAATCTGGGCAGTTCAGCTCTTTACTGAATTAGAACATCATGGGAATGTAACACCACTGCTAAATAACTCTGGGCTATTTTGCTTTAAAAAAAAACCCAAAACAAACAACAACAAAATTTTCAGCCTGCCTGTGATCAAAATCATATTCAAAGCATTCTTACAATGTTGCCCTTTACGAGATCAGGAACACACGATAGAATCCAGGATATATCACTCTTTTTCAGACAAGACATGAAATGAAAAAGGAGTTATTTTCCTTTGTTCCTGTCCATACAAGCATAATTCACTAGAGAAAAAGGTATGGTAAACATATCCTAATGAATGATCTCAAACAAAAGGCATTCTTTCCATATTAGAAAATGCTCAGTATCACTGGAACTACAGAGTGCATAAAAAGACTAGGATCATCCTGGAAGCACTGGACACTGCAAGAACTCTTTTAACTGCATACCTATAATATGATCATCAGAGAATCTCTCCAAAGTAATTTTTTTCTGTTTCTAGAGTTGAAGTAAAATTTCATTCCATCATATTTTGGTACATTTTTCATACCTGACCAATCACTTCTCACAATGACTACATTGCACTAAAGAAGTATTTCTATATAATAAAGGGGAGGTAATTTCTAGCCATCTAAAGCTTTTTGTTGTATTTTTTTCCAGTTGTTTAGGAACAAATTCTGTTCATCTCTTCTATATGAGATCCTGAGTAGTAAGGTGAAAAAGGTTTGGCTGATAGCACCAGTTTTCCATCACTTGTCATAATTCCCAGGGTACATCTATCATCAGCAATGCATCTAGAAGCACTATCATACTTGAACCTAAATGCTCAAATAAGAGTCAATAAAACAGTTATTCCTATTGCCAGAATCTGAGCCAACACTGAAACACCAGGAGCGGGAGAAAAGATTTCTGCTAAATCTGAGGACACAGGTTGCAAACACAGAAAAAAGCCTGAAATTCTAGCCAAAATCTTTTTCTCAGAATGGGTGGGGGTGGAGAAAACTACACCTGGTGGGAAGAACAGGAAGAAACCTCTGCGTCCATCACTTCCCAAGTAAGTAACACACCTGCAAGCTGCCCACTTAGAATTCATGCCAAGGTACAGCTCCCTGAAGGTATTTATAAATGACCCAGACTCCTTCCTGCTGCTTCCCCCAGAGCAGATCAAGCAGTGAGTGATTTATTCTAAGCCAGACTGCCAACAGCTTCCAGCATTTAATTACCATGGTGTGTTTGAGGCTTGGAGAGTTTTATCTGACATAACTCAAAAGGATTAATTGATTAAGAAACGTAGGTCACTACATTTCCTGCTGCAGATTTTACTTGTATTGCTAACTCATAATAGCAACTATGACAGACAATAAAAATCTAACACAGAAGAGGTTGAACTTAGGAATCTGAGCTGAAACTTAATCTGGGCTTAAATACAGAAAAAAAGTCTCACTGGATTTGCCCTGTACATAGACCTGAAAAAGTTTTATCACAGATGTATCTGCAGTTGTGTAAACTATTAATATACTACAGCAACACTAGTTTGGTATTCACAGATAGTAAAAGCACAGGTTGTAAAATGTTTTGCCAACACTTCACTGTTATTCCCATGTCTAAAATGACACAGGCAGAAATCCCTAACAAGACCTCATGTTCTTATCTGTAACCAACAGACTTTCCTCCCACTGATATGTGATTTGTTTCCTCACTCACATATCCCATGGGGATCTTATACTCACACATATGCATACTGAGAGGAGAACTGATATGACAATATGAACACAACTAGCAGACCTTAACTCAAATATTGTCAGAAGCAGCGAACCTTGAGAAACTTCCAATAGACTAAAACCTTGTTCAATGTGGTAACAGATAGCACCAACAAAATGGTATTGAAGAGTTTCATGTGAAAATCTTTCCTTCTGCTTCCAGCTTTGGTCACATTTCTCATTTTTCCATGCTTATTGTTCTTTCTCTACCTTTTTATGCTAACTTTTATGTCTAATTTGGTAAAGACCATGCAGTTGTGAAATGCCTTCTTGACTGCCCCAGAACTTTTCAATTTTTAACAATTTTTTAAAAAAATTAATTAGACCCAGGATATTTTAATTCAAAACAATGAAAACTTTGGTAACAACCAATGGTACCTTGGCACTCCTAAGGATTATGACAATTTTCAGTAAGAACAATCATTAAAATGCTTCTCTCTAACATCATCCAGGGAGTTCCATGGCTGTCTGTACTCCAGCTGTAAGCCTCCATGAGAAATCTACATAAGAGCTCTGAAAAATAAAGGCAAAGGAGTACAGGGAAATCTGAAGGTTTTTAGCAATCTCAAGTGAAATGTACCAAAATATTCTACTTAACAAGATACAATGCAAACCAGACTTACCAAAGAATTTTTCTCTGTACACACATGAACAAGGTTTTCATGTATCAAACCATCAAACAAATAAATCTCATCTCTCAAAGGTGTTTGTGGGGATTTTTGTTTGGGTGTTATACATAACTACCAATGCAGTCAATATAAATTAAGCCAGCTCATTCATTATGTCCAGCAATTCACACAATATACCAGTGGGAGGAGATAAACATTATTCTGATCAAATACATTTACTTTAATCTTCAAAACACAACCCTTTTTCTTCATCCTCCTCCTCATCATCAGTAGAATGTGCATAGGACTCAAGGGTGTTGTATATGAAAGAGTACAGCTTGACATCTGGTCCTGAAGTAGAACAGTTTCTGCATTGTTCATTGTAGTATCTCAGCAACAGCCTATAAATGTCCCCTTCAAAAACCAAAAAGAAGTCATTAAACACCATGTGAGAACATGCCAAATGAGCAATGTATGATTGCAAAGGAAGGCTAGAAATGCACATGCACACTGAGACAGTGACTAGGAGCATCTCTAAATGAGCAGTGACAGAGGAGGCAGAAGACTGTGTAAATGGAGGCTGTTCAGAACATAGGATGGGCTCCCACAACTTCCTGCACAATCTATCCTAACATTAGGCTTGCATACACATTACTTACAAATGTATTGCTAATCATCCAGCTTTGTGCTTCTGGCCCAGAAATTAAAAGACACATAACAATTACAATAGGGCAATGGATACACTGCTTTTCTTGTATTGCAACTGAATAACACATCAGACCACATCCTGCAGGATCAAGAGAGAGCCACTAGAAGACAAACCTGTATCAAGAATGCCTAAGCAGCTTTTCCCTTTTCAAAGCTTTACTGAGTTATATCAAAAGCTTTTGCAAATCTTCTACCTACCACATTACTTCTACTTTTCAAATTCTCAGCATTACTCCTAAGTGAATCAGAAAAGCATCTAGAAGTCTTCTAACTGATTAGCACTGTGCAGTAGATCCCAAATCAGAAGAGTTCCCCATTCTGGGAACAGGTACAAACAAACTGAGACTCATTTCCTTGTGTTCAGCACTTAGTGACAAGAATTCATATTGGAAAATTTCTACTTAGAGAGATGGTCATGTCTCTATTGTGCACACAGAGATTTCTTTTTGCTCACCAATAGTTTGGCCCTTCTCACAGAGAAAAGTATGCATGCTGTAAATGTCCCGCATCAGCTCCACATCTCCAAAGGTAAAGTACACAATATCACGTCCAGCCTCTGCAGCTGCCAGTATCTGAATTAAGGCTGAAACAAGGAAAAAAGATTACACATGAACACAGGATAAAACAATTTGCTGAAGGAAAAAACACAGCTTAAGTTTACAGCAAACAACTATAGCACCCATGTCCACATGGATGCTGCAAAGCACTACAAACAATGGGTTGGTAAATATTACTTCCATTTTTAAAATAAAGAATGCTGGGCACTGCAGGTCAAGAGTGTTGGAGCATTCTGCTAGAGCTGTTAGTGACATCCACCCTTACTTCCAGATAAACAATGTGCTTAAAACTGAGAGGGGTTTATTTTGGTCCATGTCTGCCCCCAAGCAGCATGCAGCCATTAATTATCCAATAAATGCCTGTGGCAGCATAAGGCAACAGAGCAGCCCCTCCCATTCTGGTATGAGCTGCCCATACAACCACAGACAGTGGGGTAAAAAGCATCCATGAGCACTTGGCAATTCCCATTCTGTGCCACCTGTAAGAAGGAACGGAGCCAATCCTTACACTAAGTAAGCTATGCAAAGTGAAAGCTGACCCAACTTTTAGCTCTAAGAAAAGCACTATGGTTCTGCAGCCTGTTCCTGCATAATTTCAGGTGTCCATCACACCTACAATAGAAGTAAGCAGCAAGGAATATGATGGCTTACTCTGACCTGTGAGGGGTGATGTCAGCAATGCTGACATGTTACTTAACTTCCAGCTTTCTGTCAAACTCATTGGCCCAAAGCTGCACCCCAAGTTCTGCCAACAGCTAACATTACAATATAGACAGACTTTGTTCCTCTACATGCAAAAGAAAGAAAAATGTTTCCTCTCTTGGGAACAGTTTTTTGAAGACCCACCTTGAGAAATCACCTGTATCAGTAGTGCTGCTGAGCCAAGCTAATGACTCACTGCAATTGGAGCAAGTAGCTCTGGTCCATTTCTCACCCAGCTCCTGACTTTTCTGCAGCTCTCTGGTGCTCATCAGACATCATGATGCCAATTCCATTCACCAAAGTGGCAGAAAATTATGGATGCAGAACAAAACCTAATTGTTTTCTGCTACAACAGCAGTTGAATTGGCAGAGTGAAAGGTTTGCCAAGAGGCAGAGCTGAGGCAAGGGAGGACACCAGACCACAGAGCCAGGAACAACAAAAGGGGAGAAGAAAACCAGGACCCTTTTAGGCAGCACCAAACTTAGAAGAGTGCAGCTTTTCCATCAGCCAGCACTGCCAGGCCTGAGTGCCACAGAGGCATGCAATCAATCACAGGCTCATTTCAGGGAACTACAACAGTCCTAACCAATGGAACCCAGCAACTATTTCATCTGCTGCAGCCTGTCTCCTTCAGAGCCTGTTGGTGCAGCTCTGATATTAATTCCTCCTTTTTCTACCCAGTAAGTAGAGTTAATTAAAATGTGATTAATATTGTCTTTGTAAAGATTAATTTTAAATAAAACTGTGTACATAGTGCATTACCACCTGTTAGTGGAAGCTAAATAGAAAGCTGTTCAGAGCTCAGCTCAATAATCTTTCACATTTTTAAACAGAGACCTATTAAAACACTGCATTCCTCAATAAAAAAAAACTTCCTCTTGTAAACCCATAGCCAAAATTATAAATTACATGATTCACATGTGAAATTAATCTCAATCTGGGAATGATATTTTAATTAAACCACTGAACCAGCTGTGGATTTAGTAAAGCTTCAGTAGTTTAGCTTTTAAAGAGTCTAATTAACTAGCTTGCATAGGGGAACAGAACCTAATGAATCTTATTATTCATTCCAAACTGCAGTTTCACTTTACAAGATGTTAAAAATATCCTACTGCTTATTTTGAATTGCTATAGATCTTATGAAACAAGGATCAAAATTTCTGTCAAGAATCAGACTTCAAAAATCTTCTGGACACTAATGATACACAATCCCATGGGAAATTTCCATGCCACTGGTACAGAAAGAAGCATCACAGGAAGAGCAACAGAGCCTGTGGTACTGGGGTCTGGAGGGATCTGAGCTCTCTTGGCCCTTGCACCCAGCTGATGTGATCCCACTTAACTTCTGGACGTGCACCTGAAGCAATGCCTGTCCTGACATCCTTCTTCTACTTTAAGAAAACATACATGGGATATTACAGTTCAGATCCAAGATCTTATGCAAATTGAAGTACTTGTTAAACCTTCCTAACATAAATCAAGTATGCTCAGATCCTACAGTAAATACTAGTCCTGATATTGATAACATATGCATTTGGCAGCCTATTTTGTCTAATGGATGTCAAAAAACAACTGCCAGGAACTCAATGAGCATGGAGAAAAAAATAGATACCTTATGAATTAAGCACATTAAAAAGAAATGAAACTGGTAGCCTGATGACTGTCTCACTGTAGCTACCTAAAGCTGTTCTGAAAAGCAAATTTGAAATACTCTTCAAATGCTTGGAAACAACAAAGAAATGTAAATTTCTATTTAGAATTATATGAACCAGGATATGAATTTACATGTCAGGATCCATCAGTTCTTGAATTGATGGAAAAGGTCTTAAATGAATGTAGGCATTTGATATCTGCTGCATTACAAATACTCTAATTAAATATAAAAGAACATGAGAAAGTGAGTGATATAGCAGGCAAGTCAGGAGAGAAAGCAGCATGACTGAGTGACTGGAAACCTCTCTGGCATACAGTAATATATTAAGGGATAAAACTAAACATTAACCATTGCCAGCAGATTTGTGAAGCCTTGCAAATTACCAGGTACTTTAAACAGCTTTGCAGAGATATGAATTTCAGGCAGAATCTGAAAAGACTGCTCCAGAAAGGTCAGCTGATTTATATGACTGACAACTGCAATGAACATGTTCTGTGAACTAAAGCTGCATATTTGTGTTTTGAAAGGTTTCAGGGCTACAAATCCTTGCAAATCCAGCATTTCACCATCATGTGCTTGAACCAAACTTTAAACTGAAAATAGTATAACAGTCTACAGCACAAAGAATAAAGTGGAATGCTCTTTTATTGTTGAAGGCCACATTACTCACAGCCTGAAGATCAGCACTAATGTACCAATTCTATAGAATGCCATTTCTTGGCAAACATGTATTAATTAGAACAAAAGCAAAAAATGTACTTGAACAAAAACCATGGCCCAGGATCAAAATGTCAGTGATTTAATTAATCTGAACATGAAGAATTGCTATGGTTTACCTTTTAATCGGGAGTCCCCTCCAAAGGCACCACATCCCCAGTTTCCTGTGGCTATTGCAGAGAGATGCTGAGGCGGAACGTTGGGTCGAGAGAAGCCACAGTAGGCCTGCATGCACACAAGGGTCACAGATGGATCTGAGAGGCAGCCTGGTGCAATACTTCCAAACAATAAAATGATAACAAAACCCAGCATTGTCTTCTAGCAATACCAAATTCAAACTACTTCAATATATCATGAGTCTTCCTTTAAATTCAACATCAATTACAAAAAAATTAAGATGGGAAGACTTTTGCCTTATTTGGACCCAAATTAGAAATTAAGATACAGGTCCTGAGTCCCAGGCATTTCATCACAGCTACAGGAACCTTTTCAGGATAAAGACTTAAAATTTTTCTTAAATACCAATCAGTCCTCATAAAAAAATATCAGCCAAATCAACACACCTGATAAATGTTGTAGTGATTTACCATAATTTATTTTTAAAATCCAAACCAAATCAATACACTGAAAATTGTAGGCAGATCATAAATTCACTGATATAGGTAATTAGAATTTTGTACTAAGATATCAGTGAGGTTTACAAACTCTACTTAAATGTCTTTTTTAGGGCTAATTTAATTACCAACCATGAAGAAACAAGCTGATGAATGTTACTTTAGTCAAGATGCTAAGGTTTCACAACTAATTTAGTCCTTCAGCACTGTACATAATTTTAAGAGGGTATATACCCTTTCCAGCTGAGAATTAGGGTGGTTTGTTCCTATGTTTGAATTTATTTAAAATACATCCTATAATATTCTATACCCTCCATACTGCAGAAAGAAGGAGGGTTTAACAATAACAACATTAAGCTCTTATATTCTACACCCAAGCTCACTGCATTTGTAAATGTAGAATCACACTAAGGAGACTCATCAGCATGTTTTGATCCCAAAAATTGGCCCACTAGCAGAGTATAACTGAATTAGCATTCCTGTACTCCACTGCCCAGTAAAAACAGCACTGCCTCTGCTAGAACAGGCCACACACCTCTCACTACCCAAGCCTTCCACTGGCCATGCAAGGCCCTAATTCTGGCCCACTGACCTTGTTATTAACTTAGAAGAATCTGCTTTGTGAACTGGAGACTGATTCCAGACACAGCACGTCAGCAGATAAAATTTGTTCATGGGATAACAGCAAAGGCCTTGAAAAGTTAAGGTCCCACAACCACAGACAGCTCACTGGTGGCAATTACTAGTCCCTGCCAAAGTACAACCTTAAAAGCTGGGAAAAGACTGCTTTGGCTTCAACAAAAGAGCATCAGCAAAACAAGAAGGAAAGCAAATGACAGGAAAATCTTGGCTAAGCAGATGATAAAGCACCTGCCACAGCTTGGGAAAGTAACCCAATGTTCCCAAACATTACATTTGGGAATCTGTGGCAGACACCAAGGACTGGGAAACATCTCAAATATCTTATTTAAGGCGATTCCAAATTAGGGATGGCAGAGGACAGAAAAAAATTATGTCCACCACAGTTCCAGCTTCCCCTGTCAAAGAGCTCTTCAGCCTGGGAACTTTGATGCGTGAGATTATCAAGGACCACAGTCACTGCAAAATGCGGTTTTTACACACATAGTTGACTCAGGGCAGGGTCAAGGACTGAAAACTTTGAACAAATAATGATAATGATTAATAATGTTCATGAATTATTGGTAGGAAGCATGCAAGTTTTGAATGTCAGCCCAGAAGCTTTGTTTAAAGATTAAAACTGGCCTGCATTGTCAGCCTTCTTGGAGACTGTAAGCTCTGACTGGCATGAATGCACACATATGTGGTTACAACAGCCCTTACAGCTATTGTAAAAATAAAGGGGATTTATGAACTGCTGGATCCAATCTCAAGAAAACATCAATATAGGAAAATGTAAACTCCCAGGCAGTATGTCAGTACCACAAGAGCAAAGGAGAAAGGTGGAAGAAAAGCAAGTGGGAGCATATTTATGAACTGCCCCACCTTGACTGCACAGCTGAGTAGGATTCAACAGCACAAATCATAGGGAAAGAACTTGGACTCAATTTAGAATCACAGAATAGCTTGACTTGGAAGGGACCTCAAAGACTGCCTCATTCCAACCTGCCTGCCATGGGCTGGGATGCCATTCACTAGCTCAGGTTATTCAGGGCCCCATCCAACCTGGGACTGAACACCAGGGATGGGGCAACCAAAGGCTCCCTTGGCAACCTGTTCCAGTGCCTCACCTCCCCCACAGTAAGGAATTTCTTCCTAATACCTAATTTAAACCTGTCCTCTGTCAGTTTAAAACCACTGGCCCTTGTACTGTCACTATCTGCCCATATTATTAAAAGTCCCTCCTTGAAGCCTTCTCTTCTCCATGATGGACAATCCCAACTCTCACCCTTTGGAAGCAGGACAGGGAAG
Organism: Zonotrichia albicollis; assembly: GCF_047830755.1. Lineage (NCBI taxonomy): Eukaryota > Metazoa > Chordata > Aves > Passeriformes > Passerellidae > Zonotrichia > Zonotrichia albicollis. Next base: position 24,604,384 of record NC_133825.1, on the reverse strand, counting down.
AATTAACAAAATATATATCCAAGTTTCATTTATAGTTTTGAAAATTGTATAAAATATACCTTTGAACATCAAAGGACAAGAAATACATTTGACAATCTTTTGCTTTAACATTGGACAGCAAATCCCCGTCATATGAGACAACTAAGCAAGAACTTCCTTAGATGGAGACAGTAACATAAAAATATTTGAAAAAGGTCTATAAACATTAGACTGCAGGCTGTTGTAAGAAGTTACTGGCCTTGTTGAGCTCTCTTCTAATTTTATCAGGACCAAATTGATCAAGGAAACGTCTGAAGTGAAATGCATCTATAGCAACAATTTCAGTGTAGCGCCGTTGCCATTCATCCCTAAAATTGGAGGGGGGAGAAAAGTAGATTACATTAGTTGTTTAATATCAGCCATATAACCCCAATTCAAAATGAGCAATTCCCTTCTCTGTTAGAAGCAGCTGAAAAGGTGAACTCAACAGACAATGGAACTTTTTCTTTGTGGGTTGGGAATGAAAGCAGCATCAGAAATGAGACAGGCTTCCCCATAAATTTAGAAATACCCTGGCTAGACTTTGAGCATGAACGTGAAACAAATCTAATTACACAGCACTATTTATCAAGTATGTAAGAACATTGCAAGGTCAGTATTTCTCTGTCTTTCTCCAACATTTAAATGAGAGTACACTGTGTATGTTTCTATACCAAATGAGTAATTTTCTGTATATACTCTAATGACATTGCTGGAGAAATAAATTCAAGAGCTCACAGACTTCTACTCAGATTCATGGTATTGATTCTTATTTTACCACACATCAGCTGCACTGTATCTGATGTATCATTATCACACTTCTTGTGACATTGCAAACCATAGTTCAGTCAGTATCTTAGCAAAAATGTGTATTAAATACATATATCTCTAAACTGTAAAAGATGTTGGTCTAAGAACCAACATAAGGGCAGGTACCATTTATTACCATTAGTATGGCATTACTAATATGACATAACTTCCTTAGCTTGCTGGCTCTGCTGAAGAAAACAACATCAAGCAAACATCCTATTAAGGCAAATGCTAGGAAATCTTTTCAAATTTCTAACATGTCTTTCTTCCTTCACTTGAAATACTTCAGTGGAACTTTACCTAGGGGTCTTATCTTCATGGCTCCTTGCCCAGCGGTAAGTCTCTGCATAGCCTGTGTACTCACTGTACTGCTCAGTACCTGAAACAAATTATTTTCCAGATTACATATAAAATATGCACTTTTTTTTTCACTTGGTAAATCTTTGATAGGAATCACTGCTTCTCCAAATGAACACACAGCTCTCAGAAGCAATGGGAAACAGAGAATTTGTATTTGCACCACAAATACAAGATTTGCTTGTAAAGCTCCCTTCCCACAGGTGATGAGCAGCATCACCACAGAACATTGCAAGTGCAGACCTACATATGCTGCCCAGTATATAATGAGAACTGGTCAGCACCAACAAACTACTTCTGTATAAGCACAAAGACCCAAAAAACCACAGTCTGGAATGTACTTGGCTGCTCTTGAAAAGGTCCAGAAGGGGATCTTGGCAAGTATTAAAGGCTGTCAGAAAGCAGCTCCTTAAGGCCACCAGTAATTTTAGCTACTGTGCTCTGCTATACCAAATCCTTTTCGAAGGTTTATCCCAAGACAGAGTATCTTAACTGAGAACAAGGATCAAAACCTTTCTGAAAAGTTGCCTTTCACCTCATTTTATAGAGCTTCAGGACCTTGCTTCAAAACCTGGGCATTGCACAATGCTTCAGAGAAATACTCCTCAAGTAATGCCCCAGCAAAACCTTTTCCCCATTCTGAGCTCACAACAGCTGAGTTTCAGAAGCAATCACAGAATCATAAGATGGGTTGGAAGGGACCCCCAAGGATCATGAGTCCAACTCTTCAGTGAGCTCATGGCCTTGGCATTATCAGCACCATGCTCTGAGCAGCTGAGCTGACTGGTTTGGAGCTTCATGCAGGTATAGTTTGGCACAATTACAAATAGTAAGAGTAAGAAGAGACCTGTATCACAAACCAAGCTGTGATACCAGCTATGTCTATAAATAGAACAGGAAGAAATAGGTTTTAAAGAATTGCAAGCTGACAGCACAGAACATCTGATTACTAAGACGAGAGTACTGCCTAACTATTGCACAGATCAGCAATACCCTGAGAATACAAAGGTTTAAACTTAATCTGAGTTTTCCAATCTCTAAACAGACATGCAATTGAAGTTGAACAATCAAAAACATAAAACTATTAACTGTAAACCTCACTGACAAGAAAACTTCAATGTTTACCTCCAGTAGTCTCAAGCATGGGAAACAAGCTGTTAAAAACTGTTTACAATGATGCACATACGTCAAAATATTTTCCCCATTTACCCTTATTAATTTTAACTGACAAGACTTAACAATGCTCATTTAATTCATTTGCCCTGCTACTCACGCATTATTTATTTAGTCTAGAACATTAATCATTCTGAAGGCACACAAATCTCACTTAAGGCTATTTTGAAAAGCTGCTATGCAAAATGAGTGGGATGGTAAGAGATTTCTCACTGAGTTCACTTCCAGATGATTAAAAAATCATCTAAAAAATGTGGATAACAAGATATGCCTATGTATTCACACACATTCATGCCCTCAGACAAAGGACAACCACAAGCAGCTTCCATACTCTGAAATCAGCCTTCTAATTGAATTGCAGGCTATCAGCCCTCACTAAGACTTTTCCTGACATGAGTAAAATTCAGTTATCTTGATAGACTTGATGAAAGTGTCTAAGCACAGAGCAAGAAAAGACAGATAAGGGAAATATGTGACTCTTTTGAGAGCTCTCTTTAGAGGACAACCTAGCAAAACTTCCAGCTTGAAAAAGGTAGCATTTTCTTTGGTGTTTTAAGATGGGGTAAGAAAATTCTAGGTCATCGAGATATTGCACTAGGATAGATTAAATTATAAAGTATTAGGCTGGCTTTTTAAAGGTTCATTGTTTTCATTAATTTTTATGGAAGTGTAGTGTCTGATGACAAAAGCACCAGGAAGCAAACAAACAAGCAAATACACCCATATACACACATATATCCACTAAAAGAAAAAAAAAAAATCAATACTGGAGAAACTCAAGGAAATCACACAGACTCCAAAGTCATGTCCCAGAAACCCAAAGTTAATGAAAATCAATGAGTTTTCATAAGTGAAGCTCTGGAAATTTGTCAGACAATTTTCACTGGCAATACTTCTGCCTGTGAATTACTGGGATACAAACTTCTGTTGCTGGGAGAACAGAAGCAGTATGGGATAAGCTAGATATGTTAATGTTTCTGGTGACTCTCTTTTCTTCCCATCAAAAAAAAAAAAAAAAAGAAGTAAAAGAAGGCAAACCATGAATAAGGTTCCACCAGAACTTTAAAAACAAGCTACAAAACCTAGAATAGCCTACCTAAAGTCAAAAGAATGTATATATAAGTACCATCCAAAAATCTATCATTTGTGAGACTTGTAAAAGTTACAGCATCAGACAAAAAGTGAAATTGCCAGCCAAGTGTCGGTGTTTATGTGACCTCACCAATTTAGACAGATTTGCAATTATTACTAAAAATAAATTTACCTTTCTCAGACTCCATGGTCTAGCTTTACATTTGCATATGATGTGTACAGCATTATAATGTTTCCAGGGATTGGGAAAAATCCCACCATAGTGCTCCTCTAGTATTTCCAATGAGCTAAAATTATACCCTCAAAGAGGTAGGACCATGAGCACTAAACAAAAAGTACATGTGAAAATTACAAGAGTTTAGTTTTATAGTCACCAGTATAAAAGCACATTTAGTGCCCTAAGTGAGAGGAAGGTCCTTCTTTCCCTTTCAATCAGTTCTGCCAATCCTTATCTTGTACCACCATTAGTCTTTGGCTCTCCCAACACTGGCACAATCAGCCTGCTAAATCCAGCTGAAAACCAATTTTCCTCTCTGAGTAAATTTTCAGCCAAACCAATTATCTCATCTCATTTGCTGCCTGGCTAATGTGGTCAGAAGGCTCCAAAACTGCCCTGCTAAGATGAAGTCCTGACTGGCCATTGATAGATCTGTAAATTTAAAGCAAACAAGGAGCACAGCTTCATCTGCTATTAACACTGCCTGAGGATGTGTGAGCTCAAACAGGAGGGGAAAAAAAGAAAGAAAGAAAAAATCTGAATGAAAACCACTCACACATGTTCACAGCTCTACCAGAAATGCAGCTGCAGGAATCTCTGGTGTTGCTGCTGACATTTCTGTAGGTAGATGTCTGTGTTGAAGAACTCCACTGTTTGCATGACCATTTTCATAGTCATTACAGCAGTGATCTTAACCAGATACTGGAAAATCACAACAAATTTAATTTATCTCCCAATTTCTTGGGCTCCACTGCAAATTTAAGCTACACAGTTATACCCATTAGGCCGCCGAGTCAAGATGCATCACAAAGAATGTAATTTATCAAGAGGATCGTGACACAGAAGAGACTTGGCTAAGAACCAAGGTGGAAAAGCTCCAGGGATTAAATAAAAATGATGGAACGGATATTTCCATTAGAGAAGAACTCCATATCCTAAATACTAATTGAAAAACACTGGAAGATAAAATATCAAGAAAGATAAAACGTTGCTGCAGTAAAAAAACATTCTCACCTTTATTTGTCCATGCCAAATCACCATTTTTGTTTGCAGGGGAATGGAAGGTCTTTCAAAACACTAATTTAGTGTTTCCTCCTAATCAGTTATTACCCAGACTGATAGCTGTGCTCTGTTTTTCCCCTTCCCAAAAAAGTCTCTCCCAGAGGACAGTGCTTAAAATATGTTACTATAGTATCACATCCAAAATACAGAACAAAAATCTCTTGACTCTTCTCTTCTGACTCATTTTTTTAAATGTAATCACAAAAGCCAATTTATCAAAAACTTTTCACAGAAAGGGCATTAATTCTGGCAGAGTGGAAAAACAAAATAAAACACTGTCTTAAAAAGATTGCCAAGCATAAGTCTGAAAACAAAAGAGACTCTGCCCAGTACAATCAATAACTCAGAACAGAGTAAGACCTGCAAGATTTAAGCTCAAATTTCTACTGTGTATGCATGTGAGAGAAAAGTGCTATTGATGGATTTTTCCAAGCAATGTGTTCTAATACCTACAGAAACTCTTGACTTTTGAGACAGCTCAGGTAACTAAACCTAACATTTTTGCTACAGCAGACTGAAAAATAAACATAGTTTATTATAATTTCTAACCAGGGGATCTCTCTCAGTAAATATACTTTTCTTTATAGTTGCTCTTTAGTGTAAATAAAGTAGTATTATAGCATCATTTTATTTCTTCAGTCATGAAAAATGCTCATTTATGTTTAGAACTGAGACATGCAGCTGGGCTGCTCCAGTTCTTAACAGTGACATTTGGTTTTTGATGCTGTTTTAATGCAATGGATAATTAAACAATCCGAGATCCCTAAGAGAGTGGGAAGCAAAAGAGAAAAAGAAAAAGCTAAGCTCTGGACAGACAGGACATCTCCACACACAGGAGGTTATTTCTAATATGATTAGGAACCCATAACTAACCTACAAGTAACATAAACACATATGTGAAACTTACAAGATCAAAATCCTACAGAGACAGTTCCCAGCCTTCTACCCTTTCCTAATGGATGCAGATTTTCTATGCTTCCTCTTCCTCCCCTTTCAGGTAATCAGAAGGTAGCTCCTCTTCTCAAGAGTGTTCAATCCCACTGATCACATCAAATGCTACAAATTAAGGACTGGAACAAAACCCCACATCCTTCAACATAAGAGAAACAATATCAGCTAATAGCTGGAAATTGTGGCTGTTACCTATACTGCCCATCAGCATTCTTTAGCTCAAGACACCAAGTCCTCAAACACATTTACAAGGGATAAAATAAATTCTTCTGCTTGCTGTCACATTGTTTTTCTCCTTTCACAAAACATGTATGGAACAGCATCCCTTGTGGTGTTAGCTGGGATGAAGTAGGAGGCTCTTTGTCAAATGAGTATTAAATTTTCTCCCTTTTTTAAAATTCTTACAGCATTTAAACATACTAAACTTTAGCTTGAAATGTATTTTGTACATATATAAAACCAGAACTTGATGTGAAACATTTTCTGCAAAGACTAACCTGTGATGATAAGACATTCATTGTGATCCAAGACTTCAGTGATGAGCCTTGATACAATCAGTTCTGGATTGATTAAAAACCGAATTTCTTCTTGTACCAGTCCTGCCCCGGTCACACCACCTCCGACAAAACGGTTTGCAAAGTCAACCTACCAAAAACACATGCAGGAGGGTTAGGATAGGATAAGGAAAAAAATCCTTTAATTACCAAATTTAATTAAATCCTGTAAATATTTCAATTATTCTGTTGAAATCTGCTGCTATCACTCTAAACCACAAGCAGAGAAACTGATTAACGCGATCATGCCTCTCTCTTTTTTTTCCATTCAACTTCTCAGAAAACTTACAACAAATGAGACACTACACAGCAAAAGAAATTTTGTATCTCAAACGTTCCAAATCCAAGTTGTGTGGGTTTCCCTTGAAGAAGCACATATTTCAGAATAAAACACATTTCAGTAGATGTGACAGATGAAAACAGCATTCTTTTTAGGGCCATTGAAACACCATTAGTTTGTCCTTTGGAAAGCACTCTGCCCCAGCTGTGCACATGGAAGTATCTTTAGATTAGCACTGCCCCTGTAATAGTTCCATACCTAAAAAACCCTCTAACAAATTCTCCTTGCAATGTACTAACAATCTGTTATGAATCGTCCTTGAAATGCACTTGAACAAGGCAAATACTTTTGACTCTAAAGGTTTCTGTTTGAAATAGAGCAGCTCTGGACTATTTTTTGCTTCAACAGTATATATTTTGCAAATTACATTTTCATACAGACAACAGTTTAAAAAGGAGTTTGTTTATTCAATAAAGTAATTACTATTCACTCAAATTAACTGCCCATATGAATTTATAATTTTTAAAAGTTACTTCATCCTCCAAATCCTATTAGCTTCTTACTGATTTTTACTTAGGTAGCTGATGAGAGCACAGGTACAGGAGGGGACGGAAGTTGCTGGGGTGCCATGAACACCTGTGTAGATTACAGACTAACCCAGGAGGCAGAGTCCAAAGCACACCAAGAGCCAGCCACTACAGCAGCATGTGTTCCTCTAGTTTATCCTGGAAATACCAACATACTTCAGTTGCTTGAGATTTGCTAAACTTGACTATGATAAAAAAGTTGAAATATGAAAATTACTCAGATGTACAGCACACCAGGGTCGCAGAGCACTGTGCTGGGCAGCCTCCCCTGGGCCCAGCCTTGTCCCACACACACACACACCTCACCTGTGACACCTCACCTCTGGGCCCAGCCCTGCTGATGGTCCATGTGCTCAACAGACACCTCTCACTGTCCCAGGTGCCCTGACTCACACTCATCACCCTGCCTTTGTCTGATGGCACAGCCAGTCAGCAGGGGCTGTGGTTGGCACCATCCCTGCCCACTGAGGCTGGGTCACTGTGGACTCCTGCACTGTCCTGCCTTGCTCGTCCTGCTCCCTGCAGGAGTGACTGCTCTGCTGTCAGCTTGTTGTAAATCTCCCATACCTTCTCAATGATTTCTCAGGGGCATCTCCTCACAGCACCAACTCCTCCTTCTTCACAGTACAGACAACAAACTCCAGCTCTCCTCACAGCAGAACCAACAAACTCCAACTCTCTTGACAGCACAACCAGCTCACCCACTCTTTTGGAGCACTCGTCTTATTTGACACAGCTGTGGACTATTAAGGGCAGCCCTGTTCCTCATCTTTGCTCATTGGTGCAGCTGCAGCTCCTCAGGTGTGAGACTGCCCTCTGCACTATTCTCTTACATTCTATCCCTCCACACTGCTCCTCATCTGAGCAGAGGCATTTTGTTTGATAAAACTTGAAATAGCCAAGAGGAAAATATCACATCCTAGGTAATACCCCCTTATACAGGGTACAACACCAGAAAAATGGTTATTATTGAGCAATTGCTGAGTTCTTCATAATTTCAGCACACATTTAAGTGCCCCAGTTTCATAAAGTTATGAGACATTTTAAAGTCTGTGCAACAAGCATTGCAGAAAAGAATTCTTCTTGTCTCCTTCCTCCTCTTCCAATGCAGTACTTGTCCCTGGCTAAAAAAGTTCTAATTTTTACTTTTTTTTTGGTAAAAGAATTCTAGAAGGCAGACCTTCTTTTTTTTTTTTTTTCTTAAAGAAAAGCAGAAAGCAAACAACTAATTTGAAAACTCAAATGTGTTCCTTCCTATAAATATGGACAGGACATCCTCCTTATGAATTTCTTTTGCTGACTGTCTCCCAGACTGAAACAGTGGTGCTGGCAGCAGCAAGAAAGTCTCCTGGGTCACTGACCTGGTCACTGTCTGGGGCACAAGAATAACTTTTTTAAAATAAACTGAAACCCTTGACAAGTCATCAAGATCACAGCCTGAATCTTTTGTCTTGTCAATCTTTGATCCTGGCTTGAACCAGAAGACCTGAAGCTGTCCAGGACTTGTGATTTTCTGTCAGCCCTTTCTGTAACAGGTACATGTGCTACCTAGATGAGCTGGGGAACATTGACAGTACTGCTCATAGAATTAATTTGATAGTTTTTTTTATGCTGCATAACATCTTGTCATTTAAGTCAATTGAGGATAAACAAGTAACTTTATTAAGCTGATAGACCATAAAAGTATGACAAAAACACGAAATCCACATGAACTGTTATATGCACTTACCTGCAGCATACCTTGTCCATTGCTTTCAATGGTGCCTTCATAGGTGACATGCAATCTAGATAATTTTTTCTGAGATCTACCATTGAGGAAAAATATTGTACAGAAAGCATCATTTCAGAACCCCCACAAAAACCCATTCATTTTAAAACAAAATTCACCCAAACCCCAGCTGCTTACACACCTTGAACATAAGGTGTTTAAAAAAAAAAAAAAACAAAAACCCCCAACGGATTAAAAAAAAGTTTGCATCACAGAAACAATGTAATTTGTCAGTTTCTCCACCTTCTACCATAAAACCCCACAGCTGAAGTTTTAAGTTTTTCTTGCTCCCCAGCAATGAAGCTACAATACTTGTGCTCATGCTGATCATCACCCATAGTTCATTACATTGCCGGTCATTTCTTAAATCAATAAATGATTGGTAATATAATCCCTCTCTTTCTTCCCCCCACTCAAACAACAGCATCAAAGATATGTTTGTGTTTTAAAACTTCAACTAATACTTGTTTTCATTACAGAAAACCATATGGGACAACTCAGGACACAAACTACTTGTGGCAATTCAGCCACTGCCCTCTATTTCTTTCTGGAACAGTCCATAGCAAAGATTGTTTTCTGTAGTACTTCTAGACCTGAATCAACTCCAAATGAATGACACTCAGTTATTGTGGACTTAAGAAACTTCTTACAGGATGTTTGACTTACCTCTCCCAGTCTGGAAACTCCTGGAGACACTGCCTTGTGAACGTCACCAATCCCGTAGGTTCTACAGGCAAACCAACCCCAAAGGAAAATGTATTAAGTGTGGGAGCTTAGCCCTTAGATTATCTTAACTGGCAATCTTTGAAAACTACAAACATCATCCTTGGTCAATACCAAGAGCTTAACTTTCCTCAGGAGTGACTCTGATTTTTCCCCTGACAGCCCATGCTCTAAGTGAAGACAAGTAACATGAAGACCAAAATATTACTTCTCTTCCCACTTTGCAGTTTGAGTATTTTAGTTTTTCCAGATCTAGGAAAAACTATTTAACAAGTGATTTTCACTTTAACAACACTCAAGACTACAAGAAAGATCTTAAAATGTGTTGCTTTAGAGAAAAGGAGATTGTGAATCTTTAAAATCATCAACTGTCCATAGTATTCAACCTATGGAGGGAGGAAGCAGCAGCTCATATTTCCAAGAAAGTCCAACTATGTCAATAAGCATGCAGTGTTAGCACGTTCCAAATAAGGCAGTTTTTAACCCTGCCAGGATGCAAGTGAAATTCACTGTATTCTGACTGAGAAAAGACTCCTGCCCTTGAGGGGAAAAAGAGGAGCTGTTGCTTATTGCAGGAAGGATGCAGTATCATCTTTTCTCCTTATTTCACTCAAAAGAAGTTCAGTTTTGCAACAGAAAGAAAATATCAACCTTTTATTAGGTGATATCATCTCAATAAAATCTTTAATTAAGACTTGTTTTTCTGCTACAGTAAATTTACTGTGATTTATGAAAACATTGAGAATACTATGTAAAGCACAAATGCATCCTTCTAAAAAAGCCTTAAGTAGTTCTATGCTTTACTTTTAAAATTTTACTTTAAAATTTAGGTTAAAAAAAAAGGTTACTTTCTCTGAAAAAAGTGCATAGCTTTCAAGTACAATAATCAAGTGCTCTTTCACAAGGGAATTCTGATATCATTTGTGGTATTCTGCAAATCAAGCATTCACCTTTTGAGCACAAAGGCTTCAGTTTCCAGCATTCTTTTACAGAGAACTCTATTATTATTTACAATAAAAAGAGCCACAAAATTATTACAGTAACTTATAGAGCTAAGTTACTTCAGCCTTACTAATTCCTGAGACAAAAAAAATAATAAGAAATGGGGTATTTTAAAGGTATGATAGGAATTTTTAATTCAAGAAAAGAGCATTCAAGAATCTCATTAAATATTATTTAAAGTTATAATGTTAGGAAATCTAATATGGTAGTTTCATAAAGCATGTTCCCATCAGATTTCATATTCTCAGGGGCTCAGGGACAGCTGCATCAATTTAGGATTTGGTTTGCACAAAACCATTATAACTCAGGTATTAAAAAAAGCTGGTACACTGTATCTCTTCTCAGTCCCACACATAGATCACAAGTTACTTTTACCTCAGAGATTTAGTCCTATTGATATTGCTTAAAGTCTGACAGCTGAAATAGGATATAGCTGCATTCATTTTGTGGTGAATTAAAATGATGAAGATGGTCTGGACCAAGTAAGAGGCTTTTTTTATTTAATAGTTTAAATCTGTCTTTCTTTTAAAACAAACCCTTCTGAGAAAGTATGAAGTTAATAGTAAAATGCTGACATGTAAAGAAAACGTTCTTCTAAAAAAGGCCATTGTAAGGGTATTGCTGCAGATCTGATGTGTGCTACTCCAGTAAAATCTCTTTCTCCCCAAAAATGCAATATATAAGCTATGGTATTTATCACAAAATAGAGATCTGTTTGTGAAAGCTTATGCAAATGTTCAAATCTGTGCTAATAACAGAAGATCTGACTATGCATTAAATTTCCCAAGAGCAGGAGATATCTCATCTTCCTATCATTTGTTTTATTTGAACTGGGCAAACCTAAAAACAGCTTTGCTTTGGAATCATAGAAGAGGAAAACCTGAAATATCAACACAAGCAGGGGAAAATCCCTCAGAACTCCAAATTATAATCAGAATACTAAATATACATTCTGCAGGAAAAGTGAAGCTTGACTCAAAATCTTTACGCCTGTGATTTTAATGGCTGTAACGGTGCCAAGTTCCCTCTACATCCTCACTTTGATGTGGTGATGGAAGTGGTTGCATATATTATTAGCATTATATATATATATTTATATCTACACAATTATATACACACACACATATAAATATATTTCTGTATTTCACACACATCCTATATATATTTATATCTATTTATCAGAAAAAATAAAACAGAATGAGCTCTGGGCAAATAATTTACTTGCATGCATCATACACATGGTAAGAAGTGCCATTAGTATGAAAATCAGTGTACTTTGCAAGCTGACTTTTGTTAAATACTTCCATCATAGCTGTGTAGCCATTTCTAAATTGAATGGGATTAAATTTTTTATCTATCTGCTTTGCAGCTCAAAAAAAGAATAAAGGATATACTTTTTTCTGTGACTCTTCTAAAATAGCAGAAAAGGGTCTTAAGTTTCTCAGGCTTTCTTGGTGACCTCCCTTCAAACAACCTGAAAAACAGGAAATAAAAACAAAGAATTAGATTTCAGGGACACAGTGCAGAGCAATTAGTGCTACTTACTAATTGCAATTTGATTTTTTGTAATTATTATGCACACATTTCATTAGCTTTGCCTTCAAGTACTGCATTGTAGAAAGAACCCTCTAGACAGCCCCTCTGTAATTCAAGATGTTAGGAATAATGAGTTTATTGATTTGCTGTACTTCTGATGAAGATGACAAGTGAATGCTTCTCTCACTTGCACCAATCTTCTAATACCAATAAATGCAATTTCAGTATGAATATTTTGGAAAGCTACTCGTTTTATTTGCTACAAATTGAAATGTTTAACAGGCCATTAAGTGAGAAAACATATATGTTGAGTACTCCAAGATCCAAATGTCCCCCTCCTTTCAGCTCAGTGAGTTGCTCAGAAGAATTAATGCAACCTTGCTGCTTTCAAGAGCTGCACTGCACCAGCAGCATTTCTAAAGAAAAGAACCTTCCCCCAACACAAATGGCTCCATCCACTGGGCTGTTACAGCCATTCTAACAGACATTTGTAAAAAACCTAAGCATTAAAATGAAGGATCCCTTTTTTAGCCATAAGTGAATGTATTCTTTTAAGGTTAGCTGAAATACTTTTACTGCATCATCTGTCTTCCAGCAACTTGAACATGCATTACTTAATTTCACTTCCAGCAGAGTGACAAGGCATTGTTATTGGCAACACATAATGGAATTTATCTGGAAGGAAGAACAGCAGTGACTTCAGAAATAAAACCCTTTGAATAGGAAGTTTACTAAAAGATGTCTGATCCACTGAAAGCCCTGAGGATATAAGATTCCCCCACAATAAACAGTCTAAGTAAAGCAATGACACAACATGATTCATTTGTAGTGGAATGACAATCTGCCTTTAAAACCAGAATGCTGAGAGGTGAATTAAACTAGATTCAGCAAGGAAATGAACTGGATTTTTTTCAGCATTTAAAAATCCTTATGATATATACAGGCTGAAGAGATCAATTCTGAAATCTCTATTAAGTCACAGAGGTTAATTTTATTAGCACTTTATTCTCTGAACAGTGAATCAGGACTTTAGGAAGGAAAACTCCAAACTTTTACAGTCTATTCTAACATGGGCTTATATGCAAGTTCTATCAAGGCCGTGAGTTTGCACAGATAAAAAGGGGTTTATAAAAGGAGTCAATGTGTGCATGTGTGTGCAGACATTTCCTAAATTACCCCTAACCTCTTATCTGGAAGTCTCAATTCATATCAAGTCTTTAAATTGCTTAATTTATCTGTCAGCCTGATCATTACTAATTTTTATGCCTCTTCACATCAAAGTGACATCTTGCTTACATTGCAAACCCTCAGGAGAGAGTTTTTCATGCCACAAAGGCAATATGTGATCCAGCACAAACAGCAGGCTGGGCAGGAAACGTGCAGAACTATGGCTGAACTCAGTCAGATCACTAAAACCAGTCATATTTGTGCATGCAACAGGAAAAGCAAGGGATATTTACATGATTCAAAAATGGCCTTGTCCTACCACATTCACTTAAATAAGGACATCACATGGCAAATTTACAAACATTTTAACCTTGAACCTTATTTCTGAAATAATCAATTGGGCAACATAATGAAAATTTTCTTTTTGAAGCAAATGCTTTAAAGAATAGAGCTATATGAAGGCATCACTAAGATATTAAATAACATTATTCTTCAAGTGCTGCAACACAGTTCCTACTAAAAATCCACCAAAAAATCTAAGTGGAAACCACATCATTTCCTGACAGAACCACCTAGGGCCAAAAGCCATTAATTTCAATTAGAGCACTCATCCAGATGAAGTGCACTGTAAATCAAACACAAAGCACTGCAAGTCCACTTTCAGGTGAAGTTATTAAAATCTTAGTGGCAACTGCATATGTAAGCTTTGTACAGGATGTTCCCACTGCCATGCAGTAACTTCAATTTATCAGCTACAGGAGCTGAGAGAGCCTCCAGGACTGATCTCCAAATTCATCTCTGGCTCTCCAGCACTCCAGGGGAGTAGCAATGCTAATCAAACAGAAAACCTCCCCAGAGACACATTCAGGCCAGAGATTTGAAAACATAACAAAGAAGATGTGTGAACTTTGTGTTTATGAATTTGTAGATTGCTAAAGTCATTGTGGCTAAATGAAAAATCTTTTCTAGCAAATATTCAGATATTTAATTATTCTGAAGAGAAATACAATACATGAGAAATAAAATACTAAAAATAGTAAGAACTGATATTGAATGAATGCTAAGTGAAGTAAGCATACAGTAAAAAATATGCTTACTTCACTTAGGAACTGCTAGCAGCCATACAGTAAAGCTACAAGACAACAGTTCATAACATTTCAACAATTATTACAAAAACATGTATGAGCATTATCCAAAAAATTCTAGGGTGGAAAAAGAAGCATTGTAAAAGTGCAATCAATATTCTGGTTTTTGCAGTCTTGACTGTCAATTCAAAATTGTCATATTTGCAACCAACATTTCCACCTTCTAAAGCTGGAGTCAAAAGCTCCAAAGAACCTACTCCCAACTCCTTCCTTGCAAGTTTAAGGTAGACAGTAAACCTGCAAAGAACTTCAAAGGGTGCATTGAAAATAACACAAGAGAAAAATTATTTAAGAACATTAAGAGCTTCACAAAAGTGACCTTGGTTTGCATGGAGTTTACTGGGGAGAATTTGAACCTGCTTAAGCAAACAGTTCCCAAATACACTGTTTCTGAACACGGTAAAATTAAAATGCAGTATTTACCTGTAAAATTTAATTTCTAGGAATTAAACTGCTGCCCTGATGTTACTCTAAGAACTGGCTCCAGCAGGAGCCATTACAATCACGTGATTTAATCTCCCACTTCCATAATTTCCTAATGATATTTCCATTCCCAGGCTGGGCTTCCTTTGAATGTTTCTTTTCAAAGAGAATAATCATGTCTTTACATTGAAGTTGGAACCTACTGTAAGACCCAGAAAGGTGTACACACTGCAACAGTATGCAAAAATTTGCAGTATGGATCATACTTCAAGTAATAATTCCCATTCATGAATTCATGGCATTCCATGGGTACTCTTTGCAGAAGTGTGGATACACAATGTTGTATTTGTGATCCCTACAATTAACCACGTGCACTGTTTCCTCTACTACCCACAGCCACTAAAAAGCATCTTTACTACTGGACTCAAAGGAACTTTAAGTTGTTTGTTTATTTTGTTTTTCCTTTTATTTTAGTGTGATCTCACTAAAGATAACAGACCATCTGAACAACTACAAAACATTTAACTAAAACCCGATCTTCTCCTACAAATAGAAGTCAAAGAAGGATTTACACAGAAGTCACATGGATAGATGAATTTCACCCAGTAAAGGGACTGAGCAGGGGGAAGGATGGACAGTTAAGGCAGAAATTAAAATACTGGAAAGATGTTTCCTTCCACCTCAAGAACACAGCTAATCACTAAATGGTTTTAGTCTAAGGCACTGGATGACAAAATGTTTGGAAAAGTGAATAAACCAAATATCTTATTTTTTCTATGTTGTTCCATTTCAAGCCTATGCTTACCTGATGTATATATACATGTAGGAGTGGAAATAACATACTTGAGAAGTATGTTACTGTCAAACTTTAGTGCCCTCCATATGATTGAGGGCTATTCTGATTAAGTGGCTGAGCATCCTCAATAGGAACCACTGAAATTTCAGCTTGATACACAGCACCCTAAAGGAAAAACTAATATAGTGTTGAATGGTCCAATAGCCTCATCATTTAGGACTGCATTAGTTGCACTGGGGAGCACATAAGAAGCATCACTTCCATCTTTCTCCTGCAATTCCCAACCTCTTGAAATAAAAAAGTGGAGTTCTAGGAACAAACAAGAAATACAAAATTCTCTTTTTCAAAACCAGTATCATATTTCTAATCAAGTATTTTTTGAGCTTTGACTTCTAATACTAACACAGCTTATCAAAACAGTTTCAAAAGGATTCTCTCTCAGTATGATTTGACATTTTAAATTCAATTGTGCTCAAGGCAACCTTAGTCACATCCACATTAAGGACTGCCCATAGATGTTAGTGTATCAAAGGTCAAGCAAAGCTGTGTGCATTAATGTGCACCATGTAAGATTTGGAATGTGTCTATAATTATGTGTGCTTATCAGACTATTGCATGGGACAGACAATCTCACTCTCTAAACATATGAAAGCAAACCTGATTACCACATAGGAATAACTGCAATTACATTAATTACCCATATCCTTTGCCTCAAGTGTTTTCTGAGAATGCTGTTTTGTTGATTATTTATTGGGTGGAGTTCCCCCCATACAGAAATATACATCTGCCTTTTAAAATGGAGTTTTAAATCTTCATAACCTCACTTCAGTGAATAAGACAGGAGATAGGAGCAGTCAAGGACTTTTCATGAAGAATGGAGCTGCAACAAATGTTCCATTGCTATAATTCATGCTTCCCTTCCCAAGGGAAGCAAACTACACTATATTTTGGGAACAGCAATACCCCAGAGACCCACTCTGGTCTCCAAAGTACCCAGGGGGTGTGCAAGACAATCCACTAGACTGCAGGAAAAATATATTTTTGTCCCATTCGTTAAATAAAAAAAAAATTTTTGAACTAGTGATTATTTCATCTTTATCTCATCCTTTCTAATTTTTTTCATGTTTTATAATGCAATATATTAGTAAAATAGCACATGTATGTAACTCCTAAGTAAATAATTACAAATACATTGGGGTATATAAATATATATATATTTTTATATATATAGTATAAACACAATACATTGCTCAAAAATGTTTTACTGATAAGTATGTGTGATCAAAAATGTTTGGAGACCATAGCCCTAAACAGTTTTAAATATTAATACCTAAACATCAGTTAGATAATGCAAGATGAAGAAACCTTAGCAAATTTAAAATGGGACATTCTTATATCCAATATAAAATATAAACCCTTACTAGAAAGTCCTGCAGTCACTAAAAATATTTGAAGTGATAATTAGAAGGAAAACAATTCAGTATATTACAGCTTTACTTTATGCAATTTGGACTTAATGGAAATCAAAAGCAGAATAATCCAAATGAGAAATTCCTTCCAGAGAGATGGAAGGCAGGCAAACTGACCATCCCTCTGACAAAACAAAAGAAAATGTCACTGTCCACATCTTGCATTTCCTGATAGAAAAACAGAGCACAACCTCCTACAAGTCAGGTACAGCAAGCTCAGTTCTTTTCTGGTGCCCAGTGTGTGCCTCTTCCACTCAGCATGAATTCTATCTGTCTGTATCAAAACTGCCTTCCTGCTCTGGGCTTATAAAGGACATCATTCTAGAGTTCTCTAATTTCCTTCATAGCAAGCAGGAGAAAAACAAAACATTCAATATTTCAACCTCATGGGCAATTTCTTATTTACTGTGATGTGTTATAGGTACAAACTGTCGTCATCTGAGAAGTTATTTAAGAACACTGCACTATTCAATAACCTTATGTTGAATTAGAATTTTATCTGTAGATAAATAACGACTTTTAAGATGCATGTAAACAAAAAAATGGAGTAATGTAATTTTTTGGGAAATCTAAATGCAAAAAACTATCTTTCATCTCAGACACTCCCATATACTCACACATCTCTTCTCTGTGCTTTCCATTTTGTCATTCTGTTTATTGTGGCAAGCAACTTGGTGCATTGTAAATCTGTTTTAACAAAAGGTTTTGGTGATTTATGAGTCTTACAATGCATCAGGTTGATATCTGACCCTGATTAAATGATAAGATGCTAACTGCAAGTACTCAACACCAGAGAATAGTGGGGTAAAATGTTTTACCCTGGGGAATCTAAAACAAGGGACAGCCAACAGCATGGTACAACTAAGTTCTGGACTACATGACTGTATTTACTAAGCTAAAAAACCTTCAGATTCAGTACTGTTTTAATCACTATAGAAAAGCAATTAGGCCAGATTCATAAAAATAGTGTCCTTTTGAAGTTGTCTAATTAACGAGTGTTTCCACATTCACCAAACACAAATGTTGATTTAAATTTTTTGACAGAAAATTATACTTGACTTGAAGTAATTCATCCAAGGCTAATCACTTCACATGCCCAAAGTAGGCATAACAGAATGAGTTTTGTAGGATCAGTGTCCTTTAACCCAGAAAACCTAGAACCACTTATCAGAGGAGCAATACATCTCAGTCCAAAACAAGCTCTCTCAAAGTCATTAGATAATCTATGCCCAAGAGAATATTCATTAGTGTTATGAAATTGATGTTGTTTATGGAGAGATAATTGCATTACTGGTAAATTAGATTTCAATTCTCCTGCATAAATGTACCATACAGTTTCCCATTTCCTTTCATATATTATATATTCCATAAAAGAAATATATCTTAACTAGTGTGTTTTTCTCCTCGTTTCCAATCACTTGAAATTACTTTAAAGGTTTGTTTGATAAAGATGAAGAAATTCAGTCCCAGTGGAATACTGGTGGTTTCAGACCAGAGCATGCACTAATATATGTGCCAGAAGATCTACCAGGCTCATGCTGTTAGACTTTACTGCCTTCAGTTATGAATTCAAGCCCAATATTGCATCTTCACTTTAACCACAGAGTTTCTGAACAAAGAAAATGAAGAGTTTTTCTCACTCGACACAACAGCTAAAACAGATCTGTAGCAGGTCAAGGACACAGAAGAAGCAGAGCAGGTCCTTGGCAAACCTGTGTAATTTCCAGAACACTGATTCAATATTGCAGACATTTTTCCTCACATTTTGCTTTCCCATATAACTAAACTAGACAGTTTCCTAAATTACCAAATTCTATAGTGTCTATAGTGTAATTACAACCATCACCACAATCAACTATTTTAAACTCTGCAATCAACATAATAATGTAGAGTCAATGCAATTCAGGCTCTACATTCAACCAGAATGCAACTTCCAAGAAAAACACATCAAGAAGGTAAATAAAATGGCCAATTCAATTCTTTCTTTCTTTTGTGATGGGTTATTTTGGAATAGAGCTGCACAATCTAATGTTATCACATGTATTATAGTAGTGTTTTTAAAAAGAAAAATTGAACAGTCTGAATTTAGCTTGATATTTTGAACAGAAGCAATATTTTATGCTATTTAGTAAGATCTAATGTTTGTCCACTGAATGGATGTCATTCTACCTACTCAAATTCATAAATATTAAAGCTCTTAAACTATTATTTCCTTTTTATCAACTACATTTGAAATGAATTATCTTATTAATGACTTAAGATTCGTAATAGGCTCATCCCTGCCAACCAAAAAAGGGAAGAATTCAATTCAATTACTGAGTATTTCATTCTACACAGGTGACTTTCAGTCTGTAGCAAGATAAGGAATCACAATGGACAATCAGTGTCAACACAGACCATTAAACCAAGTGCTTCTGTGTCAAAAGAAGAATGGCCACATTGCTTCTCCTCTCATTTGGCAAGACTACCAGCATGAGAGAAGTAAAGCATGGATGGTGTGTGTTAATGCTAACACATACAACAGCCTTCCTCCCAGCCAGCTGCACTCATGTCTCTATGAGCCTTACATTTTGAACTATCTTGCAGTGACTGTCTTGTTTTGTCCAACAGATTTGTACCTTGGGAGGAGTAGGGGTAGAACTTACATTATCATAGTTAACAGCACATAAAAACCTAAAGCAGGGAGAAGACTGGGAGGAACAATGGAACATATCAGCATTTAAATGTACAAATCATAACTATTTTATAGTGTATAAAAAGATATTAATATTTAAGTCTGCATAAAGTGACCTGACAAAAAACTGGTGTAAAACAAAAACCACAAGAAAGTGTACACAATTATGTTTCTAGCTTAGAAGTGGCAAATTTCCATTTTTCAGTCTCAGAGATTTGAGGGGAGGAGTGGGAGCCTTTTCTATGAATGTAGATAGGTCATGGATAAAGGAATGGAGGATCATCACCTTTTCTAAAGAAAAGCCCCTCAAATGCTAGCATTCATGCACTCAGTAGTTTGGCTTTGTTAGGGAACAACAGCCGATTATTTTTGATACCTTAAGAACAAAGTCATTCACTCAGAGTCACGTAGCAAATGAATTATGCTGAGGAAAGAACTAAGTCTGAAAAAAGCAACAGACCATAATACTGTGGGGACAAAAGGTTGATGTGTGAACAATCTGTTATGCCCATCCCTAAGCAGACTGAGCAGAGCAGCAGCCTCCAAAGCCTTTACATCAAAACATTTTTATAAGCAGGAAAAAAAGTCACAAATATTTAACTTCAGTCATTGCCTACTGCCTTTTGAGTATATCCAGCTTGCCAAAATGCTTTTTTTAAGAAGCTGAAAACACACACTGCAGTGAACCAAATCCTGTCATCTTTACAAGTCTGAAACAATAGCTGAAAACATGACTGCTCACTCTGTCTTTGCTACTGAAGAATAACTTTGCAGGGCAGGAAAATACCGGGTTGACAGGAAGGAAAAAACCCATAAGATACTATGTATCCTCCTTCTCCTCTCTCATTTTAGATTTTAACTAAGTCAGGTTATATGCAGCAGCAGAAAACTGTACATCTTTTAGTACTCTCTCCAGAACTCTTCCTTTTGCTTTTGTCCTACCAGTCTCCCACTCTCACCAACACATTTTCACAAATTTTATCCACTGCCTGCCACACTTTGTACTCTACTTCACTAATCTGATTATTATTAAATTCAAAATACTGGGGGTGTAGGAGTGTGGATTTGGTGCAACAAATGGTTAAGTAAAAGAAGGAATGGAAAAGAAAACTGTACTTATCTAACAAATGCATAAATTGGCAAACACTGAGGAAGAGACACTTTTAATCCTCAATAACCAGAGGACATTGGCTTCCCTTCTTTCTCCAGTTTGGCAACAATATTGTTGTTCTTGCACAAATAAAAATGGCTTTCTCCCCTATGTGACTTGAAGCTGGGCATTGCCTCATGCATAATGCAAAAGGAAGGCATGAAGGTTGTCTGCTCTATTCCCCTCCTAAATAACATTGTGGGACCTTTACCATGATAGCACCAGGCTGCCAAGGCAAAAAACAATGCTGGACTGACTGGAACAGAGCAGAAAATTCTGAATGCTTGGTACTTGGTACTGGTCATTCTTTGAGTACACAGCAAGAAAATATTTATCTAATAATTTACCAGGGTTTTTTATTTAGAAGCAGTTTGCAGTATTATGTCCTGAGTCAACCACAAGTAGTGCACTCTAATACTATCACCTTACATTGCTCTGCAATTCTCATAGAGGAGCATATGAATTTACTCTGGTTATTTAACAGCATTTTATTCTATAGTTGGTAAGAAATTACCCAACTCGAAAAATTTAACTGCTTGGTTTATAAGATGCTTAAACTGCAACAAAAAACAGTCGCTTAAAGTCCTTTAAAGATACCACAAAATACAGTTAGAAGTGTGCAGTCAAAGATAACTCCTTCCAGACCTTTCACTCTCCTCTTTCAATGCTCTGAACATCAGTATTTTTGATGCACCAATGGTACTTTTCACTGATTTGTTCTTAGGAACTACTGGTAGAAAAATACATTGAATTGTATGGCATGATAATGTCCACCCACACTTCTGTAACCCACGGCACTCTTGGGACAACCATCCAGACAGTGACCCTGGTCCCTCTGAAACACACAGTATGGACAAACCTGGGACACCCTTCAAGGCAGCAGCTGCCAAAACCATCATTAGTGCATTGGCATGCCTGATAATTTATTCTGAGCAGTCCCAGTCCAATACAGCTCCCATAATACACAAACCCAAGTGTGCTGGATCCCAGGCAGCACTGTTTTTGTATTTCATCTCAGCCATCACAGCACATACACTACATCTGGTAACAGTGAGGAATAAGAAAAACTCTAAATCAATAATCTATCCAAGCTTCAGCCTAGCAAACTTAATGTTGATCTACACTTGTATGCAAGTGCCAAAAAATTATGAACTTGTATTTCTAATCTACAAGTCCACGTGAATCATAATATTCTGCAGTAGAAAATGCCTCCCTCTACTTCCCTCATTTAAAATTGAAATAAGCATATTTAAATTATAAAAAAAAAAGTGTAAAGAAAAAAAATTATAATCAAATCTGCTTGTAAGTTAGCACTAGGAAAAAAATAAATGCTTGTTTAGACATCAGAGTATCTTTAAGTAAATTCTTATTGTGGCCTTCTTAGACTAACTCACAGCAAAAAGAAAAAGTTAATTTTAATATGCAGCTCTACAACTGCCTTAAAATAATAGTATGGATGCTGAAGAATGAAGTGCTATTGATATGACTTACTGTGCAGCTCACCACTGATGACACAGGAGACAACAGAAATGTGGCTGGGGAAACACCAACCTTTAATTTAAATAGACACAGAACACTTGAAGCACAACTAAGATATACCATTTGCAGATGATTGGCTTATGAGGAGGCAGGGAATTGTATCAATCTAATTATGCCAGAGCAAGAGTGTGTCTGTGCATGCTCATGCACAAAAGAAAATTTGGAACATTGATCTTCCTGTGCACAAGATCCTTTCTTATATAGATGCACAGTTTTCTTTCCCTTAGAGGCAATAGAAAAAAAGGACAAAAAGCAAACTAGTGAATTTAGTGACAGAAACACGAAACAAATGAGTTTCTCCCCTAAAGGACAACAATATTTCCATGGTAGGGTTATCAGGCTCATTTACTGCTGATGCCATACCTGTTGAAGTTAATGTCTGGATAACTGGAATACTCAGACTTCATCTTCGCATTGCGACGTGGAAAAGTACAGAAAAAAGCATTGGCCAGAAAGCTGGAGATCTGCTCCTGGGACATGGTGATGGAGTGATTCATCTTTTGTTTCAGCAGAGGTATTGGCTACCAGCAAAAGGCATGAGGGGGAGGAAGGGGCAGGGGAGAAAGGAGGGAAGGAGAGAGAAGAATAATTAGCTTACCCTTTTTGAAAGAAAAAACAGAAGTACAAAATACATTTGTTATATTAGAGCAAGAATAATTTAGGCCATTGGTAAAGCCTTTAATCAGCAGCACCCTTAAAGTCAAGAACAGTTTATTCAAGACAATTCAGAAAGGGCTTGCCTGGCAAACTGTATATTTCTAATCAATAATAAAAGGATCAGGAAAGCACAACTTATCAAACAAAACCATCAGGAATGCAGAGGGGAGAAAAATAGATGGGATGTAGCAAATCCTGGGCAATGTTAAAAACTGAAACAAAAATCCACTTTCAATAGCTGTATAGTTAAGACCCCTTCAGGGAATGCTTTCAGCTGCAATAAGCTTGCTTTGAACTTTACCAAGAAACAAGGAAGTCATGCCACAGATCATAACTCTATGACTTGCTTTGAATTTTTTCCCATTCTACTTGAAGAAATAACACTGTTGGTATTTGTAGAAAGTGTGCAATTATTCATTATTTTATAATCAGAATAAACAAAAAGCTCAGCTTCACTTAGGTCTTCAACAGTTTGAAGTTTTATTTTACTCTGGTCAGTGTTTCCTTAATATAAAAAGAAATAAAGGGCCAGAGGGAAGAAAGAACTCCCCAACTTGAAGCACTATACATCTTTCATTTTATCAGGCATTAGCCTTCTGATTTTGAGCTTTGGCTCACAACATTCATGGTATTTTAGTTTTTAAATTATGTGTTAATATGGAGCATGGCAGGAGCACATCATTCTGACTGCTGAGTCCAGTAACCATTACAATAAACCCACTTGACAGGAGAAAGAGAACACAGTTTTCACCTGCTTCCAAAATTGTCAGCCATCATCATTAGCCTAGCACCAGTACAGCTACATTTTCATGCTTCTAATTGTGAATACAGAAACTGCTGTTGATTTAGACTGTTGAATACCCAGCCCTGTTTACTCTAGAAAACAAACAAGTATCCCTTCATTCTTATAACTACTACATTCACATTCACTGAATCTCACTCTGTCTTCTGGCTATTTCATTAACAACCTTTATTATGATGTCTGAAGTCACACAGCTAGAGGGGTAAAAAGCCTGAGAAGATCACTCTAATAAGTTCTACAAACCTATAAAAAGAGAATATTTTGGATAGTGTTATATTGGAACAAATTTATCTTTATGTCTAACCAAAAAAATGAGTCTGACAGAGATCTTTACAATTTACATTGCCTAGCAGTATGTGATCTCTAAAAGGCTTGCAAGTCTTGTGCTTAACTTGTGCTCAGAAACTTCATAGTATTTTCAAACAACTTCCCTCATCAAGTTACCAGCAAAAAAAAAAGTAAGTAATATTCATAGCTTGAAGTTATGTAAATACTTTGGGACCTTTGCAGCATAAAAAAGTAGGGAAATATTTTTCCTGCTTATTCCCAATAGGATAAATTCAGAAAATGGTAACAAAGAAGTTTACAAATTGTTGTCATCCTACCAATATGTCACCTACCATACATCCTCAGTCGACCAGCCCTACTCACTTTTATCAGATTCACTCTTTACAAAACTAATTCTCATATCATTAATACAGAATTATTAAGGCTTGTATGTGTGCAAGCTCTAAACAGAATGAATTAAATGAAAGCTTTATGAAAGTACCACTTCTAAGATGAAAATAATCTAAAATAAGAAATTGAATTGGATTGAAATAAAAAATTGAATCAGATTATTCAATTGTACCAGTTTCTAAGGTTGATTTTATAACCTGATTTGTTGTGTGGCCATTTCATTTAGGAAATGCAAGAAGCAACTTCAGCATATAGAAAGGAAAGAGTTACTGAAGTTCAAGCTAAAATTGTGACAGTGAGATTTACTTTTATTTGCATTCTATGACATAATTGCAGATGTGTACTGTCCATTCTGCTCCTTAGGTCTCATCTGCCTTCAACACAAAAATTACAGCTTTTATTAAGAACATAACATGACCCTGATGTTTTGACCTCAGCCACCAGCTGCAGTTTGCAGAGAAGGGCTCTGCCACAGAGCACTTGCTAGCTGGGTTTGCTTACCTGGGTGCAGATACTGGGGAGACACAGTGCCAGCTTGACCATATCAGGAAGAATGGACTGGAACAGATGTTGAGCCTCTGCATCTTCAAGAACCTGTTAAAAAAATAAGAAGGAAAAAAAGCTTTTTATCTCAGAAATAACGATTGAATTAGAAGTTTGTGAAAACAGGACTTATGCAAAAGAAACAAGAAAAAAAGAAAAATAACAGGTCCTCTTGTGTCATGCCAAATCTGTAACACTTTCACAGCAGTACCTCACTGAATTCACCTGCAATAATGCACTGAGATACAGAAACAAGTCTCAAAAGTTGCACTTGAGAAAACATGTCACCAAATGCCCTTTCAAGAAAGCTTGAGTAAGTTATCATTTTATTCTTTCCAAGGCAATGAACCAAATTTTCATCTGAAGAAATCACTACCTAACCACAGAAGTACTGGAACGATTTACTCAAATTTCATATTCAGGTCATAGTCCAAGACAAGTACCTGTGACATCCTCCTATAAAGGACAGACAAAATGCACTCCTGGCTCAGATCAGGAGAGTTGCTGGGCCTCTGCGGCAACAACAGGAAATCCTGTGCAAGAGGATGCAATCCTGGGCATTTTCTGCCATCCATCCCCACCATGTTCCCTCTAGAATTCCAGCCACTGCTACATAAAGGTGCAGCCTGCCAGGCCCCACAGGCTGAAGTTGCAATCTTTTCAGTCTCTTCCTGCAGGACACCTGACACTATGACTATTTCAGCTGCCTCACCCACTCTTCTAACATACTTTCTGAGAAGGGGAGGCCAGAATTGACAACACTGAAAGCAAATGGGCACACCCATGTTTCACAATGCCTCTCAAAGCTTTTACACCCAAGAACAAGTCACACCAAAGCTTCCTTGCCCTGCCCTCAGTTCTCCCCTGACACTGTCTGGCCCACTGTATTTGGCTGCCAAAGCCTATCAGGCCAATATATTCAGAGCAAGTCCAGGAACCCACCCACATGCCTACTGATGTATCACACACCTATTTTTCAAAGATGCAAACATTTCCTTAAGGTAGGCAATGGTCTTCTAAGAAAAGCTAGGATAAGAAGTTATAAAAAAAAATGCAACATGAAGTGGCACAGTTACAATATGTGAAGCAGCACAAAAGCCTCAAAACTCTCAGTCTGCTGAATGAAAAGCACATTCCTATGATGTGGAAGTTTTTCCCCTTATCTGTGGATACAGGCATCAGATGTCAGTGGCTGTTAAGATTTGCATGCTGCGTTCAAGGCTAAAAGCAGAGAGAAGAGAACACACACCTTGCACTACAGCTGGGGAACAGAAGACAAAGGTCACAGCTCAGTTGTCTGTCTCCATCCTTCCCCTGCAGAGAATCTGTATTTGAGGCCAATACTTTCTACCAGTTTCTAGACTAAAATCCTCAAAATTCTGAAGTGCTAGCTTTAAAACTACACAATATTATTTTTCAAGTAACACTTAGAAAATTGATTTGCTACCAGTTTTGCACAAAACCAGCTGCAGATAGAATGGATGAAACAGCATGAAGGTATTATCAGCTTTAATTTCTACAACAATTAAGACTAATTGTGAAATCACAGGAACAGATCTTTTTAGTCATATTATCAGGGCTTCGCAATTCACATTTCTAATGAAAGTTTCACATAGGCTTCAGAATATAAAAAAGACACTGGCAACTCTCTTGAGAAGGAAAACATGGTGCCTCTGACTCTAGACACACTGATCCTCAAACACTGAAAATAATGTTTGAAAGTAACTGTAGCAACTTCTGCTCTTCCAAGATCATTCAAATAACCATAGAAATATCTTGGCTCTGCTGTCTCCTGCTCCAAATAATAATATAAAGGGATAAGAGTACTTAGGAAGTTGAAAACCAAAACACAAACAAATGCTCAAAGCACAAACAACTTCTGCTTGGGAAAAGGAGGAAGATATAACAACACCAAGACCTACACAGTCACTTTCTATGCATTATGTATGTTGCTTGTGGAGGCATAAAAATGAGGGTTTAATATAAAGTTTTAAAATGAAAGAACAACTTACAAAGACCAACAAGTCCAGGAAACATGAAAATAACTTGATATGAGGAAGAATCCAAGTAACAAACAAAGTACTTCTGAAAGTAAGATGGGAAATGAGCAAGATGCATCTCTCTGTCCTGTTGCTGGCTGCATATGCACCTACATATTACACAGTATAAGTCAAACTCTGAAACCTATGACCTAACCTTTAATATTATCTGCTCTAGCAGGAAACTCTGCTCTGTTCTTAGGCACAATGTTTTTAAGTGCCACAAAGTAATCAAATGAGCATTTAAAACCCAGAATTTCAGATCTCAACCCATAAAATGAATACATAAGTCACAGCTATTCAAAAACTGACATTTAACCTCAGATGTCTACCAGGCTGTCAAATTCTGATCTTCTCTTCCCTTCGGGTAACACTTCCTCTCTTTTAAAGCTGACATATAAATAGTGGCTGCTGTGCTTTGCTGACTGCCACAGACTATACAGTATCACTTATCTGGTGACACATTATGGCACCAGACTTTGTCAG
Source organism: Zonotrichia albicollis (assembly GCF_047830755.1). NCBI lineage: Eukaryota > Metazoa > Chordata > Aves > Passeriformes > Passerellidae > Zonotrichia > Zonotrichia albicollis. Next base: position 24,576,686 of record NC_133825.1, on the reverse strand, counting down.
AGCTGTCAAGACTTCAACCTTTTCTTTATGCTTCTTTGAAAACAACATCATAATAGTGTGAGACAATTTCTTCCCAAAACAGAGGCAGGCCAGCAATTGCACAGCTCAGCTCTGATGCAGAATACTTAACTATAAAGGTCACTTCTATTCTGAAATCCTACTTTTCTTTCTTCTTACCTTCCTAATGATGTACCAGAGTATGCTTTCTTTTCTATAGTATTTCTATGCATGAGTTTTACTAGATCTCCACTAATGAAAATGTCAACATTTAGAGGTGTTACTGCCCAAAAGTGTTCTCCTTGACTTCTGGTTATTCTTACATGTGAATGAAGTGAATTTTTAAAAGAGTTTTGGGTGCCAAAACACAACTCCAGTTGTGGAGGACTCCACAACTTCAAATACATGATCATTGTGACACTGCAGACCTTGTCAATAAACTCCTAATTCAGCATTGTTCTCTACCAAATGGCCACATCCATGTAACTAAAGTTTACCCTGTCTGCCCAGACACTCTTCCTGTACAGGTAACATTCCTTTGAGGTTTCTATGAAAAAAGAACACCTGCAAACCCCTGGCTGCTTGGCCCTCACAGCCTCTTTTGACCACTCACCCAGCACACCATCACTCGTGCAGATTTGTAGACCCACCACTGTCACTGCATATTCTCAGATATGCTGACTGCAACAGAGCCTGGTGTTACCTGTGACAGTCTTTTCAGGCTTTGAAAGCAGCAAAAAAGGAACACTCAGTCATGGAAAGTAAAAGAATTCCAGGACATGGAGTGCTGACAACACAGCTACATCTGGCAGACATCCCACGATGCAAATGCCAACCTGAAGAACCCTAGCATCAGCAGAGAGAACACCTGGCCACAGAACTGAGGGGAGATTTACTCACAAGGCAACTCTCTTCAGAATGCAGTGACTTGTACTGAGGTAAAATCCAGCATATTTAGAGTGACATTGCACATTCTACTTATTTGATGCTGCTGAAACAGGAATGTGTTCATTCTGTCCATTCAAACACATGCACACACCCTCACACACCACATTTCATCAGTTCCCATGTTCATCTGACAATTTCCTGGCATCCTTCATCTTGCTGATTCTACAGAAAAATAATCTGGAGGTGGAGATAGTCTGTCCATGCAGTAATAAGTTGAAGCAGCCTACCAAAAAGTCATGCATTACTTGATGTGTGCAGAGTGGGTGTTAAGTGAAAAAGAATCAGTCATGACCCTTGTCAAAGGGCTACAAAGGCAGAATTCAGTAGCAACCCTTCTCACTGAAAAAACAGGCATGGTTCTGGTCAGAATGAAGTTGTTAAAACAAGCACCTCATTTGGAAGTAAATCTGCTAGTACAGGAATGTCCATAAATTCACTAATGTGTACAAGTTTTTCAAGGCTACAACTCTACAAATATTAAGAGAAAAGACTGCGTTTCCATTTTTAAAGGAACTACTATCTGTTTTCTAACTTAAGGAATTCTAAAATGTGAAATGGTTGTCAACAAATTTTCATAAAGGAAAATACATTTAAGTATGGTGGCAATTTTGGTTTTAAACAATTGATCACTTTCTCCTTTCCTTATTGTGCACTACTGTCCTTCACAGCTTCCTTCAGTATTTGTAACAAAAACATAAATACATTGTTGACTTTATCAGTGCTCCAGCTATGTAAAATACAAAAGAATTAAACACATGCAGGGGTTATACCTTGAGGGAAAAGTACATGGAGTCAGAGTTGCAAAGCATGACTTGCTTTTTACCAAAGAAATAATTTGGCAACTCCATCACTATTTTCACTGGAGTGACTAATTAAATGAACAGGACTTAGGGCTCCAATTCCTAAGATGCAAATGGCTCAGTGAGCCGTAGCAGAGGTATGAACTCTTGGCCAAACCTGCATTGCAATTTAGCAAAATGAACATTTATCCTGCAGCAGAGGCCTGACTAAACATGTCTGTAAATAATGGCCTCTTGTCACTATAAACCAGTCCTCCAAAATGCAGGGAGGAATATGCCTGACAGGCTAATAAGAAGGATCTGAGGTACCATGGGGTGATAGTGATGGTAGAGAGTTTAAATCTAAATCTGACAGCTCATCAAAGCAAACAAACTGCACGTAGGGTACACAAATCTGGAGAGCTCCATCTATCACAAGGGAAGGCACAGCCATCATGCCAACAGGCAGGCAGCATGCTAAGACAGCAATGCCTTAATGATTTCAATTTGGTGGGTTTTATATGCCCATATTAACTGCTGTGGCAGGACAAGGACCAACTGAATCATGTTCTTAAGGATGAAGAGGAAAACCAGAGTGCTTCCTTCAGACTGTGTATCTCTTATTTCCTAATTCTAAAGGATTTTGACCTTCTGACTTTTTCCTTCACAGCTGCCATAATGTCTCATGCTATCAGTGATTTGAATCATCTACAGCTACTACACTGAACTTTCCAGTAACAAGTTTCCAAATCATTTTAATGTAAGATATCATATGGTTAGAGGTGATAATGCTGAACTAAATAATTTGATGAGCCAAATAACTTGTATGCACTCTATTTACAGTAGGTTCATTCTCCTAATTTCAGGAATAGTTTTTTTCTTTTTCCTTCTTCACTATTTTCCATTTATCTCAAAAAAAAATCTATGTATATTTTTATAGGATATTTTGAGGTACATGAAATACTTCAAATCTGAAAACACTGTCCTTGGAGGTATTTTCAAAATGTGTGGATGTGGTGCTTAGGGACATGGTTCCGTGGTGGATTCTGTGCTGTGTTAATGTTGGATTCTGTGAACTTCAGAGTCCTTATCAACATAAATGGTTCCATAATTTTGAGGCATTTAAACACCTGAGTGTGCTCAGACAATCACAACATGTGGCTGCTCCTTTATTGCACTGTTTTCATTCTCCCTTCCTTCCAGAGCAGCCTGTACTAATTTCCCTGTTCTCCTGTCTCACCCAGAAGTCTCCTGATTTTTGCATACTGTTAAACACTTAAACATGGGGAAGTATAAATCCATTGCTAGAAGCCTGCAGTGCCAAAAAAACAACAAAAAAGCTGCTTATGACATTGAAGTCCTTTACTTGAAAGTAACCAACCTCAGACTGCCCATCTGTACTCCCTTTCTTCCTCTAATCCTTGTCATAGGTGCCTTTAAACATTACAGAATCCTAAGAGCAGACTTTCTCAATCTGATATTTGGAACAGCTGGGGGAAAACAATTGAACAAACAAACACACAAACAACAAAAAGGTCCATGCAAGTTCTTATTGAGTAACTTTAAAAACTAATCTATTTATATTAAAGCCCTAAAACAAGCATCACTATGTAGTACTCTCTACAAAGCCTTTCTTCCTGCGCAAGGAGGAGATCAATTGTACTTAAAGACATCGTGCAACAACTATCAGTGTACTCACACCCAGAGAGACACCAGGCTGCAGCCCAGTAACTCACATGCCTCTGCAAAACAGACTCATCATAATGTCAAATACTGTACATATAAACAAGACTGAAACATGGAAGAAATGTGGGGTGGAGGGTGTGGTGTGCGTGCATTCTAGTTCCCATTTTATCACGTCAATGAATTTCCAAAAGTGCAGGATACTACTCTCATCTGCCGCTTTCAGTTCCCTTACAAAACTAATTCAGTGGGAAACACACTCAGCTGTCAAATCCATCCCATTTATTGAGTGCTTGTCTGATTAGAAACAAAAGGAAGGACAAAGTAATCTTTGGAGGAAAGAAGAAAGAAACCGTAACACTGGATTATGCAGAGAAGAATCTTATTTGAGAACAAGAATGCTCCTGACATTTATCAAAACCACAAACTGACACTTCAAAAGGAAAAAAGAAGACAGCTTACAAGGCAGAGGTTAATTTGGTTATGTTTAATTTTCTTCCCCCCAAAGGCTCATTCATGTCTTCTGCCAATCCGACTCTGGAATAATCTCTCAGGTGTATCATCCTTAACAACTGCTGCTTTGTTCTCAAAGCTTTTAAACATTCTAACTAAAATCTGAGAGAAGAATGCGTGTTTATTTTCCAATCTCTTATAATGGTTTTAGAAGCCCAGTTTATACTTCCAAGGAACTGGAAATCTACCCTCAGTCATTTTCCCTACCCTTCAAGCCACCAATAGCTTCTCCCTCTCTGCTGCTGCCCAGCGATTCTGTCATGGCCAGAAGCATCACAGCCATTTCCAGGGCAGTGCCAGAGTCCTGGCATGAAAAGTCAAATCCCACTTTCTAAGTACTTTCAAGTTACTCTAGGGAAGTAGAGCAGTGGAGAGGACAATGACCTTGCCTCTACAGAAGAGCTGTAACATGAGGGGAAGATAAAGTTCCTTTCACCTGCCTGATACAAGTTCCCAGTGAAAGTGATCTGTTTCCAGGATTGTTCAAAACTTTTATCTCTCTGAATACAGTAATAGGGGAAAAATATTTACTACTGCTATGATTTATAAAACATTTTTTAAAAACACTGTAGAAGCAATTGAAAGCCTTCAGATACTAAATACATTCTGCAACCACTTTTGAAACTTTGGCACAAAAAGCTTCATGAGACAACACAGCTGTCACCCTTATGGAAACTGCATTTTCTTCAACATGCCAAAAAAACAAACCAAAACAAAAAGTCAAGCACAGGAAGAAGTGAAAAAAAAAATAAGGATCAAGTAAAAACAAAACTACACCACTGCAGATTTTAACCAATCTATAGACCATCTGACCATTTTTTGCTTGAGTGTCAGTATTACACGGTCTCAAAATGACCAATATTTAAAGAAAAATATCTAGTAATTACAATTTTATTGGCCAAATAAAACCCTCAGACCATCTTGAGGGTACACACTTGGCCACCTTTGTAAACCTGCTCTTTAAAGAATGCATGATAGCAGTAACAAAATCTCTGAGGAAGGCATATAAACAAATTCAGTTTTTCTGATGAAAAGGAAGGAGGAAAAAAAAAATCAAAGAATATAGCTACAATCCACTTCCTTTATACTTCATAGTCACCCTAAAAAATGACAATGCCTCTTTTACCACTTCCCTACCTACATGTACACCTTTTCAGTGAGCATTTCTCTTAAAGCTCTGACCACCAGGGTTTGTTTTGTGGGGCTATTGTATTCTAACTGCTCAACACATTATAAATATTTTTCTAAAAAATCCAAAAGCACTAAGCAGCTAAGGAAAGCCCTCCCACAATAAAAAGAAACTTCTCTTAGTCATTTGGGATACATAGGTGAGCACAGATAAATGATGACTTACACATAATCCAGTGGAAGAAATCTATTTAACAGTCCTCTGACCCCAAAAGAAAACAAAGCAAACATCAGAAGGCAGCCTTTAAACCCACAATTTTGGGGTTTTTTAGGGTTTTTTTCTTTTGTTTTTCAAAGAGGAATGTTCTCAATACAGTGAAAAACTGAAAGAGACGCTCAGAATGTACCCTTACATAGATCTTTATTAAAGCACTGAGTATCCACAAGCACTGGGACACAGCACAATTACATCTCTGCACCTGCTATGTGCAGCTACTCCTTCCCTGATAACTCCAACTCAACAGTCATTGCAACAGTGCTTACAAAACACCACTGCCAACACAGTACAGAAAACTAAGAATAAGCCCTGCTCTTTCTGCTCTACAATGCTTAGTTTCTAATGTCTCGAATGTGTACAAGATGCATATTCCCCCCCACCACAGAAAAGCTCACCTTTTGTTCAATATGGGAATAAATTCCTTTCTGCTGCTGTGAAAAGAAAACCCTTCATGGCACACTCAAAAGACCTTTCCAGTTTAGATTTTTAAAAGGTAATCTGATGTAATGAAAATTGCTTGAAAACATCTAGACTAAAGTAAAATCCAACAAGGAGCAATGGATAGGCTATTTTCAGCCTTGGGACATTCTGTTTCTTGCTTAAAAGCCTACATTTGTAGTGCTGACATCTCTATACAATGCTCCCTTCTGTTAGTACTGTCCAGACAATTATAAAAATGATTTATCAAAAACCCAGTCACCAGAACAATTTGGTACTTCAAAATTCCTTCTATTCCAGTTTCACTGATTACAGCAATCGCTTTTTCAAGCAGGTCATTCAAACAACAAAACAAACAGCAAAGACTGTCATGGTTCATAAGACCCACAAGGAGACAGGAGTGGGGTGAAACCCTATTAGAACATAAAGATTTCCCAAGATATGCACATACTTTACTGTAGCAGTGTTCTGTGTTTGGTCTTTTTCAAATGAATGAAAATCTAGAGCTCAACCACAATCCAATTATACTATATTGCATTTGCATCATCTTCACATGTTGGATTTATAGTAATTTTATTAGATCAAAGTTTGAAAAAACAGGAAGAAATGGAACCATAATTTCCAAAATTACCCAGGTAATCTGAAAACTTTCTCAAAGTAATTTTAAGGTTATTAAAGATAAGACTATACACCCACAAAAGACTGTGTGTTTCTGAGCTGTCTGCAATTCTGCAATTGAAGTAGAGTATTTCATTCAAAGAGAGTTCTTAATTTTATTCAGTTATCTCAAAATGCAACCAATTCTTCGAGAGGAAGCAGACACACTGCCAATATTTACATGTCTGATTTTTTTGCTCAGTTCTCTACCATTTAGTATGCTCTATTGTAACTCAGTTACTTATATCTGACATTTTCTGAAAGTAGCAAATCCAGCCCAAACATGCTAGTATGCGAGGTAATAGCATACATTTAAATGGGAAACTACACTTTGGCCAAAAACTGCACTAAGCACTTTCTGTAGATATCCCAGGTTTTACAGGTTTGTACCACAATCAGCAACACACATGTGCTAGGTGTTCCAGTTAAATACATTCATGTTCTTCTATTTACTTTAATTATTCCTAAGTGCAAAGGCTTGACCAAGAAGACTCATTGTAACAAGCTCCATCACTCCTCACTTTCAGAATATTCTCTTCTATTCTGGAATCTGCACACAACAGCTGCAGTAGAAGCGGTATTTTAGAAAGTGTGTGTGCACACACCCATATAAATACTGCTAGGCTGAAATTAAAATGGCAAGAATTTGTGGAAAACAAAAACCAATTTCTAGTACAAGAGTTAACTTCAATTTTGCAAGGAAAGGAAACCAGACTTTTGGAAGATCAAAACATATATAATATGGATGTGTGATATTTGTGAAAAATAGAAAGAGATGTATTTATAGATAAATTTCTTTACATATTTATCTTTTTACTTAGTTTATGTGTTTTTAAATTACATTTATGGAAAATTTTAAAAAGGCATTAAGTGAAGTTCTCAAAACTCACAAGTAGAGACTTGCATGTAAAAGCAGATGGTAACAAAGTCTCCCATGCCAGCTGTTCTGAACTTCTAAAAGGATTCAGCATGCAGTAGCATCCATCATGTAAGTTTTAGTGGAAAGTGAGAAACAGAACTCCTTTTCTAATCTTGTATCAAAACTAATTACAGCTCTAATTCTAAGACAACTATTTTTAAAGGGTGTAGAAAAATAGCAATATATTCCTTCAGTTTGACATGAGAGTTTCTTTTCTTGCTACATGGCTTTTTATCACATTTTAGAATAATCTGAGGTTTGTGCCACAAAAATCCCCAACTGCTAACAGTCAGTTTGGAGGCTAAAGCTAGTGACCTCACGCTTGACTGGAAAAGGAGAAAGAGGAGGACAGAGAAAGCAGTCTGGTGAATTCTTCCCTCATGCTGAAGGTTCTTCTCTGTAATTAAGTATAAAGAAGGGAAGAGACTGGTCTTTTTAGACATCACTATCATTTTTCTTTTAATCTCATAAAAAAATCTAAAAGTAAAAGTTATACAGCTTCTTTTATAATATAAAAGGATTTCCTGGATGCTGAATTTGCATGGGAATCAACAGCAAATATGAAATTACTGGCCATTAAATAGACTGATTGGCTTCAACAGCTTTCTCAAAAGACAAAAAGACCACAAGGCATCCTTGCACAGGCACTGCAGACACAGACACAGTTTTCTTTATACTAAAATCAAATCTAACAGTTGGAAATTGAGTATTACACAGTGGAGAGTGTCTTTGTAAAAATACTGATAGCATATCCCCTCCAAGAATTCCTACTTGAGTTAAGTAGGCACCAAGGGTTTAAAGAGAGCCTGGAAAAGCAAATTTTGAAAGGCATAAGTGGCTTAAGTGATTCAAGCATTTAAAATGTCAATGACCTTTAGTATTCTTGCCTCTTAATCTATTGTATAGATGCCATACCTTTCTGTCAGCAACATCTCATACTGCACACTATGCAGCAACAGACCCTGCATGACAAGGCCACTTGTCTCAATCTCAGCTTCAATCCAGCCAAGCCATAAGAATGTAAAAGGGACAATAGCTCCATGTACAACAGAACAAGAGTAGAATGAAAGCACAGCAGCAAAGGATTCCTGGGAAAGTCTAACAGCAAGGAACACAGGTAATCAGCAGCACTTCCTCATTTGCAGTAATCAGTACCAGCAATTCCCAGAGCCCTCTGTGGGTGTCAATGAGATCTTTCTAACAGCAATTTCTCCAAATTCCTTCAAAACCTGATACAAGGCAGAGCATCCTCTAGCTCCCCTGACAAGGGGTTCCACAGCATTCAGTATCTCAGTAAGTACTTTTGCCTGGTGTTGAAACCTTTACCTGCTAAGAACACTCATCTGGTGTCCCTTAACTGCTGTGCTAGAAGAATGGACAGCCTTTTCCTCTTCACCCTCTCTTACATTTCTTTTGCACAGCACTGTTACACCCATTACTTATGTCCCTCAACTAAGAAGATAAGGTGAAATGATCCTCACTTATTTAGACACTTCTCATATGGAAACTATTCCATACCTTTGCATCACCCCTGACTCCTCTCCCTGTATCTTCTCCACTTCCTAAACTTTCCAGCAAAATGACCAAAGACTCCAGACAAACAAAATATAGTAATGGATCCACTGTATTGAACCTGCAAGAGGTACTGTGATCCATTTGGCAGCCCAGCTGCAGCAGCTCAGAGACAATCACTGCCTACGCCACACAAATTTACCTAAACTCAATCTTTGCCTTGTGCCATTTTCAGATTTTAACACTCCTCTGTTCCTGAAAGGGCAGGACAGAGGCAAGCAATAAGAGGAAGGGTTCATTGACAAGAATTATGTTTAAGCTCTAAGAGACTTTAAAGCATATAACAGAACCAAAGCATGTCCAGCACAAGGAGACCCAATCTAAAGCAGCAAACCATGCAATTCTCTTAAATGATGGAGCCCTACTATTCCCTTTAGATCAAGTTGCTGTTGTCACAGATTAGTCTAAGGCATAACTCCTGAGTGTCCTAAACACACTTGTTATTTCATGCACTTGGGAAAAAGAAAAAGAACTTGGCTTTGCCTGGAAGTGGAATGGCAAATCCAGAAGACAGAAAAATAAAAACTACCACAGTACATAGCACCGTTGAGCAAAAGCATGTAATTAATACCCAGCCCATCATCACTCCCAGAAATAAAGCTCATCTATAACACATTGTGGGTTCCAGTACAGCTCCATCCATAGTGGTTTCCTCACATTTCCTTTTCTGCTTGTTGCTTACTCTTTTCCTGGCTTCTAGGTAAGTTCTGGGAAATCAGATGTAAGGATGACTTCCAAGTGACAAGAGTTTTGCACGTACAAAGAAAAATATTGGAGGTAATAATTTTCATCCACAAAGTAATAATTTGAAGAAATTATAAGCATGTATGCCAATATCAACAGACAGATGGCAAAACAAATGAATACAACACTGTGGAAATTCTGAAGAGAACAGCAAAAGAGTCAGATGTCTGAAGTAAACAGCCACCAAGATCTTTACATACACTGTTCTATGAGCAAGTTCTATGTTCTATATACAAGTTCTATGAAATTGTCAAAAGAAACAGAAAGGAATCCAAGTATCCCAATTTACCTCACTGTACAAAGAGGAATTATACTTCCACACATTAACTGACATTCAAGAGAATCCTTTGGAAAGTGTGAGGGCTCCCTCTTCTGGCAACACTTTGACCAAACTGCAGAACTTGCAGGCTGCGTTGTTCCCAAAAAAAAATATTGGCTCACGTACTTGATATTTATTTCCTATTAGTAAAGAAAGCTGAGAGTGCTTTCATCCTAAGAGAAAATAAACCTAAGCCAAATAAACTGGTAATTATTGTAATTGTAAGGAAATTGACTTGAATCTTAAAAGTAGTGTTTAAAAATAAAGCATATTTTGATAGTATAACTTGCAAGGAGCTACCTAAAATAGGAACCCCAGTACGACAGTATTTAAGAGATTAGTAGATAAGATAAGCTGTGCCCATAGGCAGAAGATAAAATAACAAAAGGCACTTTATAACCAAAGACAGACCTACTGAAGTAATATCTGAATAATGCTCCAAACAGACATCACTAGATTTACAGACACAGCTCCCTTCTAAATCACACTACAAATCCTTGGTTAAGCAGGCACTGGAAGTCAATAGTGCCCAACAATATAAATACATACCTGACAATCACAGGCTCTGTTTTAATCTTTTTCTTTTAAGCTATATTTGTGACCACATCTCCTTCTGTTGAGCTGCTGCCACTCCCTTTGGGCTGATTACTCAGACCAGCTTTCCTTTTAACCAACCCGCTCAGCCTTGGCTGGGTAAACCTGAAACAGCTCCTCTGTACCCTCAAAATCGAAGGATAAACCAGAAAATACACAGGCTAGTGGTAAGCCCTTAATCATTAACTCAAGCACAATAAATACAAAAGCACTACAGCTCACTATAGCCAGTATGTTTAGGTCATTTCCACAGAGGATGTCAACTTTCACACAAGAGCTGCTCACTTAGACTGCAAGCATTCTTTGAAAGCAGATGCCTTGTTTATTTACAAAACTTGGAAAGTTCACACATCCCTTTATAATGGAAAAATTCAAGCATTTCTCTGCAAAATCTATCCCCTCCACATGTCCTGTAAACTCAATATATTCAACAAAGCAACCCAGGGCTTGCTTTTGCTCCTGTGGTCTACAAGAGGCAACTCTGTCACAAGCTCTTCACTGTTTCTTATTTAAAATACTGCAGCACACTCTTTTAACACGGCTGAAAATCTGTGTATGAAACAGATCTCCACCCTTCATCTGAGAACCACACAAATAAATCATCATTCCCAGGATACAGACATTTCCTTTTCATCCTCATGAAAGATGGATGCCTGATCCCCAGTTTATTTCCCTATTGTTCCCCCTCCTCTGGAGACAGCTGACATTACTTACACTCTCTGGCTGATGAGCTCTGACTCTAATCACCCAGAGTTTCCAAAATCCCAAATGCACACTGTGAACGCATCAGGACAAGCTCAGTTGTGCTTGTAGCAATATGATGTAAATCTGTTCTGTTCCTGAGTCAGATTTTTAACTGAGCAGCACTCATACTTTAAAACATTTTAATTCAAGTAGGCATACTTCAGTAACACACGAGTTACCCAACAGGCCAAGTTAATTTTGCTCAGCAGGAGAGTCAATAGGAGCAGGCACTGACTGCCCACAGCCTCTACCATGGAGCCATGTCAGGGACCCCAGAGATGAGAGGGGGGAGCACTAAATCTGCAAGATGGGTGAGCAGAGCAGCTCTCATGGCTTGCAAGTATGATACCACTGGGATTTTTATAGGTGCCTTTTGTCAGCAGTAATAATACTGTGCTGCATGCAAATGAAAATTCATTCTGTGAAAGAGCAATGAAGACAGGCAACAGAGAGAGCAGAACAGCTCCTCTGATCACACGGCCTCAGCAAACATCTATTCACATACATAACAAACAAAATTCACTTCCAATCAAATTTAGTTTCCACTGTCTTAGCAAGCCCCCCCCACAAAAACAAGTATGTGTGTTTTAGAAGTACTTCTGAAGTATTGAAGAAAAATACAACAATTTCTACTGCATCTCATTTAATCTTTCATTATGCTTTAATTAACATAGTTTCTAAGTGTCAGTCAGGATGTACATTAATATTAGTCCAACTTGCATTTGAGACCTACTATTCATCTCCCTTTTCCATCCTCCCCATGAAAGTATTAATACCTAATACTTGAAAAACCCATCCCAGTCTTTCAAAGGCACTACAGTTTAAATTCTCCATCTCATCAAATAGCAAAATTTTCCTGCTATACCAGCAAAGCACAGTCTATACAAACACCACTGCAATAAAATATTAAAGTTTTACAAAAAAAAACAAAAAAAAAAAAACCACTTTTTAAAACAAAAAAAATTACACTGGAAATATTAATATGATTTCTTAATAAATCTGGTTGTCATAAACCAGGAAAAGGGCATTTCTCACCTTACCCTCAGGAAGCTTAGACATTACTGAAGAAACCAAATTACATGTAAAAATTTAAAATTAAGTCAGTTTCTAACATAATTATTGTTTCAGCTGAAATTACCAGCTAAATAGCTGCTCACTTAGATATTTGACAACTGGAAACTTTTACTATTGAAAATGGAAATAAAGCTAAAAGCATTGAGACATATAGGCAAAATAGTCACTTTCGTATTACTTTTCTTCCTATTTTAAATCAACTTGTTTTACCTTCTCACAGAAGTCAGCAAGAGCTGTGAAGTCCCATTTCTTGGAATAAGCAACATTGTACCTCAATATGGCCTCCTAAGGAAGAAGCACAACAAAACAGAGCTAATTATTAATGGAAGAAAAACCATTTTAGGAAATTTCCTTCTTGAAGGAGCAGCACCATCTGGTGGCTAAAACCTTCCACAGAGACTACCAAAATCCAGAACACTTAATTTGCTCTATTAATATAGAGAAAATCCTTGATACTGAACTCTCTGGTTTGGCTTTAGCAATGAATAAGCTTCAGTCTATGGGGTTTTTTCTCCTAACACAAAATAAGACAAGGCACATCTCCCAACAAACAACATAAATGTTTCCCATCCCATGCTTGCTCTTTTAACAGTACCAATAAAAGTTATTTAAGGTATAAAAGCAATATAGCAGAAGTTGTACCAGTTTAGGAACTTAAAAAATCAGAACCACAGCAAATTAAATAGACTCTTTAAAACAACAACACCCTTAAAAAAGTCACAAGAAAAAAAAAAAAAAAAAAAACAAATAAAATATCATCAAGGGAAGTTTCTTCAGTTGCCGGGGAAGGTCTGTTTGTTCACTTAAAGTTTATCTATAGCATCCTCCTCTTTCCCTGCCTTTCAGGCATAACCTAAATTACATTATTCTTCACCAAAAAAACATAATAGCAACTCTAAGCTGCTCCAAATCAGTATTCATGTTACTGTAAGACTTTGTGCCAACATAACCGTAAAAGTTATCAAGAGCCATTAGTCTCCAAAATCTACAGATTTCTGTCAGCAGCTTGAACTGTGATTTCAGTGAAGTGAACTGATGCGAGGAGTTACTATTTGCAGCTCTCACCTGTGCATCCCCAACCATCTGGCTACTCAAAACCCTCATGCTATGTTTACCACAGACCAGGATATACTGCTGGACAAACACAGTTTTGTGTAGACCTAAAAATGGCAATTCATTCAAATAATCTGAATAAATTCACTGGTAACACTTAGTCCTCATTAAGAATCTTCATTCTTAAGAAATCCCTTGAACAGCAGAGAATTTTTCATAATTTATTTTTCTAAGTCATTAAAGGAATAGAACCAAACCAGAATCACTGGTAGTACACAGACAACCTGAATGTATTTATATGTATATAGACTTGATTTCAAACTGACAGGCTTACCTTCAAATCATGTGAGCAGGTAAATTTGTTAAGTAAAGCAGTTTGGATTAGTTCCCATCGACTTCCAGCCGTTCTATCTCCATTCTTTAAAGTAAAAGCCCAAAACAAAGTCAAATTAAATTATTCAAAACATAAAGACACATTTACTGTCATTTGTAAAATTGATAAGAGAAAAGACTAAGTGTATTTAATAGAGGCTATAAGAATTCTTTGTTTCTGAGTCAAGTATAAATAATCATTATAGAGTTTTTACTACAGGACACATTTGCTGATTACATTCACCCTAGTCTGAAGTACTTCAGTGGGTACGTTTAAGTCTCAAGCAGTGAAAAGAAATACCAGACCAACAAAGCATACAGGGCTAATCTCTGCAATTGTTTTAGCAGAACAACAATAGATACACCTCACTATCAGCAATACCTGACAGAGTATTATAATCAAACTGTGCTTACAAATTCATTCACATGTGTTGAAATTGCAAATTGCTTCACACACACATAATAGATAACGTATAAATATGTAAGTAAATAAATATATTATTTATAAGGAGTTCAAGTTTAAACTCCATATAAGTTTAGAAATATATATATCATCAAATCATTGGCTAAGTAAAATAATTACCAGGAAAAAAAAAAGTCTTCTGCTCTGTCTGAAGCATCATGACCCAAAATCCAGTTTTTCAGACTTGATTTTCTAATTCCATAGTCAGTCTGACAATTGAGCAAATGCAGTAAACTGAAAACTCATCTATGTGTAAACAAACTTACTTGATCACACAACTGTAAATACTTAATCTTACCTCATCCTCTACAGGGTATAAATTTTGTTCTGAGCAGGGCATTTTAACATGCTTGTTGTCCCACAGATCTTTGTAGTGAGTTGGAAAAGGTTTAGGTACCTCTCCTTCCCTCAGAAGATCTACCTGTAACACAAAAGGACAGGGGGGAAAATATCAGACTCTACTTTCAAGTTTTTAAGTGGAAGAAAAAAAATAAGCAAAAACACAGTTTAAAAAGCTCTCATCTACAGCCAGCCTTTTTGGAAAGGGGAAAGCAACAAACTGATCACATGATAGCTACTCAGAAAAAAATCCACCTGTTAATCTTACACTTGTTGAAAAGGACACCACCTTAACACACTCAAATAAAGCAATATAATCAATTACTTACTGTATCTCCAATCACCAGCTAAAGATTTCCTCATTCATCAATTTAAGTATCTACATATTTTCATCCAAGTATTTTCAAAATGTAGTTACAAATGTACCCACAGTTATATATCATATTAGTGGGGTGCCCCATGGCAGGGAGGAATGATGAATCTGACTCCATGTTCTCAGAAGGTTAATTTATTATTTTATGATACTATATTATATTAAAGAATGCTATACTAAACTATACTGAAGAACACAGAAAGGATACTCACAGAAGGCTAAAAAGATAATAATGAAAACTCGTGACTCTATCCAGAGTCCTGACAGAGCTTGGCTCTGATTGGCCAATGAGTGAAAACAACTCACAGCAGAATCCAATGAAACAATTCCCTGTGGGTAAACAATCTCCCAACACATTCCCACAGGAGCAAAACACAGGAGAAGCAAATGAGATAATATTTGTTTACATTTTTCTCTGAGGCTTCTCTGCTTCCCAGGAAAAAAATCCTGGGTGAAGGGATTTTTCCGAAAATGTGGATGTGAGAGTTATATGCAGAAATAGTATTTTTAACCTAACACTGAAAGGGATGAGGAATCATTATAGCTAGAGCAATGTCTCAAGTTTACTCCAGAGAATATCAGAAAAGTAAAAAAAAAAAAAAGAGCACATTCTTAAAGACTTAATGTGCTATTCAGCCCTCTAGCAGCACTAAGTCTCAAGTCTCTCAGAACAAGTATTTAAACTCAATGTGCCTTTCTTTCGGTCAGGATTTATCCATCACCTCATAGTCTCCTAGTCACATTTTGTTTCAACAATAATTGGATTGCATATTACTCCAAAGGATTAAAGGAAAACTTATCAGATTTGGTTTAAAATGCAGTGGTAAAATAGCAAGAAACTCTGCTTCATTCCTTGTCTTTTCCATATCTTGACTATCTTGAGCCTTTTGTATGCCTTGAACCCAAACCAGAATTACATTTAAATGAAAACATAGCATGAAAAAGATGGAAGTACTAACGTTACTTGTAAACATATCTAAATTCTCAAACTTCACAACTCAGTCAAGGAAGAACTCACAACCCCCCACAAAACAAAAATACTTGCCCCAAACAAGACAGAGGCAGCAAAATCCTGCTTTTCATTTGAATCTCATTATCCTAATTTTGTGCACCAGAAGAGCCAATTTTCAGGAAATCACTTGCAAGGAGTGGCAAGACAGGTGGCATTTCACATGACTGAGCACTAGAGGCAAGAGTGTGGCTGGAGCAATGCAAGGCATGCATTGCTGAACACTAGGGGCAGGAGTGTGGCTGGAGCAATGCATGACTGAGCACTAGAGGCAGGAGTGTGGCTGGAGCAATGCATTACTGAACACTAGAGGCAGGAGTGTGGCTGGAGCAATGCATTACTCAACACTAGAGGCAGGAGTGTGGCTGGAGCAATGCATTACTCAACACTAGAGGCAGGAGTGTGGCTGGAGCAATGCATTACTCAACACTAGAGGCAGGAGTGTGGCTGAAGGCAATGCATTACTGAACACTAGAGGCAGGGAGTGTGGCTGGAGCAATGCATTGCTGAACACCGGGGCAGGAGTGTGGCTGGATCAAGGCAAGGCATGCCTGACTGTACCCTGACGGTGACGGTGTGGGTGGCCGAGGGTCGCAGGTGGGGCAGCCGGGCCCCACACGCCGGCATCCTCCTCATCTCCTCAATCGGGGTTCCAAACCATTTCTTGTTGCTCGGCAGAGGAGGTGGTGTGTATTTAGCAACCTTCCTTCCTGGCCTCTGGGGTTTGAATTCACACTTTTCTTTCCTGCTGTTAAAATACAATGAATTGAAACATTTTATCTCCACTGAAAAAATTGATAGAAAAATACACAAACTTCCAGCCCAGAGTTACAATGATGGCAGTCAGTTTATTTGCCAGCCTTTGCTGCAGCCTCAGGCCAAAGCTTTACTTGGGGAGAACTCCCACCACCACCACCCTTCCCCTCCCCAAGACACACGAGTTCATTTCTACCAAAAATCTTTTCTCGACAGGCTGACAAAACCCTTCCCAGAACTGCAGTGGGTTAGCAAAGCATGGCATTCCTCTGCAGAGCCATGCTCCTTCCCAACAGGATCTGTTTATCCATGGACCATGCTCCAGTAAAGATGTGCAAAATTACTTTCTTGCTATACTTGAAGGGACTTAAGAATTGCATGTTATACCAAAATACAGAGTCCTTCTGTTTCTGTTCACTCCTAAGACACTTACTCACTTTCTCCCCACTGAAATCTAAGGTCTTTGGAGCAGATATTATCCTTTTTCCTTTCCACAACACCTGGCATGCAGAGTCCCGTGTCATGCTCAGGGCTCCTGTTCCCATTGCTGCAGTGTAATCACCAGTCCTCTCTCCCAAATTATGAATAGAGCCAAACAAAACAGACCAAGAAAACCTACCCAAATCCAAAAACATGAACAAAAAAACCCAAACATCTCTACACACGAATTTTCCCATGTCTATATCAATTAAAGCATCATAGCATTGACAGTTCAACAAAACAGATTCACTGTTTTTGAAAGATCAAACTAATAAGAATTCTAAGAATTGCACTGGACAAACATATCCTTCAAAAACCCCATAAACAGCCCCATTAAAAATAAGTTATTTCAATCTCACATCAGTTGTCTTTGTATCTTAAAATATATTTTGCAAAACTCTTCATACAACATAGCCTCTGAAACTCGATCACCAAGGAGGAAATTTCCAAGCACGAAAGAAACAGATGAAGAGGCAGACAAAACACTACCTTTTCTCCTCAACTTTCGGTATCCTAATGAAGTGAGAAGTGATTTTGGAGTCTCTCTTCACACCCTGTTTTGCACCTTTGCATTCTGATGATGGAACAGAGGAGATCCCAGGTGCCTTTGTATGCAGAGTGTCCTCTTTAACAGAATTATCTACGTCCTCAAAGCTTTCACAGCCCTTGGCAGAAAAACGTGATTTCCTTGACTCCAATTCAGCATCCCCATATTGAATTCTAAAAGATTTGTTTATGGGTTTTGACATATTAATCTCCTCTCGTTCATCCAGAAAGGGACTTGTTTCTTCATCAGCCTCTGACCCATGGCAGCTATTTTTAGAATTGTCCACATCC
The DNA here is from genome assembly GCF_047830755.1 of Zonotrichia albicollis. Taxonomy (NCBI): domain Eukaryota; kingdom Metazoa; phylum Chordata; class Aves; order Passeriformes; family Passerellidae; genus Zonotrichia; species Zonotrichia albicollis. Next base: position 24,558,618 of record NC_133825.1, on the reverse strand, counting down.
ATTGGTGACTCTGGTTCACTTTCTTTCTCAAAAGCAGGTGAGTCCCCTGAACTGCTCTGACATTTGCTCAGTTTCCCAGGACCTCCAAGATCAGATATACAGGCATCACAACCAGCATCTGAAAGTGGACTTTCTGGAACTACATCCCCCTCCTCTTGCTCACCCGTTGAACAGACTGAATTGCAACTCTTCAGCTTCTGTGGATTGCATGAAGCCACCTGTCCATCTGTCTCCAAGTCTTTTGAAGGTTTGGAATTTCCTGCTTTTGAAGCCCGGCCTGCTGACACCTTCCTCTGAGTCCAAGTGGCACTGCTTTCTTCAGAGCCCCTCTGCTTGCCAGTTTTGTGCATCTGATCAATGTTGGCATTTTTAAAGAGCTCTGCAGACTGCAGCCCCTTCACAGGATCTGTATCTAAGACTGCATCTTTTTCCTCAGCCTCCCAGCTACACATGCTGCCTGTCTGAGGCAAATTTACTTGCTTTGCATCAACTTCCACAGATATTTTTGCATTATTTTGCTGACAAGTATTCTCTAACTTTTTCCCATCATTCTCACAAAAGTTCTCTTTTTTAACAGAAGTCATCTTAGGATTTGCTTCAGTATTGTTATTAATTTTGCTGTGCAAGCTGTGGAAAAGAAGTAAGAGAATTCAATGTCTTATTTCCAAATGAAATTTCTGAGCATATTTTTTAAAGGAACAATAATAAACAAACAGAAAGCACAGATTTTTATTCATTCTACTCTGTAAGTGAACACAACCAGGAGCAACAGGTTTTACTGCACTGAGGACTGTAGCTCACTAGCAATCCATTTCCATTTAAAGTCTCCAAAGGATGATCAAATGACCATCAAATGATTCCTGAGCTGCTTACATCAGGAATCTATTCCAGTCATTCATTTCCTTATCTTCAAATCTAAACATTATGAAGCTATTATTTAGCTATTTTCTCCAGATAAAAAAAAAACCTCTAGAAGTTGTGAAAAAGTCCTCCATAACTTTTATTTTTATCCGTTAAATACAATGAGCAAGGAAATCAATGATTTTATGGCCATTCCCTCAGAGCTACAAATTCCTCAAAGAATAGGCTGCAGCAGTCCAAAGTCTCCTATTACTTCCTCACTTTTATAAACAGCCCATGACTTTAAAAAAACTCCATACAAAAGCTCAAGTGTAAAATATATTTCAAACTGCCAATAGAAATTAAAAGCTACATTAAATCAGGAGGTTTTTAAGAAAAAAAATAACCTGATTTGTCTTCGTGTAAGGCAGGGCAGGATAGAAACATTTCCTAATGATAATACAAGGAAATTAATTGAGTTTTGCATGACCAGATGTCAGAAATTAATTTCGCATTTACATACTTTATGTGTCACATAATTTATGTGTCACTGTATTGATAAAGAAAATTACTTAGAGGACACATGGATATTAAAAAAAACCCTGACTACTCTTGGTGAATCCACCACTCTGAACACTATTTCCTCCTGCATGTATTGTTACTGTATACTCCCAATGCAAACTGAGCACACTGAACCCTGGTCACTGCCCAGCTTCCCATTTACACTCACTAAGAAAAGATACAATTACCACACCATCCTAAATTCAGCCTCTGGACATTTTAATAGACTATAGATTCCTGAAGGCATTAACTTTCTCCATGAATGGTAACAGATCCTCTTCTAAATGACCACTCAGAATAAGCAGAGATGATAGCTTGGAAGCGCATCCACACGATGATTATTTGAAAACAAAAGGATTTTTGAGTGCTTTATTTCATAATTTAGCTTCCCATGTATGCATTTATTCCTACAAATTTTGATGAACAAAAACAAGAGTTCATACTGCTGCCATCTCAATTACTCTTTAAAGGTATTGACAATATCTACTGCCAACTTGAGAAATTAAATCTAACACAAAGACAAACTTAAACTAAAATTATGATGTTAACTGCAATAGAAAGCACGTGAAATGTTTACACAACAAATCTGCTTCTTAAAGTTGCCAAGGCTCTAATCTGTCAGCAAGGATGGAGAAGGGCATAGAAGAGCAATGCTCTAAAGAGAATTTTAAAAAATTAAAATAATTCATTTCCTCCTTAAGAATCCTCTTGACTTGATTTAGTGGAACCTGTATGCCTGCAATTAGTCCTGCATACTTCTGTATTAACCACTATCACAAGTCCTCCCAACTATTTTTAGCACTGCTATGGACTTGGGTCTCTATTTATTAGCAAACACCAAAGAAAAATAAATCAGCACATTTACAACTGTAACTACAGAAAAAAAAAATCTGATATTCCTCTGCAGCAGACAGCGAAGCTCTTTGGAGTACAACTTTAAGGCAGCTGTGCAATCCCTGCTCCTGACAGACCACATTAGTTGAAAATATCAAACTTTACCTAGTATCATTCAGTAGCAAAAATTTGTAACATCTTCCATTAAAAAAAAAAACTTCAATGTACATTGGAGCACCTATAAATTCTAGCTGTAATTAAACCAAACTACACATGTTTAAACTACACTTGCAGTCCAATGAGACAAACCAAAACAGATTTTTGCCTGTAAATTTACAACAGTGAGTTGATTACAGGATTATCAGTGCAAATATGCAACTGCTAGTTTGTTTGACATAGTGCCCTATGTCAAACAAAAATGAAAGCAACACTTCATCAAAGACATAGTCTGGTACTACAACTAAATTGATCAAGTGTACTTCCATTGGAAGCAACACTCCCACTTTGCCTTTCCCTGCTCCAGGTTCCCATCTTTTGCTTTGCAGCAGCAAATATATTTATTCACCTAAACAGTGACATGCTTCAGGAATCTATGTCAGCAATAAGTTTGGCCTTGGGTGTTTAGGGAGGATGGGAGGGGCACTAGTTAGCTGTTTGTAGTGAAAGTATCTGCTCATTACTCAAGAGGATGCACCAAGGCAAGGAAAGCAGCAGAAATTGGGGCTGCCTCCATTTAGCCAGCTGCACTGGCAACCTGCACTCCCAGCTCCCACCAGGCCCCTCAGAGAACACACCTTCTGAACAAGTTTATGTTGTGCTTTTTACCTTTTGGACTCCGTTGTCTTGGGTCCTTTATTCTCCAACCAACTGGTAATTGTCTGCTGTTTACAAACTGAAAACCACAGTTCACTGTTACTACATGAAACATGATAAAACTGCAACATCATTGCATATGAAAAAGATAACTTGTATTGGGTGAAGATAAAAACACCTCCAATTAAGCCTTCATTAGCATCTCTGCTATAGGGAGCATCCAGACATTAGCAGTATTAAAACTACATGTGATGCAGTATTTAATTTGCATCACTCAGCATCTGTAGGTTTTGTAATTATATTTATAAATTCCAGGCATGGTATATGGTGGGATTTCTTTCCTCCAACCTTTTTTTAAAATATAATTAAAAGGTTAAAAACATACAATGAATGTGTAGAATTCAAAGAAAACAACCAAAGGAACTTGAACTTTCTAGCTCCCATCATTACCTTTAATCACCACCACAGTGAGCCCCAAAAGCTTCTGCTGATTTTTGGAATAAAGAGGCAACATAACATAACTTAAAATCAAAAAAGAACAAACAACAAGGCACCTTTGAGGACCCATCCAAGAACTTTATTTGTATGTAGCATAGTGTGAAACATGAAGCTCAATATAAGCATGGCACACCCTATAAGTGACAAAGGAAAGGACTTTTCCTTTCTCCTCCATCCATAAAGTTTGAAAAGCTTTTCAATGCTTACTTTCCTAAACAGCAACAAAACGAAGGACACAATTTCTTCAGATTTACTACCAATACCTCAGTTCTTATTGGTGTGTTGCTGCAGGTCACACAAGGTGTCAATAGAACAGCAACATGTGAATTAATTATGCAGAGACTTGGAGGAAAATGGGGAGAAAAAATTCAAAGTAATTCCTTCAAAACTGGAAAACAGTCTTTATTAGTAGAAGTAGAATAACTAACTTTATTAGTTTTGTTGTTGTTATTTAAAGATATTCTGCAAATTTGGCAACTTAGCTACAATTCCCTCTCTTTCCACGTGCCAAGAGAAAGCACCTCCCTGGCACTGCTGACTGTGCAAGGTGTTTGCTGCCTGCTTTCAGCTGGGCAAGGAACAGCTCGAGTGCCTCACTGTAACAACAGTTTTGCAGAACTTCAAAGCCACTAAATCATGCCTGGCTCTTCTGATTCGGAGGATGGAAAGTCTCAGCAGCCTCCTGCCAATGGAGGTTGTGTAACTTGTAACAAAGATGGCTGAGGCCAGAGGTTACTTATGAGACATTGTTTCACAAACGCTTTCCCCAACATTCAAGGCCTTGAACACTCTTACACAGCTGCTTCTCAAACACCCTCATCAGAGGATGCCACAAGTTTTAGAAGTAATCTCCAAAAAACACTAAAATCATTTTCAGTTATTCTGCAATGGCACAAACAACAAGTGCAAATATTTTTATTTCCAAAGAGTCGCTAACCTTAAATCTAGTAGTTATTCTGATTAGCAAATTTCACCCTCTCCTAACATTTGAAGTGTTAATCCAAATTGCCTACAGGTAAGCAGCCAAAAAAAAAACCAGCAAACACAAAAATCTGAAGAGACATGTTAAAACATGGGACAAATAAACCTCTTCAAAGGCAGCTGACTACCTCTTGAGGTGTAAACTTGTGCTCAGGAAGAAATACTTATTCATTAGTACAATAAATAGAAATTATGGCAGCAGCACCAGAATAGAACAAAATGGCTTTAGTTTGAACTTCAACATCTGAGCAGCCACCTAAGCCCTCCAACCAACATAACACACATCACTTTCATACTTCCAGCATGGCTTTTTGCTACAGATAAGGTGGTGGGAACAAGAGGCAACAAAAAGACAACCCATGCTAATTCTCAGAGTAAACAGAACTAGACTTTGCTGCTTTTTTTGTTTATGGCATATTTATTTCTACTCAAGATAAATGAAACCATTCCCATAAAACAAATCATCCCCTACAATCTACCTTTGAGGAAAACACTCTAATTTTCAGAAGATTCTCATTTACTCTGTAGGAGTGTATACCTCTAACTCCAAACTATCCTCTACTCAAAGCTAGTTAGGGCTTAGTGAGGTTTAACTCATCATCTGCAGATGACAGCAAATCTGTTTGGAGCCTTTTTCCCTTTCCATGCATTTCTTACTATTTCTGAAAGAGGTGCGTTAAAAATTTATTTTGACAGCGTTAGCTCCAAAGAGAAAACAAAACTAAGACAGCCACGTGGGAACTTCGCCTACACAGCCCTGTTGGGCGGCAGGAGGAGCAGCCACCGCACCCATGGGGCCAGCGGCGCTCCAAGCTGGCAGCCGCGTGCTTGTGTGAGCTCCTGTCACTGCTCTGGGCTCTGCCTGTGTGACAGCCTGGCACAACCCCGCTGACTGCCTTTTATCCCGCAGGAAATACCTGTCCCTCTCTTGTGGAACACGCTACCTTTAGAGGCTCACACCTCTCGTCGATGATTTGCACTATGAGCGGAAACTTGCAAAGAATCAGGCACAAAAGCGGTGCAAAGATCCTGCAAGGGGAAGCACGGGCACTGATCACACCACGGGGCTGGGACACAGGGGACACGCTGGCAGTGGGAAGAGGAGCTAGAGACAATTCCAGCCCGAAGAGGAAGGGCAGCTGCGGGGAGGCTCCGTGCAGAGGCACACGCGGTCCCCGCCGCCCAGAGCTGCCCGGGCCGGCAGCAGCTCGGCAGAGACGCCCTGAGCGGCGGAGAGGGACACGGAGACCCGGAGCCTCCGGCCCGGTCACCTCCTGCTGCTCTCGCCCGGCCCCAGCGGGCAGGTCGGGCTGGCGGGGGGCGCCGAGCAGCGCTCCCAGCTGGGGCCGGCTCAGCGCAGCCCAGGCTCCGCCGCTGTCCCGCACCGCACAGCGAGCAGGAGGCGGAGGCGGCACGGCCGCCAGCGAGCCCCCCTCCGCGCCCGGCCGCTCCCGCCGCCCCGGGGCCGCTACAAACCTTTGTTCCCCACGGCGGTGGCGGACCTACTGCCCCCGGGCCCCTCCTGCCGCTCTCCCTGGGAGCCGCCGCCGGGGCTGCCGGGGCCGGACCGGGCTTTCTTCCGCGGGGGTTCCCGCCCGCAGCCCGCGCTCATCCTCGGCGGGGCCGCCCTGCCCGCCGGGGCCGGCCAGCACCCGCCCCCCGGGGACGGCGCGACGCTGCGGCAGCGGCTCCGCCCGTCCGCATCCTCCGTGCCGCACGCCGGGCTCTTCCCAAGGCGCGGGGGGCGCGGCGGGGCCGGGAGCGAGCGGCGTCCGGCGAGCGCGGCCCGGCGCTCGAGCAAGATGGCGCCCGGCGCGCCTCACCCCGTCGCCATGGCGACCCGCAAAGCAGCGGGGCCGGGCGGCGCTTTGCGGCGCTTTACGGCGGCGCTTTGCGGCAGCCGTTGGTTGTGGCGAGGGCGGCGGGCGCGGGGCCGCCATGGAGGGCGGCGGGAACTCCAAGGGCACCGGGCTCGGCGGCCTCTTCGGCGCCGGCGGGCTCGGCTACTCGCACGCCGACCTGGCCGGGGTGCCGCGTGAGTACCGGGCCGGCCGGCCCGGGGGGGCGGTGTTCGCGCAGTGGCGGCCTCAGGGCCGGGTGGCCGGCACCGGGAGCGGCGGCGGTGGCGGTGCCGGGATCACGCGGCCCTGAAGGCTCCGCCGCCGCCCAGCCGCGGGGGCCGCTCCCCACCGCCCGCACCTCCCGGCGTGGGCGCGGAGCTGCCAGGCCTCGGAGGGAGGGCCGCGTGTCGCTATGGGCGCCGGTCACTGGGACACCGCGATCGCCTCGCCCCGGCCGCTCGCTGCCCGGAAAGGGAAAGGGGAACGGGGCAGCTGCGGCCGGTGCCGCCTCTGAGGGAGTCGGGCAGCTTAACGGCACAATGTCCCCTCCTGCCACGCGCGAGAGCTGCCCGGTTTTGCCTTACAGGATGTGAATTGTTGGTGTTAAAATGTTCTGTGTTTTTCCTTTTAGTAACTGGGATGAGCCCTTTGTCACCGTATTTAAACTTGGACCCCAAGTACCTAGTGCAGGTGAGAAGGTGGCGTTAATTTATTGTGTTGAACTCGATTTCAGTATTTGCATAGTTACATGAGCACCTCAAACTGAAGCCTTGAACTGAAGAACGGTGGAAAGCAACAATTTTTTCAGTATTGTCCTTAATACTGAAAAAACCTTGAAGTGCTGTGACATCTAGAACAAAATGAGCGCTGATGATGCAGAGGATAGGTAGGGCTGTTGTGTCAATGCAAGCCTGCTGCTGTTGGAAAGAGATCTCCCTCCCTGCCTTGAGGCAGGCAGCCCAACAGCACCTCACACAAGTTCTGGCACTGCTCACACCTCCACTGAGCCCCTTCAGTCAGTAATTGCAGCCAGAATCTCTCCCCTCTTTTCACGGATGAGTTTTCTAAACTGTGACAAGTTCCATCAGTTTACTGAGTTGTTCAGCCAAGCTCCAGATCTGATAACAGGCTTTGCCATCACAGCAGTTGCACATTTCGCATCACTGTCTTTATGTCTTTACCCAGCTGAAGGGAGACCAACATGAAATAAAATTTCCTGGTTTATTCTATAGAATAATGTAGCTGTCATGCTTGTACATCTTAACATCAGTTGATATAAAATGAGACTATCATAAGGAAAAAAGTATTTTAAATCAAGTAATGATTTCCATTTTCATAAATATTAACTGTAGCTAAAAACGTTAATCTAACTCAGATGCATGTCAATGATTTTATTTAGTTAGTGTTTTTTTACATACATGGCTGATATTATCTGAGAACATGATGTTTTCTGAAATGAGCAGTTTAAGGTCAGCAGTTGCATGGTGCCTGCTAAGCTCTGTGCCTGGTTCCATGGCACCCTGGGTCACTGTTTCTTTGTAAGTGGAAGCTGTGCATGCAGTTCTGGGGCTAGAAGCTGTTGTAGTGTGGGTTACAATGTAGCATTCCCAGAAGGATAGAACACCACGGCTGTGTCTCTGCTGGGAGTGGATTCTGTACTGTGGCTGCTGCTGTTGAGTGGTCAGAAAGTCTAAATAATCTCAGCTTCTATCTCCAAAAACACTCTCTCAAGTGGTTTTGTTCAGTTAGTAGGTTTTCTGAGAATATGTTGGTGTTAAAAATGGTATAGCAGGTATTTTGGAACAAAGTGCATACTAAGAGATTTTTAGAAACAGAGATGTTTGCTTTAAATGCAAAGGTGTTGGCATTAGTGCCATGAAACACTTCTAAAAATACTTATTGATGTAACACTAGAGGCTGCAGTCTGTTGTAACACTTCCCTGCCCTTCGTGTTTAGCTCTAGTGTGTTGAAGTAACAAAAGTAACAACAAAGTGCATTGAAATAAAAGGGAATTCTTTTTTTTTTACCTGAACAAGTTGCCCATACAAGATGAGGTCTCTTCCTTAGAGAATCACAAGACATGGGAATGGCTCTGAGTGCCCAGCACTGACTGACCTTTCTTTTAGCAATGGGGGTTGTACTAAACAGTCTCCACAGGTTCCTTGGGCTCTAAATACTGAAGGAAAAAGACATAGCTAATATTTCAGAGTATAAGAGGTCTTCCCATAATAACTAATGGTACACTGGTACTCGTTACCTTAAACCCCACATTTTTGGTTGGTCCATGAGTGCAGGCATGGAACAAGAGGTTTTTGCAATGCTGTCTTGCCTGCAGCAGGTAATAGGTGTTATAAATGTGTGTGGCAGCCTTTGGCAGAAGCCTAGAGGATGGGCTCTGGAGGTTGCCTCTAGGAACTTAGATGTTACACGGACAAGGATTGCTTCATCTTGACTTTTGGGACAGTAGTGAAAACTGTTAGAAACTGCTAACTTGTGTAAACACTGAATTTCTCCAGCTGTCTAGTTACAAGCAAGAGAGAAACCATACTGTAGATTCATTTTATTGATAACACTATTGACAATTTTAGGAGCTATTTTTTTCTGTATTGCCATTCAATTCAGTCAAGTGTGGGCCAGTAAAACCTCTTAGAATGCATTTCCTTGAGCCTGCAGCTGTTGGAGTCATGCATCAGTTAAGCAGGGATGGATAAAACTGTGACTGGAAAACACAGAAGCTTCAAAGAGATCTGCTGCTTTAGCACCTTATCAACACCAGGCATCTTCAGTGTCTGCTACTGAAGAAATGCCTTGGCACACCTTTTTTCTACACAAATGCCAATCTCTCCAGGCCATTTCTGTAGCTTTTTAGACCACTGTTTTGCAAGAACACAAGCATGTCCCTGTGGGACAAAGATGGACAAGTGAAAAATTAACCAACCTCACATATTTCATGCCTGATCATCATTAGTTTTGAGTGTATTCCTTGCATTTTTCACATCCTTAAATAGGTCGCTTATTTCAGTGCAAGGGATACTTATTTTCATAAAAAGGCAGTTTTTGTTTAGTATCAAAGTAGTGGGAAACTTAATTAATGCATTATTGTATCAGACTGGGCTGCTCTGTGAGAAAACAGTGCTATGTATCACACAACAGGAATGTTTTTAGAAGGCTTGTGTTGCCTGCTGCAAGATGTAATTAAGCAAATAGTCATTAAAAACAAAAACAACAACCCACACAGTATGAATTCCTTGGCTGACTGATGTAATTTATAAAAAGTTAGCACAGCTAGGGAGAAAAAAAACCCCAGTCAATTGAACTTTTTACAGGCCTTTTTCATGCTTAGTACTCTATACATACATGGTGTGTATAATATACACATGGTGTATTCCATCTCTGTGCTACTGTAGGCAAGAAGTTTCCAGAAATACTCATCCATCCTTAGTTTATTGCATGGATTAAAGAAAAAAATTAATATGGCTTACATTTTGAACTGGACTTGGAAAATACAAAAGTATTTGTTTTTGTTTTCCCCCAGGATACAGATGAGTTTATCTTGCCCACAGGAGCCAACAAAACTCGAGGCAGATTTGAGCTGGCCTTTTTTACCATTGGAGGATGTTGCATGACAGGTAGGTGGTTGTGGTCTCCACTTTTCCCAGCTCTCCAATTAACACCTGTGCACTACAGTGATGGATGAGATTGGAAATGTCTTGTTCTGCAAGGCATTGTCTGTTCTAAAGCAAAGAGATACTTGATTTTAGCTTATACACTGAATTCTGTTCTCAGTATTTGCTTCTAGTATTGTTATTCTTCTTAAAAAGTAATAGCTGTTATTATTCCAACTAGGGGCAGCATTTGGTGCACTGAATGGTTTGAGACTTGGCTTGAAGGAGACACAGAACATGGCATGGTCAAAACCTAGAAATGTACAGTAAGTGTTCCATCTAAAAAAAAATGTACTTCTTAGTGACAGAATTGCTTCTGCCAATTTATACAAGGTTAGATCTGAATATACTGCAAAAATAAATGGTTTGGTTTTTTTTTTTTCTTCAGTGGGGACAAATGGGAGTCAGTATTTGTCTTGATCAAGTTATTACATGTTTTTAGTTACAATGATGTTCAGGTCAACCTTTTTGCTTTTTGTTTGGTCACAATCAGTGTGTCCTATGACTTACCTTAAATATTTGAGAAATAATTACTACTTTGATGTTTACTAAAAATGTACTTCAAAGTCAAAGCAGTTTTTATATGTAGAAGCATTCCCAGAAGCTGTAGTGTTTACTTGCAGCTATTTTTTTGCTCTAATTTATCTGAGCACAACTCTCCCTTCTTTCCCAAGATTTCACAAGCAGGACAAGATTCAAATGCAGAGCTGGGCCTGCCTGGATTTGCATTAGGGCTGACATTGGTGTGTGCTGCTGAGCAGGCATTGCAGGGGGAGCTGCTCTGGGTTATGGATCCAGGAGCACCCATGGCATTGCTGTGTTTTCACCTTACCTGATTGTTCAAAAGAACACAGCAAAGATAGGAACATTTGTTTCTACAGGTGGCCTCCTCTTAAAATAATGGCAGCTTAGACATAGCTATAGGAGAACCTCAGTGAGAGACATTGGAAACCAGAGGAACAGAATAACTGGGGGAAAGCATGGGAAATTCTCACTCCTGGAATACTTTGGAACAAGGGAGTTTTAGAAGAGTAATTTCATATTTCCTGGTACAGTTTCTATTGGCTCTGCTTCTTTTTAAATTGTTTCTATATTCATCCCTTTCTTTATCAAAATATTCACCACTATAATTATGACTCATTCATTATGCTCTAGATTAACAGAATTGTATTTTAGGGTTTGAAATGAGCAGAGTTGGAGAAGGCCATGATGTTAAACACAAACTTTGGCAGGTCAAGCCCAGGAGGTGGCAGTCAGTGCACACACTGCTCTTATCCTGGCTCTACAAGGCAAAGGTCTGCTGAAGGTCATCACCTCCCAACAGTGCATTAGGGTCTGGTTTTCCCTCATCAGGTGCAGAGAACAGACTTACTTAGCTAGGTTTCTTCCAAATTTATCCTTAATGTACACATATTTATTTATTAATGAAATTTAATTTTGCTGTTATACACTTGTCATCAAATACCTTACAGAAGACCATGGTTGTTAGAATTACTGATTCTTTTATCAATTCACAATGAATACAGAGTTAAAAGGTGGGGGCTGTAATTAAGGAGAGATTATCAATTGCCTGGCTTAGATTTTTTTTTCCCTCTTGTTTCAAAATGAAATGTTCCATTATTGTTTTGTTCATTGCCTAACCATATTTAGTAATGACCTGTGTCCTAATGAAAACTGTAAAAAAAGGAAAAACAATAGAAAATTAAATCAGAAGGAACTTAAAGCAATTAAAGTGTCAGACATGAATTTAAACTTCAGTTCCAGTGGTAGTCAGCTGTCCAGAGCAATACCATGCCTGTGATAGTGTTACACTGCTGGGAGATAAAGATCAGTCATTTCTTCTGGCTGCTGTTGTCACCGTTCTGGAGACAGCTGGTACCAGCAAGGATGGCATTGTGCTTCTCTGAGAGCGCACTAAGGGTTCTCTGTTCCTCCTTGGTGCTAGTCTGGAAGCCTACACACAGAGCAGACACACAGACACCTCCTGGCCTTCTGCTGGGTGCACAGATGGGATTGGGAGGCACTGAATCTTCCCTTCCTGACCTACTGCACTCCACACTTGCTTTTTTGCCCACACCATTTGCTCAGGCATCCCCACACTCCCTGCCACAAGGTCCTTGTAGGGAACACTGAGGCTTTCTTGGAGACCTTTTACCCAGCTAACTCTGCATAAGTGTGTCAGTTATTCCTGGAGCTGTGTGGGGTCACCATGTAAGGAAGGACAACTTGGGTTAGAAAGTCACCTGAAGGGAAGAGACTTGAGTCTTGGTGAGGGTCAAGAGAGAAAGATTTTTTTAAGACTTGACAAGACTGAATATTTGCTTTCAAAAGCTTTTAGTTCTTCATTGCAGTATTGTTAACCACATATATAGTGTAAACACACAAGCCCTACTGTCATAAACATTGCCTTGATGTAAACAGAGTGCTAAAGGTTCTCATAGCTCTTTAACTCCTTTACAGAATTCTAAATATGGTGACAAGGCAAGGAGCATTATGGGCTAACACTCTGGGATCACTGGGTAAGTAAAGTCATTCTTTCATTGGGAAAGCAACTTAAAGCTGTATTGTGGGAAAGTGTATTTGTGTATTATCTGAATAAGAGTGTTCTCTAAATTTTCATTATTAAATCCATCAGGAAAAAGCACAGGTTTTTTCTTTGGGGGCTTGAGAGTATTTCAGTAGACATAAAAATGGAAATTTAAGGCTGAAATAGGATTTGCAGCATAAGGAGCCAAAAGCCTTTAATTAAAACCCAAATTTTTTACTGTATTATAAGCATTATTATATTTTTTACTATATTAAAATTCTAGCTATATCAGAAATAAGTAGGAATTGCTGATAACGTTTGTGTTAATAAATTCCAATTAAATTACAACTTAAATCAAAAAACAGAATTTAATATTTCTGAAATAACTTAATAACCTACATTGAGACTCTTTAGCCATGTGATCAATTGCCTAATGTTTGTTTCCTGTTGAAGTCAGCAAAATGTTTATGTGAGGAAGAAATGTGATAGTCAGTACAAAGGTTTATCCTTTAAATGATGGTACATTAGCAAGGAAAATCACATGTGGTACACTGACTCTAAACCTAAATGCTGCTAATAACTAATGTGGGTTAGAAAGAAAGAGAAAAGAAAATGACCAATAGCCTGATGTATCAGAAAAAAACTTGTATGAACTGAGATTTGGGTGGGAGGGGAAAATAAAATCACATCAATTGCCTCAGAAAAACAAGATTATTACATAAAAGTCAGTGAAATAACTAATGGCCTAGAAATTACAATCCCCTCTCATTCTTAAAAAATGAAAACTGATGCACAAGATTTAAAAGGAGACATCTAAAATTGATTAGATTATTTTGAAGAAAAATAATGATGGAACTCGTCCTAGAAAGCTGTAGTTGGTGTTAGCAATATTTAAATCAGAGGCTACATCATGTTACAACCCAGTCTACCTCTGTTTGACTTTTGAGAAATGCAGCAAAGTACAGGCTAAGTTGCATGGATGACATTTCTTTTCAGTCTTATTTCTGAAGAGCAGATTAACTGCCATTTAATTGAGGCATTAGCTTTTGAGACATTGTATAGAGGGCATGGTTAGAGGGAAGATTCTGAGCTACAGCAAGAAAGGCATTTTTTCTATAAGCAATGCATATGTTGCCTGCTGAATTTTATGGGTCATTTTCTGTTTGGATTTTTTTCCTTTTTTTTGTTCCAAGTCTAACAAAAACATGTCTGAGAACTGAGATGCAGGCACACTGCAGTTCAAGGTTTCATTTGAGTGACACATTAACAGGTTTTTCCAGCTGTGTTTGAAGAAAGATTACTCAAGAAAATGTTTGTGCATTCCAGTAACAAATTGTTATTTTTCTGACAAAATATGGCCTCCAAAATTACAGACTTAAGCAGAACTTTATATTTGGGATTCTAGTAGACCTCTTTCTTGTCCTAGCTACCAGAGAAATTCCTTTCAAGGAACTGAATTATTTTTGCATCTTACTTTACCTTGTGCAGCCTATCTGTACATCAGAGATTCTTTTTGTTCAGGAACAGAATGACAAAAATTGTGAGTCATCACAGAGGCAACGTCTGTGTGGAACTGTTTGAAGAAATTATGTTGAATTCAGCTTTTCCTTCCCTCATTGCTAATCTGCTTGCTGCTAAGAAAAACTGAAATCCCCTTGCTTGTGCTGAATGGAGAATGATGCTGCTCTTAACTCATTGACATTATTGTGGTTGCTTATGAAGGATTTACTGCCTTTTAGCAGAAGGAAAGATTTCAAATTCTTGGAGGAAAAGGAACAAAATAAATGCCATTGTCTTTGTCACTTCAAAATGGTGACATACTCTACTATTCTTTGCCAGAATGAAATATGAGTGTATCATGAGGGGTGAGGATGAGGAGTGGGCTTTTCCTTTTATCAAAATGTATAAATGATAAATGCATCCATGCTAAAAAGCCCATGCATTTCTCTTCCCAGTTCTTTCCAGGACAGTCCCTAAAGTTATCCCAAAGAAAAGGCCCTCTAGGGATAAAGATTTCATGCACAAGCAGAAGTGAAACAGCTGTAAATGTCAAATCCCAACCATTCTAATAGTCATTTTTAAAAGAAACAAAGCTCATTATATTCCAGCTCTTGGTAGTATGAGCTGAATGCTGTACTTAACTCACATTTCATCACTGTCACACATGGACAGCAATTTTCTCTACCTAGAAAGTGCTGGGTTTCATGTCATCCACAGAAGACAGGATGAAACAGCCAGTACAAATTTAAACACTGAATTTTGAAACAAATTTGAACTAGCAAAATAAGCTTAAACTTCAGTCAGTGCTTTATAGCACATATTGTCATGAAGAATGCTACTTTATAACCAAACTGTAGCTCAAGAAAGAAGGAATAGCTATCAGGAAGAGATTTGGAAAAGAAACACCAAAGATGGGATTTTGCAGAGGATTCCCTTCAAATAAGCAGAAAATCTGTTCTTCAGAAGCATAGTCTAAATAGCTACACCAAGCCTGGATTCTAAGCTTTGGGTCTCAGACCATGGAAGGTTTTTTTAATCTTTTTTTTCCCTCAGCTCTACTTTACAGTGCATTTGGAGTCATCATTGAAAAGACACGAGGTGCAGAAGATGACCTGAACACCATAGCTGCTGGAACCTTGACAGGAATGCTGTACAAAAGCACTGGTAGAGTAGCAAAATATTTCTCCTTTTCCTTCTCTAGTGCTTATCCTAGTTATTAGGATTCTCATCACTTTTACTAAACAATGTCCTGCTCTCAAAATTGACAGTGTAAAAATGGCTGTTAGCTCAGTGTCCCCTAACCCACAATGCTTTTCCCCCAGCTAAGGCTACCTAAAGAAAACTTGCACTAAAAAAAGAAAATCCAGCTGAATTAAATTTGATTCTTTGCAACTGCACAGGACTGACAGTAACCATGAGAGTCAAATTATGACTGTTGTACATGTATACTGAACAAACAGTCATTTTTTTCCTCACATATACAGTGGGGTTGTATAAAATACATACCCACATCATTCCTAGCCATGCTTTCAGCACTAGCAGGAATAAATGTAGTTGTTTCTCAAGTCCATGAGTGGATGCAGGCAAATGGGAGCTATCTTGCAAAGTGAATGGGGACAGGGAAGGAAAACACAGAACACAGAGATTGATTGCATGAAGATCAGACTTACTACAAGTGATCCATGTGACAGTAATTCACATGATAGTGGTACCTGGAGCTGCAGAAACCCTACATACAGAGAAATTGATCTATTTATTAAATTATTACTTAGATTTTTCATGAAACTGTTGTCTTGGGGTAGGATTCTAGTCTTTGCATAGTGGTCAAAACCAACAAAAAAGGTTATTTGAGAATAGCATGGATTTAAGGTGGGACTGCTGATGCAAACTGAATTGTTTGCAGGAGAGAGGCTCTGACCTTCATCAGCAAAATGGCTGCCAACACATGTTCCAAGTTTAACAGTTGGAAGTATCTGTTTTAGAGGATTCCTGGGTTCCACAGGTTGACATTAGCACATGGAAAAAAGTTTTATGTTTTAAGTTACTCAGTAAATGTTTGGCTGCATGACTCACGTGCACTTTATGGAGGAGATAATGCAAGAACTGACCTATGTACTTTTGCATATCTAACTGGGCCTCAGTGTCAGAACAGTGTTCCTGAAGGCTTTCTTCTTTTTTTAGGGTAAAACACTTTGAGTAACTCTATTTGCCTGATGGCTTAGACTACCTGAAGCCACAGATAATTGGCTGGAACAGCCTTCATAAATATGAGACTCTTAACTTTGCACGAGCACATTGCTCTCCTGTAATCCATTTCTTCCTTGGGATTTCATGAGTGATGTGACAGATTACCAAGAACAGCTGGAAAGGGTAGCATATAGAAGCCTAATATTTTCTGTAGGAGTTTATTAATGAGGAGAATTGTCATCTAATACTTGAGCAGAAGCATCCCTCTTACCTTGCAGAAGTATAGAGCTGGCATTATGTGTAATATTTTTTTGGCACAGTGCAACCAGAGATAACTACTCCAGTCACATGCACAGTCATCTGACACTACTAAGGTTTTTATTACCAGAGCACAGTGGGACATTTGTTTTGTAACACAAGGTCTACAGAGCTAATGGCAGTCCTTATAAAGGCAAATGAAGTCAGTAAATCTCTATTCATTACAATATTGTATTTCAAGTGTGTGTTGTGCCTATGAACCATAGTGCAGAGAAACTGCTGCCTCTCCTATGCCAGAGCACCTTTTCCTATTCTGTATGGTAAAACTTACAAGTTCTTCCTTTACACTGCATCAGTGTACATATTTACCTTAAAACCTGGAATATTTAAACCATATTTAAACCATGCAAAAGATCAGCAGACATCTGACACATCAAGACTGTAATAATTACCTGTACTACATGGAATGCCATGATGTGTTGGCATTAAGAAAAGGAAAATGTAAAAGTTGTCAAGGACTCTGAGTTATAAATCTCCCTATTTCAGTGTCAGATAGAAGCTCACACAAACATGCCACTGCAAATTAAGGTTGCTCTGTAGTCCACAGGGGGTGGATAGAGAGTTGCAGGTAGTGCTATTCAAAGACTCAGATTTCCCACTTCCATCATTCCTGCTTTGTAAAGAGATCAGGAACAGACTTAAGAAGAAATGGGAAAATGTATGGCAAACGTAATGCACTGATGGAGGAATCACATCAGAATCTGTTCTGCACTGCAATACACTCCTGTGAACACTGCAAAACCTAGACTGAATCTCTGAAACCAATGATTAAGCATCTGATGAGTGGACAGGAAAAAAAAAAACAGTTGGGAAGACTTTGTGAAGGCTGAGATTTACCCCAAACCGGTCCCAGTTTTCACAATTTGTCCTTGTAGAAGTGTTAATCATTACCAAAATGGCAGCAGTCAAACAGAACCTGCACGTTCTAAAGCCATTGATTGTGAGCACTTCTGTGTAAAGCTACGTGACACAGCTTGTGTGGGAGAAGGTGAGAGGTTTGAAAGCTCTGCAAGTGAGGACAGTGGCAATCCAGCCCTCCCTGCATTCAGGGGCACTGCCATCCCTCACTGAGACTCCCCCTGCAGTGACTGAGGCAGTTCAGTCCCAGTCTCAGCAGGTGAGGGCTGGGCTCCATCTCTGCATGGCTTAGGTCACAAGACACCTCTGGGGTGGGAATGGACAGCTGATGTGAGGAGTTTGGAAACAACTGCTTCATTCATCTGACCAAAGTGATCTCCAGCTTTCACATTTGTTTAAATTTAATGCCACAATTACTGACTAGATTTTAGCCCAAATGCAGCAATAAGAGTACACATTAATTTGTTACACCAGTCTTAAAACTTCATGGGAACAATTTTTTGAGCTCACCACTAAACTTCTACCCAGAACATTCAGTCTGGGTAACAGTTAGAAGAAAACCCTTTGGTTTCCTCTGCCAGTGGCATATGCAATAGAAATGTTACAGCAACTCAGTCAATTCAAGTTTTGCTAAAAGGGGGTCTGATATTCTAAGTCCACAAGGATGGCTTTTCCATTTAATAAGATACTATTTATTCTTCAATTTTAAGCAAATGCAGAAATTAGTATCTGTTATGCCATGTTTTTTCTGATAAATGTTACAAAGGACAAACATATCTTAAAGCAAATGTTCAGCCTCCTTGCATGTGCTTTCAACCTCTTTTCTAAACTGACCATCTTTATTTGGTTTTCTTATCATTGTATTAGTCATAAAAGCAGCAAAGCACCAAACAAAAATGATTGTCACTGTGCATTATGTCACTGTTACACCCTCCCACCATGAAGATGCACGGCTCCAGTTGTCACAAAGGTACAGCTGGCTGAGGCTCCTGCACTCCTCGCCAGGCATGCACATTGATCACTCAGGAAAAGATGGACTAGCTGGGACTTTGGCCTGACCCACTGTGACAGCAATTAATTTCTCACTGGAATTCCTGACAGACTTCAGTAAGCAAAAAAGTTAACCAACCTTTGCCTCTTATCTGAGGGTTACACAGGTTGTAGATGTTCTTTTTCTTGGATTTTTTTTTCCTCTCTTGAGGTTAAGGGTAACAGCACCAAAAATAAACTAATTCCTTGGACAAACTAAATTTACTTTTGTGCAGTAGGACCCAATCCTAGCTTCAGCATCTCATGCCTTTGGAACAATAGATGTTACATAATTTGGTACAGAAATGGTGTGTCTGGAAAGACAGGAACTGCATGCTAGCAATAGCTGAAGGTAGCAGTTGTCATTTTAAGGCCTCAGAACACAACCCTGAAAAGCCAATGTTATGAATTAGGAAGGGCTGAATGGTTTATTGCCAGCAGTAGGATCTGGTGGGAGCTAAAGATCAGTTTTGTGACATCCTGTGGGCAGTTAAGGGCAGCTGTGTTAGCTGACAGCTTCTTGAGCTATAAAAAGCCTGTTCTCTGAGCCCCAATCCATGTTTTTCTTTGGGCCAGACAGGGCTGTTTTCTCATTTCTCTTGCCTGGAGAGGGGGAAGAGCTTTTTGGGGACTGCTGTAGGTACAGTCTAGGATATCTTACTTTTCTGCAGTATTTGGGAAAAAGTTAAGAACTTGCTTGTCATCCCTTAAGTTAAGGACTGTGGGACAGTTTGGAAATTTAAGAACTCCTTTTAACATAACATGTCTGTAGGATTATCAGTCAAACGATGTTTAGAGAAGGGATATTTTTTTAAATCTGAAATAGGGAAGAAGTTAGGACAACATACAAGCAGCACTACAAGTAACAGCTTGTTGAGGCATTCTTAGTTATTGGGGACTGATGTCTAAGAGTATGTGCAGCCACTGAGAGCAGTGCTGCCCAGCCCTGGTAGCCAGGAGCAGTGGGCTCAGAGCTGCAGGGATCTGCAGAGTTTGAGGTGCCATTCATTTACAGTAGCCAAAGTAGCCTCCTGTCAGTCAGCTGCTGCTGCTTTCACTCAGTGACAATACAGCAAATTTTAATCATGTTTGCAAAGGAATTGCAACAGCTCTAGTACTTCCAAACCAGTAAGTTAAATTGTAGATTCCTACTGTTTTTTCTAATTTAGCCTTCATACCACAGTAACTACAGGAAATGTTCCCTCTTTCAAGCTTTGTTGTTTCTGTATTCTAAGCACAATACTGCCTTAGCTGCAGCAATATGAAAATGGAAGATGCTTTTCTGGAATATATCTTGCTTCCAAATAGAACTTTATCAGTTTCCTCAGTAATTTCTGTATCCACAGACCTCCCCACTACTTACAAGATTTCATTAAATGAACCCCATGGAGCATCAGGAGGAAACTCTTGATACTTTCTAACAACATCAGGCCACCCACAGATGTTCAAGCAAATGACTGCGTGATGGTTCAGATGGTCTCATTACTGAGCTTGAATTTGGAGCAAAACTGAGATTGCCTTGGACACTTGAGTTGAGCCCTTTAAACCACTTAAAATTATTTTTGTTCCTGAAGGCCTGGCGGGAAGAGAAGCCGTTTTCACTCAGAGTATGCAAGAGAGATTGAAAGATGGAAAACTAATCACAATTTTAAGATTATTCTTCTATTGTCTGGCATAAGTGGGTCTGAGGTTTTGATGAAGGTATTTGTAATGCTTGCTATTGGATGGTTCTTGCTTTATTAAATTCCAGGAACTATCCCAGGACATTGGAGTAACATTCTGAAAATAGAGACAGTAAGGTTCTAATGGTTCTAACCATGGTTCCCTCATGGTTTTACCTACTGGACAGGTGCAGCTCAGTGTTAGGAGTGGCTCCTGCAGTGCTGAAATGCAGAGCTGTGCTGTTGGAATGCTGTGTGCCATGGCACAGTGTAAGCTGGAGCCTATTGAAATCCATAGAGGAGGGACAATACTTGGAGGTGAAAGAGTCAGCAGCTGAAGGCAAAGAACTAATTTCCCATCTAGGGAGCATCAGATGTACCTTTGGAAACCCACAGCAGTTCTCAACTCTTGTGCAAGGTGCCTCATCTCTAAATACCTGCTTCCAGAAGTGTCTGTCAGCTGGAACCCTTATCTTACTGGGACATGCAAGATTAGGGGCTCAGGGCCATGTTTCAGCAGGGCTTGGCAGGGCAGACTTGGTATCAAAGGCTTGCACAGAATGATTGCAGAGGAGGGGTGGGAACATGTTCTATCATGCAAACACAGCTGGGATGGGAGTGGAGAGTTTCTTTTTCATTTTTGTTAACAAGTTAATATTCACAGAGGCCCTAAGATTTTCTGCCCAGCAGCAGGGCTGTGTTCTAAAGTGCATTACTGTTTGAAGTCTGCCACACATTTACTCAAAGGTAGTTCAGAAATGAGGAGCAACTGCTACCAACAAAAGTCCAAAAACCCCCAACATTTTGTAGCAGAAGCATAGTATAGAAACACTGGTAAAGGAACACTTCTTGCATGTTTTCCTGGATATTTTCCCTCTCAGTCATGCACCTATACCAACTGCACAAGTTTAGTACCCTGTTCATGAAAGATCTCCAGCAATGTCCCTAAGTTGCCTGCAGGCCTGCAGATGGCCTTGGGCCCTGTGGTTGACTTTTGCCAGTGGGTTCAGAGCTGCCATCCTTACCTGGCTGGCTCAGCACATGACAACACCAGTATTTGCTGCAGTAGGAGCAGCACATCTGAAGTCCTCACACATGGATGCTACAAGGCAGCTCAGTGACCTGAGTTTAAGATGTCACCTTTCTTGTACAGCCCTGATTTCACAGAATCCGCAGCCAGGCTTCATCATCCTTCCACTACCTGTTCTTGCATAGGAATAATAGGATTTTAAGGGGAAAGGAGAGGAATTGAACCTGGGGGGTAAGGAAAAAGCCTACAGGAATAGTCATAGTTCTGCAGTGCATCACATTCTGTGGGGATGCTCCACATTTCCTGGTACACCTGATGCTCATGAGCCCCCTTTGGGGGTTCCTGCTGTGATCTCTTGAATCCCAATTTGAACAGCAGAAAATTGGGCTCTAATGTTGTATTCATTTACCCCAGCAGGAATGAGGAGTCAGTATTTTTACAGATTATCTCAAATACTTGTTTTGCACAAAGTGTCCTTTAAATTTCACCTGTGGCTTTTTGCCAGACACCGCTTGCACATGGTTAGTTTTGTGTACCCAGCTGCAAGCCCTTCTTATGAAAAGCTTTTTGTGCAACAAATTCAGGATCAATTAGCAAACACAGAACATCTACATTTGCTTTCCTAAATGCTGATTTAGGCACATAAATCATATTCAGTAGGGCTTTTCTTACAGCTATTGAATTCCCAACAGTTACAGCAATTAGTTCTCAGCCTTATACCCTATAAAAACCTCTCAAATTGTCACAGCTGGTCTGGCAATGAAGTTTCTAGAAACTATGGCTGGACATGGCTTCTAAAACCAAGTCCCACTTCTGCAGCTTCTTGGTTTCATTGCATGCCTGGGCAGTACAGGGAGGTTTAACAACTCTGGTGAAACCTATTTAACCTTGCAGCACAGTGTCAGCCTAGCTGATGCCAACAGCTTGTTGCCTCACTAAAAGCCTAAAGGCAATTCTGTGAGACAGCTTTATGACCCATAATGGAAGGGGAAAAACCCCAAACACAGTCTCTCTGATTACTGAGGTATGTTTGTTTTCAGGTTGGAGGAACCCAAACTGCCCTGCCAGTTCCTCCAATAAAGCAGGCAGGGTTTTTTTATCTTGCTGTCAGCAAAACTGGCCTTGTTCTATACACTGTACACATTATCTAGCTTGGTTCAGCTGCAATGATAAACATTGCAGAATCAAACTCTCTGAAGTTTTCCTAGCACTGAGGGTCATACTCCCAGGTGCTCTGTGCATTTACAGAGCATTCTGGGAGCTCTGCTGAGGCACAGAAGGGTTTTGCTGTTCAGTAAAAGCAGCAGAAGTCTCTTCTTGTGCCCCTAAACACCCCAGTCCTCATGTGAATGGAGTGGACACAGGATGGCACCTGACTCCCAGCTCCAGCCAGGTGCACTACCTGCAGGCAGTAGCCAAACTTGCCCTGTATTTCTGCCTTACACTGACGTGCTCACCAGCACCTTAAGACTTTAATCACCTGTGTGACTCAAGTTTTACCATTGCAAGGTGATAATTCTGATTATTAATAAAAGAATAAAGAAAGCTGTTCAATGTACACCATAGTAAATACTTGCCAGCTAATCCCTTTCATCTACTTCCTACTTTTTAATTGAAAAGTTTTAAAATTCCAAAGACACAGAAGCAGTAATAGGTTTTGCATGCTGGCCCTAATGAATCTCTGGAACACAGTGTCACACCCATATCAGCTGTTATTTTGTTCACTTATTTCCCTCCTGCTCATTCTCATTCTGCCCAGAGCTAATTATCATAATTGAAAACCTGGAGCAGATTTTGTAATGGGAGGAAAGTATGTCTATCTGTAAAAACAAAGGTAATAAGGACAAGTAGAATAGATTAAGTAGGACTTGGGAAAAGCCATCTTGGCTTCCAGTGCTCTGTAGTGGTTCCCTGAAGCAGTGGTGCTAACACAGTTTGAGAGGAAGCTGTTCCAGCAGAATTAGTGTCAGGATCAGGAGTGAGTGACCACGAGCCCGGCAGCAGGTTTGAGGAAGGCACAAAAAGCACAGGGACCCTTACTGGAGAGTTACTCTAGAAAGGACTGTTCATTGAGAGGTGTCTGGATTTAAACAGCCTCTTGGCAGTTGCTGTTCACTGCCCATTTGCCGACAGTAACACTAACGAGCTGCCATGTGTTTGTTGTTGCAGGCGGAGTGCGCGGGATAGCACGAGGTGGGATCGCAGGCCTGACGCTGACCGGCCTCTACGCCCTGTACAACAACTGGGAGCACATGAAGGGCTCCCTAGCCCGGCAGTCCCTGTGAGCAGGGCAGAGGACACGCTTGCTTAGTCACCAATCAAATCAGTTGTGAGATCTATCTGGTGCCCCTTGCTATTTTATTTACAATTAGTGTGAAACTGATGGAAGCTGTGCTGGGAGGAACCTCTTGACACCGTGTAGCTGGACTGGCCCTTCCTGCCAGCCAGCTGCTGGAGAGGCAGCAATATTTGTTGGACCTGCAAGTGACCAGAGTGGCCACCGAGACTGTGTCTCCTGGCCAAAGCTGCCAGGTGTGCTGGGCCCCCATAGCTGATCCTGCTCACTGCCAGCTTGGCTGGGCCCTGCAAGGGCTGTGTCCATGGAGCACTCCCTGCAGTCCCAGCAGCACAGCCCCAGTAGCCATGGCACAGGCAGGGCTTGCTATTCTGACAGCACAAGACAAGCTAGCAAAAGGGACATCATCAGAATAAAAAGGGTGGTACTTACTCAAACCCATTTCTATCCTTTGCTCTTCCTGCCACAAAAGCATTCTGCATCCAGTGACCTACCTATAGATTCATTTTAAAGGACCTGTGTGATGAAATCCTGGGGGAATTGGTGGGTGAGGGGAAGTGCACAAGCAGGCTGATGATCTGATGATGTTACAGTAAGGCATAGCAGGGCTTGACTTCACTCCATTTTTTGCTCTAACAAATTGGTTGTTTATGGATGAAATACAGTTGCTGTTGCAGAGCAGCTGCCAGTGGATTATCAAAACATTTGGGTGCTCCAATATCCCAGAACTCATTTAGCCAACAATTAGAAACCAAACGGTATAAAGATTGCACCCATTACCCATTAGGACTTTTAATTAGCAAGAAACTTTTTGTCTGAAGTACCATATATAGGTTATTGGCAGAACAAAGACTGTGATGAACCTACATGTTCTCCTACAGTGTTAAATTTAAACCATGTACCAAGTATCATTTGCAGATACATTAAACAGTAAGTTGGGAATTAGTTCAGTAATTAGAGTTACTGTGTAACAACTCATTCCTTACACATTTAAATAATTAAACAGGGAACTTATTGAAGAGGTCTGAAGACAGAGAAGGCAGAGCAAGGGAAAAACAGGAAACTTACTGGTCAGCATACAGTATAATGCAAACTAAGTTTACATTTGAGTTTTTGCTACTGAAATAGCTCTTAATAATTACATTGCATACACCAAAATAAAACCAACAAAAGCAGTAAAGGGAAGGTGATAGCTCTTACCTTCTCTCAAGAAGAAACGCCCCTTTGCTGTGAAACCTCATTAGTAACAAATAACCACTGAGACCAGCTTTTTATAGAGCAAGTGCTCCAGCTAACGAGCCATCCCAGGTGAACTCAATTTGCTTTGCTTGGCTACCAGGTCACATTAGTTGCTTTATGCCAGCACTTAACATGGCATAAAGGAAGCAGCCTTTTCTCACCCCCTGTGTCAATGCTGCTTTTGTTAAGTCTTACGTTCCACAATTCCATAGTGCTCTGCATGTTGTTATTGTGGTGTGAGAGCTGGACTTCCTTCCTGGCATGCATTTCTTGAGGGCTGTACCACCAAAGAAACTGTTCCCCCACTTCCAGGCAGCAGAGGGGTGATGTGGGCTTCATCTGCACAGCACTGTCAAATGGGACATCAGGAAAACAGGTGCACTTTCTTCTGAGCTTTTTCTCTCCCCACTGGCATCAGTGAGTTCCTCCCCTGCATGTTTCCTGGTCACCATTGGTTGGACTTGTGTTCCTGCACTCTTCACCACGCTGGATGAAGGATTGAGAACTGCTTTGGGGGTTGATGGGGGGCAGGGGTGGCTTTTTAAATGTCAGGAACTCTGCAATGTATCTTAGGTTTTCTTAAGATTTTTCAGGACTAAAATGTGACCCAGGAACTGTCTGCCCTGATTGAAGTGGGTAAACTATGAAGCTCAACAAATGTATTTCCTTCTTCAAGTGCACTGGAGATAATATAGAAACAAGCCTTTTCAAGTTCATAGTTAGCACAACCTTAAGGCTAGGCTGACTCTTGAACAACTTAGCATGTTATCTGGTCTGCAGTGTACTCACATTTCCTGGAACTGCTCACTTCAAGGGCAGAGCTGAGGGCATTTTTCTGAAATAGCTGTGTTACAGCTGTTAAAAGTTTTGGTTCATAATCTGTTTGTATATGGAGTAATCCGTAGCTTGAGCTATGAAATACAACCAGCACAGAGGCAGCAGTGAGGGAGGTGAATTGTACAATACAATACAGAGAAAGTGTTTACAATATTCTGTGTCATGACATACTGCATTCACAACTTACTAGATATCAGTATAAAGTTGCTACTTTAATTTGTGACCAAAAATATATCCAAGTTCAGTAGGAATAAAAGGATGTAAAATCAAGTTGAAAACAGAATTTGGCTCAAGTTAGAGCCCTCCCATGCAGTGTTACATAAATGTGAGCATGGGAGACCTTGACTGTGGCAGAAGAGGGGGGTTTTGGTGCCAGTTGTGGTATCTTTGCTGATAGATCCAAGGCAGCTTTGCTGTGGCACCAAGTGAGGGAGCTGAGACAGCAGGTGTAATGGAAGGGGTTTGAGTCTTGTGAAGCTGGTTCTGGTCAGTCTTTGGAACCGAAAGGCACTAACACCATTCCCTGTCAGCAGGTGACTTCTCTTAGGGTTGGAGGAATTTGTTGAACAATCACTACTTAGGATGGGAATCTCTGGGCACCCTGATGCAGAAGCAGCTTCTGAAAACAGGAGGCAAATATGTGTTAGGGCAGAAAAACTATCCTGTGTTCACAGTCTGTTTCCTGTGATCTAATTGGGACTTCAAAAGGAGGGGGGAAATCCTTTTGTGTGCTTTAACAGGAGGTTACCCCTGCACTTAATAAATTCTAGATAGGAAACTGGAATGTTTTAACTGGAGCTTTGTGCACTCTGTGGGTTCTGTGGGTCTGTGCTGTTCAATGCCAGCCAGTGCAGGGACACCAGAGGGTACCCCAGCCCTTTTTGGGACTTCCCCAGCATGGTTAATAGCTGCTCTGTGTTCCTCACAGGTACTTCCCCCTCTGTCAGCCCCCTCTCTCCCTGCCCTGTGGGAACAGCTGCCCCACTGACTCCATGGGTGCTCTGAGGACAAGGACAGGAGCCTGCTTCAGGGAGGTGTGGGAGGGAAGGAAACATTCCTCAGGACAGGGCATCAATCTCATAGCTCACCTTGTTCAAAGGAAGGTCTCCAGCCAGTTGAGAATCCACCAATAGCATTCACTTCCTGCTACTCTGTCCTTCTTGTCTTGGGATCATTTTGAAGTACTTTTCCCTGCCTTTGAAAGCTCAGCATTCAGGATACACATTCAGGAGTTCTGCATGTTACTCATTCTAACAAAGAACTTCCAGTCCACTTTAAAAAAAAAGGTGTGTGTTCACATCCCCACATGAAATTTAAGGTATGGTGGCTCAAAGGCTGCCAGGCCCAGCTGTAAACGTTCTCCCAATGAACAATGAGCAGCGCAGGCTGCAGTTAAATACTGGACAATACTCTGGAGGAACCAGTCATGCAGGGAGGCTGATGCTCAAACACCGCAGAGACAGAAGAACTCAATTCCAATTGCACAGATGCTCTTCAGCCATGGGAGAAGAGGACCAAATGCTACTAAAATCCAAGATCCTCACTAAGTATTCAAGAGTGCTAAGAAGCAAATGGGTCATTTTGTCCAAGTCTGTTTCTTCCAACAGCTGAGCAAAGCCCGGGTGACTCAGACACACCAGCTGTGTGTGCAGGGGGTCACACTGCAAGGCAGTACCTGACAGGAGCTTCCCACTCAGTGTTCAAAAGTGTGCCAGCTCCCAGAGTTTCCCTGCTCTGGAGCTCAGTGCAGCTCCAGGCAGTGGAGAATGAACTAAAGCATGTGAATCCCATCTGCATGGAAGCACAACTGTAGCAGCTTCCAGACAGAGGCAAGCTGGACAGGTGCCACAGCAGTTTTTGTTGACCATCTTGTAAATGAAACATAATACACACTTTGGTTGCAATTATTTTTTAATGGAAAAGACTAATCAATGTTTCACATAAATATCAATTAGTGACAAGTCAGTTGAGTAAAGGAATACATACCCCCAAGTTTTAAAGGCTCATAATGAACTGAGACAAAGCACACAATGACGACTACATGGAATTCATTGGAAGAGGTGGGCTGCACGTCAATCCCATCCATTAAGTTCAGCTGCTGATCACATCTGTTGCTGGAGTTAGTCACAGTGCAGTCTTCCCATGGAGCAGCAAGGACACGTGAAGGGGAAAGTGAACTCCTAAAACACCTCTCTGCCTCCAGCAGAAAGCCCTGGCTATGAAAGTACAAAAGGCTCAAGTGTTTTGCTGATGTTAAGCCCTTTCAGGGTCTGGTTTCAGATGTGCAGTCTCCCCTTCTCAGACTAAAAACTTACTTTGAAATGAATGCACAGGATTGATCAGACAGGAATGTGTTCACACTGCAAAGTGACACCAAGGTTGGATCTTAATAATAATTTTTTTTCTCAGGGTTGTGAGGAACTCAAATCACTTTTATTCCCAGGCAGGCTGCAGGGATGGGGAGAAGGGGGACCTATTTTCATAGTCATCAAGAGCAATTTGTTAAGTGAGTAGAAGCTGCACCAGAAGCTATGGAGCTTCACAGTTTTCCATGGAGCCTGACAGGCATGATCCACATTTCCACAGAATGTCTTTGCACTCGTTCCTACAGGCTCAAAAGGCTAAATAGCTGAAGAGGTATTGCTCGTATTATGTCCACAGCTTCAGGAAGATCCACTTTCACATACATAATCACATGGAAACCACAGATTAAATACCTTTAAACTGCATCAGTGGGAGCCACAGTTTGCCAAGTTAGTGCTTCCCAATTAAACAGCAGGTCATCAATCTGCTGAAGGCATCTAATTCCCCAAATATTACCTTTAAATATTATGTGGCTAAGATGCCTGCTTTCCAGTGGTTTAGTCAATAAGAATTCATTATGAATTATCTAGAACTAACAGAAACCCACATTTCATTTTCCAGCTTTTTCAGTGACATTCAAATTGTTTGTAAATGCTGGGGACACAGTAGAGTCTGATCTACTGGTGCATGAAAATTAACACCCTACCCTGTTCTCTGAAAGGCTCAAAATTCACAAGAAGAGTTTTGATTTAAAACTAAGTTACCAATTCTCCTGTCACATGTTAGGTCCCATAAATCCATGTATTTTTCCAAGTCTGGATTTCACACATTTAGCTGGGAAATGCACCAACACAAGATGCAAATGAAACCTCCAAAGTGAGCAACTGCTCCATAAACAAATTGCTTGCAAGTACAGCCTAAGTAAGCTGGAACCCAATGCATGACAGTTGTAGCAGCTGAAAGAACAGCAGCACTTGGAAAGTCTGTGTCAAAGGTGGATGTTCCACAGCACCAGGAAGATTCTGCTTTATACCTGCACTGGCCTCAACATACTTGGAGTGTCAACCCATTAAAGATCCTTGGATTCCCGTAACAGATAGAAATTGCCTAACACCTCTAAAGCATCAGATTGCTAATGGTCAGTGGGTTTACATTTCAGAATTAATGACAACAAAAAGGGATCTTCTGCACCAGAACTCTGTTAGATAAGGAATCTTTCTTTTTGTTATAATTGTAGAAGAGAAAGCAGATGGCCAAACACAAAACACAAGCACTCAGCTGGCTGCAGTCACTCAGTGTGATGTGCGACTGATAGCAGGAAGGGGATGGTTTCAACACATCCAGTTCTTCACATCTAAACAAATTTAAAACAGGGTTATTATTCTCTGTGATAAAAAGCAACACTTTGGAAAAAAGAAAAACAACTATAAAATAATAAAAAAAGTGATATTAACATTTCTCCTAGAATTGAGGATCCTGCCTTTAAGGGTTTGAAGTATTCCTGCTAAGGACTATTTTCATTAATTGCAAAAACAATGACAAAGAGTTATCATCAGAAAGGAAAGACATTATGTCAACTGTAAATACATTACAAAGGTAAGAAAGAAGCTGCCTGGAGATTGATACACTAATTCTATATCTTAGTTACTCTCAGAGTTACCAAGTGTCAATCAGTTGAGAGATTTACACAAGAACAGAAGTGATTCCCTCCCTGGCCTGTGATCAGAAGAGGAGGATTAATAACAAAGAGGAACAGTCCAAACTGTTAGAAAGGTGTATGGGGAGGAAATTACTGCACTATCAAACTTAACATTTAAAGAATTTAGGGTGGCCATTAGCTGCCAGTGTCAGTGTTCTGTACCCCCAAGTTCTGATTAGGCTCAGCTGTTTTATACATTCTGTATCCTACCTGTAAAGGAGACCGATACAGCCATTTTTCGTTATCTCCACTGAGCTTCATGCAGGCAAAAAGGTCACAAACTGTAGGAAGGCCAAAGTCCTGAAAGAGAAGTCACCTTCATTACCAACCCCAAACATAAATACAATCTGATATATCTTCAAATTCTCTAAAGTGTTCAAAACCAAAACTGACTTGAGTCTTTGAGATTAATACTTTCTTCATTTAGTATAACATATTAACTTGTTTAGTGCTAAGTAACTAAAAATTGTGAGAACATTAAAAGAGTCAAGAAACCTAAAAATTTTCAGTCAGTATTATCTAGAGGAGCTATGACTTTGGAAGAGAATGAAGCCATTAAATTCAGTAAAGCAATAAACCTGGCACATAAGACACAGAAGTATCAAGAACTTATGCTCACTTGTGCTTTCTTGCGCAGAAGCCATTTATCTTCCACTGGAGGCAGGTTTGCATTTTCTAGGTCATTTGAAGCCAACACCCAACTGTTTACATTCAAGGGGAGGTGGAATGGAGCCAAGAGGTCTAGGAAAGGACTCTTGAAACTCTTGTCTGCTTTCTCCCGACTCTCCTTTTCTTCTGTGCTTTCTGCTTTGTGCTCAGCCTTGGCCAGCCAGCTTGTCAGAGGCCTCTCGAGCAAAGCTTTCCAGGGCTCTGCAATCTCTGCTGAATAATCTGCTTTCTCTGCACTCACGGGTTCCCCTGGGAGCTGCTGGGCGGGGCTAAGCCAGGAACTGGCAGCAAACTTGGTCTTCTCATGCTGAGGGTCTGGTACATCTCTCTGGCTGACTGGAACTCCATTTTTGTCCTTCCCATCTTTCTTCAGAAGCCATTTGCAAAGAGCCTCTTTTCCACAGTTTTCATCACACACACATTCTGAAAAGCTGGCACAGAGATCATTAGCTTTGCACACATCTTCCACTTTAAAGGGGGCCTGAGGATGCTGAAGAAGCCAAGCATTTACAGCAGATGTAGTGGGTGATTTCTTTCCATCAAGATGCTCATTCAGGCACTTCAGATTTCCCAGGTTCTCAATTTCCACACTTTTGCTCTGGCTGCCAGGACAACTGGTACATGTTTCAGCTTTGAGGAGCCAATCATTCAAATTGCATTCTTCCCTAAAAGGTTTAAATTCATTCTTCCATTTCTCATCTGAAGCAATACTTCCATTTTCTGTGTCAGGAGTAAGCAGCCAGTCAGAAAGGTCCATGTCTTCTTGTCCAAGGGACTCTAATTCCTCCACCTTTTCAACAGTGGAAAAGGATGAGTTAAGAGTAGCGGTGGAGTCCCTGCACCCAGGGGAATCCGTCTTCCCAGCAAGATCACGCTGCTGATTGTGCAGAAGCCAGTTCTCCAAAGCCTTCAGATTTCCCCAGGCTTGCTCAAAATAGCAGACTTTGGAAGAATTCAAATTCTAGAAAAGACACATTGAAATACATCTATTAAAACTACCAAGGCAATGTTCAGTAACTGTTTGCATAGTTAGAGCTCAGAGCATTCAGCTAGTAAGTGCCAAAGCATCAGGGGAACATGAGGCAGAAGGAAGAGCACTACAGAAGGTTTCATTCCCACCACATTGTGCTTGCCATCAGGTACTGTGCTTTCCCCTCTGTTCAAAACTAGGTTAGTACACAAGAGCTTTACCTGGCTGGGCTCTGGCACACACTTTTGGGTGACCCATTCCTCAAGGTTGGTGCTGGGAACGTAGGGAGCCTGGCGCACGGGCATGGGCCTGCTTCCGAGTAACCAGCCAGCCAGCGAGGCGCTCACTGCCCCACACTGTGCCTGCTGCCGAGAGACAAGGCCTGCTTAGGGAAGGACTGGCTGCTGAGCACCTGTGCTGAACACCAACACAGGCAGGCAGCAGCACTTCTGCACCAGAAGGGAAAACAGTCCCCTCTAATTACAAAAAATCCCATAGGAATTGGATAGTTCCAACATAAGGAACATTCCATTAAAAAATCCTGTCAGCCACACCCCACACTCACTTTCATACTCTGCTCTTGGAGCAGCTACAGTATCAGATCATCTGCTCACCATAGCCACTGTCACTGGCTACCCAAGCATCTTAAACACACACAAGCCATTACTCAAGCTCACATAACGTGCTTGAGTTCTCCTCTTTCCTCTAATGCAATTAAACACACACACACAGGTCAGTCTTACCTGCTCACAGTTCATTAGGGCAATGCTCTGCCCTGGGAACCAGGGAGAAGGATTCTCTCTCTCTGAGGTTTGCTGAAAGAAAAGTAAAAATGAATTTAAATCTCCATTTTGTCCAGTTTCTAGGACAAATTCTACAATAAAGCAGAAGTAAAGCACAGTTACAAATTCTCAGTGCTTTATGGCTAACAATGTTCTCAACATATACAAACAGAGAAAAATTTACTATAAAAATACTACCTTGAGTCTGCTTCCTTTAACAGAATTGTCTCCCACAATACAGGAAACACGCCGCTTACATCAGAATCCCAAAATACTTTCATCACAGAAAACGTCTACTATGTTTTAACTATTGCTATCTAAAGAAAACAGTAATGAGCTTTCATCTGCTGGAATAGAGTAAAAGTGCAGTAGTCATTCCCTCAGCCTCTGCCAAAATGCATTAAAATAACATGTACATAACTAAACTCAGTGAAAACTACATACAGTAATTAATAAACTACTGTGTATTTATTATACAGCTAAAATTATATGACTCACACACAGAAGCCATTCAAGCTGTCACTAAAAGCAAAAATATCACTTGGAATATATTGCTCTGCTGAAAAAAGAAATCTTTGAGGCAAATACTCCAACCCAGGGAAGTCCTGGTGCTTACCATCGTTTTAATGGAACCAAATGAGGTAATAGCTTGGCGAAGGTAAGATGTGTCAGCCTCAAAATTCAGGATGGAAGACTCTTCAGGTTTGAGTGTAAGACTTTCCAGTCTGAAAGACAAAGGTGATTGTTACAGAAAGGAAAAAAAAATTACAATCTTCTTCATCTGTCCTGTTTCAGAAGTCAGTCCATTATTTCATAAAAAGGCTTTCTAGTTACTTGGCACTAACTAGGTAACAAAGAAGACTTTTGATACAGCATACAAGAAAGGAATGGCTATCTACAAACCAAGAACAGAATAAATTGTCAGCAAAACACAAGTTTCCCCTTCTTACTTCAACTGCCATCAACAACTAATATCTGAAATAATCTGCATAAATGAGTACCTTTCCTGCTCATTATAGCCCTGGTTTATCACCTCAGACTGCTGTTCTTGTTTCTAGGAACTATTGAAAATGTAGGAACAGTGAGATCTGTTAGTTCTATTAGAATAAAAAATCTGATTAAATTCATAAGTTAAAATAAACCCAACTGTGTTAACTTGCATCATAAAATAGATTTACCTCTCCAGGCAAATTGAAATCTGGTTTGCCAGTTCGTTACTGTAGGAGTGTTCCAGCTGATGAATAAGGCAATTGAACTGTCCCAAGTACTGCATGGAAGATGAAACACACGTTATTGTTCCAGCTCCCAGGATTAAAATTGAGCCAATACTTGCAAGAAGAAAGTTTGCTTGCAAATGCCAGTGCAGCAACCAAGCTTACCCAGTAGAGCTGCTGTGCCTGCTGCTGCAAGGCCTCCTCCTTGAGCTGCTGGATGAGATCCACCTGCTCGAAGAGCCACACCTCGCGGCTGCGCAGGCACTCCAGCTGCCGGCTGATGTGGCTGTGGATCTTGGCCTTCACCTGCCAGGGGACACACACCATTCCCACATCTGTCAGGCACAGCGCACACACATGTGCTGCACTGACTGCAAACTCCTGTCTGTCAGCGGCAAAAGGCATTTTTGGAGTGATTTATTTCTCAGAAACTCAGCACAGTCACCCACATGACTCAGGTCAGTAACAGTTCCGAGGCTACCTTTAAAGAGGTAGCAGAGAATAATGTTATTTGTAATCTCTCTCTATTCCGATGTTTCAATCATCAGCTTTTGGAAATGCTGCATGCCTAAGCTTGCAGAATTGATAACGAAGATAAAGGTATACGGGAATACCTTTATTGAGAGCGTTAGCAAAATGACACAGCAATGTGTTTGAAAATTGCTAGGAAAATTTCAGACCGCTATGATAACAGTAAATATTCTGGAATAATAAAAACTTTAATTGAAATCATGCTAGTTATTAAAAAATTCTTAAGTAATTTAAAATTACCTCCTGCCAGTTTTCTTTAATCTGCTGTTCAGCTTTGACAATTCCAGATATAGCTGTTTCCAAGTCCTTCTTTGCTTGAAGGCACTTTGCCAGAGTCTCACTGCTGCAGGAATTTCTATTTCTATCTTGTGGTGGACTCATTCTTGAAGTGTTCCTAAAACACAATGGAAAAACGATTTCTTAACAGTTTCTATTCCTCTTTAAGAGAAGAGGAAGGGCATCATATGAAGAACCATCTGCTCTACTTCACTATAAAGGTGAACAAAAAAGCCCCTAGGACCCTACACAGATGCAAATTTTCTAAACATACATAAAGCTCTCCTCCAGAAGCAACAACAGTCTCTGAAACACCTCGGCCCACGGAATTTGCACAATCACAGGAAAACCAACAGATATTTGACAACAGCTTCAGCCACAGGAGTTTAGGCAATCCTCCCCTGCCAGGCACCTTCCTCCAGCTTTTATGCCTAGCCAGCAAACTCCAGAGCTGAGGGTGGATTCAGGGAAGGTTCAGCAGCAATGCTGGAGCTGGGGGAGAATGGCCTGACCAGGGGCAGGAAACATTTCAGTCACCCTTCTTTCCTCTGCAGGCAATGAGCTTGCTCCCGTAAGTGAGAAAATTCCAACACAACTTCCGTAAAGAACTGAAAACCCACGTGTTGCTACAAAGATCATTCTTTACTAAGCTGCAAAGGCCAGAACTTCCACAGCTACCCATTTTGTCCTGGGCACAGCTCTGGTCACTTCACTTCAGCACAGCCTCAAGTAGAAGGGGCTCAAATACAAAATTTCTACAGAAGTGATACTGGCAAGGATTCTGCAAGTAAGGGAAAAGACAGTATGGATTTTCAGTAAAAACAGGAAGGATCACTGTAAGCACTTTCCCTAACCAGTGGGTTATTTTGTTACCAAAGAGTTTGAATTCTCCTGTCAGTTTAATGAGATTCCTGAAGCACTAAACATTCATAGAATTTATTCTATTTAAACAAGTCTTCAGCAATGACAACTATGGAAATTCCCAGCAGATTGAAAGCATACACATGTGCCAATCTAAAATGTCACAAATTTTACCGAAGTTCTGGAAGGAACTGAAAGTAGTTTTGAATTTAACAAGACAACCAAGAGCTTGCCTCCTGAGCAGCTATTTAGTCTGCAATTTCCAAGTCCCATGATCATATAAACTGCAACCCAAAAGTCCTTCTACAGGAAGATATAAGTGTGTGTGTCACACAGGAGAGGGCTAAGAGTGGCTTGCAAGTGGAAGGTGACAGAAAAAGCAATGTTCATGGTGGGGCAGGAGCAGAGGCTGCAGCTCCCTCGGATCCCTCAGCACCATGGGCTCCCTGTCCCTCCAGACACAAGGCACAGACTCGGCACAGAAGCCACCCCAAGGCCCTGCACACAGCTCAATCCCATCCTCACCATAGCACCTCATCCTCTAGGAACTGCAGAGCACAAGCACAAGAGAACTCAAATGTAATATTGATGTTATTTTGCACCAAATCAGACGGTGCAGAAGTCCAAATACATCATTCTCCATGCTGTGCTGTGAGCACCAGTATTTGCACCCCCTAGCTTGTTCACAGGTTCACTTCTATAAGGTTTCATGATCTTCACCATGCTAGCAAAATGCAATAAAAGGTAAGGTAAGCTTTTTCTCACAACACTCCCTAGACTTTATCTTGCTTTGCAACTCTCATGTACAACCTACAGCAAGTAGGAGCCAACAGTGTAAGTGGGAGCCCTAAGTTCTCAGATGTAATCTAACAAGTTGATGACAGCAATACACCCAGCCAAGAAAACAAGGATATTAGGTACCTTAAAAACTATCATGTACCCAAAAGTAAATTTAAAACATCATATTGGTTATTATTTCATTTTTATATTCTTACATAACAACGTTAAAGTCTGAAAGGCTAAATAAAACTACCATATTTGCTCACACAATAGATAATGTACTTAACAACTCTTGTGAAAATTATGATAACCTACTTTATCACACTCTGTATTAGCAACTTCATAATGGCACAATTGAATTTAAGAAGCTTACACACTCTTCTCTAATGATCTCTGAAACTACTGTTTGTTGCTTTTCCTTCTTTTCAATGATTGCAAGAGACTCACTCCAGAATGTATGGAGAGAATGAATGCTGCCTTCCTCCAGCCAGCCAGCTCCTGCTAAAATGGCTGTTCTGAGGCTTTGTTGCAAATAAGCCAGTAAAACTCACACGTTGAGCATGAGAGCCAATCCACTCCTCTTTTTCATTTCCACAAGCCTCTAACAAAACCAAGTGGGGGCAAGCACCTATTTCATTGCTTCCCAGTTACTCCCAAATAGCGCTGAGAATTTAAGAGGTTTTCAGGTCACACGCTCTGATACACCGGCGATCACACAATTCGGCTCAACAGTAACAAAACACGGGAAGGCACCGGGCTGCCACACTCGCTGACCTGCCCGGGCCATTTCCGCGCCACCGGGCGGTTTCCAGGCCCACGGGGGTCCCCGGCAGCCCCCGCTCCGTGCGCCACGGCACGCACACCCACCGATGAGCTCGCACTTACTTTCCGCGCTCAGGAAGCAACCCCGCAATGTCCTGTTTAGAACGCGGCCTCCATTCCCCGGCGCGGCCTCCGGAATGCTCCCAACCCTGCAAATATCCGCTCCGAGCCCCGGCTGGCTGGAGCGGCCCCCGCCTTATCGGGGCGGCCCAGCCCTTGCCCCGCCCCGGCCACCGCGCCCGCCCGAGCCGCACGTCCGCAGCGCGGGGCGGGCCCGCCGGGCCGCGACCACCGGCACCGGGCGGGGACCGAGCCGAGCCGCTCTGGCCCGGCCTGGCTCCGTCAGCCACGGCACCGAGAGCCTCCGAACATCCTACCAGCAGTTGAAACCGCGGAACCTCAACGTTTTGCAACAAAACCGCTATTTCTTGCAACTTGCTAAGTGTGGCAATGTATCTTCTTCATGTAACAACAAAGCGGAGCCGAGCGTTGAGGATGGAGCAGCGAAGGCTAAAGAGCTGCGAGCCGATCCAGCCGCCGAGCTCAGCCCTCCGTCCCTGGGCAAGCACAGCCCAGCACTGAGGCTGCAACGTGCCAGAAATCCTGACACTGAGCAGCTCGGATGCGAGTTAGCTCCTGGAAGGACCGAAATGACACCCACACATACACAATTCTTGTCACATCTACTCTTGCTTCCACAATTTCACGCACTCAGCTGAGGAAAGCACACAGAATGGCCTCGGTTGGAAAGGACCTTGAAGATCACGTTGTTCCAATGCCTCTGCCATAGGCAAGGACACCTCTCACTAGACCAGGGTGCCCAGCGCCCCATCCAGCCTGGCCTTGAATGCTCCCAGGGATGGGCCCTGCACGTGTCCTCATCTGCATACAAGCAGTAAAAATGTCATAGCACGAAACCAATAGAACTGCCTGAATGATAAGCATTATTATATTATTGTTCCTAAATAGTAAAATAACTACCAGTTTTTACAGAAGACTTTTGGCTTGCTGCAGAGGTGCCTCCACAAGACCCTGCAGCTACAACTCCTGGTCACAGGTGCTCTGTGCAACCTCCTGGCTGCCTGCACTCCACCCCTGGGATGTAACTTCCCATAGGTCAGAAACCGCTGGACAAAAATAATTTGAAGCTTTTAATGAAGTATGTGGCTGCTGGTGAGCAGAGGAGGAGGAGACAACCCTTCCTCTTCTGCAAACAGGCTGGCAGGAAACTGGTTCTACCAGCTTTTCACTCTCAGCACAACCATCCCCGCTGCCCTTGGGAACAGCATTGTTTTTCATTTCAAATGGGTGTGGAAAAATCACCTCAAAACCAGGGCTGTGCAGAGCCTTTGTTGGGGAAATGCTGCTGAAGGGAATGAAGCCTCCCATTGAACAGGCTCTATTTATAAACGTGGAGTGATTTCTTCCATTTG
The DNA here is from genome assembly GCF_047830755.1 of Zonotrichia albicollis. Taxonomy (NCBI): domain Eukaryota; kingdom Metazoa; phylum Chordata; class Aves; order Passeriformes; family Passerellidae; genus Zonotrichia; species Zonotrichia albicollis. The sequence continues at coordinate 24,520,761 of NC_133825.1, read as the reverse complement.
GCAGGACAAGACTGCTCCAGAGGTCTCTCTGACCTGTCTTTATGTGGCTTTAAACCAGCTGCCTTGTTTGAACTGAAATCCCCACTGACTTCCATCTAACCCCACCAAAAAACAGAAGTTCCTCTTAAGAAGCTCTCCCAAATTAGACAGGCAGGAGTTGTGGTCAGGGAGTGAAGTACTCTAAGTACAACAGCTGAATCTGGGAACTTCCCATTTACATCCAAGCATAACAAGCACTTTGTACAGTGCAGCATCAGCATTATGTACCAGTATCTGCATGGAGCTCCTGCTAGGGAGATCATTTTACTCCAAAACAAGTATATGACACCCTATTTTTTAAGTCACAAGCCATGTGAAGCAAATAAATAACCTTTAACAGTTTCAAGCAAGAGAAAAAGTGAAATAAACACCTTGAGAAATAGTAACAGAAGTTTCAGGTATTACATTTTCTAAAATTCAGGTAGTTTTCACCTGTCTGCACAGTATATGGTCTATGCCACAGACCTGAACACCTGTGACTACTTTTTTCTGCCTGTTTTAGCTCTGAAACAGCCCAGCCAGTGCACAGAGCACTTGTACTGAGACAATCTCACAAGAGCTGGGCTCTGAACAGTCACAAGTCACTAATACAGCTGTGAAGTCTGATCACCACTTTATTCCATCTATCACAAATATATATTTTATGCACAACAAATATATAACTGAAATCACAAAGTATCTGAATATGAAGACCTAATATCTCTATGCTATAATTACTGAAAATAACAAAGAAGTTACCCCAGAGTGGGGAAGACACACATTTACCTTAACTCAGATTGCACATTACAACACATCTTCCAGACTATTGTACTTAAAGACCCTTCGGAGAACAAGTGAGAAACCCCTGGTTGTGCCTGCAGCACCTGGCCCCAAAGGCAGCACTGCCATGCTCTGCACATCCAGCTACCCAAGGTTAGGCACTTGCAGCGTGACGAGCTGTGGTTTTTACATGGCTGCCGGCTTTTTTCCGCTCCCCTGACTGCACACCTTATCGAAAGGCTCGGGGGAAGGCACCTTGTTCCTCTATTATCTTTTCTCTTTAATCCCAGCCATAAGCACCGAGTTTAAAGCTGTCAGAATGCTCGGCAAACCCCCGGAAGCTCCGGTTCACATCCCTTACCAGCAACGAACAACACACGTCTGACAAACTTTCAACAAACGCGATGCGGCACAACCCCGACCATTGCTAACCCAGACATTTACTGCTTATATAACCTCCGAGAAGCGCAGCCGCTAACAAAAGACTTGGCCTTTGCAATTAGAAACGTGGCTTTAGGAGCGCTCGCGGCACAATCTCCCCGGCACACGGAGAGCGAGATCAGTCGCCGTGTTCCGTGCGAGCCCTGCGCCGCGGAGCGTCCATTTCCCCAGCGACCGGCCCGAGCCAGGCCGGCTGCCTGGGCACTTCCCGCAGCGCGGCACGGCGTGCCGCACGATGCCTTACCGGGTACCGCACGGGATTCCTTAGGGGATTCCTTACGGGATTCCTCACGGGATGGCTCCCGGCTCCCCCCCGGATGTCTGCCCCGCCCTGCCGGCCCCGCCGCCCCCTCACCGCTGCCCGCGCGCCGCTCCCTCAGCCCCGCGCCGTCCGTCCGCCCGCCGGCCCCGCGCGCTCTCGCGAGACTGCCGGCCGCGCGCCCCCTGCCGGAGCGGCGGAGGGAGCGCCGGGGGCGGTGCTGCTGCTGCGGCTGCTGCTGCTGCTCCTCACGGCAGCCAAAACCCGGGAATCGCGGCAAATCCCCGGAGCACAGAACGTGTATCATGGGGCGAGCCACCGCTGTGGGTCTTTATCGTATCCACCGGAAATTTCCCAGAGTACGTGCCTTGGTGTGGCTTTCCGCAAGTGTGAAGCGTGGCAGAACACCTCCCAGTACTGCCGCCCCGCTTTGCAGCCGGGAACAGGACCCAGTCCCTGCTCCCTGCCCGCACGCTTTAGCCGGTCAGGAGCGAGATCAGCTCAGCTCAGCTGGCCAGAGCGCGGCGCCGATAACGCCGAGGGCTCGATCCCTGTGGGGGCCATCCAGGAGCTGGACTCGATGGTGCTCCTGGGTCCTTTCCAACACAGACTATTCTGTGATTCCGTGACGTTTCAGCCTTTACGGCCAGCACATTTGTGAAGTGCTGCCTTTTGTAAGTTTATGCACAGCATTTAAAGCTTAACAAAGAATGTAGGGGGGCTTCAATCAGAAAGGACTTCAAATGGAAATCCAAGTAGATGATGTGGTAGCTGAGTCACAATTTCCCACACATTTCCTCCTCTGGGCACAGTCCAAGGAGCCATTCTTCTGATCAGGACCTTACTCGCGGTTACAAATTATTCAGTGCTGACATAAGACAATGTATAAATCAGCCGCCTAATGCCAGATGTGCTGTTACCCTAGGAACAAGCATTTCAGGTATTTGGCTTCCTTGTCTAAACATGTAAGAGACACAGTGTGTGTTATATAATCCTCCTCTGTGTACTTGGATTTAAGAGGAAAAATAATACCAACCCTGCCTGACCTTGGAAAACCGGGAGTGCTCATGCACCACTTTTCCCCCCATGCAGCCACCCAGCAGGACTCTCCCAAGGAAAGAAAGCTGCCTCTCCTGGGCAGGCAAGCACAGAGGACAATGACAAGGTTCTGTCATGTCCTCCACAGGCTTGACGAAGGCAATATTACAATCCAGATGGTCTGAGAGGTTTTTGTTGGTAAAGTTGCTTCACACAGTACACCTTCTGTGTGGATTCATTGTGGTCAAGGTCATGCTTTCCTAAGAGGATTTGCTCTTCGGACACATCTTCCATTTAACCTCTAAAGGAATATCAAGGGTAAGGAACCACATGTATCTTTTAAAGGTCTCTTTCCTCCCACCCCTCATGGCAGTACACACTGCTCCTCCCTCAGCCATACCCTTTGTCATGCCAGATGTGCCTTTTTATACAAACCTGCATAGTGGATCAAAAAAAGAAACTTAAAATTGCATCAGCTTAAGCAAAAGGCAAACTGGTGATCTACTAAAATAGAGGCAAAAGGTTGTGTAAAGATGCAACGTTCTGGGAAAATAAACAGGATAATCTGCCCATGTTAAAACAGAAACAAAGACGGAGATGTAGTGGGCAGTTCCTCAGCATTGGATAAAACTGTATCACAAAACTGTGTTCACAATAAGCCTCCAACCACAGCATGAAGAAAAGCATTTTGGATGCATAAAAGGGATCTAAATACACATCAGTAATAGTTAATGAGGATAAAAGCCTGCAGCTTTTCCCTTCAGAAGTTTGTGACACCACATAATGCATGCCTATACCAAAGATTCAGTGCTATTTTTAGCTGAATGGGAATCCCGCTTACAGCAGCATAAAGCATAGGTTCTGTGGCATAAAGCCCATCCTTCCTTGATTTGGCAAAAGTGTATATTGACTCCCTTGTCACCCAAAGGCATTTTTCCTTGCTCATCTGCAGTGTGCAAATGAACAGCAGGGAGAGATTCATCCCTTCCCATCCCCTGGAAACATGAGGTTTGATGGAGAACTGGAAGGTTTTTCTGCATTTCTTAGGTATGGGCCTGCAAAACTATGTCTGGGCACCACTCAAACCACCAAGAACTTGAAGATTATTCTCTGGTGCAATGGCTCTAGAGCAAATTTTGTGGGGTTTAAAGAATTTGTTTTCTGTTCACATTGCTCCTCTTTCAACAACTGCAGTAATGCAGTTGAAGGGCATCAGCTGTGTTAACTTCTCTGTTAAATGCTCTGGAATGTGAGTTCCCTGTTCTGCAGCGCTGCCACACAGCTGAGCGGTGCATCCCTGCCTCAGAAACGGGGAATGGGGAAGCTCAGCCAGCCCGGCAAGGCTGCGGGTGCAGCGGGACACGGAGGCTGATCAAGCTGCCGGCTGCTCCCATCAGAAGCAGCACAAGTCCCAGGGCAGAGTATGGAATTCTAGAAAAGTCCTCATTGTGGCCGTCAGGGAACCTTACGCAGGCTCCCGCGGGAATCGCCAGTTTCCTCAAGCTCTGCCGCTGGAAAGGGACGGTTTTCCCTCGTCCCTGCCAGCCCGGGTGCATGACCGTCCCTGCACGGATCTGTCTGACGTGTGTCCTTGGTCCCCTTCCAGGCCGGCCGTGACCTGGCACTGGGTCCCACAGCTGTGCCCAGATCCAGACCCAGCCTCCCGCGGGCCCGCGGCCCAGGGCGAGCTCCGCCCAGCCCGCCCGGGAGCCGAACGAGCAGCGCCGCTTGTGCTGAGCTCCAAAGGCTTCGCTGCCCCCGGGGCACTGTCACAGCTCTCTGCGCTGTATTTACTCACCTTGAATCTTTGTGCTTGTGTCGAGCTACCTCAGTGCCAGAGAGGAATGAAATGTTTTAGAACTCCCACACAAAGGGTTTCATATATAGACTGTAAACAGATGTTTTAATGGCCTTTTCCTGCACACCACACACAGCCTTTTTCCTTCCTCTAGTTTAGGGATTTCTCATTTCTGCAAACTTTTTACTTACTGTCTATTCTTCTATCCCACTTCACATTGAACAAAAGTACCACCTACACCTAACTCCACACTCACTTTTCATTTAAAGAGGTTCTCAGGAAGGTCTTCTGTAGCTTCTCCAAATAGCCTAACCAAAGGCAGAGCTTCTGGAAGCAATGGGCTGCTTTTGTGAATTAGGGTCCCACCACAGACATGAACAAATTTCCTACTTGTTGTGGCCCCAACCTACCAATGCAAAAATTAACAGGCACAGCACCAAAGGACTCACACTAGACGGAGGGAGGCATGTAAACAGCGTATAAACAATTTTAACTAAACTAAAACTGTTTTTACAAACCTTCAACCTGCTTCAGAAAAGCTGTTCTATCACATAGATCGAGCCTGTAGCAAAATATCAGTGCGATTTTGGTCACTAAACATTTTGCAGTCCCCCCAGTATGTATATGTATATATATATATATATATATATATATATATATATATATATATATATATATACACATACATACATACACACACATTCCAGTCAAAACTGGAGCAGAAAAGGACTCCCAGTGCAGACTTGGAACACAAGGGCTGTGTTACAGCTCCAGGGTTTGCTCTTATTTGAGTGGGGGAGCAGGTTGTTGAACAACATCCATCACACAATCAAAACAGGTCTCTTCTGCTTTCTCAGAAGCACTTGTCTCATCTTTTCCCAAGATCCTTCTTTAAGAGAACAGTTATGGCAGCACAAGAGTAAATTAACTCCTTATTCTACTGTTAGAGTGAGGCTGATGCTGAAAAAAAGCATGGAATTTAGAAAACAGATCACTATGTGAATAAGGAAGAAATTACAACATAACAAATTATAACATCACAGCGTGCATTTAAATCAATGTAAAAGCTTTTCTAAAATTGGATTCTCTGAGGCAGTGGCATTTGTAGGACTTTTCAGACAATGTGAACACAAGACAGCATTCAAATAACCTGCACACAGGAATTTCTTCCCAGTCCCAGTCTGGAATGCATCAGTTTGCACTAAAACCAACACCAGGAGGAGTGTAAGCAAATTACCTACAAGCCTGCAAAAAGCCATCAGAGGAGGGGAAAAGCCTGACTTTTATGCATGTGTCATCACTGAGGGTGCTGTGTCTGTGTCAGGGGAAGGACCTCAAGCTCCAGCAGCACAGCACAGGTCAGGTGCTGGCACTCAGGCCTGGACAGTTCTGTGTGCTGCCTGCACCACAGAAAGCTGCCTGTCAGCAGGCCTGCTGGAGAGCACCAACAAAAGGGGGTTTGGGCAGGATCCACTGCACCCCAAGCTGTGAGCCCATCTCTGCTGTACACTAAAAACTGCCGGAGGTGAGCAGGGACCAGAAGATGCCAGAGAGGAAGAGCGGGTCTGTCCTGCGGGGCTGTGCGCCGGCGCTGAGCACCAGGTGGAGCTCGGATTGTAATCCTGGCCAGCAGGAGTGCAGGGAGCGCCTGACCCACATTCCTTAAGTCCCACTACCTTTAACACCTCGGGAGACAACAACTCCCCTTCATCACACCTGTGATACCACATATGATACCTGTCTTTAGTGCCTGTAGGCGAGCAGAAGGTGCCTGGAAGGGGATGGAAGTCTGCAGCATCGTTTCCTTGCCTGTGTCCCTCCCCTTTGCTTTCTAAGCTTCCTTCACATGCCATCTGAGTGGCAAGGCCCGTAGTATACTGAAAGCCTGATAATAAGACAGATGACATCTGTTGAGGTCACATATCTGAAAGGATTAATGCTCCCAAAGACTTACAAGCTACAGCTTAGTACTCTGCTATCTGAACACATTGGCCCTGGTACATGTGATGGCTGTCAGCTCCAGGCTCAGCATTTCTACACCTCGAGAAAGATGGAAGCTGGACATCCAAGCAGCCATGGCAAAGGACATGCACCATTCCCTTCATGGACACAGTAAAAGCCACAAGCAATTATGTGTCAGGTCTGGTGAAAGAGTTCCAGGGGAAAGACACAACTTCCTGCCACTGGTTTTGCCTGTGGCAGGGTGCGGCCCCACAAAAATGGACATGGACATGCTCATTACAGCCGCCAGAGGTGAAAAGGGAGCACAACCATTTTCACATGGGGCAGAACTGCTGTGTGCACGTTGCTTTCTGAACAAGAAAAGGAACAAAATTTGCACTAATCCACATCACCCACAAAGCTTACCCATCTCTGTCCCTTTAAAACCACATGGCTCTGTAGAATTGCTCCTGTGGAGGGGCAGGGCAGTGGGATGACCTGGACTACAGCATCAGCAGAAAGCACCACAGCTCCCTTCCCTGGCAGGCACGAGGGGCTTGCAGGACACACAGTACCTGTGGACAGGCAGAACCTGCAGACACCAGCAGCCCAGGGCTCTGCACACAGGCTCACAGGCTCAGATTCCCCTGTTTTGATGAGGGTCAGCTGGATCTTGTAGCCTGTGTAAAAAACAGTGCTTTGGAAGGAAGCTGAACAGAACATTATATTCTCCATTTCAGATCCATAGCTCTGTATGGAGGGGAAATAAATAAAATTTAGAAATCAATCCTGGACCCTAAAGTCCCCTGAAGGGGAAAGACACAAGAGACTGACACAGCAAGTTCCACTAAGTTATTTAACTGGTAGCAAGAGAGTTGATTAGAATGATTTATTTCCAGCTCATAAACCCACATGCTGCCTCTTTCTCTCTTGCCAATTAACAGTATTACTTAGCACTAATAAACTGCTTTCATTTTCAAGGGGCTTAAGAAGACAAATTAATCACCTCAACATGTCTGAAAGGAACAGATGGCAATGAAGTATTAACATTGCAATTTCCCAGCTGGAAAAGCTCCTGAGAGAGGGGGCAGCAGCAGTGTCTGGAGGATACCCAGCCCTGTTCCCTTTGTGGAGCTGGGGTCCCTCGATCTCACCTCACTCTCAGCTTCTGATTACCCCAACCTCAGCACACATTACTTTTCCTAGAGCAAAGCTACATTGTTTTTCTTACTCATTCTTTAATAGTGACTTACATTCTTCTAGAAGGCCTCTTACCTCAGCACATCTCCAGACAGGTCGCTCCTGCTTTGGATTTAAAAGACTAAATGTCTATCCAATAATGCAATTAGTGCAACCTGTCATTATTCTTACTGGCTACAAGCAGAGAAGTGATCAGGAAGAAACACACTGCTCTGTCCATACAGTGGAGATACTCTTTTTTCCCTGAAACATCTTGGTTACATTTCAGCACAGAACAGCTGACTGCCTTTTCCTCTTCTCACTCACCCCTTCCCAGAGGACTGTGTAAAGGTGCTGTTCTGTGGGGCCTTTTGGCTCAGCTGTACAACAAAAGCTTTCTTAAGCTACATCTGGAAGGAAGACAGGCTTCCTGTGGAACAGGGCTTCCTAAAGCAAAACATGTTCAGGTGAGGACCAAACAAACAAATAAAATTATTTTAATAGTAACTGATGTGACAATGACTAAGCAATTGTTTAGTGTGCTGCTTTGGCTTTTTTAAAGACCTGATTTAACTATGGATGATTTTTATTTAAAGCATTGAGAAAATACCCTCTATTTCAGTATTTAACCCCAGTCAAAGATTATCTCAAATTGAAACTGCAATTATAACAGTCAGTGCCAAATGTCTGACAGGTTTTGGTCTCTCCTCTAGGAATGGTAACAGTAAATACTTCAGAATGAAGTGAATTATTCTAACATATTTTCAGTACTATTTAGCACATACTGATATTAGTATCAATTGCCTTCAATCTCTGCTGAGCCACTGAGCTAAGCATCTCAGCCCATGATCAATCTCAGCCCTCAAGTATCAATGTACAATATACAATTAAATCATTCTAGAGACATCAGTTAGTGTCCAGGGACAACATAACATATAAAATATAACATATCCCAGATACTGCATCACCTGGGGCTGTTCCTGCATGTTAAGGTAAAGAAGGCACACTGAGACAAAAGCATCAAGCAGCCACTGTGCCAGAGCATCCCTCCCTGAGGATTCCTGGGACAGGCAGCCCCAGTCTGCTCAGCTGGAACTGTACCTGAGCACTCAGGTGGGGGAGCAGAGGCAGCATGGTGCAATGCACACTGCTCTTCAAATGGCCTTGAGACATAATACACCCCATTTCACCCCAGCTTGACAAGCATCTGTGCTCAGCATTGGCCCACTCAGTTATAAATCTAGTGTGACTTTTCCTGCTACTATATTTACATTTAAGAGTAGAAGGTAGTGGATGTGGATTTTCTTAAGTTAAAAAACATTAAAAACACAGTTCTCACATTTACAAGAGTAACACTTCAGTGGAGAATACTTAATATACAAAATGGCTGCATTTGATTTTTTAAAAAACTGCACCAAAATGCAAAATTAATTCAAATTAAGACTTCGATTGTACAAATAAAACAACTTATTTTATCCCTGTAGCTAATAATCAGATGAATGTTTGTTGTTGGTTTTTTTCTCAGATTTCCATTATATTCTTGTACTTTAAACCTTTCCAAAAGTGTAGGAAGTCCTCAAGCATAAACACTATATTTTGTAAATAATGGCAACGCTGATTAAAAACATGAAGATTCAGAATGTCTGTAATGAATGAGCATCTGTTTTTCTGAACTTGCAAATCATTGGTATCCTTTGCCTTTACTTGTAATTTATTTTTCTCATTCAGGAATGATAATTGTATTTAGGACTGTAGTAGCAAGCCATACTAATGCATAAACCATAAGTAATTGACACCAGAACTGCAAGAAATAAAATTTCTTTCAGGTTTTATAGCATAACAGACAAAGAATTCAAGGGACTTTGCCATATTATTCCATGCCTTCTGGAAACTCTCTCTTTCTGACCAGTTTGATACTGGTCTTATTATATCATATTCCTACAGCTGGAGGCTTTATTTTGGAGAGGTGCTTGGAACAGCAGGGGTGGGGAGGAGAATACAGTTTTTCCACATGGCAAATAAAGTATGGATTACAAAGGCTGTGGGAGGAAGGTACTCTTGCTATTTTAAAGCTTTAGTTTGACTCTTCAAATCTTGAATTCTCCTGCACATCTGAAGAGAAGCTAACAGACAGCACAAGGTTTTATACCACTAAAAAGCTTAAAATTCTCAAAGTGTCATGTTTGAAGAAAGGAAAAAAAAATCAACATTCAATATTCTGGACCATAAAATAAACCTGTATAGAAACTGCTTAGCTAAACTATAAATAACAGCAGAGTAATTTTATTTAGTTACTCATTACTTCCTTACTCCTATTAAAGCTTCAATGAAAGGAATTTTAACATTCAGAATCATTAGCAGAACTTAGATGCTCACAGCTATAGAGGCATCCTGAGTAAGGCATTATATTCCAGTGGCTTCACACTTGGTTTGTCTAAAACTCATTTTGAGCTCAGACTTCTTTGAGGCCAAAGTCCCAGGGTGTAAACAAAGCCTCCTGAACACCAGGTGCATTTCACAGGAGCCAGCTCTTTGCCCAGGAGTGAAAATTTGATCTTGAACAACTCCACACCATTAAATTAATGCATCACAGGACATTCCAACTAGGAGGTCCTACATTAAGGATTTTATAGATGAAAGTTTAAAGCTGTCCTAATCACCACGAGTTCCTCTTGATATGCAAATGTCAGGTGAACATTATGATGTCAGTCTGCTAACTTACTGGAACAAAAACCAAACCAAACCAACAAACCACAACCCCACACATTTAAAGTAAGATCCGGTAATTCCACAGCAGTAAGTTCTCAGACGCTACAAATTTTCTTTTGAGACAGAAATGAGTGTTTCTCTTCTGTCTCATAAAACAAATATTGCACATCTCATTTCCCCAAGAATCTTAGGCATTCACCAAAGGCACATGTGACACTAGAAATAGCATTCTCAGCTTCCTTGACAAACCTTTTACTTCAAACAGGCCCTGCACTTCAGCCGCATTACACTACCGTAACAGCTTTCTCACTGAAAACTTGTTTGTGAAGTTGTTTCTAGAAGAAAATAAATCTTTAAGCTGCCCAAGTGACCAAGGCACTCAGAATAACCTTAGGACTGTCCTCTGGGGAAGACACAAGGTCTCACTTTCAGCAGATGCCTGACGTCAGACCAGAGAGGGGAACACAAGCCAGGCAAAGGTTACATGGAAACTGTCCCTGTGCTTATGCAAGAGCCAAACAAGCACTGCTCAGGATACATGCACATAAAGAGAACTCACTGGAAATTACTTTTAATGGAAGCAAACCAAAACTGCTCGTGAGTTGTGGGGTATGGTGGTGCCACAGACTAATCTGAACAGCTTCTGTTTCAGGTCTCTAAAACAAGCACTCAGTAATTCACATTACACCAGCCATCTTTGGTAACACTGTACTTTTGTGTCAACCACTTGGTAAACGTGAGTTCTGGATATTTAGAGTGTAATTCATCATAACTACAAACTAATTGGAAAGTTGATGGAGTGTTCTCCAACTGTACATGAGCTTGCTAAGGGAAGAATTCAGACTAGCAACACTGAAATTACTTCACAGTTATGTAGAAAAAAGTTACAATTCTTTGTCATAGATCATTACACAAGTTTGTTATTTTGTCTACAGTTAAAGCGAGTTTATAGTCAGGATTATTAAATTAACAGCAAAACAGCTGCCAAAACAATTTAAGGGAATAAGATTTAAAGCTAAGAACTTTGATTAAAGCATTTTTTCTAACCCTAAATTATTAAAATACAGAAAAAAGTCATCATTATTTCAAAAATATGGATCATTAAAAAAGAAGTTCCATTCCTTACAATACAGTTTAAAACTAATGTAGAAGGAAACAGTGCTACATTAAATACAGTCAAGAGCATTTGGATGGCATTATTTAAGTATAAGCTTATGTTTTCTTTGATATGGTCCAGCCATGGACTTCTCCTTGCTTTAACGTGTATTTGATGATCACTGAACTTTCCCCACTCATCCTGGTGGGGACTGTTCACATATCCTGTGTTCACACTTAAGAGTCAGCATTTATGTACAAATAAAAGCAGCAGAGCTTTCCTACACCCTGCTGCTGTGCTCACTCCACTGCAGTACTGGAGCGAGCACAACAGCTCGGATATCTCAGGGAATGCATCATTGTCCTGAAAGGCCTTTTTTTCCCAGCTTTGTCAGGGGGTGGCGCCTCATTACATTTCTCAGCTGCCTCAGCAGGCACTGTCTGGAACTGTTCTATTTGGAACTCGAGATGTTTTTGAATGGCCACCCCAAGGACTTCTGGATCCACAGATGCCCCATACACTTCCCACGTCATTCCTTCATCATCCCATCTCACTTCACGAACTGGAGATTTGGGGGCCTCCAAGCCTTGCTCCAGGTTCACCTCTGGGAACACGTGTGAGTGGCCTTCTGCTGCAGCTGCTGGGCTTGTTGCCACCGATTTGCATTCCATGGTTGGAAGAGTTTGTACCTCGGCATCTCTGCGCTCCAGAGCCGGTTTCAGGCCCTTGGTTATGTCATTCATGGAGGTCATAGTCCACATATCCTTAGTTGTCACTGCCATGTCTGCACCCTGCTGGCTGCTCAGAGCAACCTGGGCAGCCTTGGCCTCTGGAGGAGCTCTCTCCTGCGGAGCAGGTTGCAGTTGTTCTTCAGGAACGTTACAGCACTTCAGGATTTTCTTGGCATCCAGGCCCGATTCACTCACTGAAGACACCAGCTTAGGGTATGTCAGAATGTCAGAAGCAGAAAAGGAATGGAAGTAGCCAGGTGCTGCCTGCTCTTTTCCTGTCTCACTGACAGAGCACACCAGCCGTGGGATGAGCTGGATGGATGGGATGGGCAAGGAGTGGCAATAGGCCGGGATGGTGGCGTCTGCCTTCAAGGCGTCCTGCCTGAGACTGCAGGGCCCTGCTGAGTTGTTGTGAACTGTCATCACCATGGGGGAGTAGGCAGAGTTTGGATAAGTCAGACCACCATGAATAATCCCAGGGGCTTGACTGAACGTTGTCCTGTTTGGGAAACCGTTTCCAGGCACGTGGGGTCCTAGAACAGCAGCGTGAAACGTGCCAGGATCTGTGTAAACAGTGGTGTTACGTGGAATACTGCCACTGTCAAAGGTATTTGTGGGTACTTGTTGGTCCCTAGGTAGGACTGGAAGATGAGTCACAAGGTTTTGATAGTGAGATGCATTTTGACTTGTTTCTGATCCATATCTCTGAGTTTGGAAAGACATCCTAGCCTCTGGTGGACCATGCCTGCAACCAGAAGAGCTGAGGCTGGAGTGAGTAGCACTGGTTTCTATGTGAGTCACATGAGTCTGCTGTTTGCAGCTGCAGGTTAGGTCTGAGTGGCTTCTCTGGAGGGCAATTCCTGATTCTTCCATTTTACACATGCCTTGCTGGTGAACAAAGCAGGCTGAAGAAACATTCTCAGCAGTGCTGCTCTTCACACACATCTTAGTGTCCCCCACTCCCCAGGATGCTGAGGATTGCTCAGTGACAAGAACATGGTTTGTATTCTTAGTTCTTCCCTCTGAATGGTCATTGGCTGACTGGTCATTTACGGTTTGGACCTCTGATCCAAGTCCCACCATCCCAGGCTGTGAGGAGGACCACTCAGGACACTGCACGCTCCTTGCATCACTCCTGTTTTCCAGGACATGGCAGATGGTGCTACTGTGGCTTTTCTTCAGCTCCTGCTTGTTTTGCCTTTCCTCAAAACTCCTTGAGTGCCCAATACAGGCCAGACTTGAGGAGCTCTTGGACAGAGGGTGACTGTTGACATTCAAGAGACTGTGACAAGTAGAACTTAGCGAGTCCTGGTAGCAATGGGTGTGGAGCTGGTGGCTGTCAGATGACATGGCAAAAAAGAGAGATCTGCAAGAAATGGTGGAAAAGAAAAGGACACAATTTAAGTAGGAAATAAATGTACTGGAAACTATAATCTCTACTAACCTTCTGCTTGGGCTTCTTGCCTTCCACAATTCACAAGTACTTTCTAAAATACACAGTACTCTAGTCTAAGTGTACTCAGACCAGTCAGTTTCCATTTTTGCTTTCTCCAAAGAGTTTTTCTCTAAATAGATACAGGATTTTTTTTTAAATTCTGCTGAGTTTTTTTCCAATTCATAAAACACAAAAGGAAAAAATCCTCCTTGTTTTCTATCTTTTAACAATAACTACCTCAACATTACCCTAATTCATCCATCCAACATTACCCTAATTCATTGCATCTCCCCTAATTCACTGGAGCCATTTTTGGGACATCCAGAGATGTCATGTAACTTAAGCAAAGACAGAAGTATTTTCCAACCAGATAGCTTTTCACCACAGTGGCCATTAAGCCAATGATATTAACTGTATCATCAAAACAACAACAAAAAAAGTTTAGCTTTTAGTCTCTTGACACCGTCATTTCAGAAGTGATCCAGTCACTGATGGAGCTTATAAACCTTGAAGCTGCAACAACTGAACAAGTTCTCCTTTCCCCCCACACCTTTCCTAACAAACTTCTTGATATTTCATGTTACAAGAAGATCACTGTTTCAGTCCACTGTTTTCCCTGAGGCCACACAAGTGTACAGCAGGTATGGACAAAGTTGTTCTGACCCCCTGGGACAGAGATGACATGAAAGCCAAGGAAATGACCTCTACCAAGCCAGCGTGGGGTCACTGCCAGTGTTCCCAGAACAAACAGTGCTGGGCAGCACTCCAGCTTGTGCTCACCTCTGGCACCACAGGAGCTGGCTGCAGAGGGACCCACTGAAAGGCTGGAGGAGAAATTCCCCTCTCTCTGTAAGGAGGATCTGCGCCCCAGCACTGCCTCTGTTAAGGGTGCACGCTCTGGGCTCTCAGGCTGCTCACCTTTGCAAATCCACAAGTCCATGCTGGCTGTGGAAGGTGTGCACTCATGACACCAGAGGCAGGGTAAAAATGAAACAAGAAAATCTTTAGCCAAAGCCTTGCAGATATTCTGTCCTTTTTTATAGTGCACTCAGTCATTTTTATTTTTAGCAAACCCTTGTTTCTACCAGGGGAGCAGTACCCTAAACATTATTAACATTTATGTTAGCAGTTTTACATCTCAGGGGAGTTGTGATTGAAGATTTTGAATCTCACCAGATTTAGAGATCCATTTTTTCTGATTGAATCAGATCTTCCACTGATTGACTACACACACTGCCTTGGTGTCACAGAGGTGTTTCAACATTTGTACAACTAAAGGTATATTAATATATATATCTGTATTTATATATCTGTATCTACCCTCACAAATACATATATGTCTTTTCCACAAGAACTCACTGTGTTGAACAGAAATATCCAGAGTATTTGTGCATTGCTTCCAGGCCAAGTTTGTTGTGCAGATGAAGAGTGAAAGCCAGAATTTCTCATTTTAGACAACTTTCCCTCAGATATACTCTAGGCACTCTGCCTCCTCAGCAGGTCTCTGACAGAAACCTGCACAATTTCCTGTGCACTGTATCACTACAATAAAAACGAATGTGTGGAACAGGAAAGGTACATACACATGGTGAACAAAGGCACTCTGCAAATGTCACAGGGAAGTTCACTCCTACCATCAAGGACACAGTGGCTGCAAGGGCTCACATTCAGCACCCTCATATGTGATCCTTTTAAAGTGATATTGACAGGCTCCAAGAGTCACGTACCAGTGTAACAGATAAGAACATGCCTTTTGCTCCCTCTGCCAACCAAGAGCTCTACAGCTGATCCAGGCAGATATCACTGCTTGTAATTAATTCCATTTCCATTGTAAATGTTGGCAAGCTAACAGGCTGCAATTTTCCCATCACCTGAAATCCACTGGTGTTGGCTGTTTTCCATCATGAATTAAATCGAGCATGACAACATTAAAAAATATTAATATTTGCAATCACATTCTTACAAAAATTCTCATTGTGGGTTGTGTACCAGGGACTTGTGACCAGCAGCAATATCCTCTAGCACAGGGTTGCTCCAATTTGGACTGTATGCAGAAAAAAGGTGAATTCCCATCCTTCATCCATGTTACCTCTCCTGCAGTCACTTCTGCACATGAGTATAGTCTGCACAGGGTTCAAAGGAGTCAAGAGGATTAAACACCAGAGCAATAGCTGCCTACAAGGTGAAAACCTTACATTTAATCTCTTTAAAAGATAACACCTGCAAAGGCTCTCACACACACCTGGATGAAACAACACTTACTAATGGCAATCCTCAGACACAAATATTGAGACTCAGATGAAAGGAAGCTTCAAACATATCCTGTTACAAATGGGGCTGTGGGAAGCTTGAAGGGCTCTCTTACAAATTTTACAGCATTCAAATACCTACAGGTACACAGAATCCAAGGCTCTCTTTGCTTTCTTTATGTAGCAATGGGCATTGTTGCAGAAGCCTCTGTAACTGAAAGAAGAGATGCATTTGAAACTCATTTGTCACCTCACACCCAACACATTCAGATGGATAAAGCAGACCAAACATCACTGAAAGCAACACCCAGGGTGATGCTGGCAAGGAAACCTCCAAAGAAAACTCAGAATAAATTTATTTTTGCCCCACTGCAGGTGAAATCATGACTGAACATGGGCCAATGTGACACATATTACACGTGTACATGCAGAATATTTTAACCAGCTACTCCCAACAGCCTCTGAACATTGCTGCTCAGACAGAGCAGTGTTCCATGCTAGCATAATTGTAATAATCCTCCTATGGCCTTGGGCCTTTCCAAACTCTGCATTTCACACATGCACTGCTGGCACTGATTGCTCAGGGTGCACAAAAACCCCTGAGAAGAGGCCCAACACTGCACACACACCTCCCAGGGCGCCAGAGCTCCCACTGAGCCCAGGGCCCAGCCCCTGGCTTCTGGGAAAGGCTGGGAAGCAGAAGGGTCTGGTTGGGCCTTCCCACACCTCTGCCAGAGGGGTGGGTCATGTACAGAGAATGAGGTGCCAAATCTTTTAAAAATCCAACCCCAAAACATGGAACCTCTTCAACATCACAGCCATGCAATTCCTTTGTATTTTGTGATCAGCTAATCAGGAATGGATTGCCCACATGAAACATGGATAGAAGAACACTGATTTTGTGGGTACACAGGCACCCAAAACAACTCATTCTTTGTGTCCTGGGCAGAGCAGAGTGCTTGGTTTAACTTTCATTTTTAAAATGTAAAAATATAACTTATAGGAAAAGAATTTTACTCAAAAGTATCTACTTTAAGTTCTGAGTCTGTCTGAAAGATTTTGTTTTAAAATTTCAAAGGAAATTCACATCTGAATACACAAATAAGAAAGTATGAATTTTTGAGGCAGATACTTAGTTATGACTATATAGAAAATTGTTAGACAAGCAGAGAAAGGATTAGGATAGAAATGGAATTAACATCCACTATTTTTGGCTTAGCTTCAGATAGCTTATGAGGGGATCTAGGCTGCTTTCACTAATTCCACTGAACTACTTTAAAGCAACAAATGTGTATTTTGCTATGACTTATGATTAAAGTTTTGACCTATTTAATGCACCAGTAAATTTAGTCTCAAAATATTAAATACAATGTATGTTATCAATTGAAAGACATTCACTGTAAATTAATTATGATTCTAAAATCCTTCGGTATTTTGGTACTCCACACATGTACTTTAATTGAAATTTTGACAGCACTCTCATCTTTTAGTTTGAAACTGGTCCCCCTTGTCCTATCTGCCCATGAAAAAGTCCTTTTCCCTCTTTTTTAAGAACCCTCATTTAGTAATTTGTTACTATAGGAAGTTAACAGTGAGGCAGTGAGAATCACTTGACATGCTGAACAACACAAGTTAGCTGCAGAATTTGGGAAAAGTCAGAGAAATGTAATACCATTTACTAGAAATATGCATGCAATGCCAGGCACTTCTCTAAATCTTCCACAGTTACTTTTTCTTTATATAACTCTGATGGTCAACCCACAAGTCAAGAAGATTTGTAGTAGTGACTGCAGCTGTTTCACCCATCTTCACCTGGCTGATCATACAAGGAAAAAAAAATTTCCTTTATTTTATGCTTTCAAAATCAGCATCCAACTGCAAAATAAGTCATAAAATCCAAGCCAGTTTCAGGGCTGAGAGCACTAATATGCAAATGTGGAATTTGGAAAAGCTAAACAATCTGACCCATACCACATTTTTGGATGATGATTTATTTTTGGATGCTGAGCAGGACCCTCCATGGCAGCACTAGCCCTTTCAGAGAAGACACCCTCTGAGAAGTGTTAGGGGGTTGCAAGGTCTTGGTCCTGAATTTGCCCCTTCATTTACATCATTCTGGCCCTGCTGTGCAATAATCAGCTGCACAAAGCAAGCACAGAATTTCTGTAACACCAGACTCCAAGACAAACACAATTGTATTTTATACAAGAAGAACAGTATCATTTAAATTAAGTTAAGGAATATACTTGAAAATAGAAAGCTGCTAGATACAGGTTCTTACCTTTATTTAATCTTATCACAAACACCATAAATAAATTATAAATTAAAAATTTATAAATTTGGAATGAAGAGCAGTTTATGGCTAAAATGATGTAACTTTAATTACACCTTAAGGGGCAGCAGTCACTTAGCCATAAACACTGCTGACCCCTGCCTGGGGCACAAGAGAGCACATTGAGGAAAAGCTGCATTTCTGCCCAAACAAGCAGCCAAGCTCCCTCAGGTGCCAGAAGCAATTCAGTATATTCACTCTGGGTTCTCCTCAGGCCTGGTATTTTACAAGCAATGTGGCTTCCTTACTGCAATCCATGACTAAACTTCTAAGATACATGCTTCATGTGGTAAAATAACATAAAAAGGAACAGCTAATATGATACTCATTTCTTTTAGAGCTGTACTAATTTTAAAGAAACTTATACCATCAAAATAAAAAATTATAGCGTGCTTATGTCTAAAAATTGTCCTTGATTGCTCACATGGAAAACTACTTGCACAAGATAAGAAAGATCTGTTTTGCTTTAGACAAAGATTGGCATGATGGCATTATGAGATCTGATGGCCTCTCCCTAACTACTACTACTGAAGGAAATAGTTCATTAACAGTAATCACTAACATTTACATTGGGGGGGAGTCAAACCACTCGAGAGGCATTGGCAAAACAGGATTAACCATGGTAAAAAGCTTAGAGATTCAAGTGTCTGGGATTAGGAGTTTTGTTGTTGCTGTTTCTAATTGTTATTTTATTTTGGTGACATGTAAGTGAAAGGAATAAGCAGAGGAGTTACAGTAGGGGAAAAAATATCACTTGTCAGGAAACATAAAAAAATTTCTCTAAATTCTGTCAATACAAAAAAAAAAAATTCTCTAAATTCTGTCAGCTAGATTAATAAAGACTCAGGTTGAGACCCCAATCACTTAACCTTTAATCCATCATCTTTCTGTAGGCTTTCCATTTTGGAATAGCATTATAAACAAACCATGCCTTGTTCAGTTTAATCTGCTAATGCCCTTTTGTAAATATTTTCTATCATCCTAAGTATTCCCAAGTATCATCCAGATCTACAGGACAGGCTGGCTTGGGCACCAGAGATACCAAGAGACAAACACAACAGACAAGGGCACACTGCATGCAAAGGAATGGGGATGTTTCCAGTTCTGCACTGCAGGAGGCACTGAGGACACTGGGGCCATGGCACTGGGACATAACTCCTAGGGGAGAGGGGGAGTGCACTTGGCAGGCAGGAGAACATGAGAGCAGGAGAGCTGTGCCCCTCAGTGCCCAGCACTGCCACAGCAGAGCCCTTGGGCCCGATGCCCTCACAAGGGCACCGGTCACAGCCTCGTTAGGTTCTGCTAATTACTGCTTTGGCTGCCAGGCTTTCCTGAAACACTTCTGCCTTTTGCCCACCCTGTGCTGAGCACACTGGGCAGGTATCTCTGCAGTAACTGTGACTCTCAGAGAGAAGAGCCCCCTTTCCCCTGAGTGTTAATGAACCTCAGCTCTCTCCTTCCTGAGGCACAGCAGAGATCTCCTCCCCAAACGCTGAGGGTGCCATGGGCACCCTGGTTCTTGCCAGTGGCCTCAGCAGGAGAGAACAAACGAGTTACCACATCAGAAAATGAACAGATCCCAACATTTACCCATGCATTCACCGCAGTGTGGAACAACAAGGCCACAGTGCCCACAGTTACCCCAACAGCTTGGAAGAGCCATGCAGGAAGGTCACCATTCTCTTTTAAGGAGCAGGGACAGCCTCAGCCCCAGCACAGCCTGAGCAGAGCTGACAACTCTGAATTTTGAACATGAAAAAGGCTAAAATGAAAGAGCCACGAGAGAGGAGCCTGATAGGGATGAACCAAAGGAGACAATTTCAGTTTCAGTGACACCTTCAGCTGAATTCCCAGGAGGGACAATTCACAGGGCTGTAAACGTATTGCTGGAAAATCAGAGAGAGAAGCACTCTATCACAAGGGAGGCATGTGTTGGGACATTGTCCTGACACCACCACATGATTTACTACTGCAACATGTGGCATCTTCTTTGCCAGCTTTTTAATTTAATCATCTATCCCAGAAACAACTTCAAAAATCTCTTGGACTTAATCTTTTTTTAGCAGAAGTTTATGAGCAAAACATTACTTCCACTATATCTCCACGTGGAGATCTGCCTCAGCATAAAAACTACCCTACAATATACCCAAGAGAGATATTGATTAGTCATGTTTTGATGCTCACTTTTACTGTCTGACAGCTCACTGCTTTAAAGCTCATCTCTTCAGTTAGAAGACTTAAAACTTTAATTACAAATTAAATATGATGACGTGGTCATTTAATCAGCTGTTTTCACCAGCTGGGGCTTAAAAAAAAATCAAATATAATGACAGCAGGCGACATTGACCTAGAATCATGCTTCCAGTGAATAGTGCATGCCTAAAGAAATGGTATATTAATATAATTGTCTTTCTGGCTTAAGCAGAGCAAAATTAAGCAAAATGAAACTGTTAATTCAGATGCCAGGATTATGCTTCTAAGAATTCATGGCTACTGATATCCACTGGTATTGCCGAAGTCCTGTGACAACAATATTTGATAGTTTCTTTAGGAATTCATCTTTAATATAGAAAATATGCAGTGGCCTATCCACACTTGGATTTATTTCAGACACAGACACTAGTGAGCCTTTTCCTCTTCACAGCAGGGGATCAAATCCTATTCCTTCATGTGTTCCAGCTTGGAGGAGACAGAATTGGCCTGGTGTTGAACAACTCATGCTCTTCAGAGCTCCACTTTTGTACCCCCTCTTCAGCCCTGAGCAGACCAGCTTCAAAACAACCCCACTGACCTGGAACTCTGCAGAAACACATGGCCACAGCTTTGCTCAGTAAGCCCCTGCCTGTCAGAGGCCCAAGCCTGCCAATGTGTGAATCACAGCTGCCTGGGCAGCAGCAGGAACTTAAAAATCAGACAGAAAGCCAGAAGCATGCTTACAGCTCCTTCCAATCTCAGACTACAGCTGGATACCAGTACAACTGCACTAGATGCACATCCATCAAACTCCACCCAAACTGGCTAAGTGATTTGAATACCTACTTGCAAATTCATGTGTTTTAGTGGAAAATATTCAAGTAACAATTTTTGCTGTTTTTTGAAAGCTTAACAGTGACAGTTAGAGGGAAGGCACAAACTCAGCTTATCCCCCCTGCCCTGTGGACATGCCAGCTTTGATGGCACTGCACTTCTGTGTGAGGGCAGTGGGACACCCCTCCTGCCAGGGGAACACACCTGTGACAGCTAAAGCTGTGGCCCAGCCTGTGTCAGAGAGTGCACAGTCTGTGTGTGTGCTCTGTGCTGCCTGCAAGGAGGCAGAGAAGCACAGAGCTGAGCCTGTCTAACACGCCCAGCCTCCCCATAAAGCTCACTGCCTTGCCTCAGTGTTGTGCCAACAGAGATAAAAGCTTTACAAGCAGCTGCAGTGGCAGACAAAGGAAGCTCAAATCTGCCTTAAGAATACTGAATACACAAACACAGCCACAAGCACAGCAGCTTTTCATGTTCACTATCATCCTTAATTGAAGAATGGCAATTCCTACAGCAGCATCAAACAGCAATAATGGTGATATAAACAAAGGTCTCCAAACACCTCCATCAGGATAAAGACAATAGATTTACACAATTAGATTGAAGGATGCTTCACCAAAATAATTAAAGAAGGCTCATTATTCTTCAACATGTGATAGCTGAATCTCTTTCCTACCTAGAAAAACCTGGCAACTTACCTAGCAAAACCTAGAAATTTGCCTTATTGCTTGTTCCCTTGTTGTCCTCTGTGACTGAATACCATTCAAGGGCCACAAAATCGCCTTCAATTCTTTATTTAAATAAGAGCATTTATAAACTGTATGGAAAACCTTGGAGAAAAAAAGAATGCAAAACCACAATCCATCTACCTCTAGAAGCTGCTCTCAGTGGTGGCAGAGAAAAGATTGACTTTGACATTGTGGACTGACGGAAAACTGACCTCCAGAACTTAAATTGCTCAGTAATTAGAAAGAGGAAACAATTGCTTTCTAATTCTGTCTGTGCTCACTGACACAGTGTATGACCTTGAGCAAGTCATTCCCTTTGTGACTCAGTTTACTCATCTGTGACTCACAGATTAGATGCAGAAGCCCCTGATGTAGGTATTTAAAGGCTTAATTCATGATTGTAGAGCACTCTCAAATCCTAGAATAAAAGATATTAAATATAAGATGCTGAAGATAATGCATTCTGGCCCTTCTTTTGTAATATTTGGATTAGAAAAAATAAATAGTGCATCTCTACAGGAAATTCTTGTTGCACTTAGAGAAAACTCAACTTACTAGTAAAGGTCAGACACTATCTGTGCTTCAGAAGCATACATTTAAAGCATCTCCTGAAACTTTCCAGCATCATGAGTACAAGCAATCTCAAGGATTTCAAATACTCCAACCCAGCAGAGTTTCTCAAATTATGTGCTGTATGTATAAACTCTCTATACAATATGCATGCTGACAACATGTATATTGTATATGCATGGTATGTTAAGTGGCAATGATTAATTATTATAAGCAGCTTCATTAAACTTTCTAAGCAGAGTTGTCACAACTGCAGACTATGTTGTCTTGCAGTGCTACAGGCACTTGTAGGCTTTTATTTACTAGGGTGAATCTCTCATGAACAAGAGATTTTGTGACTAATTTAAGCCTTCAGTTCACACTGCAAGCTGTCTTTTACATATCCTTAAGCTGGAAAAGAGCTGGCTACCTCTATCCAAGGGGCTGAGTATTGAAAAGAGCTAAAAAGGGTACAAGCTAATCATGTTTCATAGCATTAAAAGGTGCCATTGCAGTGTGAGGTAGCTTTGAAACTATTTAAACAAGGAATATGGCAAGAGGAAGTTTTCATTTCAAACTTGGTGTTTTGCCATAAAAAACCATTATGTCAAAGTGCAATTTCTGTCTCCCAAAAAAAAAACCATCCCAATTCATCTGTGGTGAAATCAGACCCATGTGGGGAACAATTATCTATAGTTTTCAGAGAACATCAGAAAGGGATGAGAGGGAACACTTCCCTGCTCTCTCAAGACTGAGAGAAGGAAAACATTAGAGCTTGGTTAGAAGAGAGCCCCTGCCTCCCAAGGCTTGATACCAGAGACTGCAAGGAGAAAAAAAACCAAGACAGAGTAAAGTAACAGCCCAAAGCAGCAGAATGAAGTTTGCAAATACTTTGTCAAATCCAAGTATGTGAAGGAGTTCCTCTAGAACTAATGTTTACACCCTATGTAAACAAACAAATTCCCCTTCCTCTTGGTTAATCTCAATCACAAACCAAGCTGCAGAAGTCTCCACTTCCTTATTAACATGTGATAATGTCAGAATCACAAAGTTTTGAGGTATAAATTTGAAACAACTCAAGAGCCACAAGGCAATTCAGTTCCTGTCATCATTCAGGTCTATGAAGATCCCACCTGTGTGCCATGGACAACGAGAGAATAACTCCTCAGGCATCTGCTGCTAACTGCTAGCAGCAAGACACTGATTATAAAGAATAAAGGCTCTGCTACAGGAATTCTTTGCTTTTCAAACATTGGTTTGACCATATTCAAGACTCACACAGACAGAACCCTAAAAAATCTGCTCTGACCTCACAGCTGTCTCTGCTTTGAACAGGAGACTGGAATAGATGAATTCACAAGGTCCCTTCAAAAATGACTTTTTTTTAGTCTTTTCATAAATAGGTGCTTTTGTCTCTTAGTGCCAATGAATGTCATGTACCTTCTCAACCTGAGAAGCTGAAATGTGCAGTCATTTTGCAACACTGAACCACTTTTAATTGATTAGAGGAACCTGAACATTTTACTGAAACCTGAGTACCTTTTACTGAGACAGGAATGACTTTGGAGAGGAAGCACAAAGGTGATCTATAGGAAAGAGGCAGTGACTCCAAAAGTTTCTTTCCAATCCATTAGCACCTCTGTTGTTACTAAATCAACAAAATCACTCCTCCCTTTCACAGTTTAGAGGCCATTGAGAACCAAATAAAACTGCTCTAACAAGATGTATGTTTTTCCTAGATGCTTCAAGAAGCACTGATCTACCCTGCTCAGTCATAAACACTGAACTTTCCCAGAAGATTCTGAAAAAAAAAAAAATTCAGTTTATGAGAGCTAGGGTGGCTTTGTGCATTCATCATCTCTCCAATTTCCATGGCAGGTTTGCTTAGTTTGAGCTAGAAAGGAGTTGGATCTTTCACTTCAGCTCAGATGAACTGGTGTCTGTCAGTCTCCTGCACTGGTGACTGGGGTAAAGCTCTGCAAGTCAAATGAAGGTCTTACAACTGCTCAATCCCATTAACCTTCATTTGCACACTCAGGTGTGCCCTTGCTAAAGCTTAATTAGCAAATATTCTGCAGATGGAGAAAGACTCCTGCTCCTTTCTGTGCTTTGTATGAAATCCACACTGTGCACAGGTCAACCCATCATTTTGCAAGAACTTCCCCACACAGGGACAGGCCAGTTTAAAGGTGATCTTTCTTATGAAGCTTTTTTTGGTGCAGAATGATGCTTGGCTATAACTCATATGCTTAATGCCCACACACCAAACTAGGAAAGACCTGGCTGATGTCAACTTCCTTTAGTTGGCCTGACCCAATTCCCATGCTCTGAGTGCATCTACCTAAGCAGCCCCAAAGTGATTTTTTTGTGGTTCCTGTTACTAAAGATAATTTCTCAGAATTTTGACAGCTTTTCTAAATGGAAGAGGCCATCTTCTTCCCAATAATCTCCTAAGCAATCAGAGGATACTCCTAAAGCAGAGTTCTTAACATACAGATGGACTACAACCTTCACAGCTATAGATTAATTCAATTGTTACAAGGCATCCATAGGAAATATTGCATCAAATTACCTTAGCCAGAGAAAAGCTCAGCAGTATCTTTCAGTTCACTGCCTTCTCATTGTATCCCTCATGCAGATAATCCTGACCACTATACTCCAACATTTATTTTCATTTTGCTTTCACAGAAAAGATCTCTCACACAACTGAAATACTGCCCCCAGCCCCACCAGAAAAAAAAAAATAAAAAAGGCTATTCAAAGTTTGTTTAATTTACATCTTCCAGAATCTTAATATCCCAGAGAGATTCTGTGTATGTATACAGCTTTACTGTTTAAACCAGTTAAAAACCTCTTATTTCTGTACAAGGAAGCTGCAAGAATTAACTAAAAGGCCAGTGCCTGCAGTTCATATGGTGTGACTCATGGCCATGGAAAATGATTTAAGAAAAAAAAAAATACAGTGCAAGGCTGTCCAGGAAAGTAAAGTGCAACATCACCTGCAGCCTATGATTCCTGCTGGACTGTTGCTCTTGGGCCAAAATGGTTTGAGACTGGAAGCAATGAAATATCACACACACCTGTCAAAGATACTTGCTTAACAAAAAATATTGGTATGATAACAAAAATAAGATTTTTTTTCCCTGATTAATTGGAAAAAACACTTGCAGAACAAATACCATTAACAGGTATCTTTCAAGCCCCTAGCCTTGGAAAGCATCATTCCTAGGTTGCATTCTCCTGCAAAATGTGTAACAGCTTGCAATATTCAAATACAAGAGACCAGAGTGAAGCACACTCCATCCTCATCTAAAAACATGAACTCCAGGGCTAAGGAATGAGCAATTTAGTCTCTCTAACCTCCAGAAGAGTCCACTGGAGAAGAAACAGGATTTGGTTGCTGTTCTGCTCAGGAATAACCTGCCTGCAGTCAGGTGTAACAGTACCTCACTGGTACAGGCAAATACCTCTGCTCATCTGCAGTGCTTAAAAGCTACCCCCAATTTACCCTTTGTCATTGCCCTAAGAGAAAGAAAGAAAGAAAAGCAAACTTCTGAAGTCCAGTGATGCTCAATAACAGTTTTCCTCTGTTTTACCCTTCCTTGTATATTTTTATTTTTCAAGTGCAGTTTGAATATGTATACTTTACTGTGGAAGGAAAAATGTGGACTTGACATGGTTATCTGATGGAAATGTATCACATTTTGTATTATAAACTAACTATGACACTGCAAGGCCATATACAATTTACTGCTCTTGTTTAAGCAGCCCAAAATAACTGTCAGATAAACTAAATTGCAATTCCAGCTTTCCCTGGAGTACAGTTAAGATAAAATGTCTGGACAATAAAGATCAACAAAACCCATTAAGTGCAGAAGTGTTTATGGAGTAACCAAGACATGGCATGAAAACACAAAGCCCTCATCTAATCCACCCTCCTGAATGACAACTTCTCCAAAGCGAATTGTTTTACACAGAGACTCCATGCAGAGGTCTCTAAACTCAGATCTTACTACAGTCAATGTACTGCAAACGTTCAGACATACACTAAAACATGCAAACAACCATCTGCAAGCTTTCATCAATCTCCTGAGGCAGGAAAACCGCAGATAGTTTTGTATTTTGTATGAGATTATTACTTAGAAACATGAGTCAATGGAAGAGAGGCAGATTTTGATCTATATAAGGTCCATCTCACTTATGTCTGAGATCAACATCTTGCAAAACCTATTTATTTTATCTTTTCTTTCCCATCACCTTTCATGCTTAGAGTTCTCTAAATGGAAATAACTGCTTGCTCCCCCCTCCCTTTTCCCTCTTCCCCTAAAATCCAGGAGTGCATCAGCACAGACTCTTGCTTTTAATCACAACATATACAGAAAATAGTCTTCTATTTCTAAGGATTCTGATATAAAATATTCATCTAGTGACAATAAAAAGCCAAACCAAATCAAATTTGTGACTTTGGGAAAAACATGTTTTGGTTTAAGAGAACAATTTTATTTGCCATTTTAAATAGCAATTGGCCATTTATCTAGGAAGGTAAAGTGCAAAACAAAGCTGATATGCATGGAAATATTCCTCAGATTTTTTAGTGTTGGATATTCCTAGGAACTTAAAAACATGGTAGAAAACAGTAAGGTAAATAATTCTCTGGCATGTTAGTACTAAAAGGCAGAAATTTAAAGCAATAAAATTTACACTTTCCTCTTATTTTTAGTATCCAAACACTAACATGCACACAAGAGATAATCAAAAAGCATCTTCATAAACTCACAGATGTGCAGAGGAATAAGATGAACAAGCTTATGAGGTTTTTCTCCCCCAGAGAAACAGTGACATGTATACTCTGAAATAATTACTATAAGACAAACACATACACATGAAAGACATCAGCACAAAAAACCCACCTTCTACAGAACTACAGTGAATTCAATTAAAGCTCATAGTCCCCATCATTTCAGAGAAAGAGAAAGCTACCATTTCCTGGGATTTTCAGTGCAGCTACCAACCCCCTGCTGCCAAGACAGCACTTACAGAAGCCTGGCTCTGGCTCTGTGCAGCTCCTCTCCCTTCCCTTCCCCTCATCTGCTTTGTTGCTCTCCTGGCAAAGCAGAGAGGGCTCGGTGTCCTCACAGGAGACAGAAAACTGCTGTGGTCCTTACCTTCCCCCCACTCAGAGATTGCACATCCAGCTCCCCTGCACAAGTTACTTGGAGGGCATTTAAAAACAGATGCTCAGAAATCTGAGGAGAACAAAAGCCCAAGGAGTTCAGATTTCCTCTCCTTGATCCGCCTGATGCTGTTGACACTAAGGTGAGCATATGAGAAGGGAAGGAGGTGGGATTGTCAGAGCGCATCCAAGGCAGGAGATTGGGAGATGGGGTTCCCTCTGCCTCGACGTGGCTCCCCCCTTGGCTGGAGAGGAAATAAAATGGAGCCTAGGAGGGAGGGAGGGAGAGAGATAATCCTGCAGCTTCATCTGATTAGAGAAACTGGGCCTGTGCAGAGCTGGCAATGCCGCCGGGGAAGCACGGGGAGGGGAGGCACACAGAGGGGCAGGAAGAGGAGGAGCAGAGGGGGAGGAATAAAATTGTAAGGGTTAAAGGAAAATTATAAAAGGTATACAAAGGAGCTAACTCCTGGGCCAAGGCATCCTGGTATGTGTTCAATATCAACCCTCATATAAAGGTGAAATCACCAGTAGGAAGCACCCATTGCTTCTGGTAATGTGGAACAATTAGGAAGAAAACAAATCAAACCTTAAGCGCAGAATGCATCCATCCTGTGGGCACAGACTGGGAACAAGGATGCACCCATGGACTGCAAAGAGTGAGATTGATTGTGCTGAGCGGGGAGAAATGGAAAGAGCAGTATCCTACAGATAATTATCTCAATTGTGCCAAACAGGACACAATTTAGAAACCATTTTCTACTGCAAGCCATTTTCCAGAACCTGTTTCCCCTTACTTACACACATCTTAGTTGAACCAAAGTGACTTCCAAGGAGCTTGTGCCAACACACACATCGAGGAGCTCGCAGCTGAGGCTGCCCTCCCACAAGGCTCCCACTTGTGCCATCCCCTCTCCCACAGCTGGCACAGCCATTTCTGGGCTCTCAGGTGCCCACAGAGCGTGGCCATCCCCACCCCTGCAGTGCTGCAGCCCTCAGGGGATCCCAGCCTGCCCTCCCTGCAGCGCTGTGTCCTCACCCTCAGCTGACACAGGGTCTCAGCCAGGCACAGGCAGGGTCCTGGGGGTGCTGCCTTTGGGCATCCCCCAGCCCATCCTCACCCAACAGGAATGTCCTGCCTTGAGGAGACAGGCACACAGCCCCCAAGATGCCAACTGTGACCTGTGGTGCACCAGGGAACATCAAGGACAGATGTGACCAGAGGAGTCTTGTCCCCAACCACAGTGGCCCATTCTTGCATAGAATTTCCTCTTTTGCTCACCTTTATGAGGGGCTACACTCAGTCCTTTCCCAAAGATCACTCCAAGTTTCCACATTGTGAGCTGCTTTTATTCCTTTCTGGCATATTGCCTCCATTTAGATCTTCACACAAGGGAGGGTGGTTGGATCTCTAACAGAGGAAGGAGAAGGATGCCAAAACATCCGAAGAGAACCTTTTCAAGTCCTCTTTCTCTCTGTTCAGGAAGCAGTTAAAAATTTTTGTAAACCACTTCCAGCAGTTCTCAGTTTGCTCCTAAGCCTTTAGCAATACCCTCCTATGAGGCCTAGCTCAGCTGAGAGAGGGGATCAACGCCCCTCCCCAGTGCTTTCAGGAATGTACAGTTGCTCCCTGAGTCTTCAGAATGGGCTCAAACCCAGTAATTTCCTGTGTGCTCCCAGGCTTTGTTCCCAAGATGCACACCACACAGAGTCACTGAGCAATCCCACCCTCGGGCTGCAGGTCAGCAAGCATTTGGGGGATTGAGAGCCATGCATGGGTCAGCAGCAGCTTTCTGGCTGCATTACTGTACCTGCCATGTGTCACAGCAGTGAAGCAGAGCAGGCACTTGCAGCTCTTTGTGCTGACCTTGACATCCTTCCTGCCAGGCTGGAAACAGAAGTTCCTTGAACCTGCTCCTTTCTAGCACGTCCTTACAGCATTCCTGCTGGCCCAGGATCATGCCCAGAGACTCTTCCCATCCCATGGGACTGCAGTGGTGGTGCAGGGAGAGGGCAGTTCTATATCTTCCTCTTTTATTCCAGCAAAAGACCTTTGGCTGACATGGTGAGACACACCCCTGGCACCTGCAGCTGTTCCAGCATTGTTCCAGTGCCAGTGGCCAGCCATGGAACAACTCAGTACGACCCTTCCACTCCAAGGCATCTTCCAAATGAGTGCCAGGTTGCCCAAATGACATCCCAAGAACACAGAAAAGATAAAATGAGAGGACAGTACAGCACTTAGCTTTTCCCCTAAACCCTTTACAGAATGAAGTTGCAGGGCTTTCTTGTCTCAGATTTTCTCTGTCCAGCAAGGTTGACTACTTTCATTGAAAGCATCAAAATGTGCTTACTGGAAGATACTGGTGACCAACTTTTACATCAACAGGTCACAAATCTGGGCATCCATAATGATGCAATTGGCATCATCATGCCAATGCCAGCTTTCTCATTCTACATTTGATGAGAGAAGGTGTAAAACTGCCTCAAATTCAGATCTGGAGAATTCATTCTTATATCTTTCTTTAAGAAAGTTGATAGTTAAAGGAAGCTGAGAAATCAGTAGCCTACAGATCCATTAGGCAAAATCCAGACAGTGCTGATGAATTTCTTTTGAGGAGAAGGACAGCATTATTTTTCAAGAGAATGATTTCAGAACAGTTCTGCCACTGTGGCTCAGCCTGACTAGCATTTATGTTTTCCTGAGACCCCACCCAGGGCTTAGATATGTATAATTTGAGAATATATATAATTTAATGAAATTAAAGTCCTATGCCCAGCCATGGAAGAAAGCTTTCAAAATTACTGTTTACTGATTTAGGTGCTTGAGGGTCATATGAAAGCAAGCCACCAGCCCCCTGACTTTGAGTCACCTGGTGTGAGGAGAGGCAGTGAGCTCTGCTTGCCTGCTGAAGGGCACCACCCAGGCAGAGCTTTGGACCTGCAGGCCAGCTTTTGTCACTCTCCATCCAGGCAACCAGGGCTTCTACATTCAAGAGAGAAGTCCAGTCCTAACCCAAAAGCCCTTTATCTAACCTAAAATCCACTGGCACTTTGGCCATCTACTCCTCTTCAGAAGAGGAAATGGGGTAGGAAAACCATGCTGATTGCTTGGTGTCTCCTAAAACCAGGTACTGAAGCCCTTCTCTCACCCCTTCCCGTTTATAACCCACAGTATTTTCCTGCACTGCCTGGTCTGCTGTCATTTAGAGCAACTTTGTCCTGCCAGGTGTGTGACCTGAACCCACCCAGACTGTGCCTTCTGAACTCCTCCATCAGCCCTGAATCTGCCCAGCTCTGCTGCTCTTTGTGGGGCAGGTTGGAGTGCCCACAAACACTGAAATTTGTTTACATCTCAGTCTGGAGGCTCTGCATGGAAACCCTGCAAGGCTGATATTTGTTGTCTGTTGATTCAAAGCCACTTAAGCCAGTGAAACTGCACCTTCCACCAGGCAGATTTTATCTTAATGCATTTCTGGGATATATTCTAGTCTTCCACAATAAGGCAGCCCTCCAGGAACAATATGCTGTCTTGTGGGTAACACTGCTCATTTGCCTGAATGTCATCTGCCACAGCCAATTTGGATCAGGTTTTGGATTTCTCCATTGTAAAGTATTTTTGAATGTTTCTGAAGAATAACAGCCCCTTAGCACAGTCTGGGAGAGCCTTCAAGATAATAACTAATGCACCATGGGCAAATTTAACTTTTTCTATGCCTATAACCAGTCAGAAGCTCTCCATTCCACATACTACTTTTCCCTATTGAAATTGGCATTCTGTATGCAGTGCCGGTTTTCAGTTTTTGCTTATACTGAGACACCCAAATAATTCCAGCCAGTCAGGTGTAGGAGCTAGCATAGCAAGTGTTCACACACACTCAAGGCAACTGAAATGCACTGAGATTCTTTAAAAACATGAAACTGAGCATCACCTTCCATTTGACATAAACAGCAGGGTTATTTCTAAACAGAGCTCTATAAAGAAAGCAATTTTGTCAGGTAAGTGATATCACATTAACTTCAAATTTTCCAGCACATCCCAATTAATCACCACAAACATCATTCCACGAGGCTATGTGCCACATTTCTAACACATCTGTCAACCTAATTTGTCTATAAACACTCTATATAGAGTTTTGGGTGTAAATATAAACACAAATATATACTATATATATATACTATATAGAGTGTTTCTGTCCAGCAAGCACCATGACAAGTTTTGCTTCTTGTGCCTGGGAGAAGACAACTGCTGGTTAGACATCCCAATTATAGCAGGCATGGTCTCTGAATAAGCCTCTATTCTGCAATTTTATTTTTCTCTGAAAAGGAAGATGATTTGTGTGAGTTTATCTCCATGAAAACTGCCAGGTCACCTACATTTATTTTCATTGGGAATAATGCTGTAACACTAGTGACATGACTTTTTTCAAGGAGCAACATAGATGCACTTCTCTTCTTTGCAGAATTAATCTTTTTGAAAGCTGTCAGAATTTTTAGACCTGTGTTAGCTGGTGGTTTTGAGCTCTGTCATCTCCTTTCTTTTTCATCTTGGATATAAGAGCAGCTTTCTCAACAGAGCAGGCCAGTTCTTTTGCCTTTATTTTACCTTGGCAGTTAGTGAGGCAGCCCATTGTTTGATAACAAACAATGTACTTCAAAGACTTAGCAAATCTCTACAAAGCACTATTTTTAGTTTGGTTATCAAACAAATAGAACAGTAGCTTATGGAGAATGAAAACAAGCTCCCTTTTCAAAGCATATTTTGCAATAAGCCAAAGAAGATATTGCACAAAACCTTACATCTCCTCTTAAATCAGGGGACTATCACATGGACACTCTGCTGCTCTGCTTCTCCCAGCTGTCATTTCCTCCCATGCACAGCCCCACTGGAATGTCTTCCCTACACTTCTTTAATATCCATTAGCAGAAAGCAATAAAAATTGCACCAAAAAAACAACCCTTCAAGCCAGTTTTGGGGTAGCTTTAAGCTGCCTTTCATGCAATAAGGGCTTTGGCCTTTTGATAATTTAATCACATCTCTTCACCCTGCATTTGATTGCTACTCTTCCATCTGTTCTGTACTCTCAACTGAAAAGGAGGGAAGCCAGGACCACATAGGCAGGCAGGGCTTCCAGAAAAAAATCCCACTACAGAACACCACACTTTGAGAAGTCACCACTAATTCTCTCCTTATGTCACTTGCCCACCAGAACACTCTTGCAAGTTTGAATCCAACTTTTGTTTTCCAAAACTACATTCATGTAGATACTAAAGTGTCCTTGGTTTACTTCTGCAAATAGTGTCATTAAAAAAAATTACTTGGTCTTTGAACAACAAAGTATGAGTCTGTTCTAGATGTTAGCTGGTGCCCAGGGCTGAGGGCTATGAACAAAGCCTGCTGTGCAGAGAGTTTGCTTTACTCAGTGGCAGTTAAGCAAATAAAGACTTCAACTCTGATGCCTCAATTCCCACGTGTAAAATGGTGAAATGGGATCAGCAAGAAGCTGGAGAAAGAGCAAAGGAAAACTCTACACAAGAGGAAAGTTCTGCAGCCTGGGAGCATAATTTGCCCTCATGCACTTTGAAAAAACACAGCACTGCAGCTCCAAGAAAGGCTTTGTTTGCCAATGTGACCTGCAATATTCCCAAACAACTCTGACCACAGCCATCCTAATGTCTCATGGCTTGTGAATCAGCACCAGTCCACTCAAAATTCTTAATCCAGACTCTCTTTCCCTGGACAACAGGTCTGGGTAACATATCCATCCTCATTTCTTCCCCAAGCAGCAGGAGTTGCTTATCCTGGTCTCCCTGACTTCATCCAGGATATTCTCAGGAAAGAATATCATGGAAGGAAGAGGGACTTAGGAAAGTTGGGGGGAAATTTGAAGAGGGTCTGGATCTGGGGCTTCCTATAGAAAACCAGTCACCTAAGAGGCACAATGATCCTTAGTTAAATGAAACAGAATTATTGTACAACCAATACAGCAGAGTGACATCCCAAATTAGACAGAAGCTGAGAACAACCCCACTGTATATTTAATAAGGCTTGCTGCACTAAGCCCTAGATTTCAGAGCAGCCCCACAGCAAGAGAACAATGCTGTTTCAAATGTATCCAGTGTCAGAGGCACTCCAGCAATTTGGAGTGTAAGCCCCAGGCTAGCTCTGTCTGCAATAATCTGCAGGCTTGACTCTGTGACAGATTGAAATGCAGTAATAGTGTTTATGCAACTAATTCTTGTTCTAATCTATTAGTTTATGTAACCTTTGCTCATGGACATACTGACTCATAGGTCTCAGGAATCTAAAGAAAATCTCCTTTAACTCTCTCCCATCCTTCAACCCCTGTTGCCCAATAAACAGGTTGTCAGAGATCTTGTTCATTCTCTTTAAGGAAAAATTATGTAGGCAATGGGAAAAAAGGTATCAGTTAAATTTCTCAAAACCTGTGTACTTCTCCATGCATACCAATGAAGTCATGTAATAAGCTCACCTGTGATGTGCAGGTGTCCTTCAGGTTAGCATTTCCAGCCACAGCATGTACCATTTGAGCTGGGAAAGGCACAGCAATTGGTTGCTTAGCTCCTGCAGAGAAAAATTACTACTTTCTAGCATTTAGACTTTTTTTTCCTAAGTAAAACAAGGCAACAATAACTGTGTCAGTGACACTTATTCTTCCTAGCTTGAAAGATTTATTTTCATCCTTCTCATATTTCTTGTATTTCCTAGAACATTCTCACATCTATTTTAAGTAAAGAGCTGACCACAGGAACAGTGTGCAGAATTCCTTCTGCAGCAGTCACAACTCTAGTGATTACCACACAAAACATGCCCACATCAGCTTATTTTATCCCTTTCTGGCTAGGCTCTAATATAGATTTTTTGAAAGAATTGGAGTCAGATCAACCCTTTCTGAGTTTTTTGGGTTGTGGGGTTTTTATGTTTGTTTGGGGTCATTTGTTTTGTTTTTGGGAGAGGGGGTTCTTTGTGGGGAGTTTTTAGTTGGTTTTTTTTTTGGGGGGGGGGGGGTTGGATTTTTTTGTTGTTGTTGTTTTGCCTAGAGGTTTTTTTGTTATTTTTTTGCCTAGGTTTTTTGGGTTTTTTGTTGCCACTGGAATAGTTCACACAGCTGTGGCATTGTTTGTCTCATGATACCTGTCAAGTACACTACACCTGATTTAACTTCTAACCCTTTGTATCGAGGATTTCTACACAGACCAAACCTGATTGACATCAACTGGAATCAAAAATATTTGGAGCCAAACCCTATGGTGTTGGGTGTATTTAGGAGATATCATCATGTATTTTTGATGCATGCTGGGCACTACCAGTACTAGATAAATGCTCTGTAAATGGACCAGGCACTCCTCGTTACTTGTCACAACAGCAGTGTAAGAATGGGCAGAGTGGCTCTTTCCAGTAAATTCCTTTGCAGGTGGGATGGTGCCCCAGCGGGTTCCTGTCACACTGAAGCGTTTGCTCAGGCAGAGCCAGGAGCTGGGTTCAGGGAGGTTCCAGCACTGCCCTGAGGGGCCCCTTGCCAAGGAAACCCAGCAGGGACAGCCCCAGGACGGCGCCCGCTGGCCCCCTCCTGGCCACTGGGCCAGGACAAGGCGTCGCTCACCCACGTCAAAGAACCACTGCATTATATCAAAGGTTTACTCTTCTTTTCCTGCAATCAGCATTTCAGTTCTTTATTCTTACATCTTTGACCCTCAACATCTCCCTACAGTCTTTCCCAGGATTTTCAGCAACCTTTAATTCTTTTGAAACACGAAAATGTGTGGGGTGACACCTATAAATCTGTTGCTGCTATACAGAGAGCAGTTTTAGGTGCACTGCAGAAACACCTTTATATTAGAGCACACAGATCTACAGCTTTCAGTATCTGATTCCTGATGTAAATGCTTCCAAAAAGAAACATCACCTTTTGCTCTCAGTTAAAAGTTTGCATCCCCTAAGGCTGTACCAGCTAGGGCTGTATTACACATGGTGTAACTGCTATGCCACATACACGAATTTGTGCTTCCCTGCAAACCTTAAGATGGATTAGTGTCTACAGATTCACCTGCCTGCTCAGCAAACCCTCCCCATTTGTCTAATTCACATTATGTCTGGCTTAAACTCATTATCCCTCACTCAGAGAATGAGGCTTAGGAAAAACAGTCTAAAATAAACACCAGTCTTGCCTTAGAGCAACTTCTGTTGTTCACTACAGCTGTGTGAACAGCTCATTTTTCATGTGTACACATACAATCTTGCAAGGTCCTGCCAAAGTTTTGGAGTTTAGATTACTCTTATCAAGGCTGGGAAGTGTACAAAACTGGAACAAAAAGTCAGATATTGCACCCAAAAATCTTTAAAACCATGCAAGCCAGAGCTACACAAGTAGTTTTCTCTGTGAAAGTCTCTACTTGTACATATTATCTCTGAACTTGGAGTTTATTAACAAAGTAATTTTTAAAGGAACATTTTGTATTCATATTTTCTTAAAACATCAACAGCCAGCTAACTTTCTTAATGCAATTTACATTACAAAAAAAACCCTTGCAACCATAAGAACACATTCTAGGAAAAGTAAACCTGAAATTCCTATTATAAAACACAGGAAGCAGAAGTCATTAGAAAGGAATAAAAGTTCATATTTTTCCATTTTGCTTCATACATTCAAAAAAAGTCACCTTTAAAGAACTTTTGCTTTCCTCTATTATTTGCACCAAAGCCCAGCTTTGGACAGGAGGTGGTGCTATAGTCTGTGTAAATTTTGTTATTAGGCAACACCATCAGCTAAAGCTTACTAAAAGCAAAAGGAAAAGGTAAAAAAGAGAAACATTCTAAATCCTGTAGAAGTGCTGGCATACAGACTTTACCTACAGATGCTTTCATATCAGTATGTATTCTGTAACAGTGCTAGAAAGTTTTGTAAGAAGGCACTAAAATATTTGTGTCTGTCAAGGCAAGGATTTCAAATACCTCGCAAAACATGATTATTAAAGCATGGAAAAAAACCTGTCATGCACAGCTCTGGGCAAGCTGTAACAGTTTATATGTGGCCAAGGCTCTGCTGAGCAGCTCTGGGCCATGGGGAACCTGATGGAACAGTGGAAGATTTTGGCAGCTCCAGTGAGAGCATTCTGCCTGCCTCTCCCTGAAGAATGCCAAGGTTAGCTGCAGGGTCAGATTTACCAGGCCAAGATGAAATGCCCAAGCAGGAATCCAAACCCCATGCCTAGGTTAATGCTCTTTCCCCCTCTGTCCTTTCTTCTTTTGCTGTCTTTTTCCTCATGCCCATCTAGAAGCACCAAACATGGCATCTTCTGAAGACTTTTTTTCTTGCTGTCC
Organism: Zonotrichia albicollis; assembly: GCF_047830755.1. NCBI lineage: Eukaryota > Metazoa > Chordata > Aves > Passeriformes > Passerellidae > Zonotrichia > Zonotrichia albicollis. The sequence continues at coordinate 24,483,935 of NC_133825.1, read as the reverse complement.
ATGTTGCCCTGTCTCTATGCCCATTTTCCCCTGTAACTTTACTGGGAGAGCTGTTCTGTTCTGATCTGCTTGACAGTGACTACCACCAGCAGCCAAGCTGAGAGAAAACAATTGTGGAAGACTGGTTCCCTTCTGGCTGCACTTCCTCTCCCATTCTCATCTTTTCTTTGGAGAGGAAGCTAACAAATGACTCCTAGAATGGATCCAAGGGGGATTTTCCAAGAGAGTAGATCTTTCTTTCACATATTCCTTTCTGAAACTATCAATTATCCATAGCCTGCTAATGCCAAGAACTAGGTGTCAGACCAAGGCCAACAGCAGATTGTGGGAGAAATCTTATCTCAGTTACACAAGTCTAGATCTGGAGGAACTCCAGTTATTAAACAATCTATAAAATTAGGATAACAATAAGTATTATTTCAAAAAGGTTTGTGATGGCTAACTAGCAGTAATTAATGCTGGTATAGAAATCAGCCAATGGTTGCCTGGAAATGAAAGGCACTATAGAAATTCTAAGTACTCATTATTTCTGCCATTTGCAATTATACTTTTCAATGTAATCTATTTGTTGTAGTCAGGGTGCCCATCAATACTCCCTGCAGATCTCAATCTATTGTTCCTGAATAATTCACTGGTCTCAATAACATTAGATCACATTTAATTGGGGAAAAAAAAAAATTTGCCTCTTTCTAGATGCAATTACAGATGAAGGTACCACTAACATGAAAGTCAAAATTCCCAAACACAAGGGAGTGGGAGTGAAGACAGAGGAACTTGAACATATTTCACTTGACATGGATGGACTTGAAGATCATTCTATGGCTGCAAAATGGGATTTAAAAAAAATAAAATTAAAACCTTTTTATTGAATTGGATCTGTTGAAGCTTTAAGGTTATTAATAAATAATAGTAGGAGTTAGACTTCAGTGTAAAATGATGCTATTATTACTTATTTTTCTAAAGACCTATTGATGCTTGTGATTCTACAGCTATATCTTCTTTAAATAGTTTTCTATCCTTTATCAAGGAATGTTCCTATAAACAGATTTAAGTAATTACATGCAATCAAATTAATTGTAAATCAGAAGTGGATAAAAAGGTTTATATGTCAAGTTAACCAACTTTAAAAACACATCTGTTGAATTTCACCCAGTCTAGTGGGAATTACATGAATATATGATAAATTATTTGCTGTTACCTAGATAGGTGTCAAATGAGCACATCCCTGTTTTTAAGGTAACACACCTTGGAAAATTGTTTTGTGACAGATTTTTTAAGTAGTCTTTTAAAGCTCAAGGTTTGACACCTAAAAATGTGTATGTTACAAAATATGCACCAGAAATATTGAATATTTGTAGTACAATATCTAAGTCCACAAAACAGGAAACTCCTAGCTGTTCAGGGATTTAAGAAGGAGGCTGCAATCAGAGATAAAGGAGGGAATAGTTGTGTTCGATGTCCTGTATTTATTCTGGTTTCCAGCTGTGGCAAGAACTGCACAGAAACACTGAAACAGGGAACTTCACAGTGGAGCAGAAAATCAAAATTAAATCTCCCAGCTCATCAGCTTTGCCATTACCTCCTTCCACAGGAACTTGGGGAGGGCAGGATCTGCTCCTCCAGGACACGCTGTCCCATCCGGGGCTCACTGGAACAGGAGCTGAATCAGCAGATGGTTCCTGCCTGTGGCTTCCCAGATGTCCAAGCTCCCGCAGCTCCAGGCAGGCAGCAGGGCCTGTGTGGGAGCCAGAGCATCTGGCCTGGATCATTTCACTGGGCAGCAGGGCTCTGAAAGCCATCAGGTGTTCACAGCAACTTCAGCACTCCTCACACAGCCACAAAAGTGAGCTCAAGCAACAACACTGCAAGAGAAAGCAGGCAGTTGTTTTCTTGCCATCCTGACAAGTGCAAAACTGCAGAGAAAAAAAAACACTACTTCAGCTTTTGCACTAATTCCAATGGAGAAATAAGAGTAGCAAAAGCACTGACTGTGCAATATTTATCTAATAATTAACTATCTTACAGACATAAAACTAAAATACATGCAGCTTTTTCTTTCTTGAGTAAAAATTATCTAAATACTTTCTTCCAGAGAAAATTAATAGAAAAAATTAAAATAATAATAATAACTCAAAAATTATTAGAAAAAGCTTAACCATGCCACATTTACAGCAGAACATTTTAAATGCAATTAAAAGAATTCTAAGATTCTACAAACCAGAATCCAGAGGATTTATTAGGAGGATTCAGAGGATTCATTTCATTAGGATCCTACTGCTTTTAATTCCTTTGCATTTCTCTGGCTTTTAGATTAAACAACACTATGCACTACACAAACAACAATTGTGAAGAGAACATGTAATACAAACAGCTGTTAAATTTAAGGTATAGGTTCTTGTCATATATTGGCTGTGAAAGAAGCATTAGGAGACAAAAGGTGATGGCAAATACTTTGTTTCTGAACTATGTATGAGTAATTTGCTGGTTAAGATCTGATTGGTTGCATCCATTACATACTCAGAGGTTAAACACCATTACGTTCACAAATACAAATAGGAAGGGCTGTAATTGCAATTGTCTAAGGAGATACGTGTTGCTTTGTGCTTACTTATTTTGTTAAAGACAAAAAAGAAATGCGTGTTATAGCCACACGAATATTCAGAATTAAGCTACTAATATATAAGATTTTTTCTGAGTGTAAATGTAGCTTTTGGAGCTCTCTCACACCGGCAGTGTGCACAGGTGCCTTTTTAGGGCTGCCAGAGGATTTATGCAGCCCAATGCTCAGCATCACTCCTGCCCGATTCCAGCCCTTCCTCGGGAAGACGGCAATGTCTGTTCTCGGGGAGCCTGGGACAGCGCGGGATGGTTCCCGACCGGGTCCCTTTGCTTTTCTTGGCCAGCGATGCCTCTCCTCGAGCTGCTGCTGCCGGGCTCTGCCGTGTGCGAGCCGGGGGCGGGCCGGGGAGGGGCTGCGGCGCTCGGACACCGGGACAGCTGCGGGCACTCGGCCCGGCCCGCCGGAGCAGCGGCACCATGGCCGGTAAGTGCGGGAGCGCAGCGAGGGAGGCAGGGAGGGGGTGCCCGGCTCCTCCCGCAGCCCCGGGCGGCAGGAGCTGGGGAGGGCTCGCTACAGCATCAGCCCAAAGCTGTCCCTGAGCAGCTGCCCCTGAGCAGCTGCCCGGGGCGCTCCGCAGGGCTGGAACAGCAGGGCTGCCAGCACCGCCCGGAGCTGACAGAGGAGAGCTCGGCCCGGAGACAGGCACAGCAAATGGGCAGTCCTGCCTCCACTACCCCCAGTTATTTAATTTATACTGACTGTGTTTTATATGGGGATTAAAACTCGTGGTGGAGGACGAGCTCCTTGTAAACTTGCCAAAAAGCTTACTGCAAAGTTGAAGTAAAGCTTATTAAAAGCATGTAATCACACAGTAAGTAAAAAGGGATGCAATCCCAGAGGAGACAGAGGATGCCTGTCAGCACCTGCTCTGTGCTAGGATAAACCTGGTACCTATCAGCAGGAGACAGTCCCCTGGCTCAGGTAGGGGGAGATGAAGTGGTCCAACAGGTCTCTTCCATCTCCTCTGCCATGATCCTGTACCACAGCAGGATACAATACATCCATTTCTCATGATGCCAGGTAGTTATTTTAAAATATACAGATTTTCTCCCTGCATACAATGGATGCAACTTATCTCAGTGGTCGATTTGTGACTAGTGCTACATTGTGCCCTAAGCCACTGGTTCTGTTGCTGATCTAATCAGATAAGATGGTCTAAAAGTGCGACAAATTCTCCTTACTCTCATTAAAGTACAGGTAACTTCTGGAATGAGTAAAACTCTACCTTATATTTACAGCTGTGTAAAGTTTGAAAAAACCCAGAATTTGAGTCTATGCCTATGGGTGTGTCATGAATACTTAACATCATTCTGCAGTGAACAAATTCAGGACATACAAACTCATTCTCTTACTCCAAAATCAACGCACACCTCATCATACTGCCTTTAGTGGTAAATGGTGACAAACTGGCTATAGGGGAACACAGGATTGCTGCTGAGAACAGAGACTTATGAATGAACAGGACAAGTTAAAAAAGATCTGTACAACTTCCTTGAAATGTTAACCTTTCAGATCAGACAGCAAAACTACCAGGCATATAAAGATTTGTTGTTTATAGTGCAACTACGTGAAGGAAACCATTAATTTCTATTATGTTCATGGGCATTAAACTGAAGCATTTTTTCTGCATCTGGCCTTCTGAGATGCAATAAAATGTGAGTCTGACTGAAGATATATTTGAGCATGCCCTGCAAAACTAAAAGGAACAAACACACAAAATTCCCATGCTCATATGCATTTCCTCATACTGTGCATTCTTATCAAGGAAAACCAATTAACCCACATGGCACAGTCAGACTTGTCTCTGTATTAATATTAACCCACACCAAGTAGGAGCTTGTTTCCTGTTGCTCAGAATAAGGATTGCACTAACAGTCTGCCTGGATGCTGGAACCCACTCAGCTCACCCACCAGCTGCAAGGCCAGCAAAGTGCTGTTGCTGTGGTACAGCCATGAGCAGGGTGGCTGCTCGTGGCGCTGCTGGGAGACAGGAGTCACTGTGTGACTCAGGGAAGCAGCCAGCCAATTCCTGCAGAGGCCTAAGGCAACACACCTGGAGGGGAGCTGCAAAACCAACTTGGCCCCAGTGACTCCACCAAATGCAGGAAAATGAGTCAGGATCAGATTAAGGCCTTTGTGGCGCTATGGGCAGGTTAATTTTATAGCACAAGGTAATTACTTAAGTGTTCTGTAGCTGAAGGACATTTCATGTCACTTACTGCAACACAGCAACACTGAAAAAGATCAGCAATATATGTATTTGCAACTCATCTCCCATACTCTTTATAGCTCTAATGAATAAACTAAATTAAATGAAAATAGTTTGGAATTATTCATAACTATTATTATTTGATAGTCAAAACTATCAGTAGTGTTGACTGATGATTTTGTGCTTGTATTGTCTTTATTTTACTTGTACCATTGTATAGAGATGGCTAACTGCAAGGTACCTACCAAGCACAGATAGATAAAAAGAAAAAGGAATAAAGCACAATTAAGTTAACTCTACCTAAAAGCAGAGAAGAAGAAAAAATTTCAGTACCAGTTGTGAGAAAATGCCAGGTCACTTCACTACTTCAGTTTCAGGGGGGGACCTTGAGAACTGCCAGCGCCCAGTACTGAGCTGCTCCTGAGCTGTCTCCCATGGCTGCAGAGTGGAAGACAATTCTAGAGTTTAGGTACAGAGCAGAATAATCTTTGCAGCCTATCACTCCACAATTCTCAGCAAACGTGAAAGCAATGAACTGAGCCCATCATCAATTGTTTACCTTTGATCTAACGAGAAATTCTCAAAACTGAATTTCTCATATTCATATTAAATATATTTATTAAGATTTATTTGGGTTTGTTCACAGTAATTATAACAAGATTTTGTTGTATGTTAAGCACTCATGATTCAGGAAACTGTGTTTAATGGATATTTAACTTTGACTTCACAGGTCAGGAAACACATGCATCCTTAGAAAGAAAACAACCCATAGCTTTACTTTGTTCCTTGAGCCAGGGTCCATTGCAGTAACTGCCAGTCCTTCTGAACACTGTAATCTGTCACTGCCATTGTCATGTCCCTTCAGCTGCTGCACCATGCTATAACCAAACAAAAATGTGCATTTGAGCTGAATGCTTCATTTAATAATAATTTTGGAATGGTTTTTGTTAGCTTTAATATTCCTGTCTACACCCAAAATATACTTAACTTCGATCTTCCTATGATGTTTTGTGTGCTTTTATGTTTGAACAGAACAAGCAGTTGCTGTGGCTGGAGGTATAATAGGAGGGATCCTTTTATTTGTCCTCCTTGGAATAACTGCATATCTGCTCTGGAAAAAATGTTGCCGCCTCTTTTCTTATGAAAAGCTCATCAATCCTGTCAAAACAACAAATGCAAATGCCATTTTCCAGGATCAGGCAAATTCTGAAATTCATCTAAAAAGTACAAGGTACCTTTTTTCATTTTGTTTTTAAAGCATATGCTATGTAATTTATTTCAACTTGTCAAATGTCAAATGAGCAGGTGATCCAAATATATGCATGCACAGAAATAAAGGGGATCCCTGAATTATATGAAAACATCAGTTCTGTTTCGTTCCTTTAGGAAAAGGATAATCTAGCTATGAAAGTGATGATTATTCCCGATTTATTTAAAGGAGAGAATATATTCAAGTGTAATTGGTGAATGGATAGCTTTACCTGTTAGACAAACCCAGCCTATGTTCCAGAGTAATTTCTAGTCTAATAACAGAAACAACAGGACTTCAGTTCAGGAAGGACACTCTTTATGAGAATTAATCATTGCAGGGGTTTTGGGCTCTAAAACAAGCAGCTGCAGTTAATTCTTCCTTTCCTTTGAAAGATAAATTCTAAAGGGAAGGAAAGAGGGAAAGAGAAGAATCTGCCAGAAGAATTAAGACCTAATGTGCCTCACTGTCTTTTCATGCATTAAGCAATTTATTTTATTTGCATTTGGATTTTATTTTTACCTTTGCATGTCTGTAGAATTTTTACATTGTGACATAAGAGCAGTAAACTTACTTCTCTCATCAAGTTTGACTTCCAGCTTTAAACCAGAAGAGTCAACAGGTGCTGTTGTCTTGAGCAGGCCCAGAAGTGTTCCATTTATCATTCCACCAACACTGCATGGGCGAGACTGGATTCACCTGACAAATGAAGAACAGGTTCAGGAAGACAGGGACCCCTTCATGACCCCTCAGTCTGGGCCACGGTCATCATTTCATTCTCTGGGTATGGCATTGCAAAAATGGGACTATTTTTATGGGCAGGGTGGCTTTAGTATTATGAAGCACGGATCTTGGGGGCACACCAGAGACTGCATTACCCAGCACAAACCCTAAATGCTCTATGCATTTATACATTTTATATATGAGAATTGGGCAAGAATGTAGTAGTTTTGGTCCCAGTACTGTGGTACCTTACACATTTGGCAGACAAAGAAATCTCTCCTCTCATATTTTGTATTTGTTGTCCCCAGAAACAGCAGTCACCAGCTGCACTCTGCAACAACAAACAGCTAGAATTAACCAGGCGCAATCAAAGGAATAAGAGAAAGAAAAGTGCTGCAGCCTACAATTACTCCCCCAAATTTGAGGAAAAAGGAAATAAAATATGAAATTCTTACAAAAAATTGATTGTTAATAAAGAGGGTAATCTGATTTATCCCAATACAACAGTGGTTATAAAAATGCCTGCAATGGTTCTTGAGGCTAATCTGAGGGTGCTTGTTTGCCTTTTCTTGTAGCTGGAGCTTATGTTGTAGGAACCATTAACCCAGATCTGTACAAGTTTCCCGAAGACAAAAGCGAAACAGACTTTCCTGATGGCAGCATTGGCCGCCTCTGGTTCTCCATAGAATACGAGCAAGAGTCAGAAAGGCTCCTGGTCTCCTTGATCAAAGTCAGAAAGCTGCAGCCTCCTGCTGATTCCTGCAGTCCATTTGTGAAAATCTACCTGCTGCCTGATGAAAGAAGCTACCTGCAGTCCAAAACAAAGCGTAAAACTCTTAACCCCCAGTTTGATGAAAACTTTGTTTTCCAGGTACTTTTTCTTTTGATGAGGCAGATTTTTGTTTGCAGATATTAACTTGTCAAACTACAGTACATGTTTGTATGCTCACAATACTTCTACCAAGACAGAAGTTGTTTCCACCAGAGACAGGATGTTTTTACTGGGGCTTCTGGAGATCCTGGGCTACAGAAGCTTGTGGCTTCAGAACTGCTCTTACTTCTGGTCTGTACCAAAGTTGAGGATTCCAGAACTTGCCCTGGGAATAATGAAAACCCCAGTTTGAACTACAGCTGAGCAGTTCAGCCCAGCAGTTCTAGAAGTCCAGAAGGAGCCAATACATCATGCTTTCACAGCTTTGGTTTTTTTTTGCTGTGGAAGTAGGCTAGACAGCAGAACCTGGGAGGGATCTCTGGGCTGCTGTTTGTACCGTACTGCACAACTTGGCTTCCCATGCTAACAGGCTTTCAGCACACGTCACAACACAAAAGCTTTAAAACAAAAAAAGTTTGTTTCAGACAACTGAAAAAATGTTTACAGATTCTAAACATCTTAGTCTGAAAGTGAATGCATCACACAGCACTAGATCCACATGAGCTAAAAAACCCACCAACTAACTTCACAGCTTTCAAATGAACTCTTATTTTAGCTTGGACCTTGACTTCCACATAGCTCAAGTTTTAGGCAAATTTTAAAAGTACTTCAAATAATTAAAGGAAATCCCCACCTAAACTTACCACAGTTTGAAAAATATTTCCTTTGAAGTCATGCTAGAGTAGGAAAGTGTCAGATGTTTTATAATTATTAATATTCTTCATTTTCCTGTACAGGTTTCCAGTAAAATGTTGCTCCAAAGGACACTAAAATTTTTGGTTTATCATGTTGATAAACAGAAGAAGCATCATCTCCTAGGCCAAGTTATCTTCCCACTAAAAAATGAAGCATTAACTGAGGACAACAAACTAGTCATATGGAGAGATCTGGAGAAAGAAAACTTGGAGGTATGTGATACCAGGCTCTTGGCACTGTGGAACTTCTGTCATCCTACAAGTATTGGAAGGATATAACTTAAGTAGAACTATCTGAAGTAGACCTACGTTCTACCAAGTACCTCACATGCAAAAGTACTTCATAAACATTTGGAATAGAAATTCCCATCCTACCAACGTGCAGATCCATAGCTGTTGTAAAAGGAGTACCCAGATGCTTAGAAAAAGTCATATGAATTAGGAGGTTGTTACATAAGAACTTTTGTTATTTGCATCTCCTTTCAATTAGTAACAGCAGAAAAGAGCAGAAGGGGAAAGGAAATAGCTAGCCTCTGGAAAAGAGTAATTCTGAGGGTTAGGAAGGCTGATTAATTGGTTCCATCAAATGTTACAACAGCGTAAATAAAGCCATTACAATTCACTCACACGTTTTTGTGTGACAGAAACCATTAGCATGAAAAAGGATTTTTCTCCCCATTTGACCACACGATGAGGGAGTTTTTCAGACAAGTTTGACAGGTGTTGTTCTGCTTCCAAAGCCTCCTTCAGAGCATGGTGATATCCAGTTCTCCCTGAGCTACAATGACTACCTGGGCCGTCTCACTGTGGTGGTTCTGAGGGCAAGGGGATTAAAGCTCCAGGAGGAGAGCCCTGCTGGTGGTAAGTGGGATTTCCTCCCTGCTGTCAGCTCCACAATTCCTGTTTTCATTTGCTCCTTCCTCAGCTGTACACCCAGGCTTGTGCTGTGGGACTCTGACAGGAACAAATAAATATCCTGGTGATTTGAGTGGAAACAAATCATATTTTGCCCTGAGGCAATTAGATTTTGATAGCTTAGTTTTGCTACCTTTGGGGTTTGTTTCATAATAAAAGGTTTGTCCTGTGGCAATTGGTGGTAACTTTTTTCGCCTGTTTTTGTGCAGTGAGCAACATCCTTTTGCTGCTCTCCAGTCCAGAGAAGGCAGCATTTCAGGGGATATTGACATTAACAGTTGCATCAAGTCAAATTCCCAGGGGTAACAGCTGTAGGATACCTGCTTATACTGAACATCTGTCCTGAGAGGAATTGAGCTGAGAGAAAAAAACCCCAGTTTAGGACAGCCCGGTTACTGTTCAAAGGACCATGGCACGGACTCAGAATTTTTTCCCTTAGTGCAGAAGGCTTTTTCTGGTACATCATACTCATGTATCCCTGGTCTCAGAGATTACCTCAAAATGCTGTTTAAAATCTAACACTCAAAAGCAAGAACATGAAGAACCACACTTGTATTTCAGTCTGTAGTGATTTCTTGCAGGGCTTTGAAGCTAAACAATATAAACACAAAATACATCTATAATTTAAAAAGAAGTTTAGTCCTATATATATATTATACACACATCACTATGAAGTTTTTTTTGACTGTACAAATTAAGCCTTCAAAAAAGTCTCCATCAGATGAAGGGAAGGCACAGAAACATAAGATCAAGGATGCAGGGTAAGAATATGGCTGCTAATTTTACCAGCATTTAAGTTGGAAAGTGCACTTCAAAACTGCACCCTTAGAACTTTGTATGCTCCCTGCTTTATGTCATGCTGTCATGTGTGCTCCATCAATCTTTCACAATCTGATGTTACACTTGATATTGACTCCCAAAAAGCAGAAATTCCTTAAGCTGTCTCCCAACTGCTTCTTGAAGATGTATTTTAGTCTTCAATTTCTCTTTCTCCAAGGTGTGTATGTCAAAGTCTCACTAATGAACCATAATAAATTCATCAAAAGTAAAAAGACAGCAGCTCTTCTGGGAACTCCCAACCCTGTGTACAATGAAACCTTCAGTTTCAAGGCAGATCAGACAGAGCTGGATACAGCAAGCCTGAGTCTATCTGTGCTCCAGAGTAACAAAGGAGAAAGTAAGTTATATAAATTATTACAGTCATATAAGTTACTAAAGTCAAGGTGTCAAATCTCTTACATATTTGAGACAAGTTTAAACCTGAGAAGAAGTAATTTCTTTTCAGCAATAATCACGAAACGGGTAAGAGTTTTGGGGTATTTCAAAGGCTGTCACTTTAAGAGCAGAACAACTTATTTGTAGTTAAGCATATATCTCTCTTCAGAGGCTACATTCCATGGAAGACATGAATAAAATCACTGTAGCCTAGTCAGTGCCAGTACAAGGTGCTGTGCCTTTGTTTCATTTCAGTATCCCATTAAAACAAGCTTATGTGAACACTTGTGTGTGTCACACACAGCCTCCAAAACTGTGTGGCCATTCACTCCTTCTAAGCAAATTTGAAAGAGGAGTAGGAATTTTAATTCTCTTAGCAGTGAGAAAGAAGGAAAAGAGATTAGCAAACATCCCCATTCCCTGGCAGAAAACCTGATGCTTGAGGCCACCTCTTACTGTTAGAGAATCCATTAAGGAGTTCTGCTTACAGAAGCAAATCAGAATTCAGTATTTCCACTGCTCACAAGAAAAACATCTTCCCTGCAGTGCAAATATGATCTCAATCATTTTCCCCATTCACAGCTGGAAAATCCAGGCATGAATAAACAATCTGGTCCTTGGCAGTGGGGACACACATATTACAGCTCCCAGTCAGTAACTGCATTTATTTTTTGCAAAGCCAGAGCATCATGTGAATCCCTCTGAGGTTGAAGATGCCCAAAATTAGGGCATGCTTCCCCAGTAAAGCTGAGGTAAAGGGGTAGGGTAGATACAGATCAGATATGTGTACCTTGAAGATGTTTTAGTTTAACTACAGGCAAAAGGACAGGCCTGCATTGACTGAACACCCCCTTACTGCTGTACCTTTTCATGCTGAACCTCAGCAGGTAGAAGCTACAGAACCTGAAGTCCAGGGTTACTTCTTTGAGAAATGTTTTGGTTTAAAAATACCTTTCAGAAAAGGCACTATTTGGAGAAAAGCACGTTGTAATCTTATTGCAAGAGTTTCATGCTGTTGTCTCCTTACCACAAAAGCTCCATATCTTCTTGATGTTTCTCATGGGCAGCTACTCAGAGCCCTGACTCTGTTTTTCACAAAGCAGCCAACTGACTACAGTTCCCTTCTCAACCACCACCCCACTCTTTTATAGCATCTTCTTCTCACTGGTCACAGCTGTGGCCTGTTAAAGTCAGGCCTGTTCCTGATCTTTGCTAATTTACCCTACTGCAACTCCTTAGGGGTACGATTACTTTCTACACTATCTTTATTTTCTTATATTCTATCCCCCCACAAATCCATGTTATTCTCATGTAGGCAAGGATTTCAGAGAAGCATCACAGGTGTTCATCACTAACTGCTTTTTTTCCCCAGAAACACTTCTGCTGGGACGAGTGGTAGTTGGGCCTTTCATGTACACACGTGGCAGAGAACTGGAACACTGGAATGAGATGATCAGCAAGCCCAAGGAGCTGGTGAAACGATGGCATGCTCTCTGCCACAGCACATGAACAGCACTGAGGAAAAACCAGCCTTAATATGGAAAAGCTCTTACTATCTTTCTCATCTAAAGGGTACAAAAATCTTTGCTAAGATTTTGTACCAAACGAAGAATAAAATAAATTATTTCCTTGACCAAGCTCAAATAAAAGATTTGGTTCCTGGTAGGCTGCGAGTTCTTCTTTCCTCTCTTCAAAATATATGTTCAATTTAATTAACATGCAGCTGAACAATCAAAACAGCCAAACATGATCTCTCAGTATTAATTATTTTGACTGGAAAATTCCACTTCTTGGTTATGAGTTGTGGGCACAAATGATCACACATATAGACAGAGCCCAAGAATTGCCAGTGATGACTCCAGGCCTACCTGCCCACTGCTCCACATCACCACAGTGCTTCACCATGGGGAGAGAAGCCCAGTGAGCATGCCAAAACAGACAAAACCCTAAAGACCTGACTAATACATGTAGAACATGTTTAAAGTAGCAGCAGTGTATTTAAGACCTCTTTTGAACAGGAAGGGTGAAGGCACTGCTCATGTCACACACCTGGAAGCAGCTGTTCACATCCCTCAGTACCTCAGTGTATTTCCTGCAGTAACTGTTCAGTGTTTTCAGCTGACCCCAAGTACAGCACTTTGTGTTAAAAGTAAGGGACAAGTAAAGAAGTCAGAGTCACAAGTGACTGGAGGCTATTCCAGTACTGGAGTACTGCGAGACAGTAAGATGAGGACATGTCCTGTCCTATTATATTTCTCTCTAAACACATCTCTGCTGGAGACACAGCATTGATTACACGAGCCTTGGGTTTGACCTAGCATGACCATTCTCACACTGAAAATCCAATTAGCTTAAGCCCTCTGGGCATGTGTCTGTTTTAGTAGTAGAGTCCTCTTCATTAAGTAAATTACTGCTCTCTAAAGTAATTTGGAGCAATTATTCCTAATCAAAATAAAATAGGACATTTTTCTCTTTTTGATTGTTCACTAGGGACCTGAGCTCTGTACCCTTCTCACTGTACAGTCATAAACCAGACACACAGACTACGGCAGCAAAACATTTTGCACAATGGTGTTCCATAACCTCTACGGCTGAAATCAAACCAACTTCCTTTCAAACAGGATACAACATTAATTAATTCAAAGTCTTAAAAATATCAGCCTTCTCTGGGGAGATGAAACCACTTTTCATTTTGATAATATTATTATTACCTCAAGGAAATGCTACGAATGAGAAGATACCACAGAGGAATTGTAAGATAACAGACCTCCCTGATCCACCATGTGATATGGTACACAGCACCCTCAGTCTGTCTAGCTAATTACACCACTGGATACAAAGTGAGCCAAAACTCATTACATTAAACTGAATTTGACAAAGTGAGCCAAAACTCATTACATTAAACTGAATTTGACAAAGTGCTCAACCTAAATTATATCTAAAGGGGTAATACCAGCAACTCAACCCCAAAGAGCTGTATTCAAATTTCAGCCCCACAAAACAACTGCAAACCAATCAGATAAGCAAAGTCATTGTGTTTGTTCTGGGGAGAAAAACTACCCAGTAATCATTCCGTTTACATATTACTAGAATAAAATTATTTTACCAAATATATTTTGCATTTTATTATTTCAATCATACCAGTAAAGATTTTAAAAGTGAGCAGTTAGTAGTATTTCAGACAGCTGGTTAATGAGCATGTGCACAAGATGCATGCAATGCACAGTGTTTGTTAACAAATACCCCAAGGTGGGAAGTCACCTGTCTGACTTGATGTACAGTGTGGTCCTCTTTTCTTCTCATACATGAAAGTAACAATACTTCCAGCTTGTGTTCAGTAATTTCTGCTAAATTGTCAAGAAACAAATTCTAATGCACTTACCAATGTACTTGTACTCACATTCACCCAAGGGAAGCAAATGAGAAAGGCCCTTTTTGACTCTACCAAACAAGAGTTATTTCACAGCAAGAAACATCATCAAATAAGGAGTTCTAATACAATGTTATTAACTGTCACATAATAACAGTTATTGTTACTGAGCAATTTTTTTACCTACTGCCTTTTATATAACATCCATCTGATCCTGTGTTTGCAACTTACCTTGAGCTGAAGGAGGTGGAATAATTACAAACCAGTTCTGTTTTACAAGAGAAAAGAGCAGCAGCAAAATTGCTAAGGTTAATGGCAAAAATTCTGCTGTTAAAAGTAAGGAAAGCAACCACAACAGCAAACAAAACCACCAAGCTCCAGATAGCATATGGGATAAGATAAATAAAAACTGAGTAACTAAAATATTAGTGAATTCTGTCTTCCTCTAATATGCCAGGTCTCAGGAAAATTCAGTCTCTCACAATAGTAGTGAACTTTTCTGAGGAGAAAAAGGAAAACAGATACGGAAGAAATTGTTGGAGTTTATTAACATCATTATTAACACAAATATGCATGTATAAAAATATATTATGCGTGTATAAAAATATATCTTACTAAAATTCATCAGAATTACTCCAGCAGTATATACTATTAGCAGATATTCAATACCAGTCCTCTTAATAGTTTTGTTTTTTTCATAAGTTAAAACCAAAATCCTTTATTATAGTTTTTAAGAGATTTGCTTCCTTCAGCTAAGTAATTTTTCTTCTGCTTCCCATCTGTGTGTCCTTATGGTCTTTGTTACTCAATTAGTGCAGAGGTCAAAGATCAGGATGAAAATTCAGCAGATGGAAATCCTTTTGCAAAGGATAGCTGTTCTCATCTAGCACAAAGTGGCTTCTGATTTCCAACCAATAGGATGCTTCTGTATCTGCCAGCAGTGAATGACACAGATCTGCTACTATTGCGCTGTAGGTTATATCTGAAGAGGGCACTGCAAAACAAAAAAATTCAATTTACACTTGATTTTCACAATAGCACCTAACATTCAAGTTCTACCTCCATGAAGCTCCACTGAATTACTGCAAGTGAAGCTCAACATCTGAACAGAAAATTAGCTTTTATTTTTAATTACTTTTTAAAAACAATGAGCTGAGCCTGTTTCTGATTAAACTGTTAACACCTGTGAATTACATAAAACACCTCAAGTCAAACAGGATGTATTGTGAAGCTTGTCTGAAACACAGCTCAGTGTTTCACATCATGAAAACATGCCAGCTCCTTCTAAAAGCTCCTAAGACATTCAATTTTGCACATAAGGAATCTATTTAGTTATTGAATATTTAGGTACATACCTATTATATAACTAAGTCGTAGTTATTCACAACCTCCCACCTCCTGTTGTTGCAACCTCTCCTGTGAAATTCTGAGTTTGTCAGACAGCCACTTTGATGTTGGTTGCTTAGTGGTTTTTTTTAAACTGTCAATGATTAAAAATTTTCCTTCCATTGTGAACTTTGCTGCCTGTTTCTATCACAAGTAATTCATGAATCAGTACCTACTGATCTCTTCAGCCAGTCTGCAGGAATATTGAGGAAGATTTTTTCCATCAACTCAGACACCACATGAACATAAATTTCATGTCCTTCATCTTCTACTGTCATCAAAGCAGGTCTAGATCAGAAAACAAAGTTCCATGAAAGTTAGCTGCTATGGTTTGTTTTTTATTGAAGGAAAAGTTTAGAAAGCACTACAACATCATACCAAGAAATAGAAAAGTGAGAAAATCTCCATGTACTCGTGTCAAATCTGTAGCACTGGAATCAGTTTGAGGAATAAATTAGGAAATGGCCTTAAACTGAGACAGGACACTCAGATTAGACACTAGAAGGAAATTTTTTACTGTTAGGATGGTCAGGATTGCCCATGGAGGTGGTGGAAGTGCAAAGCAGGGACATAAGCTTAGGTGTATCACCTGGAATTGTACCACCTGTATCAACATCACTCTGTATTAGCTGTCTTAATACATCACTTTATAGCCACATAATGCCAGGGTATAGCTCTTGCACTATGAAAAGTACCAAATGTTTTCACAAACCACAGAACAAACAAAAATACCTATTTGGAAATACTCCCAAGGTGATGCACTCTTACTAAATTGATCAGAAGAAAATTTCAGTGCAAAGATGTCAGGCGTGTCTCTGAAAATAATGGACATGTAAATTCTACATCTGGACGTGTTCCCACGCTGAGAATACAAACACTGGAAATCCTTATCATTTTTCTACCCTCTTTTGTACAGGAGCAAATTGAGGTCCTTCATGCCCACTGAGATTTTATAGCCTTATGAAAAACCGGCAGAACCTTTTCAGTTAAGGAAAAAACCTCTTTGCACTTAATCCTCCCTCACAGAAAAACAAATAGCACATAAAGATGCAAGACTATTTTGCTTAGATGAAAAATACTAAGTCACTACCTGATTAGATAAATAGGATATTTAAGTCCTAGTTCATTAAGTAATACTATTTAAGTTAATGATTCATTAAGCTCATTATGAAAGAGTTTAGAAAGAATTTGAGAAAAAATTTAGATTGAAAATTTACATATTCTAGAATTCTATCACGTCCATGGTTGTCTCAATAAACATTCTCTAGCTACGTCTTTCTAGTCACAATGAAAATTACATTTCAAAGCCCAAGATAAATGTGAGAATTGAACAGTTAGTTAATAAAGATGTACCTACATCAACTGGATCCACTTGGTTTATTTTCTCTAAGTGTGAATATATGTGTCTCACAGTGCCATCTGGTGATAACTCACTATCTCTGCTCTCCCAGAATGTTTATTGAAAACATTTGTCAATATTAATTCTGCACAGCTGAAACTGAACTAATCAGTTAAAAACATGGTTCTGCCTTCACATGATTTCAGATTTAGGCTGGAACAAGATTCTCAAGGAGTCTCCCTTTGGTCCTCAAGCTTCTACTCCACCTCAGCTTTATCTGACACAGTACTGGGTAAACATCATTCCTGCATGATAGTATTAATAGAAATTAAAAAGTTAGATTTAAACTAAGAATATCATGTATAAATAATGACAATATAATACACCAATTCAAGAACAACAAACTGAAAATTCATTAGAGAGACAGAGATTGCTAACCACACCTTTAACAAAGAATTTTAGATATGGGGGAAAATAAAAATGGAGAAAGTTTACCTCCCTAATAATACACATTACTTTATTTTGTTTACCTGTAGAATGTTTTTACTTTGCTGTATGGCAGACATCTAATACATTGCTTATAGATCATGTTCTCATCTGCCTCTAGTTCCAAAGCACATTTGGCACAACCTGAATATGTAATCATAGGCAGAGAAGCCAAAACACATTCCAGGGAAGTGTCAGCAGAGAAGATGAGTTGCTTGTACTGACCAGTGGAAATGGTAAATTTCAGTTCCAAGATATGGGCTTTCACTTGGACCACTCCTACAAAAACAATTCAAATATGAATTAAGTTTTATTTAGAACTGAAAGCAAAATCAATGGCTACAGCTGATTAAAAACCAAAATTGCTATCAAGAACTTTCTCAGTTTTTTCCCCCTTTGTTAACACATGCTCACACTTTTAGAGGTATTTTATTCAGTGAAAAATCTTGGTGACTAAATATCATTTTAAAACGTGTAGAACAACTACATTTTCAGGTACTATATCAGTAGATGCCACTATAGAAGGTGCCTGAATAAGAGATCAAAATTGTGCAAAGAATTTCCAAGTGATTTTCTTCCCACTGTTTCAAAGACACTGAAAAGCACAGCTTTAACAACTTAGCTTTTCACTATTTATATATCAACTAGAGTTAAATGCTGCAAGAACAGCTTCAATCACTTCCTAGAATTTAACACCACCCACAGCCATCTTCTAGGATTATCTGGAGAGGATGACTGTGTAAAATGTCTTCTTTGTCCTTTTGTAAGAAGTTTTCAATAGCAGTAGTTATTGAGAGTTCCAGTTTTTGAGAAACACTGATGAACTTCCAGTAATTAGTCACATCATTACTGGGCTGGCTGGTGTGGACAACAGAAGTCAGCATTTCCCTCTGTGCTCCAAAGCTGCCTTTGCCTGGCACACACCACATCTATCCCTCTGCTGGGCTCATGGAACAAAGGCTGCATTCAGTTTGGCCAAGAACAGGGCAGCAGCCTCCAGAAGAAATTCAGAACCAGACCTGGGCTACCTTAAAAAACAACCACCTTGCCTCATCAAGGGAGCATTATTTTGCCTACTTGTGCATGGCACAACAGACATGACAGAGCTATGGATAACATTTACCTGAGCATTTTTCATCCAGGAGTGCTGAGAGCCTTGTCAACTCCATGAGGGATGTCTGACTTTTCTGAAACTTTTCTTTAAATTCAACTGCCCTTTTATCATCATCAAACAAGCACTCACAGGATGACCATGGAGTAGTGTGCAGTTCCAGGTCGCCTGAGACAGAACTACACTGGACCAAAAGGTATTTGAAGGCCCATATGTGGTCTACAGAACAAAAAAAAGCAAACAGAAGAGTTTACTTTCTGTACTGCGGTTAATTTACAGAAAGACAAGGTCACTTAAAAGACTGAGAAACAAATCAGAAGACATTCTCATATAGCCAGCTCTGGCAACTTCCTTTTAAGTGTGATGACATGCAAGGTTCTTCCTTTCCCTATAAACTTTGCATGAGTTGTTTCCCATAACAGAAATTTCATTTCACCTCTACCAAATTCAGCTGTCACGGCAACTCAGCATTCTGAAAAAGAAGCCAGTTCTGAAATTTGTTGTCAGCACTAATGCTGGCAGTGTCTCAGAGAAAAAAAAAATCATCTTATTAATCAACTTCCATTTTTTAATATGTCCCTATTTTTTTCATCTTCTATCTCCACAATTATCAACTTAACATAAACCTAGCTGAACTTTTCTTAAAAGAATAAGACTAGGAAAAAATCAAAGTTTGGTAGTAGTCACTGCACAGTCTATGCAGTTTTTGCAAGAGATGCTTTTACTTAGTTACAGCTGGACTTGTTCTCAAGACCATCAGGATATAAAGCCTGACATGAGTAAAGTGAGTAGCAGAGAATGAAAAAAGGAGTAGGAAAACCCAGCAATTCATGCTACACCAGACAATAGTAAGGAAGAGCCAGCAAAACCGGTAACACAGTTAATACTCATGGATGTTTTTATAATTACTTAACCAGGCACTATACAAGTAAGTGCATCTTGTAAATAGATTCAAGTTTTTAAATATTTATGCCTTCTCAGTCTTCTGAAGGGCATTCAAATTCTGTGGCTGATGGCACTGCTTCTAAACAGAGGAGATGTTAGAATTAGCACAAAATACATTACCCCTCCAAGGGGAGTATTTAAAGGCTGAATGGATAAAGGTTACAGCTGAATATTAAAAGGCACTAACAGCATCACAAAACCTTTTCAGACCTACCCATAGCTACAAGGACCTTACCTTTTTTCCTCTGAAGCTGGGGGTACCAGGCAGCCCCTGCTCCCCACAGAACCATCCTATAGTGTTGATCTCTGTTCTGTTCTACTGTTAGAATAATTTTTCTTTGGCTGCCACCTCTGTAGCTGTACACAGATTCTGGTAAGAATTGAAAATACATTACTTCTACAGTAAAAAGCACACAAGCACACAAACCCCATGTGCCTCAGTATTACAGTGAAATCTTGGTGTTATCAGATTTTATGCTACAATTAAAAGCAAAGAAGAATACACCTCAAATTTCTTCTGGACAGAAAATAACCAGCTTTCTTCTGCAACATGAATCTAGTTTGAGGGAGTGCATAAAGTACATTAATTAACTTTTATCCATCTAAATACTCAGTAACTGGACAACTCCCTATGAAGCAGGAGGTATCTGAGCATCTTTCACCTCCCATTCATCCTGACTTATACTGAGTAGAAAGAAGTTGTACTCAATCTCTCAGCAACTGTTGTAATTAGAAGTTCCCATAACTTCTGTAGAATACAGTGGAAGAAACATTTCTCTAGAAGTTTTCACATAAAAGAAAACTATAGGCACAAGGTGTACAAGGCACACTAAAACTATTAGTAACAGTACATACAAATCTCTACACAGCTCTTATCCAGAACACTGCATGTTTGTTTCAGTTCCACACTAAAACTACAGCATTTTTCATAAATAATTCTTGAACAAGAACACCTGGATGGAATATCTAATTCCAAGATTTACTAGAGCAAATGATGAAGATTTTTATCTTCAAAATTCTGCATTTAAAACTGATGAACATGCTATTGATGATGTGGATAGAAATTTGTATCTTACTAGTCCAAGATGACAGTGCAATGAGATCAAATCTTTGTGCAAAGCTTGAAATCAAGCAGTGAGAAACATTTTGCCTTGCAAAATTACTATTTAAGTTTCACCTATGGCAGAAGTTGAAGTCCAGTGCATGAACTTACCTGTTAACACAGAAATATTGATAATTTTCAGGATTGAGTGCACCAAAGCATTGGGCTGGAGCTGATCTAGCTGCACATACTGAACATCATCCAGTCTCTGAACTTGTCTTTGTGGAATGTCTCTGAAGTGGGGAAATTCTGATGATAGGTATGCCAATAAGCCATGCAGAACACCATCATCCACTAGAGAATAAACTTACATGGAAAAAAGGCAAAGTCACACACTGCTTTTTATGCTTAGAAGTATAAAACTTGTAACTTGGAACATGTTTACACTGAAAAAATCAGAACAGTTTTAGAATAATTTTAAAGTTAGAAATTCCTGAGATAAATAACCCTTGATTTGAAATTAAACTGTACTTCAGGGTAGTATCAAGAGGAGGCAGATGAAGTTAAGCCAAGTGCAATACTTTAAAAGACACCAAAAAAATCCTGTATCATAGCTTGGTAAAAAGAAAGCTGGTTTTGGTCATTGACCTCAGAATCTGCCTTAAGAGCTGGCATCACAACACTGGACATCACAAAGACAGGAAAACAATGGTGATACTTCCACAGTATTTTCCCCTCAGTCTCCAACCCTCCTTTTATTTCCCTGAATGGATCTACTTACTCCATTTTGCAAAAAAGTTAATCCTCATGCAATCTCAGACATCACATGGGCAGGTCCTGGGATAACTGCTCTTTCCTAAACTAAACTAAATTTTTTTTTTTTTTTGAGTTCAGAGTGGTAGTCACCAAACTTTATCATGATCTCCACATGCCTATCTGATGCCATGTCCACATCTTGAGCTCAGTGTTCCTGTCACATTTTTCTATTGTGTTTTGGACCTCTCAGTTGCACACGTTTCTATTTTACCCTATGTGTGAGGCATTGCCAGCAAAATGGAGCACTTGAAATAGCTCTTTTATTGTGATTTTCATTGGCAACTTATGCAATACAATCTTACATTTTTCTGCATTGAGAGCTGAGCAGTTCCCCAGATTCAGTAACTGACTGGTAAATGTTGACTGAAGCATGACCTCTCCACACCAAGCGTTCTCATACATTATTATATCTGCAAGAAAAAAACAACTTTATCAACTCACATGTCAACAATACTGAAGTGTATAATATTTCTCTTGACTATATAACTGTCTTACATACAGATGTGTAAGGCACAGGGTATGAAAGAGAACACTTGGAAACACAGTGATTATTTTATTTTAATCTACCAACACCATTTACAAGGAGTTAGTAAAATTTTCTCATCAATTTGATATAATTCTTAAATTCATTAGCCTCCTAGCAGACACTGCTTAAGTCTGGTTTGTAGCAGCACTTGTACTTTCCAGGAACAACTGTTTAAAAACACTGACACCTTACAGAATGGCACTGACTCTCATGGCTGTGTCTGAGGGCAAACTCCCATGGAATAGTCAATGTTCCACTGGCAGGATGAATGAGAACTCAGTGATGTAAGTAAGCAACTTACAAATGCTTAGCCATAGTTCCAAATGACTTGTTACATTTATCTACTTTAAACAGGCATTTTTAAGATCCATATTTTAAAAAGGCAAACAAAAGAACTCTCACCTGTAAGCAGTACAATATCCCCAGGAAACACAGTGAGGGACCAAAATGCAGCATCACGCCACAGCACCACCTTTCTCTCAATTTCTGACTGGTCAGTAACAACAATTGTTGCCACAGGAACTTTACATGAAGATTTTGGTTTAGTCTTCTTCTGTATTTCTTTGATATGACAAGGATGTACAACTGCAACCAAAATATTGTACTTTTGATTTTTGCTGCAGCAATTTTTAAGTTGTGATAGTTTCTTTTGGAGTTTCTTGAACTCTGCCATCCTGTCTGGATCCACTCTCACCCCAGAACCAGGTGGAAAAGAATTCAGTTTAGCTCTCTTGGATTTCAGCTGTCTTCTAAATGCTGAGTGAGAAAGATGAAAGGAATCTTCATGCTTGCGGGGTCTTTTAGAAAAGTTCTTGTGAGAACAGCTCCCTTGAGAGCACAGCGTCCCAGAGCTCAATGGCTCTATAAGGATTTCATTTACAAGTTCCTCAGCAGGAACATGAAGTTCCTGAAGCTTTTCTGCATTTTCCTGAGCACTTTCTTCCTGTTTTATAGCTTTAATAGAAACATTTTCCCCATCATCCTCAGAACTGAAAAGTTCAAGCGAACTCGCATCCTCTTCCTCATACTCATTTTCAGTAACAGTAGTAGTACATGTTCCAACACCAGAATCACACTGGAAGTGATCATACTGTCCTTCTTCAGCTTTTTTGCCTGCTTCTATTTCTGATAGTTTTACAATTCTTTCCTGCATCTCATTCTGTGCAGAAACAGCCACTCGACTCAAAGTCACTACACTACGAAACTCAGTGTCTGCTGACACTGCAAAGCCTGCACAGTCATTTGGCTCTTTTGGCTTGGACTCCTGACCTTTTTGGAAAAGCACATCCATACCTTGACTCAGATGTTCATGATGCTCACTTCTGTGAGCTGCCTCAAGTCCCACAGACTGCAGGTGGATGCTGACCTGCTCAGTGCTGGCAACCATAGCAGAAATGTTGGTGCTGTCAACTTCTGAAGGACAGGTTTTTGTCTCAGTGAGCTCTGGGCAGCAGGCACCTGATGTCTTCTCTTGTCCAGCTGACTCTGCACAGCCCTGGGGCAGGTGCTGATCTGCAGCCTGATTTACATCTGCAATTCTGTCTTTGGGTTCCTCACAATCAGAGCAAGTTAAACCTGGGCTCTTTTTAGGCGCGCAGTTTAGCGCCACAGGGGCAGGAGCTGGCAAATCTTTTCCTTCTTTAGCCCTGGCCCTGCCCTGCTGAGCTCGGGCCCCGCTGGTGGGGACCCCCATGGGTGCGGAGCTCCCTGCCCGGGGCACGGAGGGGGCAGCGGCAGCGCGGGGCTCCGCAGGAACAGAGCCAGGGCTGCGGCACAACCAGCGCAGCTCCCTCCAGCGCTTACCAGCAGCGGCCCAGCTTGGCTCCAGCCCCGGGATGCTGGGCGCCCCCACAAAAACATGAATCTCAGCTCTTTGGGACATTTTTCACTGCTGTCTAAGTTTGACTTTAAATAATATGGTTTATACAATAAGCACAATAATAAATATCAGCAGATGCAAAAGAAAAAAAAATTTACTTTTTCTTTGCAATTTTAAAAACACCTAAAATTCATGGGAATATTTCATAGTTTAACTGGTAAAAACACTACTTAACTACTTAGAGCCTATAAAAACAGATATACAAAATCTAAAAAAGGGAATTTATTTTA
Organism: Zonotrichia albicollis; assembly: GCF_047830755.1. Taxonomy (NCBI): domain Eukaryota; kingdom Metazoa; phylum Chordata; class Aves; order Passeriformes; family Passerellidae; genus Zonotrichia; species Zonotrichia albicollis. The sequence goes on along the minus strand of NC_133825.1, from coordinate 24,460,248 downwards.
GAAATATTCAGCACCTATTTCTGTCAAATTTGCACAGAAAAATAAATTTACAGCAACACCTAGTTTCTGATTCTGATACATGAAAACACATTATAGTGAAGTTAAAATTAAATTTAATTATTGACCTATTTGTCTTCATTTACTATTGCTAATCAAACAGTCAAATGTGACTTCACTATTCAGTACTTGATCTTAACCCTTCTGAAATAAATGTAAGAAATCTTCACAGCACAGTTAGGAGATCATTTCATCTCCCAGAAAATTACAGTTTCAACTAAATTATTAAAACACTAGAGATATTTAAAATTAAAGTTTGCTAGAAATGCCATATTTTACATGCTGTTTTGGCATGAAACTACTGTTTCAGGCTATTACTGATAAATAAAAATTATTTAATAACCACTAAGAGGTCAGTAAAGCTTGAGCAGGTGATTTAGGATTTGCTTTAATTCATTTATGCAGTACCAAACTACTCAAGTAATTACTAGCTTTTCTAGCTAATTAAAAATAAGCCCACTTACACAGCACACAAAAAGAAGACCTTTGATTTTTAAAATATCTGCTGTATAATTATAATTTTAATATATGCAGAAACAGCTATGACTGTTCCTTACAATGCTGATAACAGCTCCTTGTTTTGGGTATGCTGTTGCTAACAGAAGTTGCTTCAATAGGCAATTCTGCAGATGTAGAGAACACCAGAAAAAATTCAAGAGCTAATCCAGCTGTAAATAGAAGAAAAAGACCATTGAAACAAATGCAGCATAGAAAAATAAGCAAATTTTTCATTTAGCACTAATTAAATTAGCAACCATTTTCCTAACAACCCCACTAGGGGTCAATAAATCTGCACATTCACAAGGCTCATTTTCACATGGAGAACCCATAAACACTCCAAAATAGTGATCTCTGGTACATGATTGCTGTCACTGGAAAAGCAATATGCATCACTAAAATTAGGGTAAAATACAAAGAAGCTACAAAACCCAATGACTAGTACTGGTCACTTTTATGCTCATAACCAAATAAATACCACTTAAAACACTGGAGTGTTCAAACTTCTGCAATTACACATTTAAATTTAGTTCCAGAAAATGGTAGCTTTTAAAAGTCAATGCCCAAAGCTGTGAAAGCTTTGAGTTCTATAAAGAATGGTAATATACAAATAACCAGAAGAACAGAATTTACAGTCAACACTAAAGTAGTGGATCAGGTAAGGGAAAGCTCAAGCAGTGGTAGTGAGGTTGAATCCCTAAAGAAGTGATGTTGATAAGTTTTGTAGAAAAAAGGCTACCAATACATAATGCAAAAAGCTCAGTAACAGGTCTGTGACAAACAGAAAATGTTACTATCAGTTCAAATGAACTTAGTAAATGTCGTTATATAGTAATTTATCAGCCCCTTATTTTAAGTATCACTTCTCTTTGGCTTGTTGACATGTTTAAAGGTTTAGAAGTTACAAAAAAATTCAGAAAGTTTTCCTTAATTTCCAGTTCTGTAACTTCTCTAAACTCAGGATTTGCTTTGCTGATCCCATTTTGCAGTGCCAGTACATTAAGGCCAGGTTGGATGGGGCCCTGAGCAACTTGGCCTAGTGAAACATGTCCATGGCACAGGGTCTGGAACTTGATGATTTTTAAGAGCCTTTCCAACCTGGGCTGTTCTATGATTCTCTGATCACACCAAAGGAATTGAATCTTGATGTTGTTTAATGAATGTTTGCAATTAAAATACAGTTTATATTTTCAAAACATAAATTACCTTAGGAATGGTAAATGACCTCTCCCAACTCTGATTCGTGTAATAGGTCCACTACTAATGACCTGTTCTGGCAATTTCCAAGGGACTTTTTGAGTCAAAGATGTCAAACTCCTTCCTGTTCCAGGAATCATCAGTACCTAAAATCATTCTGAGTCTGTAAATCAGAAAGAAAAAAAAAATAAAGTTTACCTAAATTCTCTGTGAGCAAAAGAACTGTTGCTTTGCTGCTTCAGAACAGAATTACTACCCACTTAAGGAGTTTTGTTAGTGAAGTTCCACACCTTGTTATAAATAAAAGTCTGAAAGAACAATTCACTTCAGATTTTAAAAGGTGAGCTAAAAACCTAACAATTATTTTAGAAAAATTCTACTGCCACAAAAAAAAATCCATTTTATACTGCAGTTAAATTATCAGTGGGCAGACAGTGGCTTAACTAACTACACAAAAGATAGCAAGAGCTAAAACTCATGAAGATACACCTGAAACCTGAATGCACATATCCATTATACCTGTTAATTATTACACCATTTCCTAATTTGTGGAAAGGTGCTCTATTCCTAGCAGCCAATGACAGCCAAGCTTTTTATCTCTGAAATGGTCAGAGTCTGATTGACGGGTCAATGATCTATTAAAAAACAGTAACTACATCAGCAAGTTTTGTATTTGCAAGGCACTGCAACTGAGGTTTAATATACAGAAATATATCATGCTACATAGTCTATTTCCTCCAATCTAAACAGTAAAACAGGAATTCTAAATTTAAAGGTTTTTAAACCAAACTGAGCAACAGATTGTTTATATCTAGTGATCTGTTGCACATAGAATAAAAGTAAAAACAGCTTTAAAAATTCTCTTCCCTCTAGAAATGTTCTGATGCTACGTACACAACCTTAAAGTATCCCTAAAATACCCTAAAAACACTCATCAATTTTATTCCATATTTTTCTATTCATTAATAGTATTTACTCACCATGATAATCATGAAGCATTATGCCAAGCTAATTTAAAAGGGTGACACAGGTTCAGCTTCCTATAATTCCTGAATATTCACAGTAGCCACATGCCTAATCTCCATTCTGAGAATTTACATCTAAATAGCCCCATCAAGTCTTTACTCAAGTCCTGTACCCTAAAAGTAAACCACACTAATTCAACCTCCAGTTAAGAGTTTCTTTATGTCAGCAACACACTACAAAGTTTCAAACTACAAATAAAATTCCAGAAACAAAAGACAGTAATGCATCAGAAGACAAAGAACTATACCAATATAAGGCAAAAGTGCACTTTCTCCTCTAGGAATGCTTAAGTTTTAGGAGACAAACAGTGTATTCTTTTACTTCCTGCTTTGATTTGCTGCAGCTTAATGATGAACATCCTAAATGGTAAGTGGTTCATGACTTGACCCCTAAAATTTGCAAAAAAACATTACAATTGTCCTTTACTTTATTACCAGCTTTTCAGCAGGTAAGTAATAAATACATAAAGTAGAATATTTCTTAAATTATAAATTTTAATTTCTATTGTGGACATTATCCTTCCTTATTCACATACTTCACTTTATACTCCTCCTACATGTAGTATAAAAAATTAAAGGATTGATTCATCTACCTTACAACAGAGGAAACTGAATTATTCATAGCCATCTTCAGAGTGTTCCTTTTCAGTTCAATTCAAGCTGCAGGGTTGTTTTTTCAACAACTTAATCCATGTGATTGTGGAGTAGAAAAGCTACTAGGAGAGTTGCCAACCAAAGGGAAACCAGAAAAACTTCTTGGTGCAGAATTCTGTTCACATCACAGGAAACTCTTCTGGCACTTTCACCATGCTGCTCAAATCTCCCTCCAAAACTCAATGTGATCTTTTTAAAAAGCCAGGGACTGCAGCTGTACAGCAACTTTGAAAGAAGACACAGCAAGCAGTGTAGTAACAGTTTCATACACTTAGAAACCGAAACAACTCTGGAATGGTGAGGAATGCATTACATGTTTGCTTGCAACTTGTGCAAGAAAAAGGGAGACCCTTCTGCCAACAACTCCTGCTGGCACTGCAAGTGAATCAATACACCAGCAACAGCACCTATCTACTAAATCAATAAGCTTGGTCCAAATACAGAATGAGAGGAACACAATGGCAAATAAAAACTGACAGCAGAACTCAAGCTAAGCACCTTGCAGCTGAAGCAAACTCACTGTGCCTCAGAGCAAGGGATGCATCATGTGGGTTCCAAAGAAGATGCTCTGTGCCAGTGAATGGCAGCTCAAGGATTACACGGATTGCAGCAGCCCAGGCTGGTGGCACCTCACAAGAATTCAAGGGAACACAGATGTGGGAGAACACAAACATACACATGCTCAACTGGGGAAATGAACAGAACAGGTCTTATTTCTGTCATCTGTTGTTTGGTGATTGTTACAAGCACCTTTTATCTGAATTTTCATCCAAGGTTTCAGGCAAAGACCGTAGTCCTGTCCATAACTGCCCTGCCTAACCAAATGCAGGTTAGGCAGGATGATCATTTGGATCACACAGTAACACTGTTAGCACGTGGAATATTGCACAGGGGCTGCTTCAACCACACCTAGTGGTATGGCAAGAACCCTGCTAGCTGATATCAAAATTACTGAAAATCACAAGCCTTCATTTGCATACAGCAGTATCTGTAATTAGTATAAAGTTACTTCTAAATGAGGTACTTAGGTTATTATTAACCAGAAAATAACTTCCATTAGTACCTACTATTGAAGCTACATAGCAGCATTCAGTATTTAGTTCTCCTCACTGGCTATTGCCAGAGGACCACAATACCATTTGGACTCAAGACAGGTACAGCTGGTTTACAGGTACACAAAACCTGTATTCAGCAATACCTAGCCATAAAACACGAGATATCTTTTTTCTTTTCCTTATTTGGAGCACTTTAAGTAACAAGATGATTTTTAGAAGAGAACACATATGGTATAGGTAACACAATAGAAACCTTCCTAAATACTCCTGCAGCAGCAGAAAAATAATTTAAACCAGAAATCAAGGTTCTAAGCAGTTCCATAGCCTAACACTGTAAAAAATGTTAAATTGAAATACTGAGGAAGAAAAGGCAAGTTGTTCTTCATAACTATTATTATACAAAAAGAAGGCAAGCAATCAAATGGCATTGCTATTGCTAATATTTAACGTGTACCGACTTGCCAGCAGAATCAGCCTGTGGTTTCTAAAGCTGTGCTCTAGAAGGAAAATATTTCCCTGGATATGAAATGAAGACATTCCTTCTGTAAATACAATCTTGGATCATAAAACAAAGGCATCTACTGAGCAGTTGCATCAGCCATTTTATTTTCCCATTATTATTTTTTGGAACCAAATGATGCAAAAATCTGAACACTAATTATAGATTTCCAATTCAGCCACTGAGATACCATCTTCATTGTGTTTGAAAATTGGAGTAAAGGTGGTAGGCTTTTGTGATTAACTTGATAATTCCTGCCTCAGAGCCTTTGTGCCTTTCAAGATGGCCTCTTAAGTAAATTTATTTATTGATTTTTGTTTTGCAATATACAAAACCATATAATTAAGGAGATATGAGCATCCAGTGGTTGCTACAAACAAAAGAAGTCAAAAGTTCTAGAGAACACTGACCTTTTGAGCAGAAAAGGAAGATAAAGGTAAAAGGTCAAAGATACACAAACGTGCCATGCACGTTTAGTTGAAGAACACTCATTCCCCAAACCCTTATTTTTGAGAACTATTTAAACAACTAAACTGCTATACCTTCTGTCAAGAAAGATATTGTTCCATATATTTCAGCATATGAAAATATTAGAATGGCATCATTGTGGCTTTTTTTAGAAAAACTATTTAGTTTGCAGAAAATTTTCCACAGGTATCATTACCAATGAAAATCTATGTTGGGACTGACAAACAGAGGTGGATAAAGCAATACAGGACCTAAGATGAAAGCAAGGTAACTGGTCAAAGAAACATCAGAACAGCCTGATCTCCATCAGATTAACTGCTGGTAGATTTCACTTATTAGGATCAGGAGATATATATTTATATATATATATAAAATATTTAAAATACAAAGCCACCAATATTATTTTCCCATCTTTACAAAAACCTTACTCAAAAAAGATGAAGTTTCATAATGAAAACCTGGATGCTGACTGCATGCTCATAGTAAAAAATGGGATATTGTCACTGTTTTGGACAACAGCCATAGGTAAGACTGTCCTGCTTTTGTGCTGTGGGAGACAGGGTGTTGAAAAGGTGTAATTCTTAAGTTTACCATGTAAAATAATCTATTTTATTTCCATGTAAGTAATCTACTAGTGCCAGGAAAATGTCTTTCACTCCCCACCACAAGGGGTTAAGTTAGCAATAGACCTGAGCAGAAGCTGCACTTCCTCTTGCCTTGAAGACAAGTGGGATACTTCTCATTTGTCAGCATCATGAAACAATTCAAGTTCACTGTCTGCCAACTGAAAAAATCAGTCACTCACTCCAAGAAGTCACACTGGAGCACACAAGTCATCACTACATCAAGTCATTTCCCAGGGCTGTTCAAAACTACAGCTGCCACACGAGCCCACAAGACACTTTTAGAGCAACAGCTCAATCATGACTTCATTCACTTCATCACTGGCTAGAGAGGACCCCTGCAGAGGAGCAAACACTTCACCTTGCTGCAAACATAAATGGCAGCAAGTACTTTTGTCAGGACTGAACCTATGGCACCAGAGCTATCTAACTCCCATGCCAAGCCACACTGTGCACATTTATCTGTGCCTCAAGTGTGCAGCTACACCCTCTATGTGGCATCATCAGGTTCAAAGGAGCTGGCAATCCAGTCCAATCAACAGCTGATCTCCTCAGTACTTCCATATCTGCCTTTACACATTTCTACAGAACCAGTGCCTCAACAGAAAAGTTCAAACACATGGTTTTGAGGTGAGCATTGTAATTAAAACAAAACTCTTGAGAGACATTAACTACATGTTAGTATGACAGTAATGACTTCTATATCCAAATCTAGAATTTCAGTTCTAGTAAAGGCAAAAGATTATGTTAATATTTCTCTTTTGCACACACCCCAAGAATACACTTCAGCTGTAAGTGAAAAGGATTTGCTCTTCTATCTGTAAGTCAAGAAGTTTAAGATTTTTTAAGAGATAAAGTTCCCTTAAGGAAACAACCTTCAGACTTGGGCCAAACTGTCCCTGTGCACTGGTGAAGAGCATTGCAAAGATCACTGATGGTTCACTGCCCACACTTGCTCCTTGTTGTGGCCACAGAAGGAACACACCTCCCACCTTCTCTGCACAACTGCAGGAACGTCAAACACTCTTCCGTGGCTATTCCAGTAAGTGTAAAGTTGTTAATTTACTGGGGCACTGCAGGAAGACAGGACAAAAAATTCAGATCATTTTAAGTGAGTGAGAACTACAGTGAATCATCTGGAAACAAAGTTTTCAAGTCTTCTGGCATTTATTTAGGAAAAAAAATAAGTTATGATAACTAATGAAAATTAGCATTAGCTTTTTAATATATAAGCCTTTACATTTCAATGGTTTAGATGGATGTTAGTTTAGCAAACTGGTTAAGCTTTAACAGGGAACAGGTGACACTGAGTAACTATCAACATAGCTGACTGAGCCAAAGGTGCCTTTTAGATGCAAATTTCCTTATTTCAAGAGGTAGCTTTTCTCTCAGACTAAGGACAGCAATGCACTTTGATTATTTATTAAAAGTAATTTGACTTTTGATTATACTTCAAAAAATTGTAGATCACAATTTCTATCCTACTGTGCTCCAAAAAGTTAAAGGAAATCATCACAATTCAACAAAATGTGAATGAAGTGCACTAATTAAATGCCAGAAACACTGATGTGGCCTGTACCCTTTTCCATGGTAATTCAGTTGTCTGAAAACACCTCAAGAACAATCAAAAAACTCAAGGTATGATGTAACAAATCATCCTGGGTCTCCCTCTACTGTTCCAAGCCATAGTGTGTAGCAGCAGGGCACAGCTGCATAACCCCTGGTAAAAACCTTCGTGTACCTTTGCTCTCACTCAAAGCACATCATTTTCTTCACTGTTTTTGTTCGAGGCAATACCTCAATTATTATCTGTACTGTGCTATTGTTGCTGTGTACCTTCACTCAGCTGCCTTTGATTCAGTAACTTTTATAAATGGTTTTATTACTTGCAGTACTACATAGTTGTGCCTCTGAAATTTTAAGTTGTTTAACTTCCAAAGCTCCTGAAGCATGAACAGCTGAGGATGGAAACTAAAGATTTATCTATTTATTCATTTGTCTTCTTGCAGAAGCTGCTCCAATCTGAAGCAAAACTATAAATGGATTCTTTCTGCAATATAATGCAAAGAGAGTAGAGATCATAAAGAAATGGCCACCTCATAGTTTAACACCTTCTGTATTGGAACTGCAATCCTCTTGGCAAATGCAATTCTTTCTGTCTGCCAGGTGTTGCAAGTTCTATACTTGATTTTCACTAGAATAGAAACAACAGGACTGATGTACACAAGGCCAATACTGGCTACTAGTATATTAGCATATTCTTTATCCAGAAAACCATGTGAGCTGCTATACAAAGCTAAAATCACAAAAATCTTCAAAACATTTTTTGAAAAACACTAGCAGGAAGTTTTCACATAGAATAGAAGCGACAGTGCCAATGTTAGAAATCCATCTTTTTAACAGGAGCTCTATTTAATGCCCCAACCCACAAATGAGTTTGGCACTAAGGTGGCTCTGAAGAGTGTCCAGTGACCCACCCTTACACCATGCCAAGTGACATCACCTACAGAAGGACAGCTACTGCTCCGTGTGACTTGTGGTGCTTCAGTGCCCCATACATGCACCTGAATTGTACATTCTGCAAAAACACCAGAGAGGAAAATCAGAGGTGAAGAAACACAGGGAATTTGCAATCCATTCCATATTGAAGTACTCTTTGTATCCAGCTAATGATTTGAGTGACTCCAGGTTTAATTTGCTTGTGTTAGGAAGCACATGGAATATAAGTGAACAGCCTTTGGTATTATTGAGCATATGACAGTAAATACATATTGGTTTTCCTTCCAATAAATTTCACATTAAAAGTTGTTTATGTGAGCTTACTTTAAAAGACTTGAAAATTAGCAGATAAAGCAGAAAACCCAAAAAGCTATTACACTAAACATGTGACCCATTATCTTTCTCTAGAGATTAGTAATCTTTACAACAGACCAGAGATACAGGAATTCAGAAAGCAGTACAGTTTGTCCTACCTTGGCTAATGCTCCGAATTACCTGACATTGCATTCCAAGAACTACAGCTACATTAACATTACATTTTATATTAATCTTTATCTTGCAGGTCAAACTAACATATCATCTAAATGAGTGCCCGTTTAGGAGCCACGTGCTAATAAAAAACATTAAGTGAGGTATGGCAACAGTTCATGCAAAACATTATGAAACATTGGAGCAGAAGAAAAATTTGAGAAAAATAAATGACATAAAACTAAACCACTAAGACATCATCTTTGTCAGCACAAATCTAAAAAGCAGCAAATGGAGATTTAGTTTATATGATGGAAACCAAATTAAAAAATAATTGAAGGCATGTTTTCAAAAATAAAGAGAGCATTCATTCAGTAAATACAAGGTATTCAGAGACAAGTGAGAATCAAAATATTAACAAACTTCTCTCAACAGGAACTTCATGACATTAGAATATATAAACAATAGATTATGAACTTCAGCTGCCAACAGAAAAACCATGCAGAAAACTGAACAGTCTGATCAGAGTGAGAAAAAAATTAGTAAATGGTGGGTATGGATGGAAAGTTTCACAAAATGAGCAAGTGCAACCACTTGATTTGATGAAGCTGAAAAGAAAAACATCCAAAATGTTCACTAAAATGGAATTCCTCATTAAAAATGCAAATACAGAAGAGGGAAGAGGTAAGCTAATAAGAATTAAGAACTGTGCAATCATAGTACATAGTTTTTCAGTCCCTCATACATTATGATGTTACCTGTCACTTCTTCCTCTATATGGCAAACAATAAGTTTTACTTTCCAGCTCCGAAGGAAGTAAAGATTCCAACCCCACATGGGAAGCAGCTGTCAAGTCCCTTTACCTATGCTCATCCCTTTGCCTGGGGAAACACAGTGTTCAAAAAACAAGCACTCACATTTTACATCCAGGGAAGTTTAAAGGATAAAGTTCTGATCCTGGAAGCTGCTCTATGCAGTTCCCCTCTCCAGGCAGCTCTGAAGTGCCAAACTGTTCAGTGGGCATCTCAGCTTTCCCTGGAGCATGCAAACAGGGAGAAGGAAGCTGTCCATCAGCAGCATTCTCCACTGCTTAGCACTGCAAAGCCACTGGCACTGTACTGCTGGACACAACAGTGCTGACATGCAAAGCTTTTCCTCTTCAAACAGAGCCCAGCTCCTTAAGACTTTGAGTATAGAAAAAGTGAAAGCCCCTTAAAAATGTCTTGACTCACATTCACCTTTCAAGAATGAAAATTTCACTCTTGCAGCCAACATCAGTATTTTAGAAAGATGTGGGGAAACTTCACCCAAATAGGTCAAACTCTATTCTTTCAAATTCTCAATAGCTCATCTTCTATAAATCAAAATACAGTTTAGCAGGGACTGAAGCTGTTCCAATGTAGAGGTTATCTGCGCTTTTCCACATTACACTGGTGTTCCAGAGCCATGACAGAAATTTGCCACCATGCTTCACATTAATAAGAGCACTCATGATACTTGAAGAGTAGCTCCAGCCCATTATTCTAAAACTTAAGTAGTGACTTCTCAGCTCAGGAACTGGATGTCAAGAGCAGAAAGCTTGCCACTGATCTTTGGGATCAGTACTGCTTTCCCAGCATTGATGCAATAAGGGCTTTGAGCCTATTGAAAGTGTCACACCTGGAAGTCAGAGCTCTGCCTCCTGGGGCTCCTCTGCTGGACACAGGAAGGGCAGGAACAGCCCAACTGCAAAGTCTGGATTCCCCAGAGCTCCTTTGGAATTAGCAATCCATGCAGTTAGGGAGCTAATAAAGTCACCTTCCTCCATCTTATCTCAATTTTATGCTCTTTTACAATCTAGAGTGGGAAAACAAAAACAAGTCTAAGTTCAAGAAACTACACTGCTTTAAACAAGCTGATCTGACATTCTCAGCAAAAAAAGCACAATCATATCTACACTGGCACATTCCCAAAGAACTCACACCAATCTCAGTATTTCTTTTCTTTGCTTGTTGAGTAATTCCACCTTACTTAGCATTTCAGAAATTTTTCTAACCAAATGCAACCACAGGTCAAATTATATTACCTGCTCTTCACCTGCCATCATGCAATTTGCTGGATGAAGTTTTGCTGAAAGACTGACTTCTTTTCAGACATATTAAGCATACAGTGTGGAAACAACTGAAATGAAATCTGCTGGCAGAACAGAAATGTAATGCATTTGACAACTATTCCTTTTCTCCAAACTGACCCATTAAAGCAGCTTATGGATGAAGCCATGGTTAGTCCTTGTTAATCCAAGAAAACTTCTGCTCATTCCTCTAATACTAATTTCTCTGGATGCTTTTAATTCAACAGAACCTGCAAAAGCTTACATAATTTCTATTTTTCATCATCTTCAACATAAAATTAATGAACAGCAGCTCCACTAGATCTCACTACTTCTGTTCCTAGGCATGAGTCAAATGAATATGCTCTGAAAATGATAAACATTCACGACAAGAAGTATTTTACTTATCACTTTGGAAATTCAAATTTCTTGAAGAAAATCAAGTCTGATAGGAAAGAAGCTGTATGAGTTTAACAGAAAAGCAAATTTCAGGAGTTTCTCTTCAAGAATACATTCTGCCCATACTCCTTAACTTCTGGCCTATATCAATTCAGGTATGAGGACCTTACAAGTTTGTACAACCAGCTCAGTTCCAACAATGCTCAGTGTATTTGTCCTCCCCATATTTTTAAGGTGTGGGGAATAGATTATCATCTGTTTTGTTTTTTTTTTTTTTTTTTTTTTTTATAAATGGGAACTGAGGCAATGAAAGGTTTATTTGCTTGCACAGTCCATGGAACCACGTGTAGAACTCTGAGTGAATCTCACACATTCATACCTTAAACATTGCACTGCCATTCCCCAGTGCATAATCCTTCACCTTTTTGATAAGATACACAACCACCCTTTTCACCTCAGCTTTTCACCCTACCTCTTGAGATCTTAACAGTCATCATCCCTGATTATATGATTTCTATATCTACAATTCTCTCTTCCTGCAATATGAGATTTATTGTCCTCCTCTGCTTTTATTCCTTACTTGAGCTCTCAGGTGCTGGTTTACAAGCACAAAATAATCAAATGTTTCAAAGTCAGGATTAACACAGGGCATCTGATATAACTATTTTTTTTTGTTTAGTTCCTGAACCTCATACACTCTTAGAAGGAAGTTCTCTCTTATCTTATATTGTTCAGAACTCACCCACACAATCACCTTCCTCCACTTTAGTTTTCAAAATGTTAAGAATTACTTTAAGTCCTGAGGCAGTGCCCTATATTCTGTATTCTAGTGTGACTTTGGGACTCTGGGAGAAAAAAGATGAGTGTTTTGCCACATAACAGACTTTTTTCTTTAAGTTAACAGGCCCATTAACTTCTTTAACTTACATAACCTTCACTGAATTAGCCATCTAATAAACAAGAATAAATTGCACCTAAAACTGAGTAACATTAATGGACTTGCACTCAAGCATGAGTTCAGTGTGGGTGAGGGGTGAAGTATTTAGGGAGAGAACAGTGAAGGAGAGTGGCTTCCAACTCCACCCCTCACCTACTCATCTATTACTTTGAGGTTTTTGGTCACATAAGGAAGAAGCTCAATTTCTGCTTAGGCAGCCCAATGTTACATTGATGTAAAGCCACAATGAGAATGCAGCCTTAAAACCTGAGGTGAACATCTCAGCATCCTCTGTTCAAGAAAGCTGAACCATCTAAAGGCATCCATGACTTAAATGCCATTCAGTGCTCCTTTACTAAAGAACAACAGCAGGCTTACGTGAAAGCTGATGAGACAAAAGAAACCAGGATAAGATTTTATGGTGATTTGAACTCATTTAGTCAGAAGACCACAATATTGTAGCCCTTCTGAAACCAGAAAATCTCTTACTAATGACATGCAGGGACCCTACCTTTCCAGTACTTCAAAATAAGCTTAATTTCAACCTAATGGCTTTCAAAGGAAAAAACCAGAAGAGATGAAGTAGAACAGGTAAGTTAGTCATTACCTTGCCAATATTTGCAAGATTAGACAGTAAATAATAATCACAAAAAACTCCATACAGTGTTTTCAAAAATTGTTCAAGTGTGCTCAAGGAGGGACAATTTCATTAAAACAGAAATATTTCCTTTTCTGACCTATTTTCTCATTCTGAGATTGCTCTGGGATGAGCTATCCAACAGTGATTTTGTGCTGGATGTCTACATGCAGTGGGCACCATGAAGAATCCTGAGGTCTGTGAAAGATGACCAAGAAAAGATATCACATATACACTTTTACATCTAGCATAACCAGCTATTTCTTCCCCTCCAAGAAATCCATGTGTTGAAAAATACCAGCCAATGTGCTCCTGGAGTTTGCTGATAATACCAATTTCAATTATACCAACAAACTTGAATGGTAATTGTTCATGCTTTGTATCTGGCTTCACCCACCAACACATTTCACAGAAGATTTAAGCATCCAAATATATTTTAACAATCTTGATTTCCACAGCCACTCTTCCAAAGTGAAAGAGGCTAAAGTTGATTTTGCTAATAGAAATGCAAACAAAAGCACTACAGGAGACTAGTATTCTCTAGTTCATAAGAGCTTTAATGTTTGTTATTTAAACAACACACATTACATTTATGTCAACAACTTCTGACTATGAATTGAGTATTAAGCCAAGAAAAAACTGGTTTGCAGCCTCTGATGCTTTGATTCCAGGCTAGAAAGATTTTGGGTATAATTTTCAGCCAGACAGCCAAGGACACCAAGAGTTGCAAAAAAGATCCATTTCAATTGTAGATGTTACTTTCAAACAATTCTTATTTCACTCCTGGCAAACCACTTTCTACTGATATTTGCTGTGTTAAATGAAGTAGACAGGAATTTTCTAAAAAACAATTTCCAGGAAATAAACTGACTAAAGTACTTAATTTCCCCCCTAACCTTATTTAAGAGAACAAAGCTGGCATGCTCACAATGCATCTGTGGAAGATTTATGCCTGTGCATCTATCAGCTTTCCCATGACCAGCTTTTTCATCAGCTAATTTCAAACACACTTAACAGCAAGATGAGAATCACAAATATTTCAGGATTGGGTAACTGTACCATGCCCTCTTTTGTCTTTTCAATTAGAAATGAGGGAATAGCAATCAAAAGCTAGAGATTATGGCCCAATGACACAAAGCAGCTGCTTACACAGATTCTCACTGATACGGGAATTGAGAAAGGAGAAGCCTTCCCACTGACCCACAAAAGCCTCTCTCACCAATGGCCCATGATGGGAAGGTCACTGAAATCAGATTAATTGGTCACTGACTTCAGCAAGCTTTGGGTCAGACCTGCTGCCTCCAGAGAGTTCCTTCTTGTCCTACTCAGCTGGAAACAAGAAGTGATGTTCCAGGGATCAGAGTCCCTACAAAGCACATTCAATGTTTATCAGTTAGATTATCTGGCAACACTCATTATCATTATAGTGCCAGTAGCAGTGCCAAGACATGGCACTGAGAATTGCTGAGTATCCACAGACTGCCTGAGCAAGAGATGAGGGATCAGCTCCTGGATACATGAAGAGCTTTTTATATCTGCTCTGTCATAGAGCTGACGGAATCAGCTGGCAACATCAGTCATCATGCACAGCAACTACATAAACAGATGGAGACAAAGTTTTTAAAGCTAACCAACATGAGCACAACCACTTTTTGTGGCAATTAGAAATATTTACTCATGAGGTACTTATCATAATTTATTCAATATTTTGATTTCTGCAGCAGAATTATTAAGAAGTTAGACGCTCAGAAAACTGCTCTGTACCACTTATTGGGGATTTTCCCAAGTACATTTCACTCACAAATTAGGAATCCATGTCAAACTCACATCCTAAATAATGGGCTAATAGATCTGTTACCAGAACTTCTGGAAACGTAAAGAAAAACAAAGTCTTATGTTTGATTAAATAATACATTTAAATATTCTTTTGCTCAGCCACAGATTATTTTTGTAGCAATGCCTCAAGTAAAAAAATCAAGACTCACTCTAGCCTAATCCCTACTAGGCTAAACCTAGAACTTCCTAATTCACTTGCACAATTTTGAGTTTCACTCCCTACTTTTACAGTGCTATAGACAAGCAAAAACATTACTATTTACAGGCTAAGAAAACTACAGCAACTTATTACTTGAACTTAGCAGTCAGGAAAAACTTCAATTTAATGCAAAGTAATTATTAAACAATCAGATCACAGGTACCTAAGAATCTCATTAATAAGACAAAGTATTGAAAGGTTTAAAGCCCTTATCTCAAATGGAAATAATCTGAATACCTTTTCTCCAATTTTGCAACATTGCAGAAAGCACATCTCAAATTTGCAACATGTGCAAATTAACTTCTGCATCCTGCCTGGAAAACCACCAAATTCAGGTTCTTTTTTCTCAAGGCAAAAGGAGTAAATGAAGAAACCTGCAAGTCTGCTCTCCAGATCAGCTATGGCTCAACACAGCTGAAGCTATTTATAGAGGAAAGGCTCTAAACCAGTAGATCTCAGTACTGGTATCTCATGCTATCACTAAAAAGGCTTTTACTAAGCTCTGGTAAACAGATGACTGAAATGAAGATTTCTAGTCAAGTGTTCATCTGGTCAAAGTGCTCATATAGGCAGTCCCAAAGTAATGGAATCTTCTGGATTCACCTGGGGCAGCATCTCCCAGGGACAGCCCTCCAGCAACAGCAAAGGCAGAAAACTGCTCCACACATCCCAGCTCATTCCTGTCACATCACCTACTGGCTAGGCATAGAAAGGGAGGAAGATAATCAAGGAATATGGCACTTAGACTACAACAATTAATTCACAAATTTGGAATTAAAATTAAGATCAGATTACATTAATTATTCCTTAGACCCTTTAATCTGTGGTATATTTGTTGCATGTAAAAATACACCTTTGAAAGCACAAATGCTGTACCAGCATTACCTCCCATTACTTTGAAGACTGAATGCTGGTACATTCTCTTGCAGATAAAGAAATTGCCACGTCTGTTTTCGAATCCTATGCCAAAACCACTTAGACATGAAGTTTTTACTTTAAAGCATTGCAAAGGTGGAAAATAAAACTCATGAACCTGAGAACATTTCAAGTTAAAGAGCTGGAAAATATTTTGATTTCTATTTGGTACTATTTCAGTACATTTCCCACAACAGGCAGACAAGTCCCATGCAGGATTTCTGTGAAGTCCCACACATTTGCTGCTCATCTTCATGGTCTCCATTTACCACAAACACACAGGATTTTAGCCAAGAGGTGTGTGAACAGCACCACACTCACCACTCCTGTCAGATTCACATCCTGCCAGTCACCAGCAACTATTATGCAACTGTCCAGAGATCTGTTGACTCTGCAGAGGCTGAACAGTTTCTGCAGCAGTTTGGGGTAAGAAAATAACCCCAGCTCTCACCTATTTATTTACACTACCAAGGTCTACATAAAGCAGCACAGTATAACATATAAGCTCAAGAAAAAAAAAAGAAAAATGGGCTTTTATTTTTGCAGTTTCTGGTGCAATGAGGAAGGGAAGCATAAATGCTCATATAGGCAATTCAAAGGCAAACAACTTGCTTCAATTTTTACTTGGAATTTATCTCAAGCAATTCTTTAAGCAAAGGCACTTTGCTTAAACTGTCAAGTGCAATAATGTGGTATGGCTCACAACTTAAAATGAAATTTTCTGAAACAAAATTCTGTAATTCCATCTGCAGTTACTTCAAAAGCAATTTGACTTCTCAGAAGAGAGTTTACCACAGAAAGGAATTGGTCTCTGTACAGATCCACCTTCCTCCTGAGTGTGCTAACAGAGGCTCAAACTCTGCACTTGGAGGCAGCCCCAGGGTTACTCTGGCTGTGAAGGGCTCAGGCAGACAAGGGCAGAGTTACCCAGAGCCCTGGCAGGATCCCTCATGTGCAGCTTCTCTGCTCCTCCTCAACTGGGAACAGGACTGCCATGGGAGCTGGGAACAGCCACTCCAGTTTCTGAGGGAATTCAGCACCAGCACACCCTGGCAATGGTTTCACCCAAATAGCTAAATAGTACTTCAAATAATAAATTAATTAAAGCAGGAAGTATTTGATTCTTGTCTTAGATCCCTTTCCTCAATAAAATTTTAGAATCCAACACAGAAAATTACTCCACTTGCTATGAAATTGCTAATACACACCTTACAACAGTAGATTGCTTTAGGAAGCCACAACACAGTGTTCGGTATTGTTCTTATCTATAATGAAAATAATCTGTTAAAATTTATATATAAGATATTTTAAAAGCAGCTTACAAGAAATTAAATCAAGTTGTTTGTCTCCCTGAGCTATATTTCACAGATTTTAAATAGAAACTGATACCTGTCCTGTACACACAGTTGAAAATGATCTTGCTGCAAAGTCCATAAATAATAGACACTTCCAATTACACAGGTATTGAGTTTTCTCTACTTATCTCTCTCCTCAGAGCTAGTCCTAAGACCAAAACTTCATATGAAATTAATGAAGTTAGTGAAACTCCTGATTGTGAGGACAAAAATCTTATAATCTTTATCTTTTAGAACATGGGTTGGACTCGATGATCTTAAAGGTCTCTTCCAACCTAGAAATTCTGTGATTCTGTGCTTCTTCTCACCCACCCTAGCGATTTTGTTTTTACTGAGGCTACTCAAATGTGAATCTTCCCATGGCACCCCATATGGTATATGAGAGTAAAGAAGATACAGTGCCTCTTTTATTATTGCAATTATACCTTTCATGCTTGCCTGAACTCATTCTGAAGCATGCCCTTTTTCATTTCTTCTGGCAAACTCATTTGATTCAACTGCTCAGTGCCCAGCACATAAGAATTCTGGAATGGGGGACACAGACAGTGTTGTAACTCCTGCCTCCAGAAAGGACTTGAATCAAACAGAAATTTGGTACAGACCTGCTGAGTTTGGTAAACTGCACACACTATTTCAGTCAAAATCCATGCCAAATAAAACTCCCCAGTTATCTTATCTCCTACCATGTTTAAAGACTAAGAAATCTAACATGCTGATCTAGTTATTCTCAGCATCCAACACACAGCTTGTTAAATATTTTGCCGAGTTCCAGTCTTGTTTAGAAAGGAGGGTAGCTATGGTACAGCCATTGCTTCAAACACAGCTGTGTGACTGAGCCTCTGGAGAGACCCACGTGGCTCCCACATTGTCCTGTCCCATGCTCAGCCTCAAATGCATCCACAAAGGTGTGCTGCAAACAGGCTGGCACTGCAAGCAGCTGAGAATTGAGTGTGCTCCTAAATCAGAGAGAACACAGCTGAAAGCAGCACAGGAGCAAAGCACATTAACCTCAACTTCTACACGCTTGAGCAAACTGGCTAATCACATTTCTCATTTAACCTCTGTGCTCCTGCAATGATATTCCAACCTACAGAACAAGGTGGAAATAATTACCTGATAAGGACTAATTGCCACAATCTCAAAGCTGATACAACCACTGAGAACACTGCAGTTCTGTGAACTAAAAATTAACACCAAAATAGCAGTTCTCCATAAACCACCTATACTATGGACAGAAAACCAAACCAGTGAGCTTGTTTCTGAAGCCCTGTGTGAACATCCGAAGAACAAACTGGCCTGAGAACCAGCTCCTTTCTTGATTTTTTCCCCCCATATCACTAACAAGGATCTTTGTTCTCCAAACTACAATTATAAACCATCTTCATTACAGATAAAAACCAGATAAAAGTTAAGGACCTTATTAGTGGTCCTCAAGAGGACTTCTTCAGATTGTCAGGACAGAGAGCAACATGAAATCAAGATAAAAATATAGCATCAATAGCCTGAAGAGTTTATGTGAGTTAAAGAATCTGTGACTAATCTCCCTGCTGACAAATACACACAAAAGTTAAATTACTTTCCCACAAGCCTTGTAGCACAGCCCACAGTGGTTAGAGAGATTCCCACAGCGATAAAGGAACTTCCTGGTTATTCCAGGTTTAGGGGCATTGGTCTCCCACAAGCCCAAAAAGAAAAAAATGGCCTCTGTATTTTCCAATTAGCAGCCCAAACTAAAAGAAAACGAACAAGCCACCTAAGTCTTCTAAAATAAATCCAGTGTAGTACAGCACACACTGTCTCTCATGCTCTGAAAGCAGACCTTACACAGTTTAAAGCAATATTCTTAAGAGATGCTGCCTGAACTACATTTAAAAAATGGACTTGAATGGCCCAAGAGCCAGCAAAACAAAAACCAGTCGAGCAGATAAAGTAGATAAATCTCAAGGTCTTTTCCAACCTCAGTGATCTAACGGTTCTGTGAGAGCAGCCATGTTAACACCTTTACTCGAAGCCTCTGTCCCCTCACGCAGGGCAGTCACTGAACACCCGTGGAAGAGCGGGGTTCTCCCACAGGCGCCTTTCCTTCCCCGGGAGCCCGAGCGCTGTGTGCGAGCGCGCCCTCACTCGCGCTAACAGAGGCCTCGTTTGTCACGCGGCTGAGGGCGGCACGTGAAGGCAGCCCGGCCCGGGCTCTCCGCGGGCAGCAGCGCAGCCAACCGGCGCAGGGCCCCGCGGCCCGGGCGCTTGGCAGCGGCTGCGCTCCCGGTGGGGCGGGCAGCGGGCCCGGCCTCACGGAAAAGGAACGGGAAGGGGAAGGGGCGGCGCGGCGGGCGCGCACTACGCAGGCGCGGCCCGGCCCCGCCCGCCGCGCCCCCTCCCCTCCGCGAATCCCGCCGGGGGCGGCGCGGGGCGCGGGGCGCAGGCGCGCTCGGAAGGCGCGGAGAGCTCCCGCCCCCCGCGGGCGCGCCGCCCCCCCTGCAGCCCGCGTTTAAAGGCGGCGGCGGCGGCGCCCGGCCCCCGGCCCCTCCTGTGACAGCGGCTACACCGCTCCGATCCTCGCTTCTGGCGGCCGCCGCCATGTACCGCTACTTGGGGGAGCTGCTGGCGTCCCGCCTGGCCGCCGGCTCGGTGCTGGCGGGCTCGGAGCCGGGCGGGCCGGCGGCGGCGGCCGGAGGGGCAGTGGTGGCGGCGGCGTGGGGCGGCGGCCGGTGTCCGCGGCGGCACTACTGCGAGGCGGCGAAGAAAGAGGACGACCCCAACTTCTTCAAGATGGTGGAGGGGTTCTTCGATCGCGGCGCCAGCATCGTGGAGGACAAGCTGGTGGAGGGGCTGCGCACCCGCGAGGGCTTGGAGGAGCGGCGCCACCGCGTCCGCGGCATCCTCCGCATCATCAAGCCCTGCAACCATGTGCTCAGCGTTACCTTCCCCATCAAGCGCGACAATGGCGAGTGGGAGGTGATCGAGGGCTACCGGGCGCAGCACAGCCAGCACCGCACGCCCTGCAAGGGAGGTGAGAGCCGCCGCCTCGCCGGGCCCGCCGAGGGCCGGGCCGCCCCGCCCCGCCGTGCCCCCGACCAGCCCCCCCTGTCCCGCCGTGCCTGTGCCCGCCCGGCCAGCCGGGGCAGCTCGCTGTGCCAGCCCTGGTATCCGATACCCGAGCAGAGGCAGGCGCAGGGCGGCTCCTCCTCAGCCCTCCGCTGAGGCGCTCCGCTGTCCCGGCCCCGCGGGTGACCCCGGGCCAGCCCCCGGGCCGGCTGTCACGGCCGCCGGTCGGGCCTTCTCCGCTCCCACCGCCTCGCCGGCCCTAGGCATGGCGAGGAGATCCCCGCCTGATTTTAACTCAGACCTCCATAGTGTTTGTAGGGAAAGCGGGGAGCTCCATGCTAGAAGTGCTTGCTCGAGTCGAGTCGAACCGCTGTCACTCAGCCGGCTGTGTTCGCGAAAAGCTAGTGCTCGCACAGAAAACATCCCTAGAGGAAAATAACAAGTTTTAATAACAAGCTAACTGTGTTTCCAGTTACCGGCTGGATACATAGTTAGGCAAAAGTGATTTTTCTGGATGTGGCTAGCTCTAGGTAGGGGAGACATGCTGAGTGACCCGGAGGGTGAATCCCACTGGAGCTGAGCAGAGCTGGGCTCTCATGGGATTGACCGTGATCTCAGAGGAATCAGACTCCCTTCTAGTCTGGGATAGATGGCATTTCCTTGAAAAACAAATACAGATGTCCTTCAGCATAACTTACTCAGGAGCTCTGATCTTTGTGGACATTTGAATATTGGAAACCATGTCAGGTCTGTGACTCAAACCAGAGCTTCTGTAGTCTGTAAACACGTGTATTTTTTTCAGTGTACATTAGCTTTATAGTAAATAATGATGGCTACAGAAACCACACAATTTCTTATAAATGAAGTCATCTAACTTCAAGTCTAGATTAGGAAGGATGTTCTTAGGTAAATGTGTTTGTGAGAATCAGTTCAGCTGGTATATATATGACATGAGGATTTCTCTCTGCAGCACAAATAGTGTGTCCTGTTAATGTGATTCCTAACATTCCAAAATCAAATATCTAGTGAGTGTCCTGTAACATGCTAAATTCTTACCCAAAAGAGGCCAACTCAACTTTTGGTTGTTTACTTGAAGCAAGAATTAGCATGAGACTCCAGCCAGCATGGGCGTGGCTGAAGTTCACTCTGTGTAAATCTACTGTTCTATACCATTGCTAGAATTTCTTTTAAAATACTGATGGATATCACATTGCTGTTGTATTTCTGCCTCAGTTAAGTTACTCTTTGCTGCTGCTTACAAAAAGTCCTTTGCTGTTCACTCTGTGTTGCTCTTAGATCCTGCTTGCATAACAAAATGCAGTCCAGTGGCAAATGAAGTAATAAAATAATATATTATACCTTCTGATATTTCACATTAGTACTGCTCATAAGTGAAGGAACTAATGTTTACCAACAAATAATTATAAAATGCATTGTACATGAACAAACCTCACGAACTGGGTGATTGGTCACTGTTCTGATGCCTACATTTCTAAATCCTCACCAGAATTTCATGATTTTCAGTGGCATTTGTTATGCCTGTCTGCACTCACACTGAAGCAAACACTGGAGCACTTACAGGCAATTGAAAATGACAGCACAAGAAAGTAGGAAGTCTCAGTAGTTTGTCCTTTGCTTCTTGTGCTGCTGCCCACCCACTCTGAATTTAGGGAAGGAATTGCAAATGATATTTCCTTTCCATTCTTAAGGACAGAGATCATTAATGGATTTCACCTTCTACTGCTCTCTAGGAATTTGCTCACTATCAGGTGACAGATCTGAATTGGTAGTAAATTTAAATGGGAGGCATGATAAGCAAAGATCAATTGCTTGAAACCGGATATGAAAAAGGTAAGGGGAAGTAGAACATTTGTACTTCTATGACAAGGGAGTGGTAGAGATATTTCTGCATTTATAGTGCACTTGATCCACCTGAAATGCAACAACAACTTGAGCTTTTGGGGATTTTCGAACTAGAATCCTAGTACAGTTCACAGGAATAAAAGCACAAAGTCCAATGAAACACAACTCCATATAACAGAATGAAATGGGGAGACTTGCTGAAGTGAGTGTCCCACACACTGTGGACCCCAGAGGCCAATGCAAGTAATTTGCACCATCAAGAAACAGCAAGGGACATAAGGCCCCCTTCTAAAAGAAGGGGTGAGTTGACAAGTGGAAGGCTTGCAAAGACGTTGGGAGGAACACAGCACATCTTTTCACATGCAGAATTGTGACCTTTAACTTTGTGCTTCCTGAAAAGTAAAATTTGGTAAAGCAAGGTTACTTATTTGGCCTTTTTTCTTTGGTGTGTGTGTGTATTTGGTACTCAGAAAGAAATGGTGTTTAGTTACTGCTAGGTGATTGCAAGTAAGTGGGGATGCTTTGTCATGTCTGTTGTTCTTTCAAGGAGCATTGTGCTTTAAAAGCTCATCTCTTAGATTTCTTGATGTTTACATAAACTGAAGGATAAGAGATGCTGGTTAGAGAATATTAAATACTGTTCTGTATGCAGATTAAGCAAATGATCAAAGTACACTCTAAGATTCAAGCAGGAAATGCAGGAGTACAAAAGTTTTTAGGTCTTTTAAAGGCTGTCCTCCTTTAATTGTTACTAATTTTTTCAGTACATTCACACCAAAATACTTCATTAGCAGTTGAGTCTTCTGTATGCCTTTCTGTTTATAAAGGCATTTACAGATTTAACCATGAACTAATGAAGAATTTATACTGCAAATCAGATTTTAAAATCTTGATTTAAGTGCCCTAAACTTGGAGGCAGCTTAATTACTCAAAGAAATGTCTAAATAAACATTTTAATTATATGTACTTTAGCAGCACCTTCTTATTTCTACTAAATGTTTGTAGTTAACAGTATAACATTTAGATGATCCTTCTGTCAGAGGTATCTTCAATTGCTTTGCCTGTTCATTCTCTTCTGGAGTGAAACCTCAATCCCCATTTAGTGGTCCAGCCCAAATGTGAAAACTGCCAGAACCTAAATGCAAGATTTATCTTTATAAATCTCACATGTGCATGCAAATGATACCTGCTGGTAGAAACCAGCAGTTCCTTGGCTAGTAGTCATTCCATACCTGTTCTGTGCTGGCTTCTCTTTTGTCTGCAAAGTAGAAATATCTCAGTAAAGAAAATGCCATGAGAGGACTGCTTTGAAAATACAGCTCCTGAGTGGATGGATGACTGTAGCCTACACAGCTGCATGAAGGCAAATCCAAGATCAGTCTTACATTTTTTGTATAGGCAAACTTCTACACCTTGGTGAGAAACCTGACTGTCGTATTTCTATTCAAGAAGCACAATGCTCTTAATACTCTAATTCTAACAATCAAAAGTATTGTTAATAAAATTGGGAAGTTATTTAAAGGCTTTTCCTACTTTACTCTCTCCCCTCAAAGCACATGTAAGAACTCAAGTCAGTTTGGTTGTGTTGAATATAGCTGTCACTACATAGCAGTGCAAGTGATTCTTCATCAGGTGAAGGAAAGTGCTTTTCTGGAAGAGAAGCATGAGGTACTGAAACATGCTGTCTTTTCAGTTTACAACTTTTGGTGGTTTTCAACCTTATTGAGAGAACTCAGAAATAACACTGGTTGAATCTTGTGGTGCTTACCTATTTAATTGTTGTAGAAGTTAATCCTTAATTCTGCTTTGGGGGTTGCAAACTTTTGCAAGTTGAGAGAAGGTGGTGATTCTTTTCCTTAGCAGCGCTTCTCTGCTGTACTTTAGCAATCTTTACAGAACCATCATGAATATCCCCATTAAAGTGCTAGGTCTTGCAGTATGTCCAGCACGCAAATCCAGGTTTTAAGGACTCCATTTTCTGCAATGAAACTGTTTACTACAAAGGAATTATCAGTTAGATGCCTCCTCAGCCCACTGAGAATATGGAATAAGCAGTTTTCTTGTGTGTTGGAACTCATGTTGCTTGTGCTCCAAATGTATTTATGCAACTGGACTGGTGCTGCCTGGTAGGTGGAGTAATGCTGTGGGTCACATCACTCTTTCCTTTGCTGGTGTGGTGACTTGCATGCCAGTGGCCAGTACTAACAGGAAACCACAGCTGCTCTCTTCACTGCACTCACTGACAGCTGCCTAAAGAAGTAAAACAAACCAAGTAGGGTACGGGAAATGAGATGTCTGAATACAGATGACTGTTGGAAAGTACTCTGGCAGTTCCTACTTAAAATAATAAATTCTTCTAAATAATGTCAGCAGGTTCTGTGAAAGGTGTAGAACTGGATACTTTTTATGTGGTTGCTGATGGCTATTTATCATTAATTGGTCAGTTTCAGAAAACAAAATGAACTTACCGAATTTTTACCTGCTTAGTAGTATGGAAGGGATTCTGTGTTTGTTAGGCAGCATTTATTATGGGAATTATGCTGTGAAGTAGTTTCAAAGCTTTTTCAAGCCTTTCCATGTTAACCAACTGTCCAACAGGTCTGTTATAAATGAAACCAAATGAATCAGAGCCAGAAACAGCCTAACTTGTTTGTGCTCACCCAAATTGCTGTAGCCAAGTCCCAGCTGCTTCCTCAGTTCAGAAAGGCTTTAAAACCATCCTTAGCTCTGGACTAGATTTAGTAGAACTTTCATTTACAGAGAAATTTTGAAAGCTTCGTCAAACATTACTTCTGATTTCACTCTTTTATGTGAAGACAAATGAGTCTTACTTTATTTGTTCAGTTGACTTGGAGGTGAATGAATTTGATTTCCTGTGTGAATGAATTTGATTTCCAGCTGCCTTGGCTGGTTAGTGGAAGGAGGAGCTATTCTGCACTACAAAACTTTCCTGTTGTCTGCTCTTGGCTGCATTTATTCTACCTATCAGGATTTATCCTTCTCACTTGGCTCAGGAGTTCATATTAGTGAGGTTCTTACTGCATAAGGTGACTTTTATTCATGCCAGCCTTGCTGCAGTTTTCCAATTGCAGAGGTCCAAGGCTGGCACTGATCTCAGTGCCCAGTCACAAAATAGTCTCTGTTGCAAACATTATTGTGGTTAAAACAGTGTACATACCTGATGATGGAAACCTCACTTGCAAAAGAAAAACCTGTACATGCAGGACTTGGACCAGTCCACCATTATTTATTCCTTTTCTAAGAGGGTGAGGAGTAGTGATATAAGGTATCTTGGAACCAGCAAAGCTGTTTATCTTGGGGTTGAATTAGTGGCTTTGATTTTTTTAAATCATGCCTGGGTGAAAGTTAAGAGCTTTGCTTTTGATCCAGGGTATTTTGAGTAAGAGATGGAAATGTACCCTATGGACCAGATGGAACTATAACATGGACCATCTGCAACCTGAAATAAACCTTGGGAACTGATCTAACTCCAAAGGAGCAGGAGAGGTTTTTTTTGGGAAAAAAAGGTAATTAGCCTAATGGTGATAACACTTCAGTGTTATAGCTAAAGCTTACCCGAGTGCCTTACTTTCATAGAATCATTAAGACTGGAAAATACCTCTAACATTGAGTCCAACCTTTGACCAATTTTCAAAGGTTTCTATTCTCTTATTGTAGCTTATCTAACTTCACAATTAGTGCAACAGTGGATATACATTTAAATTGCAAACGAATAAAAAGGAATGTATATCTTGTCTTTTAATATGCTAGTGATAATGTGAACCATATCAGGTTTTTGTTTTTACCTTTGATATTCTTGTAAGAGGCTGTGCCTTGCTCTTTTGGCTGTGAATCTTAGTCTCAGCTTTTTCATATAATCAGCTCATACTGTTGGTGCAGTAGCCAGCTTTGTCCTTGATCTTAAATAGTTGTTTTCCCTTGCTACTGTTGGCTCTTTGTCTATTTATAGAGAGATCATACCTCTCTCAGCATTGGGCTTTCTGCATAAACACGTGTTGGGGAGAGGAATCTCCTGTGTGATAGCCTCCCTCCTGTTCTCTGGGTGATCCTAGCAAACACTTTTTTGTTGCATGAATTGCAACAGCTCCATCTTGTTAGAAATCAGACTCTTAGGAAGAGCATGGAATTTGCCTGCCTTGTGTCAGCACTGTGGTGGCTTCTTGCTTTGTGGCTCCTATGGCATTTGGACCAGCCAGGGCCAACTTGTGTGTTATTTCCCCCTCTGCACACACCACCCTGCACGTGGTAATAATAATATCTATGTGGAAGCAGTTTACTGTATCTCCCTGTTTTTGTCCTTCTTCCTACAGTGTTGAGTGCACTTTAATGATGATCTAATCCTTTAGGTGGGGCTGAGGTAGTTCTGTAGGTGAGAGACTTTACTTCATAGCCAGATTCCAAGTGCATAAATTCATGTCCTATTTGCTTGCTTGGTAGTGCACTAGATTTGCCATATTCACATTTAATACACCAAGTGTTACCAATGCACCAGAGGTAGTTCTAGAATTGAGAAAATTCTTGGCTTTTCTCAGCATAGATTTAAATAAACATACATGTTCAAGCATATTTCAATGCAGCATATTAAAAACATATAATAAGTGGTATACTGAAGTATTCTGGCTGGCTGAATACCTTATAGTCATTTTATACATACTGGTGCTTAAAGCAGAATGGGGGGTGTCTCTATAGGGGAATGTCTGTCCTACCCCAGCTTTGTAGCTGGCTACTGCTGTGTAGGAAGAGATAAATATTTTTATCTCTTCTCTTGGCAGTTAGTGAATTGAATTTAGGAATTAGTGGTTCTTGTTGCTGATTGGTGTACAGTGTTCTTGTTTTCCAGTAGTGAATTACTCATCTTGCTTTGTTAGGTTTATCTGGAATTTCTTTGTCTTCAATAATTACAAATTGGTCACTGAGCTGTTTACCACACTTTTCAAATGGTTAAATAAGGCTCAGCAGTTTCCTTCTTGGGAAGGTTGAATTGTTTTTCTGAATCTAGAAAAATGGTTGAATTGTTGAAGGTTGAATTGTTTTTCTGAATCTAGTATGTGTTCTGAAAGGGTTTAAGAATTACTTAGATGATATGTCCCTACTGAGTTAAGTTACAGTGAAGATGAGTTTGCTGGTAGTACAATCACAATTGCACTTGTTTACTAACCAAACATGAAAATATACACAATGCAGAGTTAAAACATTAAGGAACTAAGGCACTGCAGTAAGTGCTGGGGCTGATGTATGGATTTTGCAGAATCCATAGGTGAGCATCTCTACTGAAGCTCCTTCAGACTGTGGGCTTAAAGGAAAGCCTTTGGACTGTGTCAGGCAAGCTGCTAACCCCCAGAGCTGCTGCAGAATCCAGTGCTGCTAACTGGGAGATGAACATGCCTGTAGTGAGTCCTAGGAACTTCCAGAGGAGATGAGGACATCTGTGTTGCTGACTGTGTGTGGCTAGTGCAGGATAGCTGCTGCTCTGGAAGGTTTCTTTTGATGAGCAAGCACTTTGCAAAGAGAGGTGAGCAGAACAAATTAACAGGAATTGTCATCTGTAAAGGACCCAAATTACTTCCAAAGTTCACAAGAACATGACAACCAGAAAAAAACACTGAAGTCAAAGCAGGACAAAACCCTTGGTTAGATATTAATAGTTTAGGCTAAGATGCAAATGTGTTCCAGGTTCTGGGGAACTCGAGAGACTTGCTAAGATTTACAAGATACTTAGAACAGAAGGAGTAGTTTACCAAGTGTTTTGCTTTGAACTGTTGCTATGGCAACTGTTGAAGGTTTTTTTGAGACTTTGAATACCTCGTGCTCGTTTGTAGCAAGGACACATGTAGGTACTACCATTTAGGATCACTGCACAAGAAGTGCAGAAAATAGTGACACGGAGGTCCCTAAATAGATTTGTAGGCGTACTAGAAAGGCAGTAGTCATCCTTGAAAAGGATGACTACTGTACACCACATTTGCTAAGGAAGCATAATAAACACACTTAACATCACAGAACATACTGAACTCTGTACAATGTAAAATCTAGTAGGATGTATAAACAATTTTCTTGGAAATCAAGGTCTTTGTTATGCGTATATTAGTACACCCCTTGCTACAAAATGATGAAATGATTAAAATTATAACTAACTGCTGTTACTACAGAATCCAAAGTAGCCTTGTTGATAAAGACTGCTTTGATGTGAAGCAGTAACTGAATGAGCTATAATATCTCCATAATACAGATCATAAAAAAGAAGTTTTAAAAACATAGACACTGCCGTGTAGTGATAAAGGCTTCTATTCATACTGACCAATACTAAAAAATTATATGAAAACTTATTTCCTCATTTAGAAGCCTTTGTGCATAGAAAAACAAAGTCACTCTTAGCATACTGTTTGACTTCTTGGGGCGTGGTAAGGAAAGAGAATTCTCAACTGGAACAAGAATTCATGTTTTCCAATGAAAAGTATTTTCCATGGTCATGAGTCATACTGTAACTTGAGGCTTTCTTCAAACTATTTTTTTGAAGTTTGCTATAAAAGTCACAAGTTTCCAGACACTTACTGAGTGGGACTTGCCAGAGTTTAAAAAAATTGTAATCTGGCTACCTAACAGTGACTTTGTTTGCTTTTATGTGGTGAGAACCTTAAAAAAACCCCAAAAAACCAAACCCAGTATTTTATCTGTGTATATGGTCCATTTTTAGACTTAGGCTATTGAATGCCTAGTAACACTGCCAAAAGATGCCACACAAATGCGTGGCAATACTCCTGCCAAATTAGGAACCTGTCAAACTAAATTTCAATGATGTCCAAATAGAACAGAAATTAAATAAGTCTTTTATCTTTATGCATCTGCTTGCAGATGGAATGTACAGCATTCTCAGATCCCTGCTTCTCATCAGTCTTAACAGCTTAGCACAAATAACTTCCCTGTCAAGAGGTGGCCCTCCTATAGAGTAATTACAATTCCTGGACAACAGTCACTGGCTGAATTGTGAAAATGAATTAAGTGTTAGCACATCTTAAATGTTGTGTGCTCCTGCCAGGGAAGGGAAAAATTCATCACACCTGTCAGAGAACTTGGGTTCACATCCTGAACTTCACTTATTGAAAGATTTTACCACATAAACTAGAGAAGAGTGACCAGTAAAGTCAGCAAACTCTCAGAACTGACTAGTCTTCCACTTACAAAGATAAAGCCAGCAGTCAAGCCATTTTAATTACAACTGTTTAAAAGCTTGGAAAAGGAGTTAAATCTTATTCTGAAGTACAAAGTTGTCCAGAAAAGAATGGTTTTGACCTCAAGTCCAAAAGTTTCCTGTGTTCTGGTGTGTGTACATGGCTGACAGGCAGCTCAGTTGAAAGCCTGTCAGTACTTTGTTAGTTTTGGGGCTTTTTCCCTATTTACCTTCATATGAAGACTTCACATTTATTACGTCAAAGTTTGTGGTAATACAAGGAACTGGAGATCTAACTGTTCTACATGCGCTGGAGTAAATATGTGCACCAGCACTTCCAGTTAAAGTGCTGCTTGTTTACCTCTTCAGATCCTATCTTCTGTAGGATTTGCAGAAGAAGCTTCCCTCCCTTTTTGTATTTTGCTTCTCTCTTTAAACTGTTCAAGATAACTATCCCAAAGTATATAATTTCCTTACTGCTTTTCATATATCAATAAACAACATTTTGTGTGCCTGCAGGAGTACATTTATAGCAAAACTGCTTTGTATACACAGCTTGGAAGTTTCAATAGGTAAATGGGTTGAATAAATACACAGCAATCTAGTTCACCTGGGGGGTGGAGGGGCAGAGTTCACTTTTGGTCGACATAGGCTGTGACTCCAAAGTTGGCTGGCTTGAGCAACACTCAGATGAGACCTGTTCCCAGAGTACCTGCTCAGCCAAGAGGGAAAGGCTTCCCCAGGCAGGACAGCCAGTGCCATAGGTAGTGCTCACTCTTGCTCAGAGCTTGACAGGAGGACAACTGCTCCTCTGAAGAGTCAGAGGAAGACATATCAAAAAACCCCAACACATTAATATTCTAACTTTGACTGGTCTTTTGGGCTCTGATAAGTTCTACTTAAATTTTGTATATTACTTCCCATGAGAAGGTGATTGAAAGCTCAGACATCAACTCCTTGCAGCTATCTAAGTCAGAAACTACTTAGTTTGCTTTTGGAGAGCACCCTTCCCCCATATACACAATAAATTTAAATTCTGTTCTGCAGAGGCATTGAACTTCCTTTTACTGATTGAACTCGCATAAGAAAGCAGCACTTGGCCCTCAGCTTTATTTGAGCAGCACTTAGTTCCTTTGAAACTGGGATTGCTTCCAGAGCATTCAGGAATGGCTTTCATAGCAGCACAGTGCTTTAGTTTGGATAATGTATGCTGGCCTTTTTTCACTCCTGAGAACCTGAATATGGTCTTCTCTTTACATAATAGGAAATTTGTGGTGCCATGTTCTGGCATCCAAAGGACACTCTGTGCCTGCTACAAACCACCGTGCAACTTGGCAGAACCTACAGCCAAAGATTTGGGGAGTAAAGATGGGAATAAGAAATTATTCATGGCTCTGTTGTATACTTGGTTAAGTAGGAGAAACTTGGATAGAAACAAACATACAGCTGTAGGACCCTTTTTGTTGTGGCCACATGACTTTGGGCACATGTTGATCTTAAACATCATATTTAAACTTCTCTAGTTCTCTGCATCTGCTTTGTCAGTTTGGTTAAATATTTCCTACTCTGTAGCTACCTTCAGATACATGAATCTTAACTTTGGCTTCAATAAATGTATTGAATTTTTCCATTTTTCAAAAGACTGGTAAGAGTCAGGCAGGTGAAAGATCTTACCTTTGTGTAACCATTTTTTTACTCAGCTTTGAGCTGCCTTGAATGCTGAGCTCACTCATTGTGCATCTGAGCTGCTGCCAGCACACAACAAATTGAATTTGCATTTGTACCATGTGTTAGCACACACTTGCAGCCCTGCTGAGTGACTTTGAGCAGGGAATGCAGGTGTGGGCTGGCTTCCATGTGGGAGTGTGGATGTGGGATGGGTGGCCTTGTCTCACAAGCTCACTGGTGTAGGACTATTACCTCAAATGGTTTTGAAAAAATCAAAACTAGCAGAGTGGTTTGTCACTTTTTGTTCTGTGGTTGTGCCTAGCAGCCAGGACCTTGAAGCCAAGGCTTAGAACTTAACAGGAGCTTGTATTACTCCATCAAAAATATCTTGATTATAACCTGTACTGGCAAGTTATGTTCAGGAACAAAGTTAATCTTGTATATACAATGAATGAAGTCCAAAGTTAAAGATCTTGGGAATGCTGAAGAGCTTTATCAGCCTCTGGAAAACTCTGCTCTTAGCTACCCGTCAGCTTGATTCATCTTCATCACAAGCAATATTCACTTTTTTTCCCTAAGGCTGAGTGCTGCCATTAAGCTGCTTCACAGAAAATTACTGCAGTTGTGAATTTCTGCTACATAAAAGATAAACATTTAAATAGGGGAACAGGGTCTTGTTCTTCATCTCTTAGAGTAAATAAGTTGATAAACAGCCCACTTGCGTGCTAAAGATTTTTGGTGTGGATTAACCCTTCCCAATTTGTAAACACTTCTGAAGGTGTTTAGTGAATTCGTATTTTTTCTCATGTGTCTTTGCAGGTATCCGTTACAGTATGGACGTTAGTGTGGATGAAGTGAAAGCCTTAGCATCTCTCATGACATACAAATGTGCTGTGGTTGGTAAGTGTTCGTTTTCCAAGCAAGATTTCAATCTTCAGTTTCAATCAGTACTGATGTAATCACATAGAAAAACCAAACATGTAAAGGATTAAAATGAATTTCAGACTCTGATCTCTAATTTAAATCTATAGGCAAGGTGGGAAAATCTATAGTGACTAAAATAATAATAATATATATTCCCTCTCCTGTCACTGAAAATACTTAAATAAGGTTGCATTTTCATTTGAAAAGTCCAGATTCTGCTAACTACCCTCTCCCATAGAAAGAACTACATATTGAACTAATATTCAAGTATGACAAACTTGGATTAGTAGGGGACTAATTTTAGGGGGAACAGATGGAAGCTGTAAAGGATTCAGGCAGGGGAGCTATGGAGAGCAAAGGATAAAATTCCTTTATGGATTATAAAGAAGTATAACTTGTACACAGCTACTAAATTGTAGAGAAGTTTGGAGAGAATCTGCTTATTATGTGTAAGAAAAGAAAATACTTTCCCCTAATATATATAGGTGTGCTTAGGACTCCCAAAGTAAACTTTTTCAGCTAAACCAGTAAAATATAAAAGGTAAAACTTATTATTTCTACAAGTGCCAAGTACAAGAGATATTTAAGCATAGAAAATTTAAATAATGAACTTTTAAAGACAATTTTCAAAGTGCCTTGAAAGATCTCCCATTTTTATAAGAGTACCTAGATCAGATTATAGCTTACACTTCAGAAGCCATAAATGCAGCAAAACCAAAATCACCACTAAAATCAAAGATATAATTACACATCTTTCTCACGTGTTCTGCCTTTGTTGTTGAAAAAGTAAAATGATTTTCCTTTGCATTCTTGTAGATGTGCCATTTGGTGGGGCAAAGGCTGGTGTCAAGATCAATCCCAAGAACTACACAGTAAGCCTCATCATAGATAAAAATCTGGGTATCTGCAATACTGAAGCCAGCCAGTAAAAAAAGCTCTTCTAAGGGCATTATTGACCACTTAAACCCTCCTGCCACTTCTGCCTCTGTAAAGGTTCAGTACAGCCTGTGCATGCAATAGGTAGCAAAGGAATTTTAAAAGGTCTGTGTTTCAGAGGTGGAATACTTCAATTACTTAATTTATTTTTTCTGAAAATCAGGAGACTACAAATAATTTGGAACCTGGAATTTTTTTAAAGTTGATACTGTTAGTAAAAGCTTAAATTAAGTTACTCTTAAAAAAAAAAAAAGTTAATTTTGTTTTGTTTATTTTGACTAATAGTTTTATGCTCCATTAAACCATTCTATGCAGTGTTCCAGTGTGAATAATAACTAACTTGGCTTATAAAAGGTTTACTGCAGGCTTGCCTTCTTGCCCTAATTAAAACAACTTGTACAGAAAGGAATACTAGAATACATAACAGATATTTTAAGCTGAAAGCTCCTGTAAGGATTTGTGTCAAGTCATTTGGCTGTGTTGATTACACAAGTGGCAGGGTCAGCTCTTGCTGTTGCTGGTTGTAAATCGCTCACACAGGATATCAGATTTGTTTGCTGGAAATCTCTGCTATGGACGCAGGTGGTTCTTCCTGTGCCATGCTCCCAATTTGTCATGGATCAGAATGTACAGAAAGAAATTCCAATGTTTCTTGTGCTGCCCTTGTGCTGCCTGAGTACCAACGGTCTGCTAGGGAGTGGCATATAAATTATATAAATTATGAATCATCCTTTCTCCTAAAAGAAGAGGGCGTTGGCTTATGCTTGGGCTAAGTTTGAGCAAATACTCATAAGCACTAATGATTTCTTCTGATATTTATTGCATTTTCTCTACAGGACAATGAATTGGAGAAGATCACAAGAAGGTTTACCATGGAGCTGGCAAAAAAGGGCTTTATTGGTATGTTGGGCAGCTTTACTATTCAAATTTAGGAATCTGATTTGTTGTGCGTTGGCAGTGTCTGTTAAATTATATCCCTAAGTAACAGTATTTTTGAGAGCTGTAAGCAATTTGGATACAGAACTTTCAGCAAGAACCACAAAGAGTTGAGTCATTGCATCCTAGTGCATTTTAAAGGGAACTGTCTTAACTTTTTCTGCTGGCTGTTGTAGCTATGAGAAGCCACAAAAGCTGAGGTCACAGTATTCAAAATGAATCACATTTCTCTCAGAGTTAGATCATAAAATGGTGACCATATTTGTTGCAGTTTTAGTCTCTAATAGCAAGCTCTTCACTGTTACTGTTTCCTGTAGTCTCAGTTGGGGCTTTTGGCAGGTATCTGAGGAAAGAGAGGAAGGAAATAGAAGATCCACCCCAGCAAAAGTTGATGGCTTCACCCATGGCAACCAGAGGCTGCAAGGGAAGCGTAGGCAAGAGGCATAGGAGCCTGTTGTAACAGAACCTCAGCTTCTGTAATGTCAGTAGGGCTTTATTCACACTCAGCCCTGAGCTGTTCTGGTAGCTTTGCTGCCTGGACATCTCCTCTGCAGAAAGCTGACCATTACCAGCTCAACTTTTAATTGAAAGGAGCAGCTTTACCCAGAGAAGGTTCTTACTCAAATGAATAATGAGGCATGTAACTAGTTAGAGGTCTGTCATGTATTCCTGATATCTAACTGCCTTGGAATGTCTATCCTTTAATCTGCATTTTCTTGCTCTTTCAGCCAGAGTGTTTGCTGCTCTTCCAGACAGAGCATTTATCATCTAAATTAAGCTCCTTTATAAACACACTTACTGATGTTACATGTGACTGTGGTTTTACTATGCACAATGCAAGCTACAGTGATAATTAGTTCTGTGACAATTAAAATGGTTTGATAAAATTATCTTCCTTTTTGTCTCTCTGGTTGGTGCTACACAACTTTCACAAACCTTTTAAAAATACTTAGAAATATTGTTGGGGCAGAGTTGTATATAATATCCGGATTAGCAGGTTTCTATGATCTTAAATAGTCTGGGGGAAATAGTATTTTTAGCTATCTAAAAGAAGCCGATTTTTTTTTTAATTTCAACAGATGTGTGAGACTTCTTTTAAAGGTTTATTTCATCAAAAAAGAGAAATGAAACTTTTCTTGAAGTAAGCAGTAAAATCAAATGCATGTACTACAGTGCAGTGACTAGGCACAGCCTACCTTCAATATTTAACCTCACCCAGGAACAGAAAGGAAATTCTTATGCAGAAGAATCCAATCAATATCACAGTACATAGAAATTATACCCACACAGCACCCTCCCTGCAAAAAAACCCCAAACTACTCATCTTATTGAGCAAGTGGCCTTTGCCTTTTATCAGATGGCTTATGTAAAGTTGGGGGTTTTGATAATATTGTACAAAGGTGTGATACAGCATCTAAAACTGCACTGGATCCAGAAGAATGTGTTGCTTGTATAGTAAACTGAGGATTAAACAGGAAAACACTTCTCTCTTAAGGCCTGCAGTTCCCAAGGGGATAGTGATTGACAATAACTATTTCTGTTGCATCCTTAAGAGCTTTTTTCACTGTTGCCAACAGGACCTGGTGTGGATGTTCCTGCCCCTGATATGAGCACGGGGGAGAGGGAGATGTCCTGGATTGCTGACACCTATGCCAGTACCATAGGACACTATGTAAGTCTTGTGCAGAGGCTTTCAAGCAGAAAAGCTGCCTGATCATATCAATTTGTTTACTTACTTGATCTGAAAATATTCTTACAAACTGTGACAGCCTCAGTGGTGTGAGGATTTTAGGGTACAGCAAAGGAAAAATAGCTTTAAGGATAATATTCTTCTAGCCTTAAAAGAACCTTCTCTGATACAATACTGATTGCAATTGTTCAACAAAAGAAAATACACTGTTTTTAAAGGTATATAGTCTAAAATTGGTTTCTAT
This sequence comes from Zonotrichia albicollis, assembly GCF_047830755.1. NCBI lineage: Eukaryota > Metazoa > Chordata > Aves > Passeriformes > Passerellidae > Zonotrichia > Zonotrichia albicollis. The sequence continues at coordinate 24,424,343 of NC_133825.1, read as the reverse complement.
TTCTGTAATTGTCCTCTGTTTTTCATTGGTTCTGTAATTAGTAATTTAAAGTTGTTAACTGATAACTGAACTTACAAGTTTTATTAAATACATGCTCATGGTTTTGTTCATTCAAGAGACAATGCAAATTACATTCACACTATTGGTATAACTTCTAAAAGTTTTAAGATTCTCTGCAGTCTACTAGAAGTAACAGATTTCATTGTGAACTTCAGCAAATTCTTCAAAGTGTAAAGCAAAAGGACACTGACATAATTTATAGCCCAAGAGGCAATAAAAAAAATACAAAGTTTTTTAAAATTACTTTTTTATGCTAGCCCTTGGTTTGACCTTTGTCCTTGTGTCAGTGGAGTTATTTGTACCTGTTAACCAAACACTTTTGTTGTACGCTTTCAACAGGTCTGTTCAAAGAAATAACAAATTTTGGACAACTTATTTGTCAGTAGCTGTGTATTAATGTGTCAATATGCTATTCTAGTGCATGTGTGCCTATCCCAGCTCCTCTTGCTCCTCTTGCCTTGCACTCAGTGCAGTCCCCCTGCAGGGTGTGTGCCTGGGCCATGAGTGCCACTGCCACTGCCTCGCTCCGGCGCATTGCTCAGGACGTGCCTGCTGTGCTCAGGCAAATCCTGGCACAGCTCTTGTCTGGGGCCTTGGACACTGGGAGGGGCAGTGGCACAGGTTACCCTAAGTCTGAAATACTGAGATGTCTTATGGAAGGAAAAAAGGAATGCTTGAAGAATCAGGTGGGGCATGTGGGCATGTTGACTAGTTAAATTTTGCACTAATCTCTCTGTTAGGGATATCACTGTGAAACATCATTTGCTTTTTGCTATTCACACAGGTAAATACTTTAATTGAAACTTGATATCTGATAAAATGCTAAAGTTGTTAATTCAGAAGGACTTCAGAATGCAGGGTGGCAATTAGTTCCCTCAGTCAGAACTTGGAATTCCAACTTAGAGCAAAACTACTGCCTCAAAGCTTTGAGTTTTAACATTTAACCCATGGCACTAAAATATGTATTTCACTGTGATACAACAGCACTGTGTTATTGAGACTGACAAGAAGGATCACAGCAAGTGACCTGCCTTAAGATTTGCTGTATTAAAGAGTTCTCATGCAGTTTTATACAAAAGCTCCATTTTTTTAAAATATTAAACTAAACCTGATAGAGAAGTTTTCAAATGGATGAATTTCTTATTCTTACCATTTTATAAGCCCACCTTATTTTGGAGTCCTATACATGCTTATGATTCAAGTACAACAGAAAAGAAAATAACTACTGAGGATTAAAATTGGAATTACCCTACAACAGTTTCTTTTTAGACTCCCTCTGTATGGCAGTATCTTATTGAAAAATAAAAGAAACTCAGAGGATTCAGGAATGCTTTTCTGCAAAGTTAATTAAAAACGGAAATAAGGGGCATGGGAGGAATGTGAGTTTGCTTAATTTTGTTGAGTTGCTTGTTTGTACTTGAGAGGGTGGTAGCCACAGTGAAACTCCAGAGCTATTGTGGAAAATGACCAGGTAATGGAGAAGGAAAGTGAGAATTCTGACAAGGCTATAAAAAGCGGAATAATCCATCAAAACCAGTTTCTAGAGAAAGATGTTTCAAATAACTGTCTGTTTGGGACACCAAGAACAAAAATAAAGGTGATTAAGGAATACTAAAAAGATAAAAATGACCATGGTGGAAGAAGGGAAAGGAACTAAGAGCAGAAAATGAGCAATGAACAGAAGTGAAACAAGCCGGAACTGCAAACAGATGGAAGCTGTGCAAGGTGTTACATTCAGTGGAGTGGAAAGATAACTCTGGTGAGAGGGATCTCTCTGAGATACAGACCTGATGGCTCTGTGCTTGCACACTGCACACAGCTGTGCTCAGGGAGTTTCAACTGGGAAGGATAAATCAAATAACAGATATAAGCAGATAAGGGAAGTTTGCTGAAAACCAACCATCCAGAGAGAGGAGAGCTGGAGAGACAAGGAGGACATCATTGCAGGGGGATAAAGAAAGGAGCTAAGGTTAGTGCCTGAACATCACCAAGTTCATGAAATAGAAGTCTTTGATGCTAGCTATAAGCCATTTTTCAAGGTTCTCAGTAAAAGCCATGCTCTTTGTTTTCACCCAAGATATGTTGAAAGTTTTTGCTTATTGACTTGAAACCAAAGATTTCAGGACTTTGACATCAGCTGTGGCTTTTATATGTGACTTCAAGAAGACCTGGATGTGTCCTCACTTCATGCTCTATTTTCTTCCCAAACCATGCAAGTTGTTAATAACTACCATGTTAACTGTTCCAGAAAATCCATCTGAAGTTGCTGGATCACTGAGTTACATATGGCTGAAGTTTTTTATTAAATTAATCTTTTCCGCTCTTCTGCACTTCCTGACACAATCAACTGACTTTTGGTACACAGGAAAGGACTTTGATAAATACATTCTTATATATGGGGGGAAGCTGTATTTCTTCACATATTTGTAAAATATATTCCCTCTTGCGTGAATGCACAAAGCCCAAAGCATAGTTTAGGACCATGTAACAGAATAAAATCCTGAAAGTCCATCAGGCCAAGTGGTTCCAAGAGAACAGCCCTGCCAGTGTTTGTTACAGCTGACATGCCACAAGAGGGAGCATATAGCTTATGGAGAGCAGCGAGCTGTGTTTTGGGAGGCTGAATTAGGAATTCTGTGGCAAGCCCAGCATCACCTTCATTGTTCTTAAAGAGGCTTATATGTTAACTCACTGACATTTTCAAACAGTAAATAGTTTTAGTCTTCATTATGGCTCTGGTCTCCTCCAGCTATTCTGCCTCCACTTACTTTTGTCTGCTCCTTTCCTTCCTCTCACCAAGCACCCTGCACCACAGGCATGCAAATGCCTTTGGCACAAGGGATGGAGCAGAGGGAGCCTCCCAGTGAATGTGTGCCTGGTGGAATGGAAACCCATCCGGCTGCTGGCACCCTCATTTCAGTGCATTCTCTTTCATCCCTCCTTTCTCACTTGTGCTGGAAGCCAAGGCACCGTGTGACTCTGCTCCCAGGGTGTGGGAGCATGGGAACCACTGGTGACAGAAGAGGGAGTTCCAGTGTCTGGTTTGGAAGAATTTCTTTCATGTTATTAATTCCAAATGGAAAACTCAGCTATGGTTTTAAATAGCTGTTTCATCTTGGCTGACTATCTGGAATATGGAAAACTTAATTTTATTTCCACCAAATTAACAATGGAGGCTTGATTGTAAATGCTGCTTTTCTGAATAAAAGTAGTAAATACACAGCTTTTCCTATATGACCTTCAAACTGCAGATTTCCTCTGAGAGCATCCCTGTATTCTGACTACAGACCTCATGCCTTGTTTTGTAATTGTAAAATAACTGAGTTTGTTATAAAGGAACACTAAATACTGTTTAAAGATGATTAAAAGCCAGTTCAAGGATATCAAAAGTAGTAATGTAAAGAAATTGTGGCTGTAAATATGAGTTGACTTTAAGAAACATTCCTGAAAGCTTTTTGATTTGTCTGCTTGTGGATGTCACCATGATACACAGATTAAAGTTAGCACACACACTTAGAGGCAACAAAAAATCACAGACCATATCCACAATTGCATTACACAACTTTCCTGACAGAATATTCTGAGGTGTTCACACAAAGTGAGGAAGGAAATCATATTAACAAACTAAATTCATTTAAGCTATATCATGTTCTGACTCTTAAAATTTCTGTTTTCCCTTATGTCAAAAGTGTACAAAGCTTCTTGTTCCAGCTGGTTTTTGATTGATTGATTCCATGTCTCACAAGTCCTTTGCTGTTTTACAGGATATTAATGCACATGCATGTGTAACTGGTAAACCCATCAGCCAGGGTGGGATCCATGGACGTATATCTGCAACTGGCCGAGGGGTCTTCCATGGAATTGAAAATTTCATCAATGAAGCCTCATATATGAGCTTATTAGGAATGACTCCAGGATTTGGAGATAAAACATTTGCTGTTCAGGTAACTTTTTTCCTTAGACAGTAGGAAAAGAAGTAGTACACAGACTTTCAGTAGAGCTGTTTTTAAAACAGGCTGTAGCTCTTAAAAACTGAGAGAGCTTTAAAACTTCCAAGTTAACCTTTACTCTCAAACTTTAGAAACACTTTTCAAGCAACATAGGTGTCCTTTATTTTGGACTAGTTTTTATAAACTGAACTTTCACTTGCACTCTGCAGGCACAAAGCCAAATCTCTAGAGTCATTATGATCTTGTAAGCTACAAACACCAAAATGTTTAAACTGAGGTCTTTAAACTAAGCACACTTTTCAGTGAGCCGTGACACTGGTTTTACCTACACAACATTTGTTGCAATGTTTTACAATAAAAAATTTAAGAAGAGGAGGAATTGAGGGTTCCATTACAGAATAAGCAGTTGGAAAAATAGAAACTAAGACCTAATCCTAAATTTGTAGGGTTGAATGCACATTTTTGGTGTTCCTAAGACTTGGGGGATTTATGTAGTTGAATTTTGAAAGTGTTTGATAGGCAGTAGTGTGCATTATCATTCCTAAAACTTCCAAGAGAAGAAACTTGTTCAACTTTAAACAGTATGTTAAATGGAGGATTTGAGGAACTGATTTGTTTTGTTGCTTTCAAAAGTGCTTGTTAGAAAAGAAATAGCAGAGTAATTGTAACCTCCAAGTTGTCCTTTAGTTAACCTGTGGTCTGCAACAAACATCTCTGCCCTGCACAGGCCCAGCACTTCTCTCCCTGCTCTTTGGCATTTTCATGCCTGGCAGAGGACTAACAAACAGGCCCTTAAGCAAAACTTGGACTGAAAATATGGCCATAAGAAAAGCAGAAAAGTCTGGTAGGAAAATGAACCTAGAGCATTTCAAAGAGACCTAAAGCATGACAGACTCTTCTATCAAAGTTTGCTTCTAATACATAAGCAAAAACTGCAAATATAATTGATTATATTCAGGAATTGATTGTTCCTGTATAACATATATTTATCCTATATATTTATAGCTATTTTTCAGCACAGAATTGTACAACAAACTTTCAACATTGATCATATGACTTTTTGTCCACTATGTGTGTTCTTTTACTTCCAGAACATCAGCATCCTGGAAGTAAAGGAACTTAATGGCCTGGAATTAAATCAGTAGTCATACAAAAATCCATTAATCCCTTTAAGAGGGTGCCAGTCATAAAGTGGATACACAGAACATTCCCAGGTTGATAAACATCATCATTTTGACACTTCCATAGTAGCATTACCTCTTCCTTTCTGTATTTCCAGTCTAAAACACTCATCACAGCTGTACATTGCTGGCTACAGTGCATCATTTCTGCAGTGAGATTCAGGCAAGAATAGAATGTATGTAGATTTCTTCCATCTTGCCTATGCACATCATGTAATGCCAAGATGTACCCATAAATGAAGAACTATTTAAAACTGTATTAGCCCTAGCAGTAATCATCATTTTAACTGGAGGGTTAACTAACTTTTCCCTTTCTCTGTGCACCCTCAGGGATTTGGTAACGTGGGCTTGCATTCTATGAGATACTTGCATCGTTATGGTGCAAAATGCGTTGCTGTGGGAGAGTTCAATGGCTCCATCTGGAATCCTGATGGGATTGACCCAAAGGAACTAGAAGATTTCAAATTGGTATGAAACTTAGCTAAGCAGAAAGGGTTTCATTTTTGTCAGCTTTGCAAGTACATAGAATGACTGGTGACTGTAAACTGGTCATTTAAAGCATGCTGCAAATAGTCCGTACAAAATGGCTTAGAAATATTGATTCTTCTGACTTTCCTTCTTATCCCCAACAAGAATGCAAATGCAGGTGGTACCTTTTTACCCTTTGACCTGACTCTCAAAAAAATGTCTGTGTGTGTGCAGGCTGATTACTTTGTTTTCAGAATTGGAATTATTATTATATTACCTTTCTTATGCCTAAACTAGAAAGGACGTCTTAAGGAACCAAGGCAAGGAGGTTCCTGAAGGATTCCTGACTGAGAATCACAAGCACATGGCTGTTTAAGATGGACAAAATGTACTTTTGCTGTTTCTTACCTATTGGATGTTTCTGAAAGAATGAAAGCCTGCCTGGCAGTGTGACTTGAATGTGTAGTTTATAATGAAAACTGGATGTGGTCTTTTTATTTCAGCTTCCATATGAAGCAGACTTGAAGGACAGTTCACAGGCACTAAAATACAATCTTCTACTTAAAGCTTTTTAGGGGCTTATTTTATATAGGGAATATTTGAATTTCTTTATCACCCTCTTTCTCAAAAGAAGGTAGATTCTATCACTAAACAAAGGCTATCATTGTAGTACTTAATTTTAAAAACCATTTGAATCTTACGTGATGCAACTTATCCTGGGTGTAACAGACTAGTGAGTCATTTCGGTTGTTTGAAAACTATTTTAAGAGCTGAGAGGAACCTTTTTTTTTGAATATTCCAGAGCCCAAATGTTTCTCAGTGTCTTTATACAGAGAGCAGTTACGCTTCAGTCTTGGGAACTTTGTTCCTGAAGCTTTGTAGCTTGCTTTTCATGTCTAAGTAAGGATAGGAATTACATGATGCTCTGTCTCTCTACTATTGTTGCTTCTCCCTTTTCTCACTCTGAAAGTCAGAAGGGAAGAAATTGGTATGAGTGCCCAAGACACTAAAACCACTGTGGTTTGTTTTCTTCACACAGCAACACGGGACAATCATGGGCTTCCCTAAAGCAGAGCCCCTTCAGGGCAGCATTCTGGAAACAGACTGTGACATTCTCATCCCTGCTGCCAGCGAGAAGCAGTTGACCAAGGCCAATGCACACAAGGTTAAAGCAAAAGTAAGTCAGAGACTTCAAATGGAAATGAAAACCAGAGATGGTCTGTTTAAGTACTAATATTCAATAATCAGCATGAACAAACCCAAATCTATACTCTGTGCTGTGATCTCTTTCAGATTATTGCTGAAGGTGCCAATGGGCCTACAACTCCTGAAGCTGACAAAATCTTCTTGGAGCGGAATATCATGGTTATCCCTGTAAGGTTCTATCATGACCTTTGATTTTCATTTCAAAGGAACATTTTTGTGAAGAGTACCAAGACCCTAGTTATTGAAGGCTTTTATCAATAGCCGTTCATTCTCTGAGAGTGTTTTTTAACACCTGATGTATAGGAAATGGGTGTCAATGTTGCTGAAGAAATACAATATTTATTAAAGACCTCACTACAACTGTAAAGGACCAAAGACAATGATTGTTAGCTGACATTTGCTCAATCAAAAAGTGCACTAAACACAGGAAGAAGGAAGAGTAAATATTCTGGCCAGTTTTTAGACATGGTGTGTCTGGGTAATGCTCTGACAGAACTGTGTACTACAGAGTGTACAGGGTATGTGTAGTGATAGTTTGAAAAAATAAGACCTATCCAGCTATAATGACAATTTTTTCACAGAGAAAGGGTGTCCTGACCAAGCCATCTTGCTGGATAGAGTAGCTGATCTTCAGCCTTTACTCACTGAGGTTGCCTAAGAATGCTCTAATTTTTTTTCACTTGTGCTAAAATAGAAGTAAGTAGTCTGTCAGGCACACCTGAACTTGATGTGTTCTAAATTCAAGTCCTATTTTAAATCAGTAGAAGTAAACCCTGAACTGAAGAGGATGTTGTCCTGTAAGAGTAAGAACTGGATTGTCTTCTGTACTGCAGTTTCAAGTAGTGCCTTGGACATAATATTGCTTGCTTTTGCAGAACGTGATAGCACTGTCTGTGTCACATGGTCACAATTCAAAATAATCCTTCTTTCTGTGCAGGATCTTTACCTGAATGCTGGTGGTGTAACAGTATCCTACTTTGAATGGCTGAAAAACTTGAACCACGTCAGTTATGGCCGCCTGACTTTCAAATATGAGAGAGATTCCAACTACCACTTGCTCAGTAAGTGCTCACTTCTGCTTCCACACACTGTTTAATTAATAGACTGGACTAGCAAACACCAAATGTGGGAGAAATGGAAACAGAACTCTTATAAATTCACCACAATCTCCCCAGAAGTCTGTAATTGCTGCTTAGTAAAGAATAGAAAAGGTTTCATAGGTTAACTGACCTGCAACTCTAATGACTAAAGTTGAATGCATTCTTTTCTGGTTATCTTTAAATTCCTTCCTCAGTTTTGTAAAATAGTAAAGTCAAGCCACTTAAGTGAAATATTTACTACTTCTTAAGAAACATCTTTCAGCTGCACACTTGGTATTTAGATAGCATTCAAATGAAGTTCAAGCAGGTGCCATTGTTCTGCACATACAACAATAAAGGATTTCTATAAAGGCCAATAATATAATAGAGACAGGCCGTGGAAAAACCTTTGTATGGCTCAGAGCTCCACTTATGGTCATTCTGTGCTGCCTGCTTTCTGGGAAACAATAACAATTATATGATGAGAGGAAGCTCAGTAGAGAAGAACTGGAGGATGTTACTCCATTTTAAACTGTACTCTGTAGAAAATATTAGAATCTTGAGACACTGGATTTGACAAAACATACACCTGTATAGTTTTTAATATAACTCTTTCTCATAAATCATACATTTTAAGGTGTTTCTAAAGTAGGGGAGAGTTATGGCAATTCTCATTTAAATCCCTTTCTCAACTTCGAGATTGTGTTGTCTCAAATGCTCTTTGTTGCTGTTTAGGAATTTCGGAATTTCAAGAACTAAGATTAAATAAATATCAATGAAAATACCAAAGCACTGCTCACTGTCCTAAGGAAAAAAAAATCCTAAAATTTCACATTTGTCAGTTACCTTGCATCTATTTTTTTTTCCTAGTGTCTGTTCAGGAAAGTTTGGAAAGAAAATTTGGGAAACATGGGGGAACTATTCCCGTTGTTCCTACAGCAGAATTTCAAGATAGGATATCGGTAAGTAGCTGCTGCTGGTTTTTTTTACTGAAACCTAAATGTTGCCATTATAGCTATCATGGAGCACTTTTCCCTAAGCAAAGCATTAGTATGTGATCAGCTTGATGGCCAAACAAAGCAAGCAAATGATCTGAACTGCTTCAGAATATTGGAAATAAGCTATTTTTGATTTATTTTACTTCAGTCCATGCAAAATACTGCCAATATAGTAAAAAAGCTAAAGTTTTAATACAGATGCTTTTTGTATTTTGGAGCTCTTGTTGATATTGTTTGCCTGGTTTTCCAAAAAACTATGAACAAGATATCACACCACAGACAGTTTGATGTTTCTGTAACTCCAGAATAACAACTGAGTGAAAAAGTGTAGCTTGTTTCTTGAAGAGTGAATCAATAGGCAAAGAAATGTCAGGTAAAATTCATTGCTATCTATTGTGTAGCAATATATGGTGAGGAAATTTCCACATGAAGGGATGGGTTGTGAGCTCATCCATTTGCATTTAAAAGGAAATTGTGGAGGTGATGACAAAATACAAGCCTAGAAATCCACAGCAATTAATAAGCAAATCCAGCATTAGAAATTGTTCTGAAGGGGTAAGGCTGACTAACGATGCCACCATATGAATTCAGAGAGTTCTGCCTTCTGAATACTGTGTACAGGTTAGGGCTTTGCATCTTCAAACACTGGAAAAAGTTCAGAGCAGGATCACAATGACAGATAAAACACAGGAGCTTTTCTGACATGGAACAATGAACTAACCTAGGCCCCATGAGCCTGAAGGAGGCCTGAGGTGGAGACAGTGATCTGTAGAATGAGGGATATGGAAAGGGGTGGGTAAGGATAGATTGTTCACTGCAGAGAATGGTGGAAGAGAGTGAGATCTGTTCCAACAAAACCAGCACACTGAGGTGCAGAATGAAAAATAAGGGGATGGTTCCAAGCAGAGCAGACAGTTCAGGCGTGCAGTACTCTGCCAAGGGATACATGGAAACTAAAAGCATCAGTTGGTTAGGTTCTTAAATTCAGGAGGAGGTGGGACAAAGGAGGGGGAGGAAAAGTCCAGCAAGTTGTGAAAAACATTAAACCATCCTTCCTCAGGAAGAAATCAGGGGAAGTGCATATAAACTTGGACTACAGCCAGATGATAACAATAGACTTGAGCCTGATCCAGAATGGTGCATTTTATACATGTTAGGCTATGTGAGTAGCATGTGATGGGTTCTGTGGCTTAAAGCAAATGCTGGATCTCTTAAACACAAGCCATAGAAACTGGCCTGGTACTTTCTGCTTCCAGCCTAAATTGGTGTTTGAATGAAAGCAAGTATTTTGTGGACCCAGATGTCAAATTATTAGTAGATTACAGCAATCAGGATGATGGAACATTGAACCTATAATAAGTCAACTGCTTATTGTTCTGTGTATTTAAATTTTAATGGGAATAAATACGTGGAGTTGCTAAGGGCTAATGTAATGTGGAGCATATGAATTTGGGATCTGTGCCCTTCCTAAAACCTGTCTGTCTTCAAAACAATTGCAATAGGTTGTTGACTCTTGAAAGCTTTTTTGTTTAATATTTACTGTGTGGTCTGAAGGCTGAAAACAGTAATTACTGCATCAGTAGATAATAGTAGCACCATGCATCTAGAAGCTAGGCCCATAAACGTCTTCAGTGCTTACATCTGAGATTTTAGAATTGAATTGACCACAGCTAGCTCTTCACATAACACAGTAAAGGCTATTTGGAGACTTCACCCATCATTAGAAGAGAATGAGTGAGCAAGCTTCAGTAATTACAGGAATCCAACATGTCCTTGTCCCCAGCACACAATGAGTAACTTTTTGTGTCTTAGGACACAAAAGGATTAAAAATCAAGGATTAAACCTGGACTTTATTCTCTGTTGTTGCAGGGTGCATCTGAGAAAGACATTGTACACTCTGGGCTGGCTTACACGATGGAACGCTCTGCCCGGGTAAATATTGCATAACTCTATAGATTTAAGGGAAGGAAAACTCAAATGATTTTGGGACAGTTTTTGAATAGGTTGTACAGCATTTCTTTGCAATTTAAGGAGTAGATAAATAGTACCTGATTAATGAAAGTCACTTAGAGTGTGAAGAATTTCTGCTCTGTGCCATCATGGCCAACTTTAACTGGGTATAATAAACATTAGAGATTATTCTGGTAGAAGCTGTAGTAAGTAGAAACTTTTTAGTTGTCCTTTTGTACTTGGCTAGTCTGGGACAGGTGTATGAGAATGCTTTACTTCACACCATTAGCAGTTTTAGATTAATCCCTCTGTGCTGTATGCTTAATTAGTGGGACAAAGGCTACTTGAAACATCTCATCTCTCCCTATCAGGGCAAGACTTGAAAAGGGGTAACGCAGTGACCTCAGAAAGATGTCCTTCCCTTTCAGTTCTCAGTTGTAAGGGGAATCAAGAAATTTCAGAACTGATCCACAAAGGATCAGAGCTCTGATACCAATCTAGCAGCTCCTTACTTTTTACTCCTTACTTGGATCCTACAAGCAAAACTGCAGAAACTACATGTAACCTTTTCTGTTTCAGCAAATCATGCGCACTGCCATGACATACAACCTGGGTCTGGACCTGAGAACAGCTGCCTATGTCAATGCAATTGAGAAAGTCTTCAAAGTGTACAATGAGGCTGGTTTGACCTTTACATAAAGAGGCCATGACCTCTCCTTGTTGTATCCCACCCCTCGCTGTTAATGTACCCTCTTCTTGAGAAAGCTTATCACAAGTTTACATGTAACCACAAAATTTTCTTTTCTTCTGACATTATAGTGGATTCTATTCTCAATTAGTTTCAGTTCCAAACTAGTCTTTTTTACAATAAAAATCCATGGATTAGGAAACTGTATACAAGTATGTATCTGAAGATAACAGTTCATCTGCACTTGTGGGGGCCATTCTGGGTGTTTCGCCTACAAAACAAAATGGTACATTTTATGTATGGAAGAGTGGTCTTGCCACCTGAGCCACTTCTCAGACTTCAGATCAGATACTGTACTATATGAGCACTTAGCTCATTATTACTTCATGCACTTTTGTTTAATGACATAATTTTAGCTTCAGCACTTTCAGTAAGGCCTTGTATGATCAATGCTGTGGCATTGTCAAAGGAAGAATGGGCCTCCAGCAGGGATTAACTTTGATAGGAGTCTAGTTTTTATTTGTAGTAAAGCTTCAGGCCTGATTCTCTTAAGGCAATATTTTTTTCTTTAACTGTGCTACTGTTACAGGACTGCCTTTCCTTACTTGTTCGAGCTAGTTTGACTGTCATCAAACATTTGTAGCGCTGACAGACTAATATTTTTATAAGCTGAAACTATTGAGCAACTCTAGTTAAGTTTTTAATCAAGTATCTACATAACTACTCTGACTATGGGTTGTTTCCATTTTTTTTTAAGAAAGGGATATTCTGAATTTGTTAAGCAATCATACTTAGGTTTTTTTGAATTCTTTTTCAGTCTTTTCATTTCAGAGGCTTTCTGAAAATTAGATACTGCCTCAGTGAACAACTGAACCCAGAAATCATTGGCCAAACCACAGAGGAGTTAGAATGCTGCTATAAACTTAATTCACTGTCTTAACACACACAGCCTTTTTTTTTTTTTTTGTCATCAGGAGGTCTTGAAAGTTTTGAACATAAAGTACAACAAAATGGACCTCAACAAAATATTGGATCAAGCACAGTTTTTGAAGTTTAAGGCTTTTGTCCCTTGGAGTCCCCTTGAAGTGCCAGATGTTATTTATGTAATGAATATGAATGTTTTTTTTAAAAAGACAATTAGACCCTCCCAGAAACTCATGCTTTTTTCCTAACTACTTTGTAACTGCATGACATAACCTGGAGAGAGAGAGCAGTTATTAAAAAAAAGTTGACCTTTCCAAACCAACTATGCTGGTGTATTACTGTTTTCTATTTCATGCCATAGCTTTCTGTAGCTGCAATCTGCATCTCTTCTCAGCACACATGTCAGTTCATTACCTGACCACTACTGAGATACTGTCCCTGAATTATCTTAAGGGGCTCACTAACACAGATCTTTGTCTCTTGAACTTGCCTGTCAGCAAGATTTTGAAGTTACATATATTTAGTAAATCATTTCAAGTCTTTTTAGCCTATCCTCTAAAATTTGTGTGAAGAACTATTTAGTAGTTAGCATGGAGCAATGAACCTGTGTCAGGCATTTAATTGGTGGCTTACTCAATCATGTATGCTGGCATCTAGGGTTATAAAAGTACTACAGGTAAAATAAGTGCGGCATATCTATACACACACTGATACTATTTAAAAAAACAGGAACCCTTAGAGCTTGAGAATTATTGTGATCAAGGTATGGATCTCTAAGCATAAGATCTGTATCCTGGATCATATCCCTCAGAGGCATTTTTACATAAACCATTATAAAGTAAAACAAAATTATGATCTTAACAGTTCAGCTCTGACAATTTCTAACTGAAACTTGGAGGCTAAAAGCTCACAAATAAACAGTTGTATTACAAAAAATAGAAATAATCTTAAAAGTAGTGTTGCATTATCTGGCAGCAAATTCATTTAAAGCAAAATTCTTACTGTTGTTTTCCCTCCCCTGCTTAATTTCCTCTATAGCTAGTAAAGCAGCCCTAGTTTGGCTAGGCAAACTTGAAAAATGGGACTCTTGCAGTGCTGGAGCATACAGAAAGCTGGCATAGATAGTTAGCTGGGATATCTTCTACCAGCTTGGAAGGGAAAAAAACCAAAAGCCTGCATCATGACTGTATTCCCTGGTACATTGACATCTTCTATTCTTGTGTTTTACCACTTCTTTTCTGTGGATATCTTGGAAAAAAAAAGCAGACCTAACACCTGACATGATTTTACTAAACCCAGAGATGAGTTCTTAAGGTTCATTGGATCTCTGCTCAGCGGTTTGACTGCAGCAGTTACTGACCTCTTGTTAAACAGAGTCAGTGTTGGAGACACAAATCCAAGCCTATCCAAGGGCCATTGTTACAACAACTTAAGGCACTTTCAATCAAAGAATTGAGATTCTTGAGGAGACAAATGCTTGGAGGTTGACTTGGGAGCACGTCAGCTGATTTACCCTTTGTAGCTAAACACAAGAACCAAATCCTTATCAGTGACCCCAGACTTCTTGTGATAGCCTGCTCTGAAATAATCTCACACCAGTTCTGAGCATTGTTGGCCTCACTCCTAATGTGATCAGACAGTTAAGAAAAAAAAAAGGAGATGCACATTCCTTATCATGTTTTGTGCACGTACCTCTCAACACCCAGCAACAACAACAGCGACAAGAAAGAAGCAACATTTTGTACAGTTTCTATGAGTTAATGTGATTTCAGAGGTTTGGGTACAAAGCAGCTCCAGCCTTTTCCCAGCCCAAGCCACAGTTGAAGAAAGCAATCACTCTCTGGGATGCATGTTATAAATACTGGGGTTTTTTACTAAAACTGTTTGGTTAGAGGTTGGACCCTTCTTACATATAATGTACCCACACACACACACAAAAGTCTTATCTGCCAGCTAATAACCTTATCACTGCTTTATATGCCATTAGACATTTACTAAGAAACTTGCTGTACTGTTTGGCAGGGAGCCAGTCAGGATCTGAAGTCAGATCAGAACACAGATTTGTAACTGCTCTGGACCACACCTACTACTCAGAGCAAAGCACATCCTTACTGGGTGTTTGTAAGCTCTCATTCAGCACTTAATACTGCTTGGGTACATAGTTTGTGTTGAGCAGCAGCTCAGCAAGTACTCTAAAGCTGCAGGTGAATGCCATGAGGATGACAACCACAGTGTTCAGGGTCACGTGCCACCTGCAAACTACTAAATGCAAAATGTTTCTATTGTACAGAAGAGCAAGCAGAGCAATCATTTTTTTATCCCAGCAAAGAACTCACCTCTTCTTGATTGGTGTCAACTGTCACCATCAGGGAGAAGTGTCAAAGCAATGGAAATTCTCGCTGTGATTTCAAGATGCTGGGTAAGTAACCCCTAAGTTATTCTGTTACTAATTGAGAAGTCTGTAGTATCAGATTCTAAGACCTCATTCTAAGTTCATATGCACAACAGAGTGTTCCTGGCTTCTGAGGATTTTTTCTGGTTGTTGGTGCATTACTCAGAATTCCCTGGCTGTGATTCTTTCAGCTGCTGTCCCTGTGTGTGTTCAGGAGGAGCCCTGCAGACGTGGTGGCACAGCATTGCCCACTGTGCCTGTCAGAGCTGCAGGAGTGGCCCCAGTGACCCAGCCCAGCACTGGGCTGCAGCCAAGGCTCTGCTGGCAGCAGTGCAGCCTCCTGCTGCTGCCACTGGCTCTGAGCATCACAGTGCCGCTGTGCAGGGTCACTCACACCTCAAACACTCCTGAGCCTTCCTCAGCACAGGAGCTAACTGTGATTTTACCGATGAGAGCAGAACAAACACAGTCAGAGAGGCACACCAGTTCTTACCTTGTCTGAAAAGGGCTGTTGGAGCTCTTGTCAGACTTGTACCCAAACACACAATCAGGACTTAGGCTCCCTGACAGATGGGAGACCAGCTCTCAAGTGCTTGACTTTACATGCTGCCCACTTTAAGCCAGACCTTATTCCACAACAAAATCCAAAAAAACCCAACAAACTGAAAACCATCTTGGCATTATTAGCTTGGCACAGCTCTAGCTGCCTGCTCTAGATCAGAGATCCAGTCTTTCTAGACCAGTGATCATAAATGTGGGTTTATATGTGTAATCAAAGAAATACATGCAAGCCAGGCAGAGTGTAAGTATTGTCTTTATTTAAGAGTATATGTAGTAGAAACTTGTTTACAAAAATTTCAGTGGTGTTACATTTTGATTTTTATTGTCCAAAGCTTTTGCCCCATGAAGTTGCTTGGTTTGCTACATTTTTTACAGCTTTTTCACCAGTTTCAGCAACCTTGTAGACTTCATCAAGTGCTTTTAAAAGAGAAAAAAACAAAGGTAACTGTAGCATCATTGCAATAGCTACCCCTTTCCCACCAGGTGTGGGACAAGAAGCAAGGCAGGGTTGAGGACCCTGTGTGGGTCATGACATTTTGAAATTAACACAAACATTACCGTACCTTTCTGACCAGCAGCCTTAGCCTGTTCTGTTGCTTGCTGCACAGTCTGGTTCACAGTGTCAACTGCAGTTCAGAGAAAAAAAAAAGTCAATTAAGCAGTCTTTAACCTTCCCCTAATTTCAACAGCCACATTTTCAAAGGGTTCCCTAAATGTTTCGTGGCTAGAGGATGAATAATTATTCCATAAGGGTGGGCATCCTGGTCTAGTGGCAGAGGTGCTATTAGGACTCTGGCTGCAGTTCCCCACGGTATCCGTCAGTCTTGGTAAGATTATGGATGTTCATGTGGGGCATCTAGACTGCCAAGAAACAAGCACTGGTAGAGAATTAGGTGCAATGAAACCTTCCTTTTATTTAGCCTGGCTAGGATCTGCTGAGAGCAGTTTGATTGGTAAAGATTCTTTTACCAGCTGCATAAACTGGTGCTCACTCTCTGAACTGGCATGCTGTATGAGCAGCACATCAAAAATGGTTAGTCTAATACTTCTTCTTATACCTGAAGAAAAGGTATTCTGTAAAAGGCCAGAGTATTTTTAAAGGCATGGAAAAGTTCAGCAGAAGAGACATACTGAAAAATGAAGAGCAAGAGAAGGTGCTGTCTTAAAGGCCTGCAGCCTAGAAAATAGTGGTAAATATTTGGATGATCAGCTTCCAAAAGCTGATCAGGGAAGTCTTGTGACAAGAGTCAGAAGTTTGGGGCAAATGGCCTTGCATTGGACCTGTATTAATTTTATTACCCCTGGCTCCAATTACTACTTTTTAAAAAAACACCATTGATATCTTCTGCACAAAAGATACTGAGGGGTGGCTGACTGAGCAAGACATTCCTCATGGAAGTGGCAGGAGGGAGAAATGCTGAGGTGATGAGAGATGTTTAAATAGACTGGGAGTGTCTAAAACTTCAAAGGTCTCCAGGCTTGCACTGAATGTCTCTTCAACAGTGGTTTTATTAAATGTCTTGTAAAACCAGTGACCTGTTTCACCTGGAGCTTGTAGGACATTTTCTACTGCTCAAAATACATGCTAATTATCATTACATGCCATCTCTTGCTGCAGTTTCCTAATGTGAATGATGTTCACTGCTCATAAGGTGCAGCTAAGACAAATGGTTCCCGTGGCAGTCTTAGGTCACAGCCAAGTTTGTAACTCCCTTCAGGACCCATGGGATAGATGCTAATTTTAGATACTTGCAAAGCTCAGTTGTGCCACTCTGTACTTGGCAACGGCTCATGGACGGCGCCTTTGGGGCACGTGCAGGCACAACAGGACTGGTCAGAAACAAGGTAATGAATAGTTGCAAAGCCACCAGATAGTCTTTTTTTACTTGAAATCTGCCATTAATCCTCCTTCATTTTTATTTAAATGGGGGCTTAGAGGATACTTCTATACTCCTTCCAGTCAGTGCACTACTAAGAGTGGCATGATGAGTTCAGCATCACCTGCTGTGTATTTACTGCCTGACATCAAGGTCTGTGCAGATTGCACAGAAGTGGCCAAGTCAAGCCAGTGCCTGGGACCACCCTCTGTTGTTCCAGAATCCAACTCTGGCTGCAAGAGCCTTGCTGCAGTGCAGGACTTGCTGGGAAGGTACAGGCAGGGCTCAGGCAAAGGGCTTCAGACAGATGATATCCAAACAGCTGGTTCAGCTTCAAGTGCTTGGGACAGAGGGGCAAGGGCTGCAGCTACTATTTATAAACTTTGCTCTTAGAGTCTGTTGACTTCTAAACACTTCTTTCCATCAGCTGATTGAGATTAGTACTCAGCTCCTCTAAAGATGACAAATATCTCTCTAAATCATCCGTATTGTCTTCCAGCATAGGAAACACTAGATGTTTCCCCATGCTAAAAAAGTTAGGAACATCAAAAAGCTGCCACAAAATACACATTTCTAGGACTACTCTATGGCAAAATCTGAAAGAAATCTTCAGTTGAAAAATTGATGGCTCCTTTCCAATTGCCCTCATCCTGGTGCTTTTGTTTCATGCTCCAGCATAAAAATAGCTGAATTAAGAATAAATCCAAATTCTTTGGAAAAGAAGGTGGCTGTGGGATTGTTCATCCTTCATCTTCCAAGCAAAATGAACCAAGTCATGGTAAATAAGTAGCAGGCTTCCCACTTGCTTCACTGGGCACATAGCCCACAAGGAATATTTCTACAGCATTTGAAGTCATGGGCAAATAACTGGTTTCAAGAGTTTACCTAAATGTCATGTAAAGAAATATGAAAGAGTTTCCAGTGCTCACATACTAAGCACAAACACTTCAGGAATCTCAGCAGTGCAGATCTCCATGTTAAAGCTCCACTAACAATGGCTATTTAACTTCAGGGCCAGTTCAGCAAAACTCTGCAGGAGTGACCTTGGCTCACCTGCAGCTGCACTTGTGCTCTTGGTGGGCTGTGTGTCTGCAGTGCTGGCAGGGCTGGAGCACTGAACTGCAACCTCTCTGGGCAGCATGGAGAGGATCAGAGCCCTCAGAGCTGGTACACTGTGCTGCTACAGAGCTCACATTTGTCATGGCTGGTCATGTTAGGAAGCAAAGCCCTAAATAAGCAGCCTTGCCTCCACTCTTTGCTTTCTCCTGTCCTGTCATCAATGCATCATCATCTAGGCACCCACGCACTATGAGCCAGAATAGGAACAGTTGTTGGAAACCCAGTAGTTAATATCAGACCTTCATTTTCTATAGTGTTAGAGGGCTTGGAGATTCCAGGATGTGCTGACCCCACCCTTGAGGGCAGCATCTGTAGAGCTCCTGCCCCGGGGGCAGGTTTGCTCCCAGCAGCAGGGGCGGGAACAAAGCAAATACTTTAACACCCAAGGCACAGGAGGAGGGAAAGGAGCAATTTGTATTTACCTGCCACTTGTGCAGCACTTCCAGCTTGTTGCACAGCGTCCTCAGCGAGCTTCTTCCCAATGCCGAACATGGCTGCGCTCAGTCCTCCCTCCCTGGGTGAGATGGGCGAGTGAATCCCTAAGTTCGGTTCTGTTACACTGTTTGGCAAAGTGCAGCTTTTTATAGACAAAGCAGGACTCCTCCCAGTAGTTAGAGGGCAAATGCAAACTGGAACCGGGAGAAGTCATGAGCGCTTGTTGGGTGATTAATATACCAGGCATAAAAGGGTGAAGAGACATTAATGTTTGTTATGATTTCCTCCCCGGAGAGAGGGCGTGGATTCATCGGCAGAAGTTTTCCATAGCCCAGGAACGAGAGCTTTGTTTTTCCCTATCGGGGAGTTGGTAAACAGTGTGCATGCCACAGCTGTCCTGAGCAAAGGCTCCAGTGCCGCAGGGGGACACGCAGGCTGGCACAGCCCGTCGTGAACCGGGCAGAAAAACATTGCATTGCAAAACACTACGCTGAGGAATTGCTTAAATCAACTCTGTCATTTCAAAACCTTACATAGAAAAGTATCCAGTTTCAGATGATTCTTGCCCACATTCTTTTGATCCCCAGTGGGACTTAAAATTCACGGCTATAAAAAGAAATGGGAGGCACTAAGCCTGCTTTCTAAAGCGTCTGATGAAATCTTTGTTGTGTTAGAGTAGGCTCATAATTTTGTGGTGTGTCATAATTAATATTTTAACCTCTTATTCCCAAGGTCTGGTTCAGGAGAGTAGGTTTGTGTCCTTTCCCACCATCCCCACAGCAAACACTTGGCAGGACCCAGCACAGCCTCCAGAGTCTCAGGCATCAGCGACAGCTGGTGGGGTTCAGGTGGGCTCACTCCAGGTGCCAAAAAGCTGAGCTGCCCAGCCTTGTGCCCCCAGCTAGCCAATGGGGTGGGATGTGCAGGAGGCATTCTGCTGAGATGTGGCCCCACAGAGCGCTGGTTCCTCTCACAGGGCACCTTTAAGTTGTCCAGCCGCACAGGAGCTGACCTCACCCCAAAACACTAAGCCCACTTTTTTATGGGATCACCAGCTTTCCAGCAAAACTACTGTTGTGCCTTTTCACACAGGACAGAGGGTTTCACTCTGTTGATCAAATAATTACTGCCAAATACAGGGTGAAAATGCATCATCTACCTCAGCACAAGGGTTTATGCATCAAACTGTTCTGTATCCTACAGCTGCCACCACAGTAGGCTCTAGGAATGTGTCTCTTGACATGGCACTTCATGAACAACAGTTCCTCTGCAATGTCCCTTTTCAGCATTATAGTAAAAGCTCTGTTTTCTTCCCACCACCACTGCCTTGTTTTTGTTTTTTTTTTTTTTACAGACCATAAAATCCTACTTTATATCAATTAAATAGGATATAGAGTTACTGAGAGTAGAGGAGGTTCCCTTCCTCATTTTATCTTCTGACAGCAGGGAAAGGATTCTTCACTATTAAAATTATTATCTGAAAGCAAATTCTACCAGAATGCACTCACAAAGAAAAGGAAAAAACACAGAAGGAAAGTAACAATATTGGTTTTAAACTGACATCAAGTCGGGGGTTGTTGACAAAGTTCAAAACAGACCTGCAATGCAGGAAAAAAGAAAACAAACCCAGAAATATTTCAGATAACTCGGACCAGCATCTGACCAGTGGAAATTCTTTGCACAGCAGCCAAGCAGTGAAATGTACACATTGTTCCCTGTGACATCCTCAGCTACGCAGAGCCAGCCTTGTTCACAGGAAATTGCAATTTCCTAGTCCTGCTCTGCTGCTGCTCCTGTTACTGATAGCAGAGAGATGTGTGAAGACAGCAAGACTCACAGTCAGCAACAGGTTTGTGTATTTGCCGAGGTGTGTTATCACATGACATTATCACTGGAAATACCCCTCCTCATCCTATCCTAACCCCAAAGTGAGGAATAGTTCCCATTCTCACACACTCCAGTATCACAAGTACAGCTGTTTTTTGAAAGCCACATTAGCTCATGAGCAACTTGCACGGGCATGGACTGATGCAGCACCAGCACTGGCTTTCCAGTCAACATCAGCACAGAAATAAAATTACAGAACCAGCCCAAATTACATTACACCAACGCACTGCAGGTACACACTGAATTGTAACATGGGAGAGGACAGAGCACATGCCACCACAACACTGTCTGCACACAGGTAAATGTGATGTTTGCCTCATAGAGTGAAAACACACAACATTAAAATACACCCCACTTTTCAAATACAAAAGGACCCATTTTATCAAAGCCACGGAAAACCAAGGAGGAGTTAGACTGACAGTAGGGTTCACTCAGTGTCACGGTATCCACCATCGCAGCAACCCATCTCGGTAACCGCATTCCCCAATCCCAGAGCCCCTGGCACGGAGCCCCTGCCCCACAGCCGCTGCTTTCACTCTGCCAGGCCGCTCACGGTCCCCAGCACAGGGACCCGGCCCGTTCCTGCCGGGGGCTGCCGAGAGCGGGACCGGCTCTGCGGCCCCAGCACGGCTCGGCCTGTGGGCAGCCCGGCCCCAGCCCAGGCCAAGCCGGGACAGCGCCCAGGGCCGGCAATGCCGGGGCAGAGCCGAACCAATGCGGGGGTTGGAGCTGCCGCGGCACAAACACAAACACTGCCGGAGCTCAGCCACCAGCCGGCACGGGCAGACACACCGAGCTGCAGAGCAAAGCCCAGCACCTTGGCCACGGGCAATGGCTGCAGGGCCCTCACCCCCCCTCAGGCTCAATCGCAGCACCCACAACACCGACACGCACCCACCCTCCCAGCCACCGCCGCCTCGAGCGCCCACATCCTACCTGCCCACCATGTCCGCAGCCAGCAGCTCCCCCGGGAACCCTCTCACAGCCCCTCTAAAGGCTCCCCAGCCTGCACCCACACAGCCACGCAGCCCCAGCCCAGGTGCAGCAGGTTTTGGGTAATTGCCCTTATTTGCCACACCTGGTGGGGTTTTGAGTGAAGGGTTCACCTGTGTGATTGGTGGGAAATAAACTTCAAATGCGAAAGGAACATGAAAGTCAATTTGTCCTATGGGCAGGAAGCTCCAGTGCTGCCATGGTCCCTGGGGACAGACACTGCTAAGAGCCCCAGAAAGGAGCTGGACGACATTGTTCATAACCACAGACCTCAAGGAGTGGCTGGGACATCCTTTCCAACATTGCTAATCCAACATTGTTATTCCAGCAATCATGGTTACCTGCATGGTGGGGCCGAGAGGGGCCCATCTTGCTGCCCGCTGGTGCTGCTCCTCCCTGGGGAGGAGGGAGGCTGGCTGGGGCCACCTGACATGTTAGGGTCACCGTTAGGGACACCGTTAGGGCCGTTGTTAGGGACATTGTTAGGGCCTGGTGGAATGGCATAACTCTGGCAGAGCGTGCAGCCTGCACAGCAACTCCAACTCCAGGATACCCCAGTGGCACATGGGCAACAGCATCCAACACAGCAGCAGTTTATTCATCTCTAGGTTTCTTGATCTTTGCCACATGACAGGAAACTACAGCTGCAAAGACAGGTAGAGAGAGAGGTTTCAGACAGGTTTCAGAGAGCTTGGATTCTTGATAACCTCTAGATCATCAATGACAGTATTCACCCAAGAGAAGGATAAAAATCTGGTAAAAACTGTGTCCCACCCGTACCCCTGGCCCGTTGAGCTGTGATGAGGAGATGGGGAAGGCTGTTTGCCCCTCAGCCACCCTGGGAAGGTTTCTGGGGCATTGGAGTGGGGCATGGAGCAGAGGTGCTCGGGCTGGGCAGCCCAGCCAGGTTGAAACATGAATCCTCGTTGCTCAGCATTTCATAACTCAGGCAGCTGCAGCCACACCCAGCGCCAAATGTAGGGAAGTTTGAGAACTCCAGTGTTAGATAACTTCACATGTCTGGGGCTTATGGCACAGGAGCTGCTAGGAGCTCTAGGGATGTCTGCTTTACTGTTACAGAATGTCTGGAGGCTCCAGCTGAGTTAGGAGATGCAGTCCTGAGTTGGGTCATGGGTCCCTGTGTGATGCACAAGTGAGAGAAAGACCCAAATAGTTCCAGACCAAAGAGCACTGTGACTAAGGCAGAGACCTTACTTGTGGAGCAAAGTGCTTAAGTTTAGACCTGGAAACACTTGCCAGCAGTGAGTCAGACTCATGGGTGTCCATGGCACAGCGTGCACCCTCAGGACAAAGAGATGTGAAATACTCCCATCAGGCTCCTGAAGCAGCAAGGGCGTCCCTGCACTGGGGAGCAGGAGTCAGGAACTGCCTCTGGGTGCTCCCTGACTGGATGCATGAAGTGATTTCTCCTCACTTAACTCAATAGGTGACCTCCAGTAGTCCCTCCAGCCAGGCTGTCCAGTCCCTCCCCTGACAGCCAGACTGCTGCCAGCACTGGGCCCTGCAGTGGGAACTGACAACTGTGTAGTCACACAGAAGACAACTGCAATAAAGGGATATAAAACTGCACACCAGGAGTCAGGGCTGCATTCCCCATGAACAAAGAAGGAGGAGCAGCGTCTGTCATGCAAAGGGACAACAGGCTTTACTGGTGAAAATACCTGCAAGTGTACATTTTTTTGGTAATATTTAAGTGATTTGAGGACAGAAAAAAAGGTTTAATGGAGAGTGGTGTATGGGTCACATTGGTGTCTGAAATGCTGAGCCTAAAGAGCACAGTATCTGAAGATTTCACCATCAGGAAAGTAACTGTGAAAAGTACTAAATAATAAAGTACTATTGGGGGTTGCCCAGTAACTGAGAGTGCAATAGTCTAATGCTTTTTCTGTGAGCTTGTACTTGGGTAAATATTTAGGCTTTTAAAGCTTCAAATGACAGGAGCCATTGCATAGGGCATTGCACTGTGCAAAGCCCTGGACTATGTTTACTCACAGATGGACTATTACTTGTAAGGTCCTGTAGAGGCTTTTCTGTTCATACAATCCTTGTGCAGGCTGCAGACAAGGGTGGTCTTTGGGTTCAGTGGTGACCCAGTCTCTCCTTGGACCAAATTTGCAAAGATTGGCTTCCAAAAAGCCCTTGACAACCCCAGCTCTTGGTCAAGAGGTGCGAGACTCTGTTACCTCAAACAGGCCTGGACTGCCGTATTTCATTGCAGCCAGAAGGTTTTGGTCATGTTTGGGTTTTCTTTTGTAAGACACAAATTATATTCTTACTGAAACAAGCTGGTAAGGCTTCAAAGCAAGGGAGGGAATGAAAAAAGGAAAAAAAAAAAAAAAAAGAAAGGAAATATTGCCTAGCAATGAGAAACAGCCTGAGGCTGAGTTAAGAGCACTTAACTGTGAGTGAGTGGATATTAGTGCCTTCTGTTGACAGAGGCAGCACTAAGAGGGCATCCTGTCTGGCTTCACAGCCTCTGATTGCCCAGCAAGCAGCAATCTCAAATAAATATTTCCATCTCCTAGGCAAGAAGATTGCCCCCTTCCCTGTGTGGCAACAGCTCCATCCCTGCACAGGCCAAGGCTGGCTGGGGCTGCCTCAGAGCACCCACACAGCCTGCACAGAACCTGCACACAGCCTGCACACAAACTGCACACAGCCTGCACACAGCCTGCACACAGCCTGCACAGAACCTGCACAGAACCTGCACACAGCCTGCACACAAACTGCACAGAACCTGCACACAGTCTGCACAGAACCTGCACACAGCCTGCACAGAACCTGCACACAGCCTGCACACAGCCTGCACAGAACCTGCACAGAACCTGCACACAGCCTGCACACAACCTGCACATAACCTGCACACAGCCTGCACGGAACCTGCACATAACCTGCACACAGCCTGCAGCTCAGGCGTGGCTGAAGCGAGAGCAGAGCACCCTCAGGGACCTCTGGCACGAGTGAGCACTGGGGTAAGGACGATGCCAGCTTTGTCCCCAGGAGATGTAACTGGAGATGTGTTGTGGTGATGGAAACAAGACATTTAGATGGGCACCAGACTGTAGAACAGAGCAGGGGGTGGACACCATGACTCCGTTCACCACAGGGCTCCTCTGCAGTGGGGGCTGTTGGTTTCCATCCTCCTGCCACACTGCAGAAGGGTTCAGTACTCTCTCCCTCACAGTGACCTCACAGGCTCTGGATCAGAGAGCAAAAGGGATTAGCAAGACACTGTGCGATCCTTCACTGGAAACCCAGCAAAATAATGAGATTAAACAAGAAGATGGTCTGAGTAGGGGAGATCTTTATTTATCTTAATCTAAAAATGCAGAGGGTGGGAACAAACAAACAACTCACAAGAAATAAAACCCCAGTGTAATTTTTGATTATTGGAAGAAGACTCAGTTTCATCACATGGCTGTTCTGGTGTCCTAATTATGAACAGTTTCACTGGCTTTGTAAATACACTCAGCAAATGTGGCAATAATCACTGAGCTGTTGTAAGAGCAGGGCAACAGCATTGCTGGAACCTTTTCAGCCACGTTGACAATTGTGAGCAGATGTGCTAAGAGATGTATTTTTTTCTATGTAATGGATGAGAAGGACCTTCTACCTTAAATACGTGTATTTGAAGAGAACAAAATTATCCAGATATCAAACAGCTTTCATTTTTCTACACAAAGAAGTAGGTAATAGCAGGCCAAAGAGAGATTTATACAAGCAGTACTGTTGACTTGAATTAGCATCATTTTTTAAATCCAGATTTTTTCCCAAAGCCAGACATTGCTTCTGCAGCCTGTCCAGCCACTTTTTCTACTCCATCTTGTGCTGTCTTGGAAGCCTTGTCAAAAGCTGCAAGAGAGGGAAAAAGATAAGCAGAAAGTTGGGAAAATGCAACATGGTTTAATACTTAGGATAAAAGAGAGGTGTGAAAATTATTAGACTACAAAAAAGAAGTGCTATATATCCAAAAAAGGTTGTGGATATTTTGCTGCCCTCTCATCTAACATCAACAGGTGCCCAAGCCTGCCCTTCTTGTCACATCCATGGAGCTGAGGAAGGTGTCAGCTCTAAGGGGATACTGCCAGTGCATTTTGGCTTTCATGAAATATTTTAGACCCCAAA
Organism: Zonotrichia albicollis; assembly: GCF_047830755.1. NCBI lineage: Eukaryota > Metazoa > Chordata > Aves > Passeriformes > Passerellidae > Zonotrichia > Zonotrichia albicollis. Next base: position 24,398,428 of record NC_133825.1, on the reverse strand, counting down.
ATTGCAATTCACCCCCACACTTAGAATTGTATTAAATTATTACAAAAAAAAAAAAAAAAAACAAAACAGCCTACTTTTTAGATTAACTTGTTCCCAATGCCCAGCTGCAAGATGCCAACACCTGCTTGACAACACCTTTTCACCTGCAGGATCAGTAATGTTCAACCCCAGCTGCCGCCCCAGCAGGTGCTGGGATCCAGGGTAGGGCTGGACCTGGACAGACCCCTGCTCTCAGGGCTTTGGGGGCAGGGAAGAAGATGTAACATAGAGTTACTTAATCCTCCAGAAAGAAGAGCTGTCCCCACAAGTTTTCTAAATAGGAAGCCAATGTCTGAATGCTGTGCGTGAGACTCGGTCTGCCAGTACATGTGTGGAGATACTAAGGAACAGATCCTGAAATCCTTCTGTGAGATTTATACAGGTTGTTATAAAATCATTAAAGTTGTTACAAAATGGTAAAGGTTATACAAAGTAGTCACTGAAACCAAGGACTTCCAGGCTGAGGACACCTGTGGGACAGAGGAGAATGAGCACGGGCCGCTTCTGGCTTGTGTTGAGCTGCTCCATCTTGGTTTGAACGTCATTGCTCCTACCTTTCTGGCTTGCCTCTGTAATCTGGTTGACTGCATCCTGAGTGGCCTGTCCCAGTGTGTTTGCTGCAATTAAGGGAAAACAAAATCAAAATCCTTCCCAGCTGTTGGTGTTTCTGGTTACAGGAATTCTGTACAGCCAGCTTTCTGCACGGCTGCAGCAAGCTGTGCCCCTGGCAAGGGCCTGGGCTGGTGCAGAGCAGGCTGAGGCCGTGCCCTTCACAGGGCAGCCTGGGCACTATGTGCTGCCACAGCAGCTTGCCCGAGATTAGCACTCACCTGGCACCTACAGTCAGCTGAGCAAATCAATGGCAGATAAGCAGGAGATAAGAAAAGATTAGCAGTGAGTTGGAATGATGACATTTAGCTGCAAGCTGCTTCTTTAACACTACACTTGCTTTTATTGATTTTTCTACCTTATTATGCTTGGGGTAGGTTGGCCATCTAACCTGCATTTTCCCTATGGGCCGTTTGGGACTAGAGCCTGTTCTAAAATGGAAGCAAGTCCATTAAACTGAGCTGGACAGGAGAAAGGAGATTTTTACAAACAAGAGATGAATAGAAGAAGAGGAGGAGAAATTAGAAACATAAAAAATCAATTCCAGAATATGAAACATTAAAATAAAAGTGAGATGCCTTGCAATTGTAAGATAGCTGATAGTTTATGAAACAGTGAAGTGCCCACTCAGTGACAGGAATATATTAAGGATGCAGCAAAGACTATTTTGTTTTCCAGAAAGGGGTTCTGTAATGTTTGTGGGGCTACTACACATTTGTCCCCAGACGTATGGAAACTTTCTGTAACTTCAATATAATCAATGATGTTACTCATATATTTCAGCTATACAAGGAAGTATTTGCAGGATCAGAATCCAGAACCATATATAACCAAATTATACACTACCAGGAAAGAACAGCAGGCAGACATGGTACGGAATAAACTATAAAAAACTACTATAAGCTGCACACATTTTGCAATTTTTAATTTGAAGGAAAACCTTTTATGCTTTGCATTGAAAAGTTGGTTTCCAAAGCCCAGTGCTAATGACAAGAGTGCTTGGCCTTAGAACATGGGCATTGCTATGACAGAAATGTGCATACAGGGTTTTTCAACTCCTGCAGTCTGGTGATCACTGCTGAAGAACACAACAAAAACGTCCTATACATTACAAACCATCCATTGCAATCAATGGAGTTACATTACCAGAAGGCACTGACAGGCCAAATGACAAATGTTCATCAAAGCTTAATTCCAACATACTAAAAGGAGTGCTGATTAAAAGCCACTGCAGAGCATGAAAAAAGACCACCCTGAGCAATGCAAATGCTAACAGAAGGCTGTTATCACAAAAAAGAGGCTTCACTGCTCTAAAAATATTAAGTTCAGCATTTTGGAGAGTGATGAAAGTTGGACAATGCCCAGGAGCCAGAGAGGGAGAAGTGGGTGAGTAGAATGAGGCAGCTTTAGGAGCCATGGCTGGCCTGTGGTCTTCTCCAGGTGATGGCCAAAACTTGCAAAGTGGGGAAAAAAGAGCAAGCTGTGTCCTGCTAGCATCGATGCAGCTATGGGTTGTGGTTATTTAGCAACTAAACCCCCCTCCAAATATACAACAATACTAAATCTTTCTTACCAGCGTCTTTTGCTGCACCTTCAGCTTGTTCCTTCAGTCCCTGGAAGCTTTTACTCGACATTGTGGCTTCTGACACCTGCTGAAGCCCTCTCCTTTGATAAAATGGAGCACCTGGCGATGTAGAGTGCACTGTGTGATAGTGTCCTGACTTGTTCTGGTTTTATACATCTGCCAGGAGACCTGCTGATTCTTTTGGGGGTGACTGGTACAGTGGGTGGAGTTCAAATGTGAAGAATGAGAGCTGAAAATAGAGAAAAGCTGTTTATTTACCCTCCCTGATGAGAGGGTGTGCCCAGATTGAGATTTTTGCTCCATCACGCTGTCTTTGTCTGTTAATTTGTGCTGTTTGTTTTTTTATAACCAAAACTGCAAAAAAACCTGTTCCACCATCACAGGCAGAGGAAAGCCACTGAACTGAGCTTTACAGAGTGCTGGAAAACTACTGAAGTGCAGTGTGTGGGCATGGCCAGCTTTCATCCCTGCCAGGCTGAATTCCTTCTCCTTCCTTCAGCCCCTGAGCACACCCTCTTGAGAACAGAAACCAGCCCAAATTTATTTCTGTTCTTAGAAGTTTTAATCACAACCCCCTTTTCTTGTCAGGTGGGACAATGTTAGATGGTGAGACCTGTAATTTATCTGTATTTTTATAAGAAACTGTTAATCTGGTCATCTTTCAAGTTGCCTGCTCAAGGTGGATTGCAAATCCCATCATCACAGAAGGCCTTGCCAGGCTAAGGCAGGTAACCAGTGCCAGCACTAGCAGCTCTCAGGGGAAGGTAAAAAAAATAAAAAGCCAAATTAGCAAACCCACATTTTCCTACTGTGGCTTTGTGGTAAGATTCTTTTCGTTCAGAAATTATGTTTAAACTCACTTCCTTTCCTAGCATTACCACATTAATAAAAGTTTCTGGCTTTAACCTCTAGCATTTCCAGGTTTCCACTAGCCTTTGGAGTTTATATTTCCTGCCATCAATCCCCAGTACAAAGGTACTTTGTACAAGTAAACTATTGGCAGAGTCAGGAGCCAAGTGGCTCTCTGGTTTTGTGGGGTTTGGGTTCCTCGTTGCCATTTTCCAGGGTACAAAGTGTCTCTGTTTGGATGGCCACACTCATACCCATATTTTTCTTCCTGAGAAAAGATTTGTGTTGGTAAACTGGCACAGATGCCACAGATGAACCAGGGTGGGCACTGACAGTTCTCATAAGTCTAGGACTTCATTAGTACCCAAGTGAGGAAGAGTCACAGAAAACAAGGTTCTGAGTATTCCTCTGCTGCTCCTACTCCACTTGTCATTTCAGAGAGCTCTTGTCAACTTTTGCATCACTCCTTTGTTATTTCAAACAGCAATCCTCTTTCCCCCTTCAATGGGTCAATTAGACTTTTAATTATATATTCACAGCAGGTATCTTTTTCAATTCCTTGCTGATTTCTTTCCTGGAATGATGTTCTTACCTGAATTTGCAAAAACTCAGATAAAAAGACACACAGTATTGTGGGGCTCTGGCATTTTTTTAACCAAGTCACTAACAGAGACCTACTTATTTTCCTTTCCCAAACCCAAGAACACAGCCACACCAAAGCCACCTCAAACAGGTGGATTTCAGCTGCTCTCAGCCCATTAGTCAGGCAGATTAACCTTTGTGTGGAGTGTTAGTGAAAGGAAGGAAGAAGCTCTCAGGAATCCACCAGGCAGCTTGTCACAGCTCAAGAGAAGATGTGCCCAGGTTTCAGCAGCAAATACCTCCCAGATGCCTCCCCTTTGTTTCCAGTGCTGGGTTTTCAGTGCAAGAGCCCTGCAGGTGCTGGCTGGGATAGTCTGCCTGAGAGGGACACCAGGAGTTTAGGAAAGCATTTAAAACTGAAGCACGCCCACATCAAGCATTAAACCACACTAGAGCACTATTTTATAGACTCATAATCAGTTCAGGTAAATATTGCTCTCTAATTCTGTTCTAATACCTACCTAGATTTCCCCAGCTCCAACTATTATTCTTCCAAGTAGAAATCTCTATTCAGTATTTTGGACTCAATATGGGTGTCTGATCTGTGCCACTGCTTGCTCAAAGCATTATCTCCTGCTCAAAGCATTAGGTAGCATGAATTCCTGAGTAAAACCCACACTGCTGACAGCATGGCAGCATGACTCCTTATCTAATGTAATTTTATCTTTAGCATTAATATAATTATCCTGATTCCAAACTGAGAAAAAGAAAAGTGAGCAAATTACTCTTGCCCAAATTGGCCTGGCATGATCATTATAATGCAGCCCAGAGCAGAGGGAAGAGGGACATCTGCATGGTATTCATTCCATAGGATGGTAGCAATAATCTGTGCATCAGGTGGCAGGCTGAGTTACAAAATCACAGCAGAAAATAATGGAATATATTGCATAATATTTATCCACTCTGTGAGTTAACATTACTTTTTAGAAGACAATAGTAAGCCTTTTGAACTAATGTTAGATATTAATTCGAGTGCTTAAAAATGAGGATTTGAAAGGGTGGAAAGCTAGTTTGGACTTTTCCTCCATTAAGCTCTCAGTATCTGCTGAGACTGCAGGTAGAAATCCTGGTTAATGCCAGCTGGGGCATGCACCACAGTGCGTGCAGAGCCACAGGCCAAGGTGCCCCTGGAATTTCAGGCTATTCCAAAAGTTACTGCACCTGGCAATGCCAGGGTGCATCACTGACACTGGCCACGACCAGAAGTCCAAAAGTGCAGCACCCCCAGCAGCGCTGTCTGCTCACCTGTGACACAGAACATGTCTGACTCCCTTTTCTGTGTCTGACTCCTCGGGCTTTTCTCCCCATTCTGCACCTTCAGTCTGTTGCCTCTGATGAGCAGATATTTGTGTTTGGGGAAAAGAAATCCAAAAGTAATTCTTTAAGTGCTAGAAGTGCTTCACAACCCATGGCCCTGGAAAGAGCTGGCAACTACAAATACACAGCCCAAGCAGCTGTGAGTTAAATCCAAAGCACCACAGAGAAATTAGAAATTGTTCTGGTTTCCTTCCCTTTCACACATCTTCTGTGGCAGCTTTGAGCGCCCTCTCATATATCAGTGACATGAACCCTTCTGCTCTATTACCTGATGAAGGTCAGAAGTAATTAATCAGAGCTACAGCTTATGTTTTACACATGAAAATGGGCAAGTGAGGTTAATTAAAAAGTGTTGAATTTTATTTGGGTTTTCTTAAATTTTAATTTGACCAGGGTTGGGATTTATAGATAGGTGTTGTGTCCATTAGCAAGGTAAATGCAATGATGTATTAGGGCTAAAAAGTTCTACACAGATCACTCCAGAAGTTTACAAAGTGTGCAGTGTTCAACAGTCATGGCTACTAAAGGAGACTGATATTAGTGTGAAAGGGATGTGATGTTTATGCCATGAAACAGAACTGTTTTAAGAAACACAATGGTTTGCTTATAGATAATTATTGTAAGTCATATGTCAGTAATTTAGGAGATCAAACTGAAGTTGTTCTAATTAAGCTAAATTAGCTGTTTGGTTCAATTATTGATATACAGTTCTAGGACAAAAGTAGGTTTAACTGATTCTGCCTTTACACAGGTGGTAACATCCTCCAGGAATGATCAGTCAGCTCTGCTTCAAAGCATGAGATCAACCTAAGGCCAGTGCAAATGGAGTTCTTTACCTTCTACTTTTTCATCCTGAGGTAACATCCAGGTGAAGTGTCACATTTCTGCTGTCATCTGGAGCACATGAAACCATCCTTAGATACTGGGACTGCTGTGGAGTCTCACAATAGCCTGCAGATTCAGGACTAGAACAGACAACAAAAAAATTGTGAGGTCTTTAACTTAGAAAGGCTAGGAAGATGAGAAAGGCTTGATTCCCACCTTAAAATCTGGCATGGGACTGGGGAAATAAATAACTGGTCCTATCCCAGGAGTGACTGGCTGGGAGAGCAGAGGATGTGAGCTGGGATGCAAAGCCTACAGGAGAGCTGTGTATATTTTCTAGGCACACTGAGAGGAAGGAGAGCTGTGGCTCTGCCCTTCTGGCACACAGTTATGCTGCCCACCCCACGCAGGTTTAGTGGGAAGGGAAGGGTGGAGAAGCAGAACTGCCTTGCATTCTGGATCCACAAGAAAAAGCTGTGCCAAAGCTTGACAGAGAAAGTCTGTGCTGCTTCAGACTTGTGTGGGCAGGGGTTTCTCTGATATTCAGAAAGTGCAGTTTTGATTTGGCCTTTTTCTGCTCTGCTATTAACAGTATGGAGTATCTTCTTGTGATTTGGTAGGGTTTTAATCCATTTATGAAACAGTTAAACTGAGTTTCAATGTGTCAAAAAGGTAAGAATGTGATTTTATAGAGAACAGTATTATAAAAACAGCCCTTCAGTTTTTAATTGGGTACTCAGTTTTAGTACAGGCATTATGCAGACACAAAAATAGGACTTTCAAATGAAGTGGGATTCTAAGTGTATTATTACCTGATTTGCATTTAAATTAGTGGAATGCTGTTTGGGATAGTCTGTAGAGAGCCACTGCTTCCTCTCCTTCATCCTAGAAAAACATCTTTAAAAAATCAGGCCCTGCATGCTCTTCAGCCCTTGGCTAGGACATAACTGGGGGGAGCTCACAAAGGCTGTGAGCTCTATCAGAACAAATCACTCAATAAAGCTTCACTGCAGTTTTACATGGAAAGGAAGTTACAAGGAGAAAATAATGGATTTCAGCACTTTGTTGGTCACTTGTATGGTGAGGTTGATGCAACACTTGGCAGCAGCTGTTGCTGGCTCGTTGGATCCCCTCAGAGGACAGAGTGCAAGTGCCCAGAGTCCTCACTGGGGACAGACAGTGGCCACACTGTGCCTGGCACTGGGTGCTGTCTCATCACAGTGGGATTAAGCTAACAGCTTGTGTGACAGTGGTATCACATGCACAAAGTCCACTTCAATAATTCACAGGGCGAGATGAGTATAAGAAATTCTTGATTGCACAAGACCTGTCAGCAAAAAATAATTTTGCTAGTGTTTGCTTCCCTCAGCACTTACCTGGGGCAGGGGGTGCCAGCATTTCCATAGTGAAAGTACCTTCTCCTGTGGGATGTTTCTGATACATCTCCTCCATCACTGCACTTTTCACTTTCCTTCCATCATCTCTCATTACACTTATCTGAATACTCATTGAAAACACAGACTTCCTTTCAACGAACTAAACAGATGTACAACAAAGTTTAGTTGAATAATTAATAGACAATATTTTGTCTCTTTAATCAAAGACCATTATACTTCAAAAGAAACAAGTCCTCACCTTTCTTACCTCTGACAAATGTGGCTCAGACCTCTGGCTTCTGCTTCCCACAGCTGGGTGACAGCCAGTCTGAGACAGGGACAGGGAGGAAATAGAGGCTCCCTGAGCCATTGCATGGGCACAGCACTTCCCTGTTCCTGCTCACTGACACAGGGTACTCATGTGGAAGGAAACTGCATGTCCTGGTGTCTGTCTCCAAGACTTGGGAGTGCCTGTGCAAGATATATAAACACTTTCTGGGCTCTGACTGCCATGGACTAGACCAGACCTGCGCAGGGACTGCACCTGCCTGGGCCCAGAGCAGGGCTCTCCCATGTGAGAGGCAGGCAAGTGCAGAGGCAGACCTGTAGGAAACATTTGGACACTTTTGGTGCCCAAACGTTGGCCAGTAGTCAAGCAGTGTTTTCAGTCCCACAGTTCCATATACAGGTATGTAAATACTGGGAAAACCCTTTCCCTTGCACAGGGAAGGAAACACAGAGAGCTGCATGCTGCTCTCCCAAGCAGCCACATAGCTCAGTGTGGCAGAGATGTGGTACACCATTCTTAGCTCAGTCATTACCATTCTCTCCTGGTTTAAGCCCTTGGAACCAGGGGCACAGCCTGATTGAGAGATGGGCATTTGGGGAGCAGCTCACTGCTCGAGTTACAGCTCCTGCCTCCCACGCATGCCCTACATAGTGAAGGCATTCACCTCCGAATTTTTGCAAAACACTTTTTTTGAAACACTTTTGTTTGTGTCCCCATAAAGCAAAGCTTTTGAGCAAAAGGTTTTTCTGTGTCTCTCTAGCGAGCACTGAGAATAGAATCCAGTCTCCTGCTGCTGGGTATGAGTAAGTCTTTTTGTCCTCTTACCTTGGCCTCAATTTTAGTGACTGTTTAATTGGCAGATACTTGCAGGACATCTGAAAAGAGTATGCACATATCAGATATATCTTCCTTTGAGGGTCCTTGTTACCTCTGCTAGGGCTCTTTTGTTCCCTTTCTGTGTTGAGATCAAAGACCCACTGGGATGGAAATCCTGTGGTCTCTGCAAGGCAATGCTTTACACATGCTGTTATGCCTGACAGAGGCTCCCAGCACACTTGCTAGATGCTTCCATGCCACAGCAAGTCTCTTCTACCTTCCATAGTCATCATCATTTAACAGCTTAATGAAGATTATTGGTCTGATTTTGAAACAGTTTAAATCTCAACAGTTTACACTGGCTTCTCCTCGATTCGTGGGTGCTCTTCCTGCAGGCAAATAAAAGAACCCATTTTTACATCCATACCTACAGGCATGCTTTAAATGTAGCCCATCATTCACAGCCACATTTTCCTGCTCTCTCCCCTGGTGAATGTGGAGGGTCTCAGCAGCTGAGCTACAGCCTGCCTGAGTGCTGTCACCGACACCAGCTCCGTGTTCGTGCTGCACCGGGAGATTCTCCTTTGGCACCTGCCCTCACACTCACACATTTCACAGCAACCCTGCCTGTCCCTGCCAGCTGTTCTGCAGTCCTGACCAGGTCAGCTGGTGCCCATCACATTTCTTTAATTACCTTCTGGCAGCTTGTTACATCCTGATGCCAGGAGAGCTTTCTGGTGCAAACAGAATAAACTGAGCTCAACATCACTCTCACATTCCTTTAAAAAGCCTCCTTTCATCCTGTATCACCCCCACATTCTCTCTTAAACATGGCAAGTATTTAAAAAGTGAAATATTTTTCAGCCCTGAGAGACAGAAAGCCAGCCTACCTACAGTACTGTTTTCAGAAATACAATTTTTCATGATTCTTCATCTCTTACAACATGATTTAAGGCCTTTACAGTTTTGAGTATTCTAATACTGCACTTTTACAGGAAGAAGGCATCAGTCTGGAAGGATCCACATCTAAAATGCGCAAACAAAACCAACAAGACAAAAAACTTGTTCAAACACTTTTTATTAGTTAAAAAAAAAATCCATAATGCCTAGAGATCCCAAGTGCCAGTGCATATGGATGCAAGACACAGATTTGTGAGTCCAACCAAAATATACAAAGCAACTGGGAGGCCAGGAGGGAGGCTGGGAAAGACACACAGCCCAGTACACACCTGCACGTTACTTACAATGGAGGAGTCTGGCTTACATATATTGTATGACTGGTTTATGAGGCAAGTGCAAGACTACAGAGCTGAATGCAGTTAGTCTATGGACAGTGGGATTTTCCTGTTGTGGTGTTGGCTAATACTTCCATGTATGTTCTTGGAATGGTCTCTTTTGAGCAAGAATTCCCTAACTTGATGCATCACCTCCAGTTTCACCCTGTGAGAGAAGACAAGTAAGAAAATAGGTAAATATTTGGAAAATATAAACAAATATGGGAGAAAAATCAATGCTGACAGTCACCATACAAAACTCCCACAAAGAGCTAAAAACAATGAAGACCATGGGTGATGCAGAAAATAAATGAATTATCCATTCCCTCTGGAAACCAGACACACTCCTGGTGTAACTCAGATCTCTGGGGAAAACAAGGGTGTGAATTCAAGTCCAGTTAATGTGGGGCCAGGCTCCACTGGCAGGAGTGTCCTGCTTTGTGCTCCTGCCTGACCCAGCCGTGCTGCAGCCATGCAGCCATTGGGATTGTGGGGCCCATTTCTGGGACTGGCAGTGGGGGGTGATGGCTGCAGGAAGGTGGGAGATGCAAGATGAGACTTTTGGGAGCTTTGGGGACCATGAAAACAGCCTGAGATTCAGAAAGGCTGAAAACTGTGGGGTTTGGGTGCATGCAGTACTTGTGGAGGGGACAGACATAGGCCTTAACACTGAAATTGTAAAGGAAATACCACATGAGAAGCATTTGCCCCTGTTGTCCATGTTGGACAAAAAGTCGTCCTTGTTCAAGAGTTGAAATTGGCCCAGAGACAAATTTTAGACCCAGGGCTTCAAAAGAACGTTGCAGGTAGAACAGTTAAAAAAGCAAATGAACTAATTTAAATACAGAAAATCTGTAGAAAAACTTAACTTGTTATCTAAATTTCTTGGCTGCAAACAGGAAAAAGTGATTCCATGTGATGACAGAACCATAGACAGCGTTCACTTTAACATGTGCATTTACACCCCAAAATCAACCCCAATCAGGCAGCAGTTTGCAATCTGACCATCTGTCACTCATGGAAAATTCTCAAGATAAGGAAATGGCGAGAATGAGAACAGAAGAGGTTTTTGTCCAACAACTCAGCAAAGTGGGAACAGTGGTGGGCTCCTTGCTTGGCAGCTCTAGAACCCCAGGTGCCAGGGGGGACATTGTGCCAGGGGGAAGCCAGCAGCCTGACAGAGGAGGGGGTGGCACAGAGGGCCCGGGGCAGTGGGGATGTGGCAGCACTCACCTCTCCTGCTGGGGCCCCCTCTCCCTCCAGCCTGGGCTGCTCGGGCGGCTGCGGCGGGGCCAGGTCCTCCTGCCAAGTCACAAGCAACATGTTTGTCCCTGCTGCCACATGCAGAGTCATCACCCTCATCTTAGGCTGAGTGACATGGGGGTGAGCATTACACACACAGGCAAATTAGCAGCTTGAATAGATGGCAGATACTGCTTGAAATCCATTTCAGTTGTGCAGCTGGTTTGAGCAGATATGTATAAGAAAGCCCACTCAATTTTTAACAGCCTGGTTTATGGTCTTCTTCATACAGAAAATCAGCTCTTTTTCTGTCATTGAGACCAGAGTTTTGACTCCATCAGTGTGAAGAAATTTGGGAGCAACAAATAAATTTATGTATAGCAAGGCTATACCCAGCCATCCCCCACATTATCTTACCTTGAGCAGTCATTGCACAGACTAAATTGAATGGAAGATATAGCAGTACTGTGGTGCTGTTAATGTCATGCTTCAGAAAAAATATCCTTATCAAAGGATAAGCTTTTCTTTTTGTTTGAGTACAAGCATTTACTTAAGTATTTTGGGCTCTTCCAGCTACTTGCTTACATCTTTCAGCTACCTTCCTATTCACAGAAGAAGAGAAAAGGTTGCATTACCAGGTAATTACGTTAAACACAATTTGGCCACATGGGAAGAGAAGACAAAATCCTGACCATATTGGATGTGCACAGGGGATGGAGAGAAAGCAGAAATGCACCTAGGTGGAATCAGTCAGTGAGAGTAAGGGGAAGCAGAAGTAGCAGAACCTCTGTAATTTTAGTTGAGTTCACCAGAGAACTCAAATTACAAAGCTTCTCTGTTTTCTTTGAGCACACATGCCCAGCAGCTCCCCTGAATGACTCTCACCCCACATGAAGTCAGGGAGGGAACCAGAGACACATATATTATGGAAAGGAAAAGTCAATTTTGCATGAAGGCAAAGTTATGAATTTCAGTATTTTGGAAACACAAGGCCACTACTTTGCTTGGTGGTGCTGCTGATGCAATGCAAATCAATGTCCCTGCCAAACCTACTGTAAACAAAACTTTATGTGCCATGTGTTTAGGGTACTCTCTTTTCCTTTTCACACATGTCCTTACTTTCCTGTCCAGTCACAACTGTTCTCATCAGCAGGATAACATCCCTGCCATACCTACTGCTTTTTGAACTGAATTTGGGAAAAAAAGGCAATGTGAAGTAAAAAGGAAAAACAGATGGAGTTACATAGATACAAGGTAGAGCCCACGAAAATTTGACCTGGAAATTGAACTTCAGATCCATGTGTGGCAGCAAGGGGAGCCAGGAGGTGGAAGCACTGCAACCTGCTTGTCCTACCTATGGGCTTCCTGTTCTCCATGCAAGCCACCGTAAAATCAATGCACTGGAGGCAGAAACCAGCCAAAGTATGAGCTGCAGCCCTGTGCTGATGTCTGTCACAGCTGCAGGCATTCCTCCATCTCCCTGCTGAGACCAGAGCTGATCAGGCTGTTTGTGGAGAGCACCATGTGCTGCTGGTATCCCTAGATGAGAAGCACAATGTGACCATTTTCTCCTAAGGGACATGATCTTAACTTGCATTGCAGTGTTGGCTGAAATGATTCTTGCTGCTACCAACTTGAGCTGTGTTAAGCAAGCCCAGGTAACCAAATGACATCAAACTGCACATCATGGAAGCCAGTTTCTCCTGCAGGGAGACGTGCAGCTCCTCAGGAGAGGCCACTGCTCTGATGGAGCCGCCTGGTCACAGTGTTTCTGAGATGAGTCAGCTCTCCTGCTGCCAGCAAACAGCTCTCTACTCTGAATTTATGGACGCTCATCCAGCCTCAGGATCCAGCCTGCAGCTTTAAAGCACTTTACATTTGCACTTACATTATACTTTGCATTTCTATACCTTATAACTCAACAGTGCACATTAGGCCAAAGCAGGTAAATAGCCTCAAATTGTATTTTGAAGATTTACAAACAGATTTTTGACTATTAGGTGGAAAGGAAAGAAACTTCCAATGGAAGCCACTGTCAATAGCTGCAAGAGCAGGCATTTCACAGTGTTTTGCAGGTGGAGTTACCAGCTGCTGTGTGAAATTGTGAAGGTCAATCAAAGGCAGCTGCCTCAAGTGCTGAGCTGCATTGGAAACACTGGGGAACAGCTCACAGGAACACAAGGACCAGTGCAGTGCACTCCATCTTTCCACAGGATATGAACACCTATTGTTCCTGTGGGCAGAGAGCCTGGCTCTGGTAGATGTGAAAGAGTCCTGGGAGAGGGACACCTTTCTCAGGACCACCCTAGGGATGCTGTATCCAAGAGCGCGGGGTGGGCTGGAGAATCCCTGTTCAGCTATTGTGCTGCTTCTCACATCCCTCAGATCCTGCACTCTGCCAAGACTGCTCCAGAAGGCTAAAAATCAACCATCTATTTTTAGAAAGGGAAGCAAGTGAGTTTCTGCAGGGTGTTTCTAGGCTGTGTTGGAGGAGCCAGCACAATAGCAGGATGAAGAGGTGTCAGGCTGTGTTAGGGATGGCGCTTCACAGCCTTTTTCTCACGCGCTTCCACCCTGCCCGGAACAGGGAACAGGAGGTGAGGAAGGGCTGCATTCTTCAGCTGGGTGTCACCTGCCTGGGGATTTCAGGCTCTGCTCAGGAAGACAACATCCAGAGCAGGACCATGTGGGGTAGGGGTCTCCACTTTGGACAAAGAGCCAGAAATCCCTGGGCACCAGCTCCAGCTATAACACTGACTTGGAATAACGCTAGACAAGAAAGAAGGGGTGAAAATCCAACTTCCTTGGGGGGCAGAAAGAGTTTAGTAATTCCTGTCAGTGCTCATCTCGTCATCAAAAGGGAAAACATTTTCTAAGCTAAAGGCATGTTGAAACCATGAAACAATTAGTAATGCTCCACCTGCTCCTAAAGGGAGAGCCCAATATCTCCCCACAGAAATTACGTACTTTCTTAGAAAAAAATATTTTAAATGGAAATAAAATTAAATATTTAGTTTGCTATGGGCTAGTTTCTTCTGGTTTTGGGTGGGCACTTGAATCTTTTTTTGCTAATGAAGAAAGAAAAGTGAAATACTTGAACGTAATAGTTAAATGAAGCACAAGACCTCAGAATTCTTTCCAAGAACAGTACCTACATTTTTAAATATTTTGTGTGTTTAAAAATATATTTTATGTGGAATATATACACCACAGGAAATCTCTATATATAAAATACAATATTTTGCTAAGATTATGAAACAGAGGTACATGTTCAGCTATCACTAATTAAAAACTCAACAAATTAAGACCTGCTATTTATAAAAATATTCCTGTATAATAGTAAGGGATCTTAAATAGACTCTACTATAGGCTTCTGGGTTCAGATATTTTAATAAGTTGTTTTAAAAAATGATTTTGAAAGCCCAGAAATAGTGGAAGAAATTAATTACAATTTAATTCCTCAGATTTCTAATTTTCACAGGTTCTATGAAATTCCCCTTTTCAGCTCTTCAGCAACTTACTTGTCCACTGTCTGAGTTCATATATGAAGTAGAATTTATAATTTTCATCTATATTATCTTGTAGGCCTATGGGAGTTTTGTTGCTGTCCCCAAATATTCGGACATAAACATACTAAGATTATTGTCCTTATATAACAGAGAAAGCAGCCCAGATATTGGATGCTGGGATATACTCATCAAATCTCAACAAATTCAGTGGCAAACAAGATTTCATCATCATCATCATCATTATTATTATTATTAGTTTAAGGCTGAAAAGCCACAGAGGTTCACTGGCAGCCTAATGTGCTACAAATTCAAGGCCCTCTAAGGGACATCAGTTGCATAAGGTGGAGAGGCTCAGCCTCCTGTGGTGCTCCTGACCTTGGCTGCTGGAGCAAACACGATGCTGCCTGGCAGCATCCCCAAGCCACTCCCTAGGAGAGCCTCAGGCAGCCTGGCAGGTCCTGTGGACGAGCTGTCCTGGACAGGCTTCAGGCTGAGTGCTCGGAGTGATGCCAACAACTCTGACTGAGGGGTCAACCCTCAATTCAAGTGAGTGGACCCACAAACAGAACAGGCAGAGGGGCATGCAGGATTCCTGTCTTACCCTACAAATCCAGGTAGTCTTTTGGGATGGCTTTGTTTTTATCCAGCTCACAGTCAGACTCTCTCAGAGTCTCCTGGGACTGCTTATAAATGTTACATATTTGATGTGTATCCTATGGGATTGCAGGGGTACAGCCTTGAGCCATGGAGCATATCCATGTAGGCCTCAAGGCTTCACCAGTGCCACTAATTCAGCTATTTTGGATGGGAAAATGTCTGCCTGAATGAGACCGAGAGGGGAGCACAGAAAAAGTGCCTATAAGGCTGAGTGCCCCACTCCATGCTGCTTGTGCAGTCCCCCGTGCTCCATGACATGTGGAAGGATACCAGTGGGATGCATCACTGCATCAACTAACTACAGGGAAGCTTGAATACAAAGGGGAACAAGTTTCAGCTATTTATTCTACCTAATTGTTGGGTGGTTTGGCTGTTGATTTCCCTGCTCCTCCTGCTTAGCAGCTCTGCCCTTGGTGCCTTCTCAGATGCCCTTGTTTGCTCTGTCCTTGTGGCACTTGCCCAGCCCAATCGAACTTGGACAGGAAGGTCACTCCGTTTCTGCTTCTAATTCCTTCTGTGCAACAGACTGCCTCTGCATCAGAGGCGTTGCAGGGTGTAAATGAAGGGAATTAAGGCCATGAAGAGCAGCCTTTCCCACTCAGGATGTGCATTGTTATGAAAGAGATGAGCCATGGCGTGGGTGCGGCCACGTGCGCCAGGTCAGGTGCGCAGAAATGCTGCGATCCAGAGAACGCGCCCAGCAGTTGCACATAACTGACAAATGCTCATTTAATTCATGGGCTGAAGAAAAAAACAGATCAGACCCAATTCAAAGTGACAGAGTCATGAACCGACAACTAAACCATGAAAACTGACAGGACAAATAGATCTAAAGGGAAGATTTAGGTGGAAGGTGTAGGGAAGCATCAGTTACTGGGGAAATTGTTCCAAGCCCTGAGGGACATTTTGAGAGCTTGTGTATGTACATGGGCTTGTTTCAGCCACGTGGTGTCTGCATTGCAGCAAGCCCTGTGCTGCGTCATACAGACGAAGCATTAATCCTCCTCTAAGACAGGGATATTTAGTGGGTGGTTATCTCACTGGAATCTCCTAATGTCCACCCCAGGGATGGGGATGGGTGCAAAGCCACAGACAGAACACACTACTGACTGGTTTAATACCTTTTTGTATCAGAAAAATTGCGGAGGGTTTATAATCCCTTAATTTACAGATTTTTTAGCTGATACCTAAAAACTCCCCCAAATGAGTCAACCCTTTCTTGTACTCAGCAGTGACCAGGTCAGTGCCAAAGCCCTGTCAGGCAGTGCCAGCACAACTCAAGGTTGTTCTCATCTGCTTGGCACCCCTCCATAGGTGTAGGGTTACTTCAGGCCCATTTCCTTCTACACGGCTCTGAGTGCTCCCCCCAAGGACAGCGAGGAACAGCAGCCTGCCAGGGTGCCCACATTTCAGTGCCTGCTGTGATGCAACAAAGGGCTGAATTCTTTCCCATGGCCAAAGTCACCATTTGATACACCGGCACCCCACAGCTATCCTGAGCAAGACTTACCCCAAAACCCACAGAGTACCCCCCTCTTTCCTAATGTGTGCCTGCCACTGATCCCAGCTGTCAAATGCACAGACTGAATGTCAACGAGCTCTCAGTAATTGATATTAATAGTGGCAATGGCCAGCTGGGGACATGCCTTCTGGGCCACTGGAGTCCCCAGCCCCAAGTCACCCCGAGCACTGCTCAGTGCCATGCATTCACAGATCCCTGGCACTTGGAACAGCCCTTCTACAGCAGCGAACAACACTGGAGATAGCTGAAAACCCAAATGGGATGTTGGCAAGTGCTCTGTGCAATTAGAAAGAGGGAGGATAGTATGGAGCATGAACAAATCTCAGGACTGGATGCTCTCTCAGACTTCTGGGGCTGAAATGCTTGTGATTATTCCAGGACTGCAGGATTATAACAGTGGATATTCACTGTTTAAACATTTACAAGCTATACATTATCACTCTTAGTGTATCTCCAGTGGGTCTCCCTCATGCATTACAGTGCCTGCTGCTGCTATTGGCAGATTCTGGATGTATTTCCATTAGCAAATTGTGTAACATAATAGGAGCAGTTCTGGAAAAAGGACAGCTGGTGCTGAGAGCACAACTCCTTATACTCCTTTCAGGACCCTCCCTCTGGAACAGCTTTGGTTCCATGGCAATTATCCATTAGCAGTGGGGATGGCCTCGATGTGCATGTGGAGCCCAATCTTCTGCGTCTAGCTGGATCCAAAAGGTGTCTAGCTACATGCTAAAGTATGGTGAGTATGAATAAAAGATTTGCACTCCTAAGCTGAACTAATCCAGCAGAACAGATGAACCCTCTTTCACAGAAACAAATGTTTTTCCTGATTTTTTTTGTCCTGTGATTTTTCTTGTTTTTCTCCTCCTGTTTTCAGTCTGCTGCCTCAGCACCTCTGCTGTTTGGCATGACACTGTATCCAAAGCAGTTTCCTGGCTCCATTTAGTCTGCCCTTTGGCATGTGACACATCCTAATTTTTTAGTTCTTAATCAATCTCTATTTTAAGTCTAAGCAATTGGACATCAATGGAAGACATCAGAATGACAGTTCAGATGCTCTCTGGAAAACCTGCACTTGTTTAAGCTCTGAAATTAGCTGTAAACTGTAGCTGTCAGTCTTTGAGGTGGGGTTCTCACTTAGGAGGAAAGGAGAAGAGGATTGCTGCTGCTCAGTCCTTGCTGGAGGGGAGACAGCTTGCTATCTGCAGCAAGGATTCCTACCATCAGCAAATTCCTCACTCTCCTGGGTCAATCACCCCACGGTCAGTCAAAAGGTAGGAAGGGGTATTCTGGCCCCATGGAATTAGGAATCACTGTTTGCACTCCTGCAGCCTCACTGCTGTTCCCTGTGGGAATAGAGATTAAATTTATCCCAAGGGCTTAGCAGAACTCCTGTATCTGCCCTGTTCACATGCTTTCAGGAGGACATTTTGCGTCACTTGAAGCTGCTGTTCTCTTTTGTTAGGCTATTCTCTCAGGATTTATATGCTGTGTAGAAGTTTTGTTTCACATCACAATGTGTTTATGTGCAGGTCAGGAAATTAATCAGCCGATTATCTGAACAATTAAAACTATTTTGGCCAGCCAGACTTTGCTTTGATTCTGGGTTTGGGTTTGCTGTGACTCATAAAGCTCATGTGGCCATCAACAGCACTGGTCACACTCTCTGAAGAGGGGAAAGAGAAGGGCTTACCAAAGAGCTGCCAAACATTGGCCTCGTGCTGTACAAATGGGTGCTGTTTGTTACCAAAGCATCCTCTCTAATGATCAACACTGCCTTCACCTAAGGAACTGTTCTGCTCCTTCAGACTCCCTTTATTCCCCTCACTTGAAGCAGCCCCGTTCGTCAAATTAGGCTGGAGGACAGAAGATGCCTTGTCTGAACCTGGCTTAATCCCTACACAATTTGGGTCACACGGCCTTTTATCAATAAGCACTTGGTTGTTGTCAAACCAGCAGGAAGCAGAGCAGCAGGGCCAGGCTTTCTGCAGGAGCCAGGCTGTGCCTGGCTTGCTGCTGCCCTCTTCTGCCTGGGAAGCTGCCGCGGCCCGGCCGAGCCCGCATCCCGCCAGCACCGCACAGGGGCCAGGGCAAGTGCCGGCTGCCGTGCCTTCCCACCCCGCACATCCCTGAGCCCTGACTCAGGCCAGACGCTCACTGCTGCCCACACACATTTCTACTCGAGTCCCTGGGGAAAATGCTTTTCTACATCCGTAAGAAAATGGAGAGCCAGACTATTGCCAGCAGCGCCCACTGATGGGACAAGAGACAATAGGCACCAAGTGATTAATGGGTCCGTCTGAACAGAAGAAAACAATTCTCTTTTTCCTATGAGGGTGGTCAAACACTGGCACAGGTTGCCCAGGGAAATTGTGGAGCCTACTTCCATGGAGATGTTCAAAACCTACTGGGACAGTCCTCTCTCATTGGCCCTAAGGGGTTGGACTGGATGATCTCAAGGTGTCCCTTTCAAACGAAATGATTCTGTGACTACATTAGGCATTATACGATAATATTAAGTATTATACAAAAGCAGATATTGCTGAAAACCTTTCATGAAATAAGTAAAACCGTCAACTGTAAATGTTTGCAGGTTAATCCAAAGGCTCTTCTGTCCTGCCCATCATAGAACAAACAAACACACCTTTTTTACAACTCCTGTAGTGGCCACGATGGTCTCTGCTCCTTCTACAGTCTTGTTTGCCACTGTGTTCACACTGGCTACTACAGCTTCTCCCACCACGTTGGCCTGCTCTTTGGTCTTCTCAGCAACTGCAGTTTCAACAAAAGCAGAAAAGTCAGCAAACTACACACTGCCAGAAGGCTGCCAAATTCCCTGGGACGCAAAATGATTGCATTGAAGTAAAAGAAGAAATTAGCCCTGGTCCAGTCCTTGTTTGGGTATTTTAGATGAGATCACGTCTGAATTTAGATTGTGTATTTGAGGATTTTTGTCTGGCACAAAATGTTGCTTAGAGAGCAGCACTGCAGCCTGTCAGTCTTTGTGGGCAACCAGAGAATGAAAATTTCACTGCCAGATACTAAGAGACAACACTGTAAATAAGGTATTTTGCATTGCAGACTGTGCATGACCTCTTCCAGGTTACTTTCTGTTTGATTTCATACCCCTTGGCAGAAAACAGCAATAGTTATGAAATTCTCCAGGCAAAGGATCCATTCATCTTCCTTCAGGACAGTCCACATGGCTGCTCCTCCTTGGAGTTGGGGTTACCCCAGAAGGGACCTTTAGGTCCCTGACTCTGCAACTGCCAGACAGGACCCTCCCAAAGACCACAGTTTTGGCCAGACAGGATCTGATGCAAGTAAATACTCTCCGTGTGCTGGGCTGTGCACCTGACATTGTGAAATGTCTAAATAGCTGTGAATCATCCCAGTCTGCCAAGCAACCTGTGTTAGATTTTTTCTGACCTACTCTACTGATTAAATATTTTCTCTGACCTGAGTCCACTGCAAATGCCAGACCCTGAACCATCACTCCTGGCAAGCAGCCTCTACTCATCAGTGGGAAGGTCAGGCAGATCAGTGGTGTCCCACAGAGACCTCCCACTTGGCAGGGGTGACAGCCTTCCCAAGAGGTCCAACAACCACCACAGATTTCCACACCCCTCTCGGGCTCTGCTCTTACCTGAGGTCACACTTTGCACTACACCCTCCTTGGTCTTGGTGCCTGTGAAAGGAAACACAATCCATCAGTGCTGCCTGGAAATTACACCCTGCCTTCTGGACACAGATGGTTTCCTGCTCTCAGGAAGTGCAGCGGGGAGCCAAGGTGCTGCTGGTACCTACTGCTGAGACACAAACCATTTGTGAGTCAGAAAAGAGACCAGCTTCCCTCCCCAGTAAAGCCAATGAGTATCTTTGTGTTGAGAGTTGGAGAGCTTCAACAGCAAATTCTCTGGAGATGCTTAGACCTGAAAAATCTTGATTATAAAAAATTGTTCCTGCAATATTTCCAAAATGAGCAGTTGAGTAGTGGTAAATCAACTTTAAGCTACTTGTAAAAGTGACTGTAAATAAAATCACCTGGCAACATCTCACTCTTGCAAGACAAGAAGTCACATCCATTAATCTCCCCTGCCTTTCAGCAGGATACTTGGCTGCACTGGTCATTTAAAGTCTCATTCTATACCACTAATAAAGACTCTGGAGAAACCTGAAACTGAATTTACAGAACCACTACCTACCTCCTACATACCTACTTACTGGATTCCCTGTTTGGTGCCTCAGCCTAGGCTGCAAGTGCCTGCTCCCAGCAATGCACAGAAAACAGATGGTTTTATCTCAAATTATGAAAATACACCATATGTGTGCTTACATTGTAATTTATCTCACTGTTCTCAATGCAGAAAAGCTAACAGGATGTGAAGGCATTCAGTTTGCAACACAAATAGCCCTGAGGAATAATTAATCTCTGTGATTTTCCTCCATGCTTGAAGTGACAAGCTATATATCCTTTGTACTTGATATTGCTGCAGATAAGTTAAATCATATGGCACATGGGCAGCCCCCATGGGAATTAGGTGCTTTACACATTAAAAAAATAAGGAATCAAATTTATCTCTCCTGGAAGTTAAATAAACACAAGCCAAAATATTCCACTGGTCCCACTTTACTGTATATTGTAGCTTCTCTTCAGGTTTCCCATACTGATAGAGCAGAAGGATTTCTATGGCCAACTATCAAAATGATAAAAATGGACAACAACCAGGCAGATTTTTGACTCCATGATAATGGAGCATCCACAGGTGGGGTGGGACAAACCAGTCACAAACCACAGCTCCTTTTCATTAGCAACAGCCTGAGAAGCAAAACAGGTGCAGTGCCCTGATAACAACAGCCCAGCTCGGTGCTGTTTTGCCTGATACATGTTATACATTATTGAATGTAATTCTCAATTGTTGATTTATTTTGGTGGTTGCAACCCCTGCCTGGGGCAGAACAAAACTGTTCTACTACAATATGCCCTCAACATTTCATTCCACCCTTCCAAATGGTCTAAAAAGTCAAGAAATGAAATCTTTGTATCTTTAATTTGTTACTGCTGTAAGCTGAGTTTCTAGTGATGCACATGACACGTGCACTGCTGTGAACTGGATTTAATGATGGTGCCCACAATACACAAACGTGCAGAAGCACAGCACTGAGCACAGCAGGTGCAAGTCTCAAGGCATGAATGTGAGCCCCTGAATGGGCCAAACACACAAGGTTCAATTCAGACACCGTCCTGCTTCGTTTTCCCTCCCAGCAGCATTCCAAGAAAAGACTGCCACAATATTGATTTGACATACACGGTTGTCTCATACCAGACTCAGATCCTCAAGACTAGCCCTTTGCTGGTTTTTGGTCAAACAGCAGCTGATAGGTAAGCACAGTACATGATTTGCTGTACCAGCCTTTCATGCCTTTGCAGTTTTGCAGTAAACACACTTAGTGAGACAAGAGCTGCAGTTTCGTATGTTTTTTGCCAGACTTTTAAGGTGACTATCTGGGCTCAATTCTTTTACGGGGAAGAGGAGTGAGCAGATGCTGTATGTGTGGATGGAAATTAATTGCAGAAAGGAGGGATGCAGCTAGAAAGAAAACATCTGAATCCATTTCATGACAGAAGCAATGTCATTGGGAAGAGTCACTGCCGCAGCCTGGGGAGAGCTCGCCTCATCCTCCCGGCCCAGCCACGCCCGATGACTCAGGCTCCCATCCATTATGCACCGCATGAAACCCGACCGGCCTTCCGAGCGCTCCTGCCAGCAGCCCGCATCTGTTGAATCAGAAAGCAATCACCTGATGCTCAATCTCATTTCACTCATTAGTCCTTGCCTGCAGCTTGCGTACCCAGAATTTAAAGTTCATGCATCCTGCCTCTTCTGGGTGCTGTGAGTCATCTGCAAGTGCTTTGGGACCGCCAGGGTGTGACCGAGGTGGTGGGGTGCTATGCCCTGGGAGAAGGTCTAGAGCAGAGAGGGATAGTTTGATGTGCATGAAATCCTGCAGGAATCATTCAGTTTAAACATAGCTTGGGGTGTTGAGGCTTTCTGCAACACACACAGTTGAAAATCCTTCTGGAAAATTACAAGTGCATTTTTTGCTGAGGCTTCCTGACCTATAGCACGAAACAGTGCTAATGACTCAATACTCTGGTGCAACTTTGCATTAAATTCATTAATTAACTTCAGCATCACTTACACCCCTATTCAAACCAAATTAAAAAACAGAGCCCACTGAACCATCTGCTGGGTCTGCACTAACCATGGCAGGGATCTCCTGACACCTTGGCACACTCAGAGGCTGTTGGAATTTGGAGAGCAGACGGTGATTTCACCAAGCACAGAGGCCACCCATGATACAGGATTCCTTCCTCTCCTTTCCTGCACTCTCTTCTCTACCCCGTGGGTTCAGCAAGGGCAGGGGCACTGCATTGCAAGCTTAGCACAGGAGGGAGGCACCAGCCTGGCATGGGCTGTGGGAGCTGAACATGGATGGATCAGAGAGGGGACGAGGTGGCCACAGTGTCCCAGTGGCGCTGTTCACTCCAGACAGATGCCTCTGAGTGAGCATTTTATTATTTTCTTCTCCTGAGCAGCAGCAAGTGACTCACCAGACGTGGTGGTTGTGCCCAGACATTTGGAATCCTCCTCAGAGAATCAGCAATGAGTTAACACAAACCTGAGTAAAAGTCAGGGATCCACTTCATCCATCCTAGGCCCTGGGGATTTTGTTCTCTTTCCTGAAGTTCTCAAAAGACCCTTGAGGTTCAATACAGTATTATTCTCTCCTAGCATCCAAAAATGCAAGTGTCATCACCTAATGCTCTAGATGAAGCTGCTGGGATAGGGCTCTGCAAGGGAAGAAGCAAGGAAGGAACAGTTCAGGTCTCTGATTTACTGTTCATGGGCACAGAGTGACAAAAGGCAGTGTGAACAATAGACTAATCACTCCAGTTTTAACCAATATACCACACTTCCACCTTCTCTGGCTATTAAAACAACCCCACCATTTTCTGAGCTAATTAGCATCTGGTCTTTATTTTTCCTGCCTGTGAAAGACTGAATTTTCCCTAAAGGGCTGAGCTTCCCAACAGGAACTGAATCAGACCAAGGCAAAGCTCTGACTGGTGCGTGACAGGGCAGGAACCAGCAGTATACCAACAAACCAAACCAATAAAAGGAGAAAGCACTTAATCCTCACTTTGATCCTTATTTGATCCTCATTCAGAGATTAAGGTTTCAAGGATCTTAGTTTCAGGCTCATAGAAAACTTTATTGAAAATATTACAATCTCCTAAAGAGACCTCTTGGCTCAACAACAAAAACCAGGTCACAGTATGGAGCTGTACAACGTGACTGAAAAGAGATGTGAGAAATTATGTATAAAAACTCTGAATAACCCCAGCACAGCTCAGATCTGGAAGCAGGTGCCACAATGTGACACCCACATATGATATTTCTTAGACTGGTGTTTCACTTGCTGTAGTTAGTTTTGTTGTTTACAGGAATACTGCTTACCTTTTTTTCTTGTGAGTCAGCTTCAAACTGAAGTGTGAACAGTTACATCCATTCATTTCCAGCATGTCAATAATTAAGTATTTAAGAATTCAAGATAAAAACATGATCAGACCTGCTACATACAAATTTTGTATTTAATTTGTAACATACAAATATATATCTGCAGCTATTGGCAATAGAGCAGTTTTAAATATAGTAGCTAAGTACAGCTGTGGATGCCACAGTAGGATGGCAGGAAGAGCCTGCATGTAAACTTTCCTACAAAAAGAAACACTCCCACATCCAGCAAAAATAAAGAGCTGTGTGAAATGCAGTAATCAGCAGTGAGATAATCAGTCTTGGGAACTTAAGACTCTTTAGTTTGTATTATATGGAGTATCTGACCATCCAGCCATATAATTGCATGTGCTAGATAAGTGGAGATAGTGGGTTTCAAGGGTGACCTTGAAAGGGGAGGTTTCAGCCCATTAACTGTGAAAGAGGTCTCTAGGCAGGACATCAGGCACACTGTTTTCCAGATCCTATTCTTTGGGCAAAAGGAATTTGGGCGTTTCTTGTAAAGCAAGATTAATGTGTGCATGGGCAACGAAAGAGGTCGGTGAACAGGAGAAGGATTCAGGACAAACCCATTTGTTTGTGGGGAAACAGATGCATCCTGCAATCCCCTCACACTAACACTGTTGGCTCCTCTCAGGGACCTCCTCAGTGAGTCCCTCCCAGCGTGGAGGTGAGGCAGAGACTGGCACGGCTCCTTTGCCTGGAGAGTGCCTGACTCACCCTGCAAACAATCAGTGAACAGTCAAACAAACCTTTCACCTGGGCACCTGCTCCTTAACATCATTCTGTCTTCCCTGGAGTCATGGTTTGTATGTCTAACTTACAGCTGGGGAAACTGAGGCATGGGGAGGCTGTTGTGCCCCAGGTTTACACAGCAATTCTGCTGAGCTCAGGGTCTTATCCAGACTATCCTGCTAGTCACTCCCAAGCTTCAGCCACAATATCATTTTCCCAGAGTTTCTCAGAGACAATCTATGCAGCTTTTCATGCTCAAAAGTAGATCAAAACTAGTTCTCTCTTACCTACATACATTACCCCTTCTTTGGTCTTCTCTGCAGCCTCTGTCACTCCCTGCTTGGTCTTTTCTGCAGCAGCCACCACACCTTCTTTAGCAATGGAGAAACCTTTCTTAAAGACATCCATTCTTGTTGCTTGTTAGGGTATTATCTGGGACGATCGGAATGAGGGAGCAAAAGCAGCAAAAAGCACCTCAAGGCTGGGACTGCGAGATGCAGCCTTACCCTCGGCAGATCTCAGCTTCTCTGGCAGGCTCTGCCTTTGCTCTTCCTCCTGTGCTGGATGAAGGCAGTGTGGCAGAGCTCACAGCCTCGCTGGCTCTTATTGATGAAGTGTGCTGCAGTGTAGCCAATGCCCGTGCACAGCTGATACTGAAATATTAATGATACGGATCTGCTTGGGAGCTTTAACAAGGGAGGGGGAGAGGAGGACGATGACAGCGGTAGGTAAGGAACTGTCTGGAGAATTTCCAGACAGAGAGAGCTTTTAAAATATGCTGCAATGCTCTCAGAGAAGGATGGTCTCGGTGAAGAGGGAGACTTTAGCAGAAGAGCTGAGTTCCTGAAAGGGCATCTCCCCGAGGCTGCAGCAGGAGCCAAACACCAGGAGCTCTCCTGGGCCTCAGAGGTGGAGAGCACCGAATGCTGACAGCAAACAAACAGGGTCGAGGTTTCTTGGTCTGGCAGTTACCAGAACCCAGCCTGCACAAATGGTAACAAGAACATTATTTCTAGTAAATCCTGAGAAAAAGGGAACCAGCTACGGCCTGGTGCTCAGGTGAAGTGAGCTTGAGGTCCCACCTGCTATGTTTTGTCAAGTGTGAAGTCATGCTGTATAAATTGTGGGGTTTGCTCAGCTGCATATCCCATTACAACAGTTCATTTCTGAAAAATCAGACGCCTGTTGGGGGAAATCCTGTTTCCTATTTGTTTCTCTGAGTTGCTGTAGACAGAGCCCTGCTCTGCCACTGCAGAGTGAGACGACATCTCACACCAAACACCATCCCTCACGTCAGAGCCGGTGCTGCAGAGCACAGCGGGGTCAGAACAGCCAGCACAGACCTGGCTGGGGAAATCTTACAGAGGATCCATCCAGCCTCAAGGCCTGGCTAGGAAAAAAATACCAAAACATGATCATTAATCACAGTTGGATATCCTAATGTACTTGCAGTTAAACTCAAGTTAAAGTGTTTTCTGAAGTAGATCCTAAGTGGCCTAAATCTGTTATTTCCCCAACAACAAAATGAAGTTCAGTGCTAGCTATGAAAGCAATTGCCGGTGCAGCAAGGTGATTTTTTATTTATTTTTTTTAATAGTGCCAGATGTGAAACTATGGAAGCCACATTGCATCAGCCTTTGAGGCCAAAGCATGACCTGCTTTGGGTGTTTTTCTGTACCAAGCAAACAGAATATGAAATTCAGAGGCTGAATTACATTTTGGAAAGATAGCCCACTACAACATCATGAAGTGCAATGGTCTGCAAGCCACTGCTGACACAATTTATCAGCGTGGAGTGTCAGATGGGCAATGACTATACAGAAAAAAGTCTGAGCAAAAAATGTTGTATCTGTAGGTACATGCAGACATGGACACAAACAGTTCTTACTCTGGAACTAAGACTAATTCTTCAGTTTTTGGAAGTGTTTTTCTTCCCTCATACTGAAATTATTGAAAAGTTGTTGATCTGGGAAATACCATATACAGTTCTTAATCATTTTCTCACAAATAAGTCTCCTTACTTATAAATGAAGAACAAATTTCCATCTGAACATAAAGGAGCCAAATCTCTGTCAGACTAATGAATTTATCAATTGTTAATTTAAAAAAGTGCAGGAATCAGAGGAAGGCCAGCACAGCATACCAATTATTATAGGAGCTCACATAGTTCCAGAATGCTGAAGCAAGAAGTGGAAAAGGTTTTTTTACCATCTGTCAAAATTCCCCCTAGGTGGTTGTTGCTATGGCTGGCGCTCCTTCCTGCTCCCAAGGTGCTCTCAGATTGAAGACATCTGCACCTTACTGTGCCATACAACAGAGGTTCAACCTTGCTGCTCCTGGAGCCAGTCACAAAACTGCCATTGATTTCACCAGGCACAGGCAAGAGTCTTGTTTTAACTATATTTATTTTAAAAAAAGAATTTACCACCTTTGGGAATTGCTCCAGGGCCTATTTACTTTTTCACCACACTTTCAAAAAGTAGACATTAAAGCAGACATTCCCAGGGTTATGAGTTTTGCTGGTATTGTCAGGAGAACACCAAGGCTGATAAGGCTGAGTGGGAAGGGTATCGTGATTTTGTTCAGCTATTGTTCTGTCATTGTGATTTGTACAATTCAATTTTACGTATTTTGCATTGCTATAAAAGGTAATAAATACATGAAATATCAAGCCATCCTGGGATGTGAAACATGAATCACCACCAGACTGAATTAGCCAATACTCAAGTGGGATACTCCTTTCCTGCCTTCTCCTGTCCCAATGACCTTGGAAAGGGCTCACAAGTCATATTTCAATGCTGTTGGATCCCTCCCAAGCAGCAGGCAGTTTGCACAGGCATTGTTTTACCTTGAAACCTTTTTAGGAAAGCTCTGAACTGGAGACAACATCGTAGGCAATCTATACAGGGCAAGCATCCACATTGGCTCCTCAGTGTTTGCCACCTCCAGGTGACTGCAGGATCCTTCCACTCAAAGCAGAGGATCCAGTCCCAGTTTGTTGCCAATCCTACCTCAGACAAAACTAACAACAAGAGTTAACACAAGCTACCTTGGCTTTAAGATTTTGCTAGGGACTTAACTTTCTGCTTGGTAAGGTTTCCCCCTTTGTATCAGGTAAGACATCAGCAGAGAAAGGCCTCCAGCAGGCAATTCAGAGACCCCAAGTTCCTGTCTCACCTGGCAAAACCTCTTTTTCTCTGTTTTCTGCCTTGCAACACTAGGAGAAGCCAGTTAAGCTACATCAATGTAAACAAATCTCTAACTCAAAAACATTTGGCTGATCTGCATAATACCAAAAGAAATCCTTGTTTTGACTTGGGCAAACCACCCGACAAACCACCCACTTGCTGTTCATTTAAAGTTTGAATTCTGGCTGCTCAGACTTGGTTATCGAGCCTCTTGCTGGATAACAGCAGAGTTTCTTGAAACTTCCCCTGAAAGGAGCAGTTTCCCATCTCTCATGTGTCTCCACCTGTCCCTGGGTGTTGGTGGCTGGCACCTGGAAGGAAGCAGATCTGTGCAACATCTGCCAGCAGTTCTGGAACATGGGCAAGGAATTCTACCTCAAGTCTACCTACTCCCAAAGCACTGATCCAAGGCAAAGTAAAGAATGCAAAGCAGAAATCAACATTCCCTGTCCTCTACTGTCTTTTTTTTTTTTTTTTTTTTTTTTTTTTTTTTTTTGTGCCTGCAACAGATTAAACAGGATTTTACTTAATTTGGCTCTCTTCCTTCTTGAATTTTCCCAGTTGGAAGCTACTCCATCCACAAACGTTTAAGCTTGTCCTTTAACAATGAACTTATGCTGGAGGCTAACAGCTGACAAAGTAATTTTGCTGGATGAAAGAAATGTCATTTGGTCATATTCTATTAAAGTACTTAAATTGTATATGATGTTGTTTGAAGGACAGATGAGGAAAGGAAAGACAGACTGCTTTTGTGGCTGGTAAATATCCTTTGTTGAGGAAGTTATTTTATGGAGAATAATATTAACATTAACAGGATCCAACCTTGCTATATATAAACAGAAATCCTTCCTCTCTGTCTCCATTTATGAAAACTTCAAAATGCAGAAAGGAGAACTGACACAGATCTGTCATTTCCATGCCCTAACAAAAACAAGCAGTTGTCTGACATCCTATGGCAAACAGTTTAGGACTTGAATCCCTGCATGTATGTTTGCATAGGTAATGAGCTAATTTCCTTAGCCAGGGAATGAATAAGCCAGGGCCAAGCCATTTTCCAGGAACACACACAGGGATGAGCCACATGCAGAGCACAGAGTGCTGCCAGTACAGCGATCTTCCGTGACTGATCTCTGCTGTCAAATACCACTGAGAGCTTTTGAGCAAACCATTAAAAATACAGGCAGCAAGAATTCATCTTCTCCCTCTGATGGACACACCAGCAAAAGGAATTGCTCTGTAGCCCTGCAGTCCCCTCCTGACACTCTTCTCCCCGTGCTCTGTTCCTCCAGAGCAGCCGCACACGCATGAGCGCGCATTGGCAGCAGGCAAGGGATGAGACAGCATTTTCCAGATCTAAATCCCAGTGCCTAATGAGAAGTTATCCCCTTGCTGTGCAGCTATCAACAAAACTGTCTTCCCAGACATAAAATCTTTTCAGTTATCCAGTCTGCTTCAGAGATTGGGAACTGGGATATAAGAATCTAAAGCAACACCTGCTTTCCATCTTTTCTTGGCTTTTTAAACATTTTTTCAAGGATTTTTTTTTCCTTTTAAATACACAAATTTAAAACTTAAGTCTGTAATTAAGAGCTTTACATCTCAGCTCTTACACCACCTAAGAGTAGGTAGTGAATCTGGAAAGACAGAAAATAAACAAATTTATCAGATTCTATTTAGTGAAAACTGAATTTCTAAGGGCTGTTTCTCCAGAGACATGCTGACTGGAACAGCCAGAGTGTTTTCTTCCCAAGTACAGCCAAGCCATTTATCAGACAGGCTATTGATCAAACACATTGTTTGGCACTGTTTACTCCAAGCTTGCCCACCTCCCACCCCTCTGCAGCTGCAAGGCTCTGACCCTAAACAAAAGGAAAGGGGCCAAGATGAGATTTTGTACCTTAAGCAGATTTCCCAGGAGATGGTGCTGGCATCTGATAACTTGGTTGTGGAATTGCAAACAGGACACTGAATTCTTAGGGAGGGCAATACCGGGGGGGGGGTTAAGAGCTGTGTTTAATGGAAGTGGTTAGAATTACCAGACAAGGCAAGAGCACTCCTGACACTTACTGGCAAGATCGCAGGGCATAAGTGATCGATCCAGTGTAACTGGCAATATCAACTCTTTAAAGGCTAGCTTAAAGTCTGAAGAAGTTTGCACACTTTGAGGAACTGCTTCCTAGAAATACTTGGAGAACAAGCATTTCCATGAATAAGACCACAGGGGGAAAAAGTCACTAGTGACTGGGGATGAGGAGTGGAGGAACAGCATCTTTTGGCTAGCTGTTCTTAGAACCACTAAAACCTTGTGAGAACCACCAGGACACCTCCAAAGATCCCCACACCACTATTAGTACAACAGCCCTTACTGAATGGGTTTTGAGGACACTTTTGGAGTAACACTTCACTGTAACACTTCACAATACCACCTTCCAAATAATGTTCCAAACTATCTTTTAAATTGATTTAATTCACCCATGTTTTCATTAGCTGTGTAAGGTACACCTACACCAAACAAGGCAACTGAAGAGTGACTAAATATCTACTGATGTTAGTTGGTGCACAGATGTGTTTCTCATCTAGAAAGTACCTCCTAGAAGACACTCACCTAAAAAGCAAGGAGCAGGTTGTTACAGCAAATATATGTCTGTTTTCCCTGGTTCCATGCTGAGGCAACAGCTCACATAAACAAAAACAAACAAACAAACCCCACAAAACGTGTATCTCATTCTTGAGTAGGTACACTCCTCATACCTGTTCCTCCACAGGTATAAAAGAAAACTTTGAGCTCATTCTGCCAGCAAATCTGATGTTTTGAACCAACGGTATAACCTGAATGTGTTATTCAGGTACCACAAATTATAACAGCTGTTACACAAAAATCTCAACTACCGTTCAGTAAGGAAGTTCCTTTGAAAAATGAATGCCTTTCTTAAGTTCATGGCAGCATCCTATCCTATGCCTACCACAAGGAAAGGGACTTCATCCCTTACCTTGCTCCATGTTTAGCATCTTTCATAACCACTACCAAAAAACCATTGTGCTGAATTATTAACCTTCAAATCTGTGCCTGCTGCACCCACAGGGCAGCACCATTACAAAGACACAGAGAACAGGTCCTTGCACCTGGACGGGTAGCAGATGCTCTGAGCCAGGAGGATGGCAGAGAACCACTGTCCCATCACTTGGGAGGGATCACACCCATGAAGGATGACTTCAACTCCTGCAGCACCAAGTCACTTCTCTGCAAGCCAGGATCTCACTGCAGGTCAGGCTATAACCCTGTTGCTTGTTTTGTCTCATGTTTGCTTCAGTTCCTTCCTGATAATGGTCCTAATACGTAAACAAATATAATGCTTAGGTCACATCCAGTTACTTGTGAGAAAAGCACATCTCTATGTGAAACATGGCACATGAAATATTCGCACATTGACATGTGTTACAGCAGGATGCACACAATTTGGAAATAAAAGCAGCAGGAAGGAACAGAGGGAAGTTGCTCTAACTTTTTTTCAGTCTTCAGTCCAGACCTTGTGATTTCATCTTCCTGGAGAAGTGACTGCTACAGCAAGAACAGGTTTTCCTTAGAATTAGCAAAATCTCTCCCTGCCTGGCCCCATATATTGCTGTCACTGCTCTCAAGCAGCAGTGTCTACCACAGGTCAGGAAGGGCACTTCTGTGGTTCTCTATGTTCTTCCATTAAGCATAAAATAGGGGCATCAGGAGAGGGGTGCAAATCCAGCCAGTGATAAAAAGATGCAAATTCACAGCCTCGAATAACAAGGCCTTCTAAAATCCTGGAGAGATTTTTCCTCTATTTGTAGGTGGTATTGGAACAAATCCATAAAAGCTTTACATTTAATGCTCTGCAAGACATACTGAACCATGGCTGATCATCTCATCATTCATACTGCAAGATGATCTAGCAGTCCTGCATTCCCATTTCTTTTTTTAGTTGGAGCATCATTCTACTTCACTTTATTCTTTAAAATGCCAGAGCACGTCACCCTGCAAGACAGAAAGAAGAAACACAGTTAATGAAAGCAACAAAACTAAAAGCAGCACCACCAGCAAAGCAAAATCAGTAAGAAAACTACATGCAACCTCCACAGCCTTTTTTAAAAAAAATATTATTAGAATGTGGTGACAGAGGTAGCTCTTGACAGCAGCTCTTGACTAGTGGCTTTTCCTTTAATGCTAATTTAAAATTAAAAAAAAAAAAAATTAAGCCTGACACCCAGTGATGACAACCCAAACAGAAATTCTTAAAAATTAACCTGATGTCTCTGAAGGACAAGTTCATGAAAATATTCCATTTTGATGGAAACAGACTATGATTCACAGAGCTATTTTGCAAAGGTTGAAGAAGAATGGATGATTGTAGGCTCTTTTTTACTGTACATTTGCTCTGTGTCCCTCAATACCCACAATTTGTTCTACATGCCACAAATACCCTGCTGCTAAAGCCAAGGTATTTCAGCCTTTAAACCATAGGAAAAATTTCCATGTGCAGCACTGGACCAGGCAGGTCTGTGACATTTTCTGGCAGTGTAATGAGAGTCTGTTAGAGCACTCAGTATTTTCTTTCCTTTCTTTTCTCTTCCTTTCCTTTAAGCTAACATCCTTTTCCTGTGCCTGAGGGAGAAGGCAGTTGATAAAAGCCAAGTTCCTGTTCACAGATAAGTTTAGAAGGCAGGCAAGCTCAGAAGTTCCTTGAATAAGCTATATTCCTACCACCTCATTTTCCCCCCTGTCAGAGACGTGTGAGCCCCACACAGGAACCAGGCTCACATTGTTCAACAGCCACGGACGTTTCCACAGTGGCTGGGAGGGCCAAGAGCTCTTTCCGCTCTTTGTTACAATTTTTTTTTTAATTTTTTCCTTCCTTCTTCCAACTTTCCAGTTAAAGAATATTGCTGGGGCATTTTTGAAGTAATTCAGGCTGAGCTTCAGAGGAAAGAAGAAGAGACAGGTGTAAGTGGGGGGGAAGAAGGCCAGGATGCTGGTGAAGCTTTTGCTGGTCTGTAGCGCGGTAGGACTGGCAAGGCTGGCGGAACACGCAGACCATCACGGAGATCGTGATGGTTCCGTGCACAGCTTCAAGCCACGAGTGCATGAGAGCTCTGCACACCCCCAGAGAGCTCCTCTGCCACGCCAAGAAGGTTACTGGGAGACAGAACGGCTCAGGGAGGACACTCGAGATTACCCTTCAAGTGTGATCTCCTCACATCAGGAAGAGAGAGAGGATTTGGAAGCTGCGAGCCCACGGCCCCGAAATGGGTAAGTACCCAGCATGTCTGTCTTACACATACCAGGAGTGCAATCCTCTCTGATACTTTTATATTCTGTTGGTACAGGGCTGTTTCATTAGAAGCTTCTCATTAAAATACATTAGATTTTAGGGGCCAATCTATATCCAAACAAGAGTGGTTTAAATGCTTGAACTCCACAAACAGAAAGCTGAATTGCCTGTGGAAGATGAAACCACAGATGAGACCAGCTCTTTGCTTAATCTGGGGTTAGGGGTGTGCACACATCCAGCAGAGGTGAAGCTTCCCAGTTCTGCCAGAAACCAAAACACTACCTCTGGCAAAGGAGAACTAGAGGAAGTTAATTTACTGACTGTTTCTTATCATGAACCAATGCTGATTATTTCTGCTGAGCATGGCAAACTTTGCCCATTAGCAGAATGTGCCTGCCTGCAGACTTGGGCCTTGGAAATGGAGAGAGAAAGGTAATGGCAGGATGTTAACAAAATAAAAATAGTGAGGAGTAAATATAACAAGGTAAGGAATAATGAATAAGCATGAAAATTACTACAAATTTCACACCCCCACCCCCTTCCAAAGATTTCCATGCCAGCAAAATTATTTTCATGGTAATCTGTAGCAGAAGAGCAGCCATTCTGAGAGTAAAAGGCATGTACTTCACTAGAAATATTCCCAAACCCTATGATTTGTGTAAGTTTTACAGGGCACGTAAGTAGGTCTCTAAATGTTTAAAATAGATGAAAACCAAGCAGGACAGTGAATGAATCTTTTATAGCCTTGATGGATGGGTACAGCAGAGCCCTGTTCAGGAGAGCTGAAACAGCAGCACACTTAGTGCTGTTCACAGCTCAGTGCTTTAGGATGCCCTGGTATTTTTCCCTTTACATGCTCTTGAGGAAAGGTAAAAAGTGAGATGGAAAGAGACTATAAAACCTTCCTCATGCCATGCTTCCCTTTCATGCAAACTGGAGTATGCGATCTTGTTTCTAATCTCATCTGCATGTAAAATTAAGGCCTCCCTTCTGAGTGTAACATGGTGAGTGCATGAAAACCTTGCTGTCTTTCACAATACACCTTCCCAAAAATCTGTACGTCCCCCCAATAGCCCCAAGGCACTTCCTAAAGCCTGCAAGGCTTCCTGATGGGTAGTGTTTGATAATGATGTGCTCTGTTAACTGACCAACTCCTGGTTAATGCAGTTCATGGTCAAAGGAAGAAAACAAGGCCCAAGGGGCACTCTGGGCTTCCAAATTACTCTGCAAGGTGATAATCATCTGACTGTGGTTGAAATGCTGAAAACATTCTGAAAACTCCCAGTACTACGAAGATTCAGTGCTGTGAAAAGGTCAGCATTACAGGTCAGCAAGATGCTGCAATATACTGTCCTAATCAAGATTTCTTCCTTGGCTCTGTAGCTCTGTTCAGTACCAGCTTGTCTAATTCAGCTCAATACCAGCTATGACTCATCCTAATTTCCTCCCAAGGAGAGAAATACTTCCTTCTTTTATGGAGATAGTTGGATAATGAGTCAAATCATAACATTCTTCCCAATTATGAAGCTATGTGGATGACTACAGACAATTCAAATCCAGTCTGGCAGCAGCTTTAAGGTATTTGCTGTTTTGTAGAGCTGTCACACTTACAGTACACACAAGGCCAGGCAGCTGCTAGGTCTTAGGAAAGAAATTGAAGACTTTGAGAGGAATTATACCTAAAAGTAAAGGGAGAGAGGATGAGTAAGAAGGGAAAACACAATTCTTTTTGTAACCACAGAACAAATTCTAAAATGGTTGAAACAACACACCTTCAGAGCATGAAGTCCTCTCGTGCCTGTCAGCTGCTGTGGCTGTAGTACCATGCTAGGCACAGTTAAGATGCTGTCATGAATCTGGTATTTCCTCCCTACAAGAGTGACACATTCCCTGGAAAAAAGCCATCATCAAAAAATTTGGTTTATATCTCTCAGGAGGAGAACAATAAGAAAGGCATCAGAAGTTAAATAGGAGTTGAGAGATAGAGGGAAAGAAAGACATGCCATAAAAAGGTGTGACAGACATGCCAAAAAAAAGGTCCAGGATGGTGGAGAATAGTTTTCTACCGAAATGATGTCTTACATCTAGTTTGCTTTTGAAATAAGAAAATACGTTTTTTGCGGAACTAGGAAACAAATAATCTATAGTAACTTGGTCCTTGTGACAATGCTTTGACTCTCATTACTTTAAAAAAATAAAAGCAATATGCGTTTTGTTCAACCATTTCTTATTTTCCCTTTGTATTAGGAATAGTGGTAGTTACAAAATATTCTTACATTTTAAAGAAATGTAGAGCATCATTTTCCATATTGCAGTTATTTGAATAATTGAGATCATCATGACTAAGTACTACAAGGTATTAATCAGAATCCTCTGGTTTCTGTTTCAACATGTGAGATGAAATGACTCATTAGATCCCAGTCAAATACTTGGATATGTTATTTTGCTAATTCCTCTAAGAACAATAAGATTTCTCATGAAAGAGCTTTAAAATATAAATCAGTAAGAAGTATCTCAGCTGTTGCTTCTATCTGAACAAACAGAAGAAGCTCTGCATGTTCAACTGGACAGGTGTCTGTATGTGTACAAAATCAAAACTATCAAAGTTTCCAAAGGAAATCAAGTTTTATATTGCCTTTCTCCCCAGCAGCTGTGTGGTTTGACTTCAGCTATTTTATTCTACTGCTGAGGTAAAAGGATCCACACGTACCCAAAACTTTCAGCAGAATTAAAAAGGGAAATCAAGGGACCTGTACATCAGGAACAGTCAGGCTCACAACTCAGATTTCATGCACTTAGTGTTGTATTTCATTAAAGAAACCAAGACAAATGAAGCATGTAAAAGGCACATGCAGCTCCAACAGCAAAGCCCAAAGCTGCCTGCACCCTCAGTTAGCCTGACCTGTCTGTCAAGCAACACTGTAAACCAGATCCCTTAAGCATTCCAGGCTAAAAATAATCTTAGGAAAAAGCAGAGGTTATTTTTAACCTTCCCCCTCAGTAACAACACTGACAGAGCCAGTTCCCAGGTGGATGGCTCACCCTGTAAGGGAGAAATGGACGGTGGTGCTGGAACGGGAAGGAGCACAGAACTACTTTGGCTTCCCCATCTATCCAAATTCTCACAGAACTTCTGCTTCCAGAAGTGTAATCATTGCCAAGTGGCCCCTGGTCTGGTTTTGCCCTGCAGCTGGGCAGGTTCATTTTTCCTTCTTTCTTTTTAATCCACAAACACACAGTGTCATCTCCTGGGATTTTTTTTACAACATACCCACAAAAAAATGGAAAAACAAAAGTAAAATGTCTCCAAACTCTACCACCTGACCTATTAAACAGGA
Source organism: Zonotrichia albicollis (assembly GCF_047830755.1). NCBI lineage: Eukaryota > Metazoa > Chordata > Aves > Passeriformes > Passerellidae > Zonotrichia > Zonotrichia albicollis. The sequence goes on along the minus strand of NC_133825.1, from coordinate 24,361,736 downwards.
AATGCAGAAATCTTCAGCTAAAGTATATCCTTAATTTCACTAATATATTTTGAGTTTTGGACACACAATTCTGTGCAGTCACCCTTGATTAGAGGAAGGTTTCCTGATGTCAGCCAGGTGTGTTATCTCTCTCACCTCTTCCTCTCATTCCACATCAAGAAGCCACAAAGAACCAGGTCTGTTCTCGAGACTACCCAGTGTGTCAATACATGTAACTATCCTCCCAAGTGTACACAAGCAGAGAAAACCCAAATCAAATTATTCTAAGGAAACTCAGTGTTCAATCTTAATAGTTTATTATTTTTGTCTGCTTTTACAGGAAGAATCCATTAATTTAATTAAGACCAGTTCCACATTGACTCATTTATGTCTTCAAAATAAGGTAGAGACTTTTGTAGGAAGCTTATGGGATACTGAAATTTCTCACCAAAAGGGCACAGAACATACACTTAAAATAAAAGTTTGGATGAAGCACAGCTAAAAGTGATCTTTAGCCCCTGACATCCTGAAAGCCGTGGAACAGCCATTGAGTGCTCAACAATAGCTTTGGCAGTGCCAAGTGCATCAACAGAAGCAAAGCTTCCCTATCAAAGTTTGGCACTTGGCTCCTTTCAGGACTTCAGGAAATTCTCCAATATTTGGCTGTCATTGAATGGCTCAGCTGCAGGTGGAACAGGTCCCCATTGGCCTGCTTGGTGCAAATGACACTGCTCCATTCCACACAGTGCAGGAGTTACTGAACCCTCTGTGCCCACGGGACTGATTTGTTTCACAGCTCATTACTGCAAGCTGCAGCAATTAATTTATTCAGCAGATAGCAAGGGAGCTCCTGTTTCAGCATCATAACCACAGAAGCACTGTCAGTGCTATCACCACCTGGAGCCAACACCTTCCTGCTTGTGCAGTGAACAGTGGGCAGCCCTGAACAAACCTCCCCTGGTGCCCCACACACAGTCAGCACACACCAGTGGGAAGCTTGGCTTCCCAAGCAGTTCTGACTACCTGGCATCAGCACAGGTGTGCCAAAGGGAGCCACTGGCTGCAATTCCTGCCTCCACATGAGGTCTGACAAAGGAGTGATCAGGCTGCACTAGGGGGGAACTTAAGTCTGCAGGAATCAAAGGATAAAATCCAAGTGTAAGCTGCCCTCTCAATGGGCTGCAGAGCTTCCACTGAGGAGGGATAATAGAAATGAGGTAATGGCTGTGGATGCTCTTGAAGAGGAAAATCCTCTTGCATTTACTCCTCTGGAATTGTTTGTACAACAGTTGGATTTGGCTCAAAATCAGTTCCCAGTCAAGCCTGCTGTTCCTTGAACTCTTCCTCCCAGTTCAGGACTGCACTTGCTCTGAAAGTCCTCACTGCATTATGGTTTTAGGATGTCCTGCAGGCCAGCACTACCCCAACTGATTACAGTCTAGCTGTTGGAATACACTCTGCATTCAGCCTGGGTTACTCAGGACTATGGAAGGTTTCCAGCACTGCATGGAAATCACATGTTTGAAACTACCATTGCCACTCTTTTCAGTCCAGTTTGTTAAGATGAACTGCAAAGCAATGTGCTCTCACTCCAGTGAAAACCAGGGTGTTTCACAGGAGGAGACATGGGGAGATCCCAGACCCTGCCTGAGGGGGAGTTCAATTCCCGTTGGAAGTTTTCCTGAGGGAAAGGAGAAATATGAGAGTTTCTGCTGTCTGATTCTAATACAGAGCTGCTGGCTGCCTGGGAAGAGCTGGAGAATTCACTGACAGACCACCAGGCATCACTTGTCTGCTAATTAAAACCCAGTGGCACACCATGCTGCTTTGGAAACCTAGTGCCTTCTGCAACAGTTGAACACTTTCTGTATTTCATAAAATAGAAAAAGATACATCTGCCTCAATACTGACATGCACAGTCTTAGTTTAGATTAATTTAAATGGAGTACTTTATTTCTGTTTATTAAGGCTGCTTTTTCTTGTCAGTGAGAAATTTGCACTGAGGGAAAAACCAACGATAGCTAAAGCCTAATTCTTTTGGCTTCAATTGGCATAAATCAGAAGTAATTCTGTACAACTCAGTGGAAAATCACTTGTTTAAACAGAAATAAAGCCTTCTACTACCTTCCTATAGCACAGTAAGGAGGAATTGCTTATCTGGTGCCTTTTTGCTATATAGGAAAATGTTATGGTCTTGAAAAGTTTTGCACACTGTGAGTAGTAGGTGCAGGCATGGCTAGGCAGGAGTTTTCAAAGTAATTATAGACACTGGCTTCCTTGGGAATGGAAACCTGAGGAAACTGACGGTGAAGGACAACTCAGTTGGACCAGTACAGCCAAAGGAATAACAAAACTTATGAAAAACGTCCCAACATCCTGAATTCCTGAAGCTTTTGTTCAGGCAAAAATTCCACTGATCTAGGACACATCTAAAATTAAGCACTGCAGTGCCAATCAAGAGAACATGTAGCAAAGAGAACTGAAGTGTGTCAGTGCCTCCCTGAGCTGGGGAGCATTACTCACACTCACTGGCACACTGCAATTGTCTCTATGAAGGAAAGGCGACCCCACATTCATCTGAGCAGAGTCGATACTGCAGAGCAGCCATCTAAGCTTTTCTCCTGGATCTGTGGGTTTTATTTTGTTTCCTATGATATAAGGTGGCCCAGCCAAATCCTAGAATCAGAGAAAGAACTGCCTCCATTTTGCTATGTTTCAATAGATCCCATGTAAGAAAAAAATAATTTTCGTATCAGTTTCTAAATACCTGAAAGATTCAAATTAAAAGAGTCTGAGCTAACCTACATTTGTTGAATCTTATTTAAATACAGAATGCTTTGTCATCAGATATATTTAATCTCAGACATAAGAATACAGTTGCCTCAGAATTAGGCAGAAGTGAATAGATGCATGTGAAGACTCTATTTAATAAGATTAATTCATAATTAGAATGAAGTCTAGGGGAAAAAAACAAACCACCCAACAAACAACACCACAGGCTAGCAAAGAAAACTATTAAAACACTTTTTCCTGGTTTAAAAAAGCAAGGATTAATTTCTTTACAATGTGAACCAGGAAAAGCTATTGAACAAATGAAACATTTGCAGCCCTGAATTTGCTAGGGTTCCCTCAAGAGTTGCTCTAACTTTCAGCATTGTGATAAATGTTAACGTTCACCAGATTACAGGGAAGGCTTTTCTGCTCTCCTCACATGAGCAGCTTCTCTCTGTCCCTCTCTCTTCCTGGCAGCAGAAGTTTGCACCAAAGAAAACTGCATTAAAGAGAATAAAAGCAGAGGGTGTTAAGTTGGTTACATATTCAGTGAATGAAGTGACATAGTTACAAACAGGAGAATAAATGCAGCAGCAGAACACAAAGCTGCTGTGTTCCAGAAACCAGCTCAAGAAAGAAAGTGCTATTTGTGAAGGAGCAGCTCTTTGAAATTTCACAGCTTGATTCAGAGCCTTTGGAGCCAGAGAAGTCCTGCATGCCTCACTGAACTTTAGATCAAGCCCTTCTCAGTCTTTTACATTGCTGCACTTAACATTAAAGAATGACGTAGTTTCCCTCAAGGTTAATCCCGTTAAGGAGTATTTTTAGTTACAGATAGCAAGGTTTCCCTAAAGGAAGCATTTGACAAGTTGTGCAAAAAAATGCTGCAATAGAAGTTTCATCTTTGGGCACATGCATCTATTTGGCAGCTCATTCCAGGCCTTATCTACTTACTTGAGGAAAGAATAAACTCTGATAAGTTTTATGGAACTCAAAACCTCTGAAAGTTTTTGTGATTAAAACCACAACATGGTATTACGCAGCCCTTCAGCTCCACAAATAAACTTTTAAGATCAAGTGAGAGAGAACCAGTGAATATATAGTCAAGAGAACTGGACATGAAGAACTGTGGCAAGCATTAAAGGATGTTTTGATTGAGAGTCCATCATATTCCCCTCTTTTTCACCCCTCATCTCATTCATTCTGCAGAACACTAGTCCAAAGCAGGCATCAAGTTGGGATCAACCAATCAATTTCTGATAAAACATAACAGCTTTCTACAATTGGGAAGGTCACCAAGTACCTCCAACACTTTAACATGTTTTGAAAAGCAATCCTTGTGTTTTCTGTTCTGTTTGTGCAAATCCACCTGTGCAATACAGCAAAAGCACTCACAGTCCCACAGTGCCTCATTCTTGCTCACACAGGTTGATGCATGTGCACAATTGGCTTTGCTCTATGTGGCTGACATGACTCCAAGAACTTCTTAGGAAGGACTTGCATATGGTGGGAAAAAAAGAAAACAGCCCAGATGATGATTCACTGGGTGTGGATTGTTTTCATTAGGAAAGAACAAAACCCTGAAGCCAAAGAATCCTGTTTTAAAAGGAGGTTTCCACACTGAATGCAGACTCCAGCCTGGATCTGGCAGGCATCCTGCTGGCAGGGGCAGGGATCCTGCACCTAGCAACGACACCAGAGAGCTCCAGCACCAGTGCCTGGGCACTTCACTTCCCCAGGAAAAAGCAGAGAGGATTTGAGGGGGGAGAGCTTCTTCCAGCGATGCCTTGCCAAGTGCATGAGAGAGGACAGCCCAAAACCAAGCACAAACCCTGTTCTAGTTATTTGACACCAAATACCAGAAAAGTGCCACAGCTGTTAAAGCCTGGAAACAGTAAACCTGGTAAACTTAGGCATACCTTGGAGGCAGATGTCACCAGAGCATGTGTGCTGGTCTGCTGGATTTCACTGAGTGGTTTTATACTCTGACACAAGCAGTGTTTGACTCTGGAAGAGTAATCATTAAAAATTTGAGGATTTGTCTTCCAGTTCAGTCCTGTAAGAATCAAGACACCCATTGATCATGGGTCCAAAATTTCCCCCAGTCACTTGTAAAGGCCTCAAAGCTACAAATCAGACAAGTTGTTTTGGCTGGAAATCACAACAAAGGCAGCAGCCTCCTTTCCTGTCCTGCTTTCCCAGCACTGCAGCCTTTGCCAGATTCCTGCCCTTGCTTCTACCAGATGAAGAGTTTTGCTTGCATGAGTGCTTGCTGAAATCTTAATCACATTTTCCTTAAGAAACAGGGGAACAAAACAGGCTATGGCCCAGCAAGCCTGGTGAACTGTTCCCCGCTAGCCCAGGCTGTTTGCCCTTCCATCCTGATGTTTTTAGCTTCCTTCCCTTCTCCTGGCTGCTACAGTGCCAGCTTCTGCTTTCGTGCAGGACTCGGTTCCCCATTGTTACACCAACTCCCTGAGAGAGGCAAACCTTTTCCATATATGCTGATAGTTGGAGATTTGGTTCCTGTATTCCCATTTAAAAATACACTGCCTAAAGTTCAGCTGTTTCCATTAATTACTTGTCACTTCCTGCCCTTTCTGGTCTTGGATTCAACCATCAAACTTCAGCCAACATTCCACTGCCAAGTCTTGACTTTAAAGGAAGAAGCTCACCTACACTTGGGGATTAATAGGTGCCTATGTAATTCTGACTTGGAAAATGAATCAGACTGTTAAAACTCACTTGTCCTTGCTAGAAACATAAAACTAAAACAACCCTTTTCCCCCCAAAATTATTTTCCTGCAGATGATGGGAGAAATTATTTTGAAGCGAGCCTACTTCATAAAATCCAATCACTTACTATATTATGTTGAAGAAGTAATACTTAGGAAGATATTATTTATGGAGTTAATGTTGGATTAAGTTTTCAGAGGCAGTCTGCCTCAACCTGATGAGTCAGTCATATGGCATCTGAAATGGCAACATGCCTAGAAAGGCCATTTGACATTTAAAGCGACATTAACCCACAGGTTATCATGGGCTGGAAATTTCTCCTGCAAAATGAAAGGACTGGAAATGGAACTAATGCATCAAAGTTCAGACAATCAGCCCTTTTGTAACAAATACAGATAAACATCTCAAATGAAAACAAATGAACTGGGAGTGGAGGGAGAAGGTAGAGAGCATTTTCCACTTTCCTCATCATACAGCTGGGAAAGAATGCAAAAGTAAAAATAAAGGCCTTTCTGCTTTTCACTTTTTCTTGGCACTGTTACAGCCAGAGACTTAGAGACCTACTTCAAACTCTTTTCCCACGTTTTTCCTCCTCTAGGAACTGGTGTTCCTTCACGCAGTCCCGCCTGGTCACATACATAGAAGCCTGCATGAAGGAGAAGTACATTGTCAACTCCCAACAGCCCTGCCCCAACGGAGCCCCAGACTGCCAGAAGATCATGTGAGTGTCCTAAATAAAACCAGTGAGGAAAACAGTATTTTCTCTGAAGTATGTAAAAGATGTTTTCAACAGTACTGAAGCCTCATCATTTCTAGGGGAGTTTAAAACAAATTTCTATCTTCCTTGGTAACTGTTTTGGAATAATGTGTTCAATAATTAAATGGTCTCCACACCTCATCAGAATACTACAGCATTCAGGATCAGTCCAAACTTTATTGCAAAGGACTCTATTACAATAAATCTAATGCCCAGACCCTTCCTCTCCAGGTACAGGACAGCCCTGAAGCCAGTCTACCAAGTGAAACAGAAGACTTTGAAGTCTTTGCAGTGGAAATGCTGCCCTGGATTTATTGGCAAGGACTGTGAACAGCGTGGTAAGCAAAGCTGGAGAGCAAGTATAGGAATGGATGACTAAATGCCAGGCACAATGGCAAGAAATGAATCTGCCTAAATTTTCTCCTTTTTTTAGAATTGATGCCTTGTGTTTTCAGTCTGCTATGTCCCAAATCACTGATACTTTGAGACAAGAGCAGTTATAATAAGTTGCAATTAATAGTTAAATAGCATTAGTTACTTATTCTTCTGTTAATAGCACCTTTGTATGGAGAAAGGTATTAATTTGCTGGAAAGCCTGTCAGATGTCCATCTTAGACAAGTCCATCTAGGAATGCCTAATTCCAGGTAGAAACTGGTGACATCAGAAAGCAACACTAGTGTGTGAAATGTCCCTATGGTCAGTTCACAGGATGAAATCATCTGAGTTGGAAATCACAAGATGTCCAGGTTCAGAGGAGAGGGCAGCCTTCACTCTGCAGTCAGCATTGCTCCTCCTCTCTGATTAGCCTGGCTGCAAAGGCACTGCCTCCTCTACAGGGAGCAGCTCCACGGCACAGGCAGGAGCAGTGCCCAGACTGTGACCTCCAGGAAAGCTCCAGGAACAGCCTTTGGAGTGAACTACTGTAACCCATTGCACTGCTGAATAAAGCAGTGGGGGCAGCAGGTTGAGGGAGGGGATTTTGGCCCTCTACTCTGTCCTCCTGAGACTGCACCAGGAGTCCTGCATCCAGCTCTGGGGTCCCCACCTTAAGGACATGGACCTGTTGGAGTGAGTCCAGGAGCACCTTTGCTATGGACACAGGCTGAGAGAGCTGGGGCTGCTCAGCCTGGGGGAGAAAAGGCTCCAACGAGACCTCAGAGCACCCTCCAGTACCTAATGGGGCTACAAGAGAGATGGAGAGGGACTTTTCACAAGGGCATGTAGTGCTAAGACCAGGGGAAATAGCTTCAAACTGAAATAGGGCAGGTATTGTTTAGGTATTAGGAATAAATACTTTGCTGTGAGGGTGGTGAGGCACTGGAACAGGTCTCCCAGAGAAGCTGTGGGTGCCCCATCTTTGGAAGTGCTCAAAGCCAGGTTGGATGGGTCTCTGAGCAGCCTGGTCTAGTGGGAGGTTCCCTGCCATGGAGAGGAGGTGGGAACTAGATGGTTTTTAAGGCCCCTTCCAACACAAACCATGCTATGATCTGTGCAGATGCTAATAGAGAGAGGGGAGACAGTGTGGTTTAAAAACTGAATGGTGGTTAAAAATGGCATTGGCAAGATTTAGCAAATAATACTCAAAAAGCAGAATTTGAACAGATTTAAGAATTTAAATAGAATTAAGGGAATTTAAATGGATAAAAGGTAATTCCCTCTAGCAATTAGGTCAACCATAAAAATAAAGGCAAACATATGTCTGAAAATTTTTCCACAATCTACATCTAACTCACCTACAGACTCCACTGATAAAAATCTCTGGAGGTTTAGCTTTACTTCACAGATAGCCTTCATTTGTGGTTTGATCTCTTGGTGAACTTCACACATAATGTTGGAAAGATATTACCAAATGCAGTGCAACTATTTAAGCCTCTCTGTTGTTACACTCATTGACCAAAACCAGCTGCTCCATTAATATCTTCTCATTTGTACAGCATCATTCACTGCTGCTGCCACCAGGGTGTTCAGGTAACTGTGGAACAAGGAAGAGGAATTTGCAGATCTTTAGATGGGGCCCCCAGAAAAGAAAAAAGCCCCATTTATTTGCAATAGACTAATTTCTTATGAGCAAAGCTTGGCATGAGTTAAAAATCCCTACACTATACTGCATAGCATTGCCATGTATGCAATGTTATTTGCCAGTGCAAGGAAACAAAGTTTTCCAGAGAAGGTGTTCTTTCCTCATGAAACCTGTCTCCATACCTTTTACACAACACATGAAATTCCTGTGTGGCCTTGCTAAACTGCAGTAGTTTCTGCATCTAAAACATTTTCACAGCTGTATCATATCTCAATTGCAGATCCTAATTTTATTCTGGTGCCAGGAACTGAAACTGAAGGACAAGAAGAGGAGTTCTCAAACCACAGTATGTGCTTGAAGTTATTTTGTTTGTTATCCTTTTACCTCTCAGTCACTGATCAGGAGAGAAAGAAAGATTTGAAGCTGTAATTTTAAAGTGATAAGCTATGGACAAACTTTCTAGTGAAAGCATTCTCTGGAAAAGCTTTGAAACAATACATTTACTGACATAAATGAGGGCTTTTGCTATAACACCCTGCGAATGTTCACAACGAAGCATCCCAAAGTTTCAAAGCTGTCTGGTGAACAGTGGATGCCAGCTGGTGCAGAGCCTTACCCCTTCCAGTGGCATGGATGTTATCCCCTTGCTCTGCAGTGGGTTCACAGGACAGCCCCCCATGCTCACAAAAATCTACCAGAAAAACAATCCACCGAAAATGCTATTTTAGAACAGCCCCTCAGTGGCTCAGAGATTACAATTACAAGGTACTGTAGATTTTTATCTCAGGCACTCCACCCACCCTCCCAGTGTAAGCAGCACGAAGGACCCTCCCTTACCAGCTGGGAAGTGGTGTGGCCTGCAGTGTTATTAAGTGCCTTTCAGAAATTAGCTTCAGGGAAGTATTGCACATTTTGAACTCTACAGCTGAGATTCACAAGTATTTATTTAGAAAAACATCAGTTAAAGGGCCCCTCCATGAGTCAGCTCTGACACACACTGTGCTCCTGATTCCTCAGTGGAATGTCTCAATTGCTCTTTCATCCCCTCCTTTTATTCTAGGCTGTTAAACCTTGCCATCCTTTCAGCCAATGGGCTTGAAAAGAGTTAGTACTCCAAAGCATTTTTATGGCACGGGGAGATTTCTAATTAAGAGCGTTTTATTGCCATCATGGCTGTTGTAGCTGAAGTTCTCTGCAAATATTTGAATATATTAGGTTTCCATCACTGCTGGAAAAAATCCTTGCAGATCAACTGCAATTTAAGGTGCCAGAAATCTAACAGACTCCCTAAATGTCAGCGCAAAATTTTCAGAATGAAAACCAGACAGGTGCTCTCAGAGGTCTTGCATGAATACCTGTCACCTGGTCGCTGCACCCTGTTGCATGACTTTGTTTTTCTAATCTTGTGACTAGTGTCAACATCAGTGGATTCAAGAGAAATGTTCGAAGTCATTCAAAATCATGAGGCTTTACTGGATGATCTTCAAAGTGATATTCATCAAGCAGCCAGCACCTTAGGTGACTTACAGAGACTATTTGAGAACAACGGTACAAGCATGGTGTTAGAAGTGAACGAGAGCAATTCAGGTGAGAGGTCTGATGCAGAACTATCAGCCCATGACAGGCCCTGTGAAACCACACAAATCAGAAAGAAAATGCGAAAGCAAAAATACCCTGATATTCCTTGGTCTGCTGGTTGCTTCTACAGAGAGAAAAAATGGGTGCAATCCCAATGCAAATGAATGAACCAAAGAGTAACTCGAAATGGGAAATTAAGGAAAGGCACTGTTCAGAATATGCCTTAATCACAGAATAAAGAGGCTGCTTATATTTAAAATTTGTTAACCTTACTGTTTTACTTCTATGGCTTCTTCTCTTCTCTGGGGATGCAGAGTTTTCCATACTCATGCTGTATACTCTGATGTGTGGATTAGCACACTGGTGTTTCATGAAAAAATGAAACATTCCATCTCTGGAACATTGTTTCTGCCATATAAAGGAGTAGGAGAAAAAGAGCTGCTGAATTTAACCCACCATAGGGAGCCACTGGCTTGCAGAAACATTTTCTAATGATACAGACTATACAGTACTCAGTGAACTTCAAGGCACTCAAGTTTGAACAATAAAGTTAGAAACTGAGCCTTAGTATAATTTTCATACAGTCCAGATACCTCACAGATTTTTCAAGTTATTTACTCCTCACCTGGAATATTCAGCTGTTAAGATGCTGTATAACCTTGTGGGGTTGAAAGCATGAGAAAAAGAACATTATGACACAGTCAAAAAAGGAAGCGCCCACTAAGAACTGTTGAGAAAATGGACAGTTATGGCCACTGGAAAAACCACCTGTCCACAGGTTTCAAAAAACATCACTTTTAAGATATAAATGGGGAACTCAATACAAATCTAAGTTATTTTCTGCACACTCTTAGACACCATGCGCTTCATAATAATCTTGATTTAACAATAGGCTATTTTTGCAATTGTTGAAATTTATCATTAGGTCAGATTCTGGGGAGTAAGACACCAACTACTACAGAAAAATGAACACTTGAGTTAACCTGTCTAGACTGTGTTCTAAAAGCAGAATTTAAATTTAATTTTTTTTTCAACTGTATTAACAGATCACCAGGAAAGGCTTCTGCAGCAAGTTTTGTTTCCTCATGTGGAGAATTTTCTAAGGAAACATTTTAACCCAATGTGGGCAAGCTTCAACAAAAGTTTACAGAACCTCTCCAACATAGTAAGAAATCTGTCCTATGATGTGGAAGCCAACAGGAAAAGCATAGAAAGATTCCAAGAAAGCACTGTGCCCAAGAAGGAATTCCAGGAGCTGGGAACTAAATTTGAATCAAAAGTCCAAGAAAACATAGTGAAAGTTGATGAGGCGAAAAGAGATGTAGAGAACAAAGTGCACATGCAGCAGGCTGATATTCACCATAACCTCAGCATGCTCAAGGCAGATACTGACACAAGACTCAAGAAGCTTCATAAGATACAGCAGTCCCATTTCTTAGCAATGAACAACAGCATAGCAAACATGAAACAAGAGCAAAACCTTCTGGAAAATAAACTGGAAGCTTTGAAAAAAAATTTAACAGAACTCTCTTTACATCACGGTCCCAAAGATGAAAACAGCCAGTTAACCATCAGACATATGAATGAAATGCTGTCAGGACATGCCAAGCAGCTTAAAGAACTTTACATGGAGTCAGATGTGGCCTTTCAGAATATTGCAGTTTTAGAGAGGTGGTTTAAGGAGTTAAAGAAGAATATCTCAAAGTATAGGCCAGAAGATCTTACAATAACTTTGGCTGAGAAATCAGTTATTATGGAAGAAAACAATGCAGCAATGGAAAGGCAGATAGCAGAGCTCAACTACACTCTGTCAAACCTTCAGGAAACCTATTCAGATCTGCTGCGGTACATGGAGGAATGCAATTGCCAGAGAGTATCTGCTGACACTGATGTGCTGGAGGAAGATTCAAGGAATAGCACTTATTCCCTTGAAGATACCCAGCCAAAGGATATGAAGCACTTGGAGTCAGTTTTCAGAGATTTCTTCAAGAGTGAAATTGAAGAGCTCTCCTCAGCTATTCCGTCCATCCATCTGTCTCTCAACCTCCGTCAAGAAGAGAACAGACAGCTTCAGTCACAGGTTATGGCTTTTTCAGAAGACATGGGCTTGCTGAAGAAGAAAGATGAAGAAATTCATCGACAAATCAAGTATCTCAACAGCTCTTTTAGCTCTCTTTTGAAAGACGCAATGCGGCACGAAGAAGCACTGGAGGCTCTACTGAGACACGAATTTCTGGACGTCTTTTTTGAAGATGATTTCAGTAGCCTAATACCATCAGTATTTCAGCTGCAAGAATCTCTCAGACACTTTTCAGATAAACTACAAGAACAAAATGTGACTTTAGAATCTGTTAAGAAGAGATTTCATCCCTTGGAGAGAGGTCAGCAGAATCATCATGATGCTCACATGCCTCCTAAGCACCCCCAGGAGGAAACACAAACCTCCTCTACTCTACACGAAGTCAGCAGCCAACGCAGCGTCAGAGAACACATGGAACCGAACTATGAGGCTGCCAAAGATGACTCCTTGGAGAGCTCAGCTTACAATGATATCATGACTCTGAAGAATGATATCAAACATCTGAGCCTGGCAGTCAAGAGGCACGAATCCAGAGGTGACATAAGTCTCTGCTGCAATCATACGATAGCAAATGCAATTGAGCCACTCAACGCTTCTGTAGAAAGTCTCTCTGCAGATTTAGCAACCATCAAGCAGAATCTGGAGGAACATCTGGTGACTTTCAAAAAATTATTTGGAACTAATGAAGAATTAGGTGCCTCAAATATAAGTCTGGATGTTACAAAGATTCAGTCAATGCTGCAGAAAAAAGGGAGAAGGCAACAGAAAGGTCAAGACAAGCAAAGAGACAAGAAAAGATCTGAGAAGCACAGAGAAAATACACAAGAAATAAGTGGAAGAAATACAGTGCAGACAGGATTTGTGGAAAAAGGTGTGTTCTTTTCTTTGGCTTGCTCATGTACAGGTCTAACTTCTTTCTGGGCTCTGATGCAAGTTCCACACACAGAGCATATTAGTATTAGTTATAAGAGCTATCAGATACCTTGTGGGATGCTGGAGGGAGAAATTCTGACATTACTTACACCCACTCCCTCCACCAGTTTAAATAGAGAAAAAAACCAGTTTGAGTGTGAACCAAGCTGATATTCTGCTGTATTTTGGTTAAGGCAAATAAAATTACACCCGCCATAACTGCTAGGAAATTGGTCTTGAACTAATTCACCTTCAGGTGTTTAGAAGACAAATTTTATTTGTAGATGCTCATGTTAATGCAGTAGCAGTCTTCTCTTTGGAAAGTAATGTGGAATGCTTCTTTTCCCGCGTTGTTACTTGGCTCTGGAAGGAGTGTACTCAAAGCACCAAATCCTTCTCAAGACAGACAGATGCATTAAATGAACTGCTATAATTTGCACAAGTGGAACAGGCAAGACTGACCAGAGAGCACATACTCCCTCTCTTACAACCAAGCTTCAGAGACAAATTTTCAGCTTATATTTCACTAGGGCTGGGCAGTTCTCTTTCCCTGTAAGCATGTGACCATAAGCACCCAGTAATTACAACTACCACAGATTTAACATTGGCCTTTATGATTGCAGCCCTCGCTATGGACAAATAACAGAGCAAAAATCAGCCCCTTTAGGCAGCTGTGCTGCAAAACTGTAGTTAAGACTGAATAAGCAGAGAACATATTCTTAACTGATTTATTTTGGGGACAGTTAAAAAGTGATATTTTTTCTCCTTGTGTGGTCCCAGTGTTATACTTTTCCAAGAGTTCCAGGGAATCATTTGATCTACTCCAGTGCACATAACCATTTCCAGTGCCTAGCTTTGCAAAGCATACAAAAATCAGGCCTGACAGGGATTCACCTTATCTCCCATCCTGATGATCCTGGGGAGAGAAGAGCGCTCACTCACTGCTAAATCCTGTTCCTCTTTCTTTTTCAGACTCATTGGTGGCATTCCATGTGGGATTCTCAGAAAGAAAGGATAAAGAAAAAACTGTGAGGTTTAATGAAACTTATCTAAATTATGGAAACAGCTACTTCTCTGAACATGGCCACTTTAAAGCACCACACAAAGGTGTCTACCTGTTGTTCATCTCTGTGGAGTTCAGCTCAGGACCAGCACTGGGACAACTCTCCTTCAGCCGTGGGTACAAAAGAACTCTCTCAAGCAGTCAGAGGAAAACCCCACATGGGAACACCGTGACTACTTTTGCTATAGCAGAAATGGAGAAGGGGGAGACAGTGTGCTTTGAATTGCTGCACGGCTCCGTAGTGAAGCGAAGCCCGCCTGGGACAACTATGGGTGGACTCCTAATATCTAAAACTTGAATAGTGACATTTATGTTCTATTAATCTCCTTCCATAGATGCAATGGATGCATTCACTATTGCTTCATCTGTGATGTATTCAATGCTACTGCATGTGTTCAAACATAGCACTACCCTAGGTTTGCCTTCATGCTTCTTTTCTGGAAGTGTTTGGCTTTTGATTAGTTGCTTATGAACAGCAATGGGATTTTCTTTCAAGTAAAAAGCTAATGGTTTGGACTCCAGATGTATCAGCACACACACTCCCAAATCCTTCCAATGTGAGGACTGCACATAAATGTTTTGTGGAACTTTCTTCACTTTTAACACAAATTTCTCCCTTCCCTTGGCAAAAGAATATCCTCCCATGACAAATAACCAAAATCAGTGACAAGGAAAAGATTTTAGGTAGGACTGCACATTCTCATGTTATGTGAATGGTACCTTACAACCCACAAGCCAGGGCAATTTTACCTTTTAGTTCTCTGTGGACCAGAGGCTACCTTGGAAACTTCACTCCAGTGTTTCAGTCTGTGCACAACAGGAACACTAGAAGAGATCCATCAAACCCAGTAAAATTCACTCTACTGCCAGTATTTGCAAGCAAGATCTCCTAAATGGTCCAGTCTTTGTTTCTTGGCCTGTGATATATGTCAGCAACACTGCAAAAATTTAAAGCATTGTTAAGATGAGTTACATTTACATTTAGAGACTAGGAAAATATCAACAATATTTTAGAAGCATTGTTGCTTCTAAATAAAATGCAGTTTATTTCTAAAGTTAATCCTGGAGATTTATTTAATGAATTCAGCCCAGAGTTCAGTATTTAGTAAATATTTTAAAACCAAACAAGCAAAACCAAATTTAAAAGGCAAGCTCGTTGATCTGCTGTCACTGCTGAATATAAATTTGCAATTAGAGTAAATCAAAGAGTAGGACTTCTGAAATGTAGAGGGCTTTTTATTTCCAAAACTTCAAAAATCACCATGCCTGGTCATGTCTTAAACTTTTTTCTGTCAAATAAAACTTCCCAAAGACTTTCACTCTAAAGACGTTCAAGTATTGTGGTATTTTTATCTATCCTAATATCTTACACAGCAATATTAAAACAATTAATTTTGCCAAAATGAAATGCACTTCGAAATTTTCAGTATTTTTGATGAACATACAAATTCTTATCATGTAAATTGCACCCTTTTAAGGTAGCATTTTTTAACAAATCTATTTTGCTGTTAAGAATTTTTTCCCCACCTACCTGTATCCTAAGCAATACTAATCTCTCATTAACTGTTCAAAACCCCCAACACGTAGGTACCAACACACAATGCACTTAAAGCAACAGTTTGACAAGCAGACAATACCTATCTTCTGAAATAAAGCCACAAAGCAATTTCAGCTGACTTGCTCAGAAGATTGTTTTCTCTATCCTGAAAAATCCAAGAACACTAACAAGAAATGCTCCTTATCTCCTTCTGGCCAATGCTGATTTCCACAGGAGATGCCCAGGCCAGGTGTTCCTGTCTTTCTAGCAGGGGGCCATGGCTCACACTGCTCTGCTGCAGTGAGCACAAAGTGCCTGCAAACTCAGAGTCATTTTCTGTCCCACTTTTGCTCAAAATATCTGCAGGAAGAAAGAAGAATAAAACTGAAGGGGTGAAATGAAGAAAACCATCAAATTGTAAGGTTAGGTTCTTTCAGTACAAAGCTCCCATCCTGGGGTGACCTGGCTGGGTTTTTACCAGTGTTCCTCCAATTCCTGATTTTGTGGGGGCAGCATTCTGCAGAGCCAGGCCAAGTGTGCTGCCTAGGTCAGGGTGGTTCAAGGAACACCCCCTTTTCAGTGCACACCAATTCTGCACCTACAGCCAAGTTCCACAAACAAGCACCACTGGGGAATATGTGTATGTTACATAAGCGGGAGAGGATATACATATATGTTCCAGAACACTTTGTTTTTAAAGCTTTGACAGAAAGCTTCAACTGGAACGAAAACCACTTGGACATGGACACAGGAGGTAGCAGAGAGCATTGCAGTTCATCCAGTCAGGTTTTGTGTCCTTCCTTGTGCTTACCAGAGTACTTTCATTGAAGAATACGCCAGATGTGTTCAGAGAACACTGACTCCAGAGTGAACAAAAAGTTGAAGATGTTTTTGTATTCTAAAGATGTCTTCAAATATGTGCTTAAGTTAGCTACCTGCACATACAAAGAGGACACACTGCATGGGAAGACTAATTTTTATGGGGCAAAAAATTAATGAAAGACAATGGGATAAATCACTCTGTGGGCTGCATAAGCCAGGAAGACCAACTTCCTTCTCATGCAACAAGAGAACAATGATTCATCTACTGGCCTGTGGTTTTGTTTATTCAAAGCAATAAACCAGCTTTTAAATAAGCCTCCATCTAAACCACTCCTGCATTTTTTTGGTGGGATGGTTGTTTGGGCATTTTTGTTAGATCAACATAGCCACACCACTATGACTTGTATTTTTAGGCAAACTAGAAAAATCAATTTAATGAAGATAATTTAAAATACAGCTATTGGTTGGCTCAGTGGATTTAGGAGAATTTCCAGACATGAAAAACAACCTGAAGCTGACCATAGGCCCTGGGAAGAGTTGTCTGTAAGAGCTTCAGTTTCCCTCACAGAACACTGACTAGACTGATGTGCCTGATGGCCAGGCAGCAATAGGCACAGAAACGTATGCTCACCCCAGGATACAGATATATGTAATGTCAATCTGACACTCATATTCAAAAATAAAAGCTTCCAACAGATTTTAGTACTTCCTAGAAACCTGACAGAAAACACTGCTGCTGCTTCAAGTTTCTGTATTTCCAGATCAAACCACTGAGCTCTGTAATAAGGTAGAAAGCTGTGCATCTTAGTGCCTTTGTGGAATTATTTTGTTACTGAGCTGCTGCTTTATGAATGTCAGTATCTTAGAGTACATTTTAAAATTAAAGTCTCCTAATGTTTTTTTTCCTTTTCCATTATTAAGACAATCTCCTTACTGTACTCCAAATTCAAGTACTGATTGTATCAAAAATAAGCAATTTTGCTTTCTGTAGATCCAGCAATGCCCAAATTCTTCAGGTAATATCCACATCAAGCCAGTCTGAAGCCCATGGAGGTCTCCTCATGAAGCAGACTCAGGAGGTGCTCAGCCCACAGCAGTGGTCCTTTCCCTGCTCAGATTCACAGCTGATACTCATCTACTGCATTCACATCAGTGAGAAACACCAAAGTGGTGTTCTGGGGAAAGGTGAAGATAAAATGCAGAAGGAATTAAGGAAATTAATAGAATTATATCTGATCCTTTCTGAATTTAGTGATACTTCTGCTATTTCTATAAAAGCTTGTGGTTCAGTTTGCTAATTACTCAGAGTGCTTTTTGGTATGCCCACAAAACATCAATGTGCAGTGTTTACACATTTCACTGAAATGTTTCACATTTCACACATTACTGCTGTTTCACCTCTTAGATATTGATGCCAACTCACCAGTAACATTTTGCGTAGTGGTCAAACCCACCCATTTATAATGGAGACCATTTTGGTATTTATTGCTAAAAGGCAGTAGAACTTATTTTCATGTCTCAAAACTCCCCAATTCTTTTCCAAATCCTTTCTTTAGGACACAGCCCCACCGTGTGGCCGTTCCACGAAGCAACACCGAGAGGAAAGCTGCTCATTAGAGCACGGACAGGCGCAAACACTCACCCACAATTTTCCTTATGTCCTCCTGCAACGCTAACATGAAATTCCAGTTTTAAATCCAACCACGACCACTGCAACCAGTGAAGACATTCCATTCCAAAATAGCCACAACCATAGGAAAAAGGTTTGCTTTGCCAAGATACTAATTTAAGGAGACCAAATCTTTGTGCAGTCTAATTTCCTGGTATTATGTGTTAAGGACAGGAAAGTTGAAACTACATTGCTGATCTTTCCACAGCACTTTCCAGAACTACACTGCAAGAATTTAACATTTGATTGTATAGGGAAAACAAACCAAGGCTTATAACTATAATATATTGGTAACAGTTTTTATGATGTTTAGATATAAAAATCTTTCTCGATGCTGTAAAAAATACGTATTTAAATCTAATATTTTTCCTGATTAAATGCAAAAAGAGAACAGAAACTGATCTTACTTAATTCTCCTTCTAAATTAGAGGTGGACTCTATGGGGAGTAGAAGCCAATACAGTTCTGCAATGAGAAAACAAATTCTGACACCCTCTTCATGGTTCTCACAGGGGAGATATCCCCTTGACTGGTCTTCATTTGCTTGAATCATAAAACCCAGAATAAATTTCGCAGGATATACAGAAGCACCTGCATATTTTTGCAACAAGCAGTACATACACATATTAAACTCAAATATCTTAATTTGGATACTATTGCAGAAAAAGAAGGTTTTATACAGAGGGAACAAAAAGCAATTACAAAATTCCCCATCCTTTTATTTTTTCTGGTTTTACCTGGTAAGCTTGAGGCAAATTTATATGGATAAAACCAACATGTAGGGAACCTGCATGTGTTCAAATAAAAGTATTATTTGATTTTGATTTGCTTTTGGCTTTGCTGTAACACAGGGATAGAAGTCAGGAAAAGGAAACACTGTTTTTTACTGTTGCACTCAAATTTAAATATTGTGCAAGGAATAAAGAGCTTGAACCTAGAGAGCACCAAATAACTTTCAATGTCATTGAACAATAAAAGTAATAATTAACAACTTATTCAGAGACTGTGGGAGGAAAAACCATAAACGAGGTATGAAAAAGTAGGGAATTATTTAGTTACAGTATTAGGATTTCCAAGTCGTTACATTTTTAAGGCAAAATCTTATAGTAACAAAACACATTACTAATGTGTACTAAAATAAGGTTATTTACTTAAAAATGATACATTGGACATAATCTGTGTACAGAACAAGCAATTCATGGTAAACTCAATAAGGCACCTTCTAAAGCAGATGCTGTACAAAATACATTAGTGTGTTACATTTTTAAAGTAGTATTCTACACTTCTGGCATATAACACACACAAGAGTGTGACCATTTGTCTTGTTCCACTCTTCTTTCATATTTTATTTACATCTTCTCCAGGTTAACTACAATGTTATTTATTTTTCTTGTATACAATATAGTACATTTCATTTTGGGCATGTCATGTTGGAGCACAAAAGTCACTACATGATGTGGGCTTCTATAATTGCATTAAACAGTAAAATATCACAAAGCAACAATTACATTAGATTTGTCAAAATACCAGAAGTAATGTGCCCTCTACTTCTGCTGTACAACCAAGGCTGAGCACCATGGTTCCATGAGGACTGGGCTGTGCAACACTGCCAGCTGCTTTTAGACATCACCCCTACTTGGGATAGAGACTGTGGGCACAGGATAAAGATTTAACTCAGAGGCACTGTCAGGAGAGGGAGCAAAGGCTAAATCATTCGAACATCTCACAGAAGATGAGCATGTAACTTCCCTTTAAAAATATCTGCAATAGCAAAAGAATGTTTATTAACTTTATAACTCTGCTCTTCAAACACTTTTAGACCATTAAAATACAGTCTGTTAAGACAGAGTAGTTGAAATGTATCCAAATTATTTGTTTTTTAAACACATTCAAATGGTCATTTAGATCAAGGTCTAAAATTTGATTCTAGACTATTATGGAGGTAAGTTAAAATATTAATTTTACATTTCATTCAAGACCTCAAAAAAGGCTAATAAAGAAAACAATTCATAAGAAATTATGGATATTGGGAAAACTGTTTCTTGAGGAAAAATTATATTAAGTAAATTCAGAATAAACTCAGAATGTAAGCCAAATTTTCTCTATAGGAATACCACATTTCTGGTGGAATTTACAAGTTAACAGGAACACAAAAACGTTCCTTTTAGGTGCTGTAACAAATGAAGTGACTCCAATTATTTCCATATAAAATCACATGGAACAGGTTCAACAAACATAAAAATCCCTCCATTTGAGTGTTTAAGAACTTCCAAGGCACAGTCTTGGTATTCTCAAGGTATTTTCCACACAGTTGATTTTTGTATTAAAAAAAAAAAAAACCAAACAAAAAAACCAAACAAAAAAACCTAACCACATTTGCCAGTTTTGGAGGATATTTTTTCAAATGACAAATGCTTAAAATTTTGACCTCCAAAAATGAGATTAATCATAGTCCAACAGAAGAATCTCATTACCCTCTCTGAATTTAAAAGGCTTCCTCTGAACACTACAGGATTGCATAAAGCAACTGCTTACCTTTGGAGTCTGCATTAATTATACTTAGTTAAGTAAAAATTAATGGGCTGGCTTAGAGCATATTTTTTCCCCCAAATGATTAAGTATCAGTATAGACATTCTTTAGTGTTAATGTTTTGTTGAGTATCAGAATCAAGGCAGTTGCTGTTCAGCACAGCAAGAACTACACATGCATGATACATTTGAGTATGAACAGAGTAACTGAAGTGCTGATAAATTAGGTTTAAGGCAAAAAAGATTTTTTCCCTCTCAAAAAAATCATCTTTGCAGCAGTAGGCTCCCTCTATGTTAAAAGTAAACTGGAAAATCAATTTAGGTCCTAAGGTGTCTAACCATCCTATTGCTGCCTTGCAATACTTAACAATGGAAAAGAAAATAAGTGAAAATTTACAAATTATTGAAATTCATACTTCCAAAAGGGGCTTCCTGAAGAGCTAGAAAAAATGAACTAAAAAAAATTCACAAAACATGTTTAGAGCAAATGATGATGTGGCAAATTCTAAAAGAAATGACACAATATTCTACATAGGATGGGGTTAATTTAGACAGATCTTCATGCTCTGAAAGTTTAAGCTAGCAGGGTACCTACATAAACATTTTTTTCCTTCTTATTGATAAAAATTCTAGAGAAGGAAAAACAAAAGCTTATCCCTTACTTTTTTTGGCTTATACCAAAAATTTTCCAACTACCTGTGCAAAAATTATGTGCGAAGACATGATTAACAATTTCAAAATCATCAGAAATTTCTTGGCAATGGACGGAGAAACTTTTTTATTAAGAGCCCTTTATCATGAGGATTGTGGCACAATATCATAAATCTCTTGCTGTTTTCAAATAAGTTAAAGTTGACATACCTATGAACTTCTCAGCCAGAATACATATTAATACTTAAAGGCATTACTAAACAAAAGTAATGACTTTATTTAAAAAAAAAGTCCCTTGAAATAGCTAGTTTTCTATAAAATATGTAGAACTGTTAAATAAAGTCTGTACATCACAATAGAAAATAAAAATACTGCAATCTTTTGCCTGACCATTTACATTATGGGAACTACAGGATTAAAACAAAAAGGTAACATGCTAAAATGTTGTAATTGTACACAAATCACATTACTTTGTGTTACACTGCTTTGTATCAGTTGTATTTTCAAGGGAAATTTAAACACATCAAAACATTCTCTATGTAAATATTTTAAGACAAATAATCTGGCACAAATCAATCTGAAGTTTTAACAATTTCATCAATTCTGGTATTCTTAACCTTTTTCTTCAAATCTCAGCTATGGCGTGTGTGTGTGCATTTATCTAATTGTACAGATGTACCTAGGACTAGGTATTTATTGTTTATTTTTTTTTACACAAGCACAAAACACACTGTATAAATAATTTCCCTTTTTAAAGTTATCTAGAACAAGATTTACAGTACAAAATTATAGGCACTTAAATTATCAAATAGACTCAATGGTTCCAATACTGTGTGTTCAATCTTCAGACGATTCATGCTTTGAAGCTTCAACTTGAGTTATGGTACTATTTTCTAACTTCCAAGTAGAAGTGCCAAAGGAGTTATAAATCAATAATTCTACTTTACAGTAACCTCATGGAGGGTTCTGGCTTTTATACACCTTGTGTGGGTCAGTGGTGAAAATGGGGGAACTTCAGTTTCTCATGCAGGTTTAACAGTTGGCACAATAAAACCAAGTTTTACAATTGTGCTAACTTACTGTATCTTGATGATTTAATTTCAATGCTATTCCTCCCAAACTCAACTAGAACTTGCAACACCCACTGATTCACCTTGTCTCAAATCTTGACTTCCACTAAGTGGCCCACAGATGTGGCCTCCTGTGTCTACATCAGAGCAACCCAGCTCCAAATCTCCTGCACGCTGTGGATCTGATCTGCAACAGTTCACGTACTCACTTCTCCTGGTCTTGACCCTTTACTGCTTTCTCTGATCTTCAGAGCACCCAGAGCTTCCTGCCTTCCCTCTTTTGTGTCTGTAGACCAGACTTGCTCTCAAGCCTTTTAAAACTCACCTTCTGCCTAGTTTTGTCAAATGATGAAAGACCACATGGTAGAGCTGACAAATCCCTTCATGGGAAGACATTCAGAGCCTGACAGACACCTATCAGAGTCAGAGCAGGAAGGCAAGACACATCACCACATCACCAAGACACATCAGTCTTTCTGCTAAGATGTAAAGTATTCTATGGCAAAAATGCTGGTTGCATGTGGCACTGTGAAAAAATATGACATATATCAGGGATCCAATTATGAAGCTCTCTCTAGACTGCAAGTGAGATGACCAAAGCAGCCTACATTTCTAGAAGAGATTGTTTCAAGCTCCTTACAGATTTAGGTAGCCATTTCTTAATTACTTAATGGTTCACATTTTTGCAGTTCTCCTTGAGACCAAATAAAAAACAGAAAATAAAAATTAAAACTGAGATTTCTGAAGAATAACTTAATGGCAAAAGATTCAGTAGCAAATCTCTGATTGTGGAGCCACAAAATGCATGGAGCCCTGACCATAAAACTTTGTTCATTTAAATGGTTTCTTATATATTCCAAATGACAGCAAAATAATCCTGGCACACACATAAAGGCATAAAGAACTGTTAAACTGAGTAGTATCACAAACAGATTAATAACCTACACGCTGTTTCACCAAAACTTGGTATGGATTGACTAGGTTTTATCAGGTAGAAGGCAAAAAAAAAAAAAGCTTATATTCTCCATCTCTGTTGAATCCATATAGCTTGTTAGGCTTTCACAGAAAGCACTGTAATCTGAACATTCAATTCAGTACCCAGAGTTTTACTGGAGACTCACTAAGTATGATTGAAGTCTCAATGCAGCTCAAACCAAAACAAAACGTGTATTTTCTCAAGGCTGTCCATATATGTAGCACGTAGTGTATAGAGGCTCTCAGCATCATGGTCTATGAAGTACTGAAAGATTTCATTAGCAGCCTGTAGAAGTGTGCTGAGAAAATATACTGAATCTCAGTTATTTCCTCTTCTCTGTTTTTATCTTCCTCACCCACGTCTGAGTGAAAAGATCTAGGGAGTCCAGCTTTGCTCTCCAAAGTCAATTTCCTATGTCAAATCTTTACATCTTGTGATTCCACCATCTTGGCAAGTGTCTTCTTGATCCTCAGGGCAGTGAGCCTTGAGGCAGGATTATGAGCCCAGCACTCAGACATCAACTTCAATATTGCTCTTAAACACTGCAGAAAAAACAAAGAAAAAAGAAAGGCGTGCTATTGAAACAACTGCTACATCCAAAGTTATAATTCTGGTTCGCTGTCAAGCTCAAATTGTAGAACTTTCAAGTTCAAAAACATGCAACTTCCAAATTTTCTGCAAAATTGTTGGTAGAAAACTATTATAAAGAGATCTACTGAAGGAAAAAACCCCAAAACACCCCAAACCCGACATCCACATGCCAATCTTTCTTATCCCACCCCGTCACTGCCTAGTATTATGGTAGCTGGGACTAATGGAAATGTTGATTTTCCCAATGATGCATTACCAGAACTTCAAGAATAGTCGTACAAATATGGCAGCAACAAACAGAAATATCTCCACATATATGGCTGCAAAACCACAGAGAATTCTTTCAGGGAAATGAAGGTGGGACAACAGCTCTTTCAGTAGTCAAAAAAATAGGACAAAACTGGGAATTCATAGAAGTGAAGGACTTAGGGAAAAATGGATATGACATATTTAATTTGCTATGTGAAATAGTTGTGTCTCATTCACTGTGTTCAAGCTGTGGCCCTTTAAAAACACATATAAACGACAGTATTTTAGTTTTATCCCTAACTGTCCTGGGATGTAACAGGAATAAAGAAAAAAAAAGGAAGAGGAATTCCACAAAGGAACTGCTTTATCTTTCATGAAATATCTTATGCCACAAATCGATAAGCTGTATCTATTAAGACTAATAAAATGAATTAAAAATTATTTAAGTTTTAGCTCAAATTAAACTCTGAATATATTCCACTAACTAAAACACATGATGTCAAGTAGAGCAGTATTCATATACTTGCACGCTGCTTAAGGCTATCTTCCCCTCAGATCACTGAAAAGATACATTAAAAAGTACAGTATTTTGAATTGATCTCAAGCATGTCTTTCTCCTACTATTGCTATGAGGTTTTCAAAGTATCAGAATATGGGAATGCAGTCCTACTTTACAACATTTTAGTATATATGAAACTAAAATGCCACCCCATATTAATGAACAATTTTTCTCTGAGCACACTCACTTCATCGCTGTTCCACCTGTTGGACACCACTGGGCGCAGGCGTTTGACACACACCACTTCTCTCATGTCCTCATAGGATGGATCATTTGGCACCATGTCATAATATGGCAACTGGTACTCTTCAACAATACCTGGAGATCATTGTGAAAGATGAAGAACAATTAAAATAAATAAAAGTACATATCTACTCTTGGATCTCTTTAGCTAGGAACAAAAACTAACTTTCTGCCATGCTGTTTCACTGCGGTAAAAATCTGAAAATTTCACTACAACAACAATTTAGCATAAAAGCTCCAATATTATGATTATTAACTTTAGTAGCTGTGATAATTCCTTGTAATGCCTTTGATTTTGATACCAAATGTTAGCTTTAGCTTTTTCTAATTTACTTCATGCTACAAAGAAGCACATAGATATATTTAAGATGGAAGAATACAGGTGAAGATGCATAAGGATACAAAAGAAGAGTAAAAGAAAAGCCAGGATGAGTCACAAAAATATTTGTCAGACTATTACTACTGCTTTTAAAGAATACAAGCCCAATGACACAGCAAGCTAATTATATTATTTCCTGGTGAAGCATTGCTAAAGTGAGGGAAGGGCCTGGTAGATTTTACACAGAATATTGCAAAGTTTACCTCCTGTGACACAGCGCCGAGCCATTTCCCAGATGATCAGCCCAAAACTGTAGATGTCAGCCATGATGTATGGCTGGAAATGGTTTTTATTCAGGCTTTCATCCAGGACTTCAGGAGCCATGTAACGTTTCGTTCCCACTCTGGTGTTCAAGGGAACGTCAACTTCATTGGTGTCACTAGATGAAAACATTAGCAAGTTACTGAACTGTGGACTGTTACAAGGTATGAAATCCTGTATGGCACAGCCACTAAAAAGGCAAGTCTCTATCTCCATAGAACTTAAACTAATAAAAGTATTTAATAATATTATTAAAGTATCACATCTTCAATTAAGTTTCAACTACCTATATGCTGTTCAATTTTTCTGTGAAGAATTTACATGATTGCAATTACTATGAAAGGCTAGTTTTGAATAAAAAAGTTAGCGTCCATTTCCTCTACAAAATGGACCCTATATTCCTTTTATTTTCCATAAGGGTATTTTCATTGTTTCTTAACAACCTATTTTTATTGTGATGTTTACCAGCTTTCAAGAACTACATTTTACTCTCAAAACTGGAAAAAAAAACCCTGAAAGCAAACAACCAAATTATTCCATCTGCCTTTTCAAACTGGGTATCTGGTGCATTAAATAAAAAAATGACATGAAAGTTCTCCCATGACAGAGGACTTATTACCTGTTAAACTTGACTGCAAGACCCAAGTCCGCAATGCAGCAGGTTCCATTTTTCTTTATCAAGATGTTTTTACTCTTCAGGTCCCTGTGTGCAATTGCAGGCTTGCCTTGTGTCCCATAGATTTCTGTGTGCAGGTGGCACAGGCCACACGCAGCAGAATAGGCCAGTTTGAGCAGAGCCCTGTTGTCCAGAGTAGTGCACTTCAGAAAATCATACAATGATCCATTTTCATGGTAATCCGTGATCAAGTAAAGCTGTGTCCAGGAGCCAGTGCCTTTAATATCTGCTGCTATGAAACCTATGAAATGTATAAACAAAGTTACTATTTATTTGTACATAAAATTTTTGTGTAGTAGATTTAGTGCTAATTCCTAAAGCTGTATTTTCTTGTACTGTAGCAGAAAACACATGTTGTCCTTATGAAAACTAATCATGCAGAACCTCTGATTCTAACTGTATGTGAGGTTACCAGTCCAGCCTTCAGCAAAGAGACTGCAGACATATTTCCAACCAAAAGCAGCAAAATTCTACACTTTGAGTAACATTTCATTAGAGCATAATAAGGGAATAACCCATCTGGTGATTCCACAGAAGCTGCCTTAGACCCCTAAAGCCACCCAGTAAGAGCTCCTCCTGCACCCTGCAGCAGCTGAGCAATGTTCTGCTGCCTTACCGAGGATGTTTTCGTGTCTCATGAGAACAGTTTGGTAAATCTCTGTTTCTCTGAACCAGCTGGCTTCTTCTGTGGTGAAAAACACTTTGACTGCCACTTTTTCACCCCTCCATTTGCCCATCCACACTTCACCATATCGTCCTTTTCCAACTTGCCTCACCATCTGAATTTGTTTGGCAATAGTGCGCTGAACCTAAGGAAGAAAAAAAAATTTGGACTCATTATTGCTGCCTCCAAGGTATTAAAAAAACCCCAAAAGATTTAAGTCATCTTAACTTCTAACTGAAGGGTATGTTCTCTTGCATTTTATTTCTGATTTATAAATAGTCATCTGTCTCACTGGCTGATTTTTATGCCAGAATTATAGAGGATGGTGAATGAACAAAATTATGAATAATTATCACAAAAGGTTTGAGTTGGAAAGGACCCTAAAGATCCTCTACTTCCAATTCCTCTGTCATGGGTGGGGACACCTTCCACTAGAACAGGTTGCTTAAATCCCCATCCAGACTGGACTTGAACACTGCCAGGGATGGAGCATCCACAGCTTCTGTGACGGCCTGCTCCAGTGTCTCAACATCCTCAGTGAAGAATTTCTTTCTAATATCCCATCTAAACCTACTCTCAGTTTAAAGCCATTTCCCCTTGTCCTCTGTCTACATGCCCTTGTAAGAAGTCCCTCTCTGGCTTTTCTATTTTAATGGTCAGTGGATACTAAGCAAGTAAAATCACAGAGTTCACTCAATTTGATACCTATATTAGCCATTTCTTGTATTTTTATCCTAATAGCTGTAGGCTCTAAGGTTTCTTTGAATTCTGCTGATGCCAAAAGATTTTTTTAACATATCTGACACTTAATTTTAATTAACTATGTGACAATGGGCATTAGAACGTGTTCAGTTTGTACTTCACCTTCATCATAATGGCATATAAAATAATTAGCATTTCATATGAACAAACAGCTTTGTTCTAGGCATTAGATCCAAACCAAACTTTGTATGTGATGGAGAGAAATTCAGTGAAGAAAGATCTCAAATGTATGACTAACCAACAGTGGCAGTCCTGATCCACTCCCAGAACTCTGTGACTGGTCAATAAGGTCTTTTAATGACTCCCCAGCTGGAATAAATGCTTCATCTTGTTCCAGGTCACGATTATAACAGTGCCTCTTTGCCATCGACTTACAGTAATGTCTGCAAAAGTAACACAAGCTAAGATGAACTCCAAAACACTCAAAATATGTAACAAACTCATCTAGGAAAGGAGCTATTTAAATATTCACACTTTCTCAAAAGAAAAAACAGAGAAGCAGATGTTACTGTATTTTTTCTTTTCCTGAAATGTAACTTATATAGCTTTCTAATGTAAAGAAGCTTTTGTAATGCATGTACAGGTTTGTCAGCTGATTATCAGTGAGGGGGAAACCCACCATTTTTAATACTCAACTCTCAGCCAGAGTTACCAGCACAACATTGCTGATTTTGGATTAAATGAACAGACAGAACCTTTAACCACAGCAGCTGAGGCTGACACAAGCCTTGGAAACTTCTAGAACGGTGATCCCCTCCAGCACAGGGCTGGTGCTAACAGAAGCACCTGAATGAACTGCCTTAGCTCAGCTAGACAATTACTTAGTTTTGAAACTCAGCAGAAAATCTCAGAAGCAGATGAAATTTAGCTATTAAAAGTGACTGAAGACCCAAAAGCATAATGACCACGATGATACCCCTGTTAACCAGCTGCTTTAGCATTGAAGTTATGTGTAGCTTGCAAAACTGTAAATACTTTGTACCCAGAGGAAAGGATCAAACTCACTTAAATTCTCTGCTGTGAACATTTCATTTTACCTAGTGATGGAAACTGCTACCCACAGAAATGTGAAATTAGGTTATAACTGTTTCCAATCTACGTATGATTATAACTGACTACATTAGCAAAATAACTGTTCTGTTTACGCTGATTTGCAAAATTAAAAATGTTTCCAGTAAAGAAAGTGCTTTCTTACTTGTAACAAAAGCAGCTAAGTAAGATGACCATGACAATTATGCAGACTGCCATAGAAATCAACACTGCCATCCAACGAATGCTGCCATCAAAAAGTCCATCTATTTGACAAAAAAAGAAAAAAAAAAGGAAGAAAAAATAGAAAGGAAAAAAAGAGAGTTTCCAAAGTCTATTAATTAAACATATATTGTAAACAGTTTATTTAGGTATGGTTTCATATATTGTGTATCAAAGTATTTATACCACAAAAGCAAAGATAAATTCATTTGGATGACAAAAAAAAAAATTCAGCTTGAGATTTGGGAGTTGTTGGTTTTGGTTGACTCTTGCTAGCTTGTTAGAAAAGAAATAAAGGATTTAGAGCAGTAAGATTCTGAGAAGATATAAAGCAACAGTTAGACCAGTACAACTTGCCTAGCAATGAATGAGTAAGCACATGAAAACAAACTATTTTCACTGGGAACAACAGAAAGCAGAGAATGAATTTGCAATGAAGAGGTGTTAACAAGGTCTGAATAGTTTTTTATGATGGCATTCATAATGGTAAAAGCACAGCAGAGATTAAGAAAAACATTTTAAAAAGAGATCAGACTGTGGAAACAGAATAAAAACAGACGATCGCATGCAGTCAAGACATGAATGCACTAAGAACAAGAACAAAAATGCCACGAGTGACTGATTGAGGAAAAGATTAACTTGAAAGTGGCAAAAAAGGAAAACTGAAAATAGAAAATGAAGAGAAGTACAGATCTTCATATAAAAATTACTGAGTAAGGGAAAACCCAGATTTGTGCAATACTGTAATTACATTTTCCCTTATTTCTATTGTTGATCAAGAACAGAACTTAAACAGCACCTCTTAGCAGTGTGAACATAAGGACATGTTTACCTGTACTATCAAGAGGGGGCAATGTTGGTTGCAAATCCTGATTGCAGAAATCAGTGCGGCAGCACTCAATCGTTCGGCGCAGCTGCGCTTTAGGTGAGTCCTGTTGAAGGAGAATTTCATGAACACTCAGATTTTAAAGCTAAAACAGGGACAGGAGATACTACAGCTACAACACAGCACAGACCAAAAGTGCAAGCTATTTTATTTAAAAGGCACTTCAACCACACCATTCAATGTATGAGATCATTCTGCAGTGGCAGACAGATAGCATCTAATCTCTGAGCCTATACTGGATCTTGCATGTTTTTATATTTCATGAGATGTTTTGCAATTGTTGCACAGAAATAGATGGTTTTTACTTAAGTGGCCATTTAACATATGGGAAAAGTCTTGAGCTTAGTCAAAACCAGTTAACCATATGTCAAATAAATACTGCTCTTAAAACAAAAAAAAGGAGTGGCACAAAAATGAAATAGAAGTATGGCTCTGGTACAAATCTCATTTTTTCACCTTGCACTGGAAGTCTGAACCTTCATACTTCATGCAGCCAGAAGCAAGTGTGGGTTCTCCATGTTCATCCTCCTCAATGATAGCAAAGCAATGCCCATTAGTTCTGCAAGAAACATATCACGTGTGCTTTACCAGCATGTTTGTCATTTAATATTCAGCATTAGTTGGCCATGAACCCATTAAGAATTCCAGAATGGAAACTTCTAGAAAAATTCTTTAATACAGGGGATACCATCCAATTTGAGAATAAAAGACCTCCACAATATTCTCAAATAGAACACTACACGGATGCCTTCTCACAAATATTCATTAATTCTCTCAACACAGATACTAAGGAAAACAAATTTAGAAATAATTTTGTTTGCCAAAAATCTATTTACACTCATTCAAAGAAATGCAGATGTGGAAAGCATAATGCCATAAGGTACCCTGCATGCAGACACTGTGTGTTTTTAACTGATAGATTTATTATCAGCATAATGGCCTATCAGTTGCTGGGTCAGACAAAAATTAGTAAGGCATATACACACTGCACACACTAGAGGGCGTTAAAAAGTAATAAAAATACCAAGAGGCTTGAAAGACAAAATACTGGAACATTTTCTCAGTTTAAAACTGTTTGTAAGTTACTGCCTGTGTTTACATTAAAAAAGAGAGCAGTGTTTATTCTACCTCCTTGGGTTCCACAGAAACTGCCAAGTGACACCTTAGAGAAACTGAAACCTATGTTAAAGTGAAGACTCAAAGTACAGGAGCAAGTAATAGGTTTTCAACTTTGTATATTAATTCCTAAGGAAGAAAACAGAAGGGCCTTGAACATGGAATTGCAAATGGAGAGAAAAAAAAAAAAGGAAAAACAAGGACGTTTCAGAACATGAAAAAACCCACCTTAAGCAAGCACATAACCTATGCATGAGTCTGTTAGGATTCTTATACCTATCAAAGATAAAACTTCCCTCCTGTCTCTACATGTCCACAGGCTTTTCTTTATTTTCTCCTGCCTTTCTTTCATAGTCAGTAACTGCTGAACATGTAACAAGAAGAATTCTCAGTAAATGTTGTTTACACTACCTTTTTGACTACTAGGTGAAGAAATAAGCAAACAGGTGGTCATGTCAGAAGGCTTAGATTTGGGTCACTTAATACTTCCCCAGCTATAAAATACCACAGGGTTACTTAAAACCTCTGCCCTTCAAAGCAGTTGCTCGGCTTACAATTTACCAGTTGTAAATTGTTCTAAGGTGTGGTGAAAACAGAGATGACCATGGGGTTTCAGCACCCACAGAATGTAATCAATTGTGGTCAGATCACCTCAGAGAACCTTGGTCAGCCTCCAGAAGCAGTATGCTCTCTCAAAATCCAAAATTATATTCTTCAAAGAGCCTCTCTATCCTGAATGCAACACTTACATGCATGTGTTGTTAATAGCATCATCTGGACAATGTCCTGAGCAGTAGCATTTAAGAAAAGGTAAGGTGTCCTCTGGAGCAAGTGTTACTCCATTTGCTTGTTTCTTTTGGTCAGAATTTGTCTTCATTCCTGTACCATGAAGCATGCTGTCTGGCTTTTGACCTGGACACAAAAAATACAACAACAACAAAAAAAAGTTTGCATCTCTTTGACAACTGCTCAAGAGTTTTATAGGAAAAACATGACAACAACAGTTATATTTATAAGTCAAGTATACAAGACAATCTCCTCCCCCAAGATTATAGTAGAAATCTGAGTTAATAATTTTATTCTAGAAATACCCAGCTGACATATTGTGTCCCTTAACAGCAGATCTTTTAACCATATATAATCAATATAAACAGAAAGATAATTTCTCTTTTCGAGGTAGGGCAGGAAAGCAGTGGTGTAACTGGTTAGAATTTTCTGAAGAAAGTTTCTCTCATTCATGTGTTCAGAAAACCAAAATGCTGACGGCTTGATAACCACAACAAGAATAATTTTATGCATGACTGAACAAACTTAATATGCAATTTTCTAATTTTCTGAAGTAATTTTTTATAGATTCACAGTCTCATGGAAGAGCAGTAATAACTCCAAAATCTCTTGGTTTTTTTGATCTCTGTATGCATTAGTACTTCAAAACACAGCTAAAGTAAATCTCGTTTGCAAATTAAATTTCAGTAAATGACACTAACATCCATCCAAACGAGCTTTCACAGAATAGAAACAGGGCTGCATCATGTCTCAAGTAGCCCTCAGTTTCTCAGCAGTAGCAGAGTTAAACATTATTCTTTCTTGATCATATTATTCAAGTGGTTTTGTGAATCTAGGCATTCAGAAGAAAAGATCCATTTTCTTCTTAGTGAAGAACATGCAGAACAAAAACGATGAACACTGTCTGCCTCATTGGGAATACGCTATGTGATTACTGTATCAGATGAGAACATCTCTGCCCATCTCCTTCAGCTTTATCATACACAATTTTAATCTCTTTCTGTCCACCACCTTGGCTCTAAATCCTCAAGGTATGAAGCAAATACAGAGAGAAGAGCTGTGAACAAACTATCACTTGCACTGACACAGATTACAGCAAGGTTCTGTGTGAGGCTCAGTGTTGGCAAGATAAGCCAGCAGCCAGTCAGGGCCAGCAGAAGCTTTTACAAATTCAGTTATTCATAAATAAGTCACAATAGGTCATAATAAAAATTTCAGTTTTTCTAAGGAAAAGAAACCTGACCAGGAAACTCAAAGTGTCTTCAAACAGATTCTTGAGCTTCCTGTCAAACCTAGCAAACATGAATTGCAGAGTGATGAGAAGATTAGTGTCCTCTTGTACCTTGCTTGAAATATGTCCAGAAAAACTTGATTAAAACCTCGTGCAGACAGAGCCCACTGCATCACTATGCTGTAACATCCACTGTGTCATTCAGACAAGTGCCAATTAAACACTTGTGAAGTTTGATCCTACTGTACTGAAAATAGCACACTTGCAGATTTCCTCATCTGGTTAATAATGCACACCTGGTACACTGTCCAATGCAGCAAAGTAATGCAACTGTGCTTCTTCTGGACACAACTAAGAGACTATCCTGAGAAATACACCATTTACCCAAACACTGACATCACAGAGCAGTGCTTTATTTAATACGTAGTCTTCAAAGAGTATTTCAGTAATGCCCAAGTTAAATAGTCCTGATCTATTCACAAGAATACAGACTGTTCACAAGAAACAAGATCCAGTGCTAGAGTAACAGTAGGTTACTTAGTTGTTTCTGATTTAACCAAGAGGAATCCTGCACAACTGAAACAGCTCCTCCATCCATCCCCCTCTCTTTCTACATATTTCTTCCCAGCATAAATTGAAAGGTAATTTTAATATTTTGCTAGAGACATTACAAAACATTCAGTATTCACATCTAAGAGATCCTTACCTGCTCAGAGAACAGGTAATTCTACTTAATATTTAAAGCAAAAGCCACTGTACAAAAGCATATGTACAAATACTGCCTTTCTGACTTTGTTGAATGAATACAGTATTTTTCACAATTGATGTTATAAATCCCTCATCTTCAGGAACATTCCACATGTTAAAAATCTTTATGGTACTTTATGATCAGTGTTTTACAGTCACTCATCCATTTTCCTACCCTGATCATTCATCAAAAACATTGCACTGAAGGCAATGTTTTTTCAGTTTATTAGATGAGCAATTCAAGGAACCCTTAAAGCATGGCTTCTCCTAGCTCAGAACAGAAAGAACAACATTTTTGTGCATGTCTGTTATCTTTTAAAGCAGTATAATTCTCTGTAAACTAACACTGAAGCATGACTACAGGTATACCAACCTTTTATACTAAAAGTGACATGAAATACATTTTCCCTCTTCATTTATTAAGATGGATTGCATTACAAGATTTATGAAAAGCACATCCTACATAAAATCCAAAACAGATAACTGTGTTCTCAAAGAAATAGCATCTTTGTATTTTGTTCAGTTTCTATAGGCAAAGATTTTTATTCAAAGCAAGAACAGACTACAATTTCATTATTTTTGTAATGTAAAACTCCACAGTAGCCTGCTTTCATCTTACAGGTAATACCTGAAATGCACAAAGAAAGGAGGGGGGGGAAAATCATTTCACTCTTACATTTTTACTTCCTAAGACTGTAAGCAGAACTCTTCTTAGACAGAAGTTTGAGTACCCAGGGAAGAGAACAGGAAAATTCTGAGGAAGTTTGGGATTACTTCACAAAAGAGTTAATTGTCTCCACCTAGGATATGTAACTGTATCCTTTACTGCAGTACTGCAATTCATCCTCAGCACTTCAGGACTCATTAGTGCCCATGTGAAAGTTGTCAGGTATGGGGATGGGAGCCAAGCATGTAAAGACTTGGCTTCCATCCACCTGGGATGTTAAGAGGGCAAATGAAGGCCCTGAACTCACAGGATGCTTCATTGCTGCTCTTCCTGGCCAATAAATACTGAGTAAATGAACAAGAGAGAACTAAGGATAGGCCTAAAGAACATCTTGCTCCAAGGTTTATGTTCCCACCCCCAGAGCTCCAGCTCTCAGACATTCACACCGCTGCATCTTCCCCTGGGAACAGGACAGGCAAAGGGAGGATCGTGTTTTAGGATCTTGTGACACTACACTACTTGATGATGCAATTAATCTCGTCTTCTCCATGACACTTGCAGTTGTCACTCTGCAGTACAGCTAACAAACATACATACACAAATCTCACATAACCTTCAAAGGGGTAAGTGCAGTGTATTGCGCACTGAAATGCAGCACCCAGAGACCTCAGGCACAGCAAAACTTCCTTTCCACTATTTCCTAACCTCCACCTGCAAACTGAACAGAGCTCGTGAGGCAAAATAATACACATGATCAATAAATGAGCTATGACACACTGGTGAGCTTGTTCAAGATCCTAGATCACTTCCAACCTGTTTATCCAGCTTTGAGAATGACAGTATCTTAGACTTCTAAACATACAAACTGCTCTGTAATGTGCATTTTACTGCATTACAAAGTTACAACATTCAACAAAATATCAGAGTAAGGGTGGAACATTCTCCTGACTTCACTGCAGTGTAAGACATGGATGAGAAAAAAGCTGATGGGACTTCAAGTTCTGATTTTGTCTTCTACTCTGCCCCATGATACACTGCATGCATTGTAGATTTCTACAAGTGTGAACAACTGTTACAGACAGGACAACACTTAAATGGTTTTCTGTTTAAAATTAAATTTTATATTAATATAAGTAAATAAAAATCTCAAAAGCTAATAATAAAACAAATTGTTAAAACAGAACAACACCTTACAATGTATCGTATCCAGCCTTTGATCAAAAATATAAATTATTCAAAGCACTGCTTCTTCCAGTCACAGAAAATAACTTAAGACTATAAAATGTATTTCAAAGAAGCACAGGATATTAAAAATCTCACCAGGTTAGAAATTTAAGTCTACTTGAAAGCACGTTTCAAATATGAATATTAACATGGATAAATCTTAAAAATGTACTGTGCATGACACTGCAGTGTTACTAATCACTAAAACCCGAGTCAACCTGCTTGCAACTCAATGCCAGGATACAGATATCATTTCATTAAGTCTTCTGATCTAAGAAAACATTTGTGTCACCCATAAAAACCGGCTCTATGAAATGCAGAGACAGCAGTTAGTGTAAGAAGACAAATACAAAAGCCTAACGATGCCTGTAATTTTTTACTTACTTGTATGCTCTCTTTCTCCACAAAGGAAGGTCCAATATGGCCTATAGCAGTCAAGTTGTTTGATAGCTTTCTGAGTTCATAATACAGGTGTTGCACATAAAAACATTTCTATTGCAGACTACATTAACTTTTAAAGGGATTTGTCCTAGCAGAAGCACAGTGCTAGAGGCATTTCTTTCTAGCTACTCTGATCCATGCTTGTAAACTCCAAGAAATTCAATATATAAGTAAGAAGAATCTTAGTCACAAGAGCCCCTTCACCTGCCTCCCTGCTGGTGCTGCTGCCACCGGGCTCTTCCCATCAAAGATGAAAGTTGTACCAGAGCTCTGTATGTTAGACATGCCTTCCTTATGAAAAAGGCATACCTTGACATTTTTATGTGGTAGGTCTAAACTACTTTTTCTTGCTTTAAAATGCAAATACAGCAAAATCCCCCACTCCAGTAAACACATTTCACCTTCCTGCCTATCACAAACTTTAATAATGATTTAACATGTTCTGTTATGTGAATTAAATCTCAGTACAACTGATACAGCTTGAATACAATACCAGCACTTGCTCTTCAAAGACAAATTATTTTTTTTAAATCAGAAAAACTGTATGAGTGCAAAAAAAAGTATCTTCAACGCTTCTCCAAACTCTGTGTTTGGCATTGTAACCATAGTGCTTCCTATAGTGCTTTCTTATATATCAAGGCTGTGATCTCCAAAGACCAGGCATGTTAGAGGTAGCTCCATCTAGCAGAACTGGTTCCTAAAAATCACAGCATGTTCCCAGACTACAGAGGTTTAAAACCTTTCTCCTGTCCTTCCAGCTCTCCCAGGAGCTCCATCAGTGCTCAACACAGACAGGCAGCCCCTGACTGCTCTGCTTCCCAGCCTGCAGTCCTCAGCCTCTGCTCTGCTTCCCTTCCCCAGAAGTCACTTCTGAAGACTGCTCTGTTCTTACGCACTCAATAGAAAAGCCAGAGACTTAAAAATTTATGCATTTTTCTTAAAAAGTACACTGCATTCTAACTTAAATTAAAAGGGTTTTTAAAGAATAAAGTTACTTAAAACTGAATGTGAAATTTTAATAAAGAAATAGATCAACTTTAAACAATCCCTTGGAAGAATTTTAATCAGACAAATTTATAAGAAAATGGTTTCTGCCCATGTTTTAAAGACAGATGCAACCATTAATTGGGAAAATCACCAATAAACAGAACTAGTGTTTTCAAATAATGAATCAGCTACTGACAACTGTAATTTCCTTTGA
This sequence comes from Zonotrichia albicollis, assembly GCF_047830755.1. Classification (NCBI taxonomy): domain Eukaryota; kingdom Metazoa; phylum Chordata; class Aves; order Passeriformes; family Passerellidae; genus Zonotrichia; species Zonotrichia albicollis. The sequence goes on along the minus strand of NC_133825.1, from coordinate 24,324,651 downwards.
TAGATTTTAGAATTTTGTTTCAGATTAGTTTATACATTCAAATTCAGTTAACTACTTCACCTGAAATTGAGAAAGTGCATAAAGTTTTTAAAATATATCTTAATATATACCTTATCTATATCAAGTATTTGAATAAAAGTAATTAGAATAGTGAACTAAAATCAACAGGGTTTTTTTTAGTTCACTAACAGTGGCAACTTCAAATCCATTTTAATATTTAATATTAATGCTAATTATTTTTAAATTTGACTTTTAATATATCTTTATGCATATCAAGTGGCATTAATACATTTTTAGTCAACTAATTTACAAGGATTAAAATACTGGTCTTCTGTGGTGTCTCTGAAGAATACATAAATGTGTGATGAACCACATGGGAAGTAAACTGCCAGCAATGAAGAATCAAATTTATGAGAACATGTCTAAGTAGATGTTAAGCACTTTATTACTGCTACATATATTGATCAGGCATGCTCATCAATGCACCATAACAACAAAGAAATACTCTACTTGGAAATAAAAGTAGATCTCTGCATGAAAACCCTGCACTTCTGGGAAGACAAAACCTGTTTAGTGCAGCCACAAAAGAAAACACCACAAAAGAGTGGCTGAAGCTCAAAATCTCTTGTCTTAGATCAGAAAAAGGAGGTGGAAGAAGATGCAGAGCAAGTCATAGACTTAAAGCTACTGCAAAAGTCTTCCACAGCAAGAAAAGAAATACAAAATGTTTTCATTGAAGAGGTTGCTATTAAATCTGGCCATCTGCAACCCAGGCTTATTTCTGACTATTTCTCAAAATAAGTGAGGAAGTCTCAAAACTATAAAGATATAACCCAAAGAGTAACCACTGTGTCCCTGTGCTGCAGAGTACCAACGTGAGAAACTGCAGCTATTCACCGTCATGGAACTGCCTCTGGTTTCTGCTGTTACTGTAAGAATATTTTCACAGTAATCAACACATGCAGCCACTTGCTTTTTCAAGTTACCTGTTAAGGAATCTGGTATGTATGTATACATGCAGCTATACAGACACATTTGCTTTTATCATTCTCTCAGGCCTTGGTAAGCTCTGAAATTCCTAACATTCTGAAGAAGCCTCCAAAAAAACCCCAAGAGAGCAAACCATTAACCTGGATGCTAGACACTGAAAGTACACACACTGGTTTCTACTTTATCTGCTTTTCCTTCCTTTTTCTGTAAATCACACAAATTCTCTTCAGTTCTTCCTAATGAATCTTTTTCTCCTCTCTTGATTGCTTTATGTTCCATTTTTCCAACACCCTGCATATATTTTCCTTGTTGAAACTACTTTTTCAATGGTTTAAACTTTTCACTTTAGATTGTCTCTTTCCTATAAAAATTTCAAATGCTTTATGACTAAGATCTTAATTCTTTCCTCCCCCATGAATCTAGGGAAAAGCAGAGAGACTTGACTGTTTTTTTTCCTCACCACCCCTGGAAACCAAGCATATTTTGTACATTTGAAGAAAAGCCCTTAGGCAACTTGCAAAGAACTAACAACATTTCAATAAGCTCAACTTTTCCATGGCTTTCAGAACTCTCTCAGTATTGATCTGAAAGTCGGGAAAATTTCTAAGATAAAGAAATTTCTTCTTTTGAAACTGAAAAATAATCTTCAGTCTTTAAACTTAATTTATCTGTATTACTTATTGTAAGTTATGTACTGAACTGTTATTAATCACCATGAACATGGAAGAAATTAATGTAATTTAATTTTAAGCCACTAGAAGACTTGTATATTTGTATTATTATTTCTATTTGAATCTAGAGAGGGAAAAAAACCCCTTCAATTGCTATTGCTTATTATTAAAATGCTAAATATTGGCTAATGCAGAGAAGTAACCATGACTTCAGCAAAAAGAACAAAGCATATTACTCCCAGCCTCCTCAAGGGAACAAGGGAAGAAGCGGTCTCTTCCACCAGAAGCAGCAAGACTGCTTGAATACAAACAGAAGAAGCTCCACAGCAGAACATTATGTCTGAGTGTTTTAGAGCAGAAGAGACCTCTGGAAGTCACCAGGTACCACCACCTGGTCAAAGCAGGATCAACTTCTCCATCAGACCAGGTCGTTCAGTCATTGCAGTAAAGTTCTGACTACCTCTAAGGATGAATATTGCACTACTTTCCCAGGGAGCCTGTTCTAATACTTAACCACATTCAGTCAAAATTTCTTTCCTAATTTCTCAATGAAATTTTCTTCAGGTTTCTCCCATAACCTAATCTAAGCACCTTACAGCTTCCTGCCAATATTTGTAAATCTACTACAGACTTCAAGTACACCTCAAATGAGGTTATTTCTGTCCAGGCAGATGTATCAAGCTCAGGCTTTGAAGAGACAGCTCTGCCATATCCTTTAATCTAATACTGCAGATTCCCACCAGAAACAAAACAAAGATCAGCATTTGGGTACTTACCAGGCTTCCTCCTCTCCCCATTTTAATGGGTTCATTGAATTGTTATTCTTGTAAGTAAATATCTCACACAGTATCTCAAAATCAAGCACTAAGCAGTAATTGATCTAAGTATGGAACGATAATATAAACCCTTTTATACTCAAGTATTTAAATGGCAGTAGCAAATTCGTTTTCTCTATCTTCTGAAAATATCTGGAAAGCTCTGTGTACTTAAACACAGGAGAGGTGCACAGCTGGGTCTCCTACACAGAGACCCAACCAGGGATGTCTATTTTCAATTCAACCCAATTTGACAGAGGAGTTAAAGTTCTAATGATAACTGATCTCCAGAAGTTTTTTGATAGTTGGTGTATGGAAAGACAACAGACATACAAATGACTATCTTCACTAACAGAAAACAAGGGTATCTGTGAGCAGTCCATAGCCTCACCTTGGCCCATCAAGTGGGCACAACAAGTTAATTTAGATTAGTTATGACACACTACCTCTAGGCTGCTGGGGGCATCAAAAAGCATGGGGAAATGCACACTGCAAGTTCTTCAGTGGGTCAGGTTAAAGGGATCAAATATTCACACACAGAGGGAACTGAAATTCAGGAAGTCAAGCCTTCACTTCTGCTGCTCATCCAACTTTCTCTGTCATGTACTAGGCATTTCTGGTATTGTTTCTTTTTAAGTATTTGCTAAAATAGACCTAATCTATACTACAGTGAATGACCACTAGAATGTCCTTCTTTTTAGGGAAGCATCCACATGGCACATCAGGCCAGTAAAGTCACCTGTCCGCAAAACAAACTCCAAAAGAAAAAAATCCTACTTCAACCACTGGAAAACGCACAACTCTGCTACAAATCAGCAAGATAAGCTTATTTCAACGAGCTGATATTTACCTTGAACATGGAGAATGATAAGCAGATAGGCTCCAAGCAATTGCTCATGAACTCTCAATCGAGTCATTGTTCACTTTTAATCCTTCCTGTGCAGGGCGACCGGCCCCTCTGCGTGACAAATGCTAAGCTCAGTGAAGCCTAATACAGGATTCAGTGCTTGACTGCAAGGATGCTTCTGGGGCTTTTCCACCTTTGTTTCCTGGAAAATACAATAAAACAAAATGTTTAAAAACTTCAAGTATTTGTGAAACAAGAAAAAACCCTCAAGATGGTCATCATGCTGAGCATAACCAACAAACCCAACCAAAAAACCCTGTGTGTTTATTAACATTAGTATCTGAAAACATTAGCTATGTTTACTATCTAACTGAATAGCAGGGTTCTTCTGAAATATAAACTTTTGGTAACAACCCACAGGGATGTTTTCATATTCCTATTAAAAATATTAGATATGTCAACTCACTGGTCACAGAGGTATAATTTTAGACTTGCATATAGCTGTTAGAGGCAGTATTCAACAGATTTAACATGTAAATCTGTTTGAAAACTATTTTCTTTACAGAAATGAAATCTTTAAATTATTTCCCATGAAAATAAAATGCAAGTGGTGACTTCCCATAATATTGGGGGGGAAGCAATAACACCATGTTAGGCCACTTGTTGAAAACTGCTGGTAGAGAAGCTTTATTGCAAAAAATCCCCGGCCTCTCTGCTGGATGAAAACCAAACTTGCATTAAATTTAACAGTTAGTTTGGTTACCTAATATACTTGTCACTTTTTCCTCCTAGAAGAGTACTGCAGAAAAAAAGACAACACTAACTGCAATTCAAAATCATGACATCCTGGATTCCCAAGCTGTGTGCAAGTTACACTACTGTATGTACATGCCACATGCCATTTGCTCCACAAATAAAACATAATTCTGCTCTTGTGCAGTGGGTGAACATTCAGCTAAGACAGCCAAACTGAGTAAGAAGTCACTTTTTCAGATTGCAGTAGCTGCGGTCACGTTCTGCTCACAGAACTTTTCAATGGCGATGCATGAGGGGAACGTAATTGGGCCTCAAAGGCCTAAAAAGCAGCTTGAACACCTCAATAGTTCCTTGCAACAAAAGCGAAGCTGCACAAAGAGGAACAGAGCCCTGATTTTGCCTCTCCTCGGCCTCGTTTCGGTGGGGTTGACCCCCCTGACCCCTGTCAGCCTGGCGCTGCTCATGAATGCCAGGACGGGCGTTCGCTCGGGGATGGGCTGCAATTACTGTTGGTGGCCGCTTCCAGCATCAATAACTCAATCTGTGTGTCGGCGAGACCCAAGAACTTTTCATTTTAATGAGTCTGCGGAGGCATTTAACATGGAGGCAAATTAGCGGCTGAGCCGGGAGGTGTCCGTCACTTCCAATTTCAGCGGGCGCGGCGCCGCCCCGACCCCTGGCCTACTTTTCACACGTCTCTGACTTCTCCCTAATGCAGGCACAAAGAGGGAGCCAGGCACCCCCAGCCCCACGGCAGCCATGGGCCTGGGCTGGATTACTGCCAGCCTGCGGTGGGACGGACTCGCAATCGCGCACTGCGCAAACCAACGGAGCACCAGGAACCTCAGAGTAAACCTCCTGGCCAGGCAGGGGGAGAAACGGTGTGACAGCAAAAATACTCACTCTTTAGTGTCCCATGCCACAACACCAATTCTGACAGTTACGTGGTATGTCCTTCTAGCTATAAAACATCAGGTCAGCAACCTAAGTGCATAAGTATTAATGCTTGATTCTGTGTTTCAATGGCAATGAACTTCCAATTCTCAATAAAACATGTGGAATTTGAAAACTGCCAACAGCTTTAAGCAGCAATAACAACAAAGGCTTTATTTATGGTATTCTATCAAGCAAAACCAAATAAATCTTAGTAATAGTCTGTTTAACGTATTTTAAAAATAATTTCTGTTTTGTCCAGTTTCAGAAAAAACATGTATTTGCACTGCTGTACATAGCAAGAGTGTAAGTGTTTAAAATTTGGTGATCTTCCCCCCCAGTTCACCAGAGGGCACACCGGCACAGGAACATGCATTTGCCCTGTACCACACAGCCTGTTACAAAACAAAAAAAAAAAAACAAAAAAAACCAAAAAAACCAAAAAAATTGAAGAAATTAACCATTTCAATGCAACTCACTGCAATTTCATGGTAATTTTTGTTCAGTGACACACTCTAAGATAGTTTCCAGAAATGTTGTCCAAGAAAGACAACATTTCTCTTTTAAGAAAAGAATGTTCTCCACCGGTATTTTGTACTTGAATCTTCCTTCCCTTTTCACATATACACATACATAAAATATAATATTGTCTATAAAACCATGCAATAAAAATCAAAGAGAACAAATTCTAATTCCCCATTTTAAAACAAAAAATACCCTTCCAGACTCCTATTAAAGAGGAAGACTAGGAACCCTGGCTAAGGCACAAAACTGAAAGAGCAACAGCTGGAATTTCTCCAAAACCTGCCTGATATAACAGTTTAGAATGACACAACTAAATAACCCCTTCAAATATATTAAAGCTGCAATTAACACTTGGAATGCTACTCTGCCAACAGAATGATGCTGAAGAAACTAAAATCCATAAGCCAATCAGGTGATTTGAAAGTTCTCAATCTCTTTTCTACTGTAGCCACGAAGTGTTCAACTATAATCCACTAAAAAGTAATTTATTCATCAATGGTAACACCTGATTTTCCTGCACTGTATTTTATTATCCTTCTTAGTAATCGTTTATTGAACAAAATGCTTTTATTATTGAACTGTGGGTTTTTTCTGAAGTGGAACTCAGCAGTGAATTCACAGCACTATCACAGCAGTTCAGCCCAATGTTCTGTATGACTCCAAATATATGAAGCTGAAGCGTGCAAGATCTCTCACATGGCCCAAACCAACTCTGAAAGCATGGAGTTCAGTGGTAACTGTTCTTTAGATGTGGCTATGTAATATTTTTAACAGCATGATCCCCAAACCAAATGAGCTGTGCTGTTCCAGATTTCAATAAAGAATGATAGTGGTGAATGTAACAACAAAGATAGTATTGTATAAGGGGAACACATGAAAAAATGTCAATCTTAGACTTCACAAGAATTAGAACACACAATCCACTTCAACAGACAAAACATTTCAAACCATTTGCAGCAGTACATGTAACACCAAGTTAAAGTATTAAACACAACAAAACTAAAACTTACTAAATAGTTCTCTGATGTGTAACTGGGGCAAGAAGCAACTTAGGTAACTGTAAGCATATTACCTCAATTCCAGGGACTGTTTTGAACAGGACTTTGAGATGAACAGAATGCCAGAGATAAACGGAACTGTCAGTCCAAATCAGTGTGCAACAACAGCTTCCCTGGAAGATTATGAAAAAACCTGATATGGTGCCACAAAGAAAATTACTCATTTGGATGAAGAAAAGAGGGATTATAAGAACAGTAAAGAATTCACTACAGGGCAGACAAGTAGTTTCAAGAACAGAGATTAGTAGCCTAGTTCAAATGGCATCTGAGGACCTTGATTCTTGATTCAGCTTGACTGAAGAATACTCACCCTTTTCATTAATGAAGTAGGCACAGAAAGCAAAAACTTAAAAAAAATTGCTGACAAACAAATTGTCAGTTCAGCTGAGTGCTGTCTTTATGCAGGAAGATTTGGATCACGTGAAGAACTAAAGTAACAAATGGAATGAAGTACAACAGCATGAAATTGGAAAAGTCATGCATATTGGGAATTTCTGCTTCACACAGACTAGAAGCTCACACATGAGAGATAGCTATGGCCAAGGACACCAACTGATTACAGAACATCAGACACATCCATGTGATGTGGCTGGGAGAAAGACACAAACACGACTCTAGTTAGGAAAATTTCTCAGGGAAAACAGCAAGACATGACTAGCACAAAGATAATATGATTGATAAATTCAACACCCATCTAAAAGGATACTATCTCAAGGAAAGAGAGACATTAGGAGATGAAAAGAAAATAGTACAATTATGACAGTTAAAATTGATGGGTAAATAACTACACTTTGACAACATAACAGGAATAAACACAATGAAAGACAGACAGCTATTCAATCTTAAGAAAATTACTGGTTCAACAATGAGCTATGGGTTAGCCATTAAAATTTGTTTGGATCAGAAATTAGAAGACAATTCCTAACCACTGGTTAGAAGGTTGTAGGGCAGATTTTCAGACTAAATAGAGTCCAAAAACTTAATTAGTCTTTATTTTTCAAAGGACACCATCTCATGTAGCTACAGGTGTCAGGACAGGAACAGACTGATCCGGGACTACATTTCATTATTGATACAAAAAGGGCTATAGTTGGCTTCAGTTTTTCCAAAGTCAAACAGTCAAATTTAATCAAACCCCATAACAAGAAGAAAGTTTCCGTCTGTGTACTGTGTAATTCTGTCAAATACTTGTACAAAACTTACTTTTTAAATGTGTTTTTATTATTCTATTGCAAGGCATGCTTACACAAACTGTTAAAAAGTGTCACAATGAAACACTCGAACTACCTATGCTTGAGTGCTGTCAAATATGTTAAATTAAACAAGCAAGGTAAATCCACCCCCAAAATCTGTCAAGAAATTCTACAGCTGATGGAGAAGCCTGCTGGTTATTGCAAGCCTGATGACTACTACATGGCCATCAACAAAAACAACTTCATGTAAGGCCCTATTTAGGCACTAATCTGTTCAAGCTCACAGAAATAATTCCCCTGAACTGTGGATTGTGTAAGAATTATTTAAAACTATTCCTGACTGCATAAATTTAAAAGCCAAGAGACTGCGTAAATTATACAAGTCCTTTCTCCTTCTAGAAACTAAAGTGAAATCTGAAATGTTAAATAAAGCACAACTGTGTGTATTATATACTTCTCAAAAGAGTGAAAAAAGAAATCTTAGTTCTCTCTGTAGTACATATAGAACCATGTGTTTAGAACATGTGCACTCCAACACATTTGCTCATTCAAAAAACACAAGACCCTAACAACAGGTTTTTTGCAGTAGGGGAGCTCAGAATCTTAGAAAAGAACTTCTTATTTCAAATCAGTGGGAAAAGCCACCAAAATCCAGCTTGGACAGTCAAACAGACCTCTTGAAACAAAGATTTCCCACTGCTGGTAAATATCAAATCACGACAGAATTTAGAAGGCAAAATACTAAATTATGATGTATCTGTCTGTTTCATAAACAAAATAGTTAACTGTGAAGAAATGAAAGCCTAGCTGCCTTCTACCATGCCCAGCAAAATTGGGTAACTGGGGACGCCACTCACTGCACTCCTGAATGCCCATCTTACTGTTACTCTGGGCTTCCAATTAACTTATTGCTATAAAGTTTCTTCAATTAAATTAACTGCAATGACATTCAGCAAAATTGTCTTCCCACTACAATCAGGTATTCAGACATATCCTAATGCGTTACAAACACAACACATTCTTTTATTTGAACATATTCAGAGAAAAGGTCACTACACAATTTTTATTAACCTTGACCCGTTTCCCTCTTTTCTCAACTCCTTCACTTTGGAAGTGATTAGGTGGCTTAGAGCTTCTGCCCTTAGGACAATTAGCAAATGGACACCCATGTTCTTTCTACAGTGACATCAACTTCTTCTATTCTACCCAGAAGCTATCCTTCTCATATGTTTTTATAATCTATTTATCATTTTTGCTAGTTCCTTAATCTCATACCAGTCAATGTGAACACAGAGAAAAGTCTCCACATGTAATGCATTTCATGTCTAAATTTAGTAACTACAAATAGGGAATCATAACTGAAACCTTTTAGATCTCATTCATAAGAAACATACTTTTGTTCACCAAACATAAGCAGCAAGGGAAAAGAAATCATCAAAACTGTTAGAAATTTTACATGTTACTAATAAAAATATTTTGGTCGTACTATACTGTCTACAAGACTTATCACACATTTTGGTTCTGAGTTTTGATAATTTGACGCAAATAATATACCTGGGCTGAGGAAAGGAAAAAGCTGGGCCTCAATCCTGAATATGTTTGCTCACATTTTTTAAAAGTGGACAAAAGACAATAAAATAAGTGCTCCAGTGCCTTCAAAATTACAAATGCCTTCATAGAAAGTTTCTAACGTGTAACATGACTTTTAGCACTATTAAGACTGATGAATGTTATTACAACCTTAAAATATTTCTCTTTTTTTTGTAATTTAAGGACAGTTATTCATTAATCTAGCTAAAAAAGACCAACAAACCCAGATCCAGAAATTGGCAGGGTAACCATTTATTTTACTTAACTCCCATGATCATGGCTTGCTTCTGCTACAGCTATAAGCTCTGCCCAACCTAGAAGAAGAAATTCACAACTTCTTTATGTCCTCAAAGTGAAAGTGATTATGCAAGTTACGGAACTCACGAAGGAGAGAGTTCTGCAGAAACTGGGTTTTTGTTTGGTGCTCAAAGAGCACATTTTTCATTTCACGATGCCTAAGGAAAACAGCTTGTATTTTTGGTCGCTGACTTTAATCACTCCGCAAGCACGCCGGACAACCCGCTGCTCGGCCGTGTGTCGGTGTCATCGGTGTGTCCCGGCAGAGGAGGGACGGGCTGGGGCCAGGGCACCTCCCTGTCCTTCCCCGCCGTGCCCTGCCCAGGCCGGCCCGCAGCCCCGGCTCCCGGCCCGGCCCGAGCGCTTCGCCCACAGGAGGGAGGTGTAAGCTCATTTCCCAGCAGGGCACCTTGCTAAAGCCGGCCTCTCTCACGCACAGCCTTTAGAAAATGTGGCTGCTATTTAAAAGACACATCACTTGAATTTCAATTTTTGGTACAAAGGAGAAGAAAACAGCAGCAACAAAGCTGAGACAACTCAACACGGAGTTTGGGAGTTAGCTTTTTTTTTAACGTGAAAAAAAGCAAGACTATAAAGTACTTCTCTCCCTCCTGCCCTCGCCTCCTGCAGCCCCAACTCTGGTTTTCTAGGTAGTAAGGCTTTTCCAAGCGCGCTGGCCCGCCGCCAGCTCCATAAAGCGAGCGGGAGGCGCTCCCCCCGCGGCCCCTCCCGGCAGCCCAAGGCGCCCGGCCTGACATGCTTTTCAAGGCGTGCTAGACTGCAGCGCAGACTTTCTGGCTCCACTTCCATTGTTTGCACGGCTGCTTTGCTCCTTATCCAGAGCCTGGATTAGCATAAGAATACTGTCTTCCCCCTCTGCAAGCCAGCTCCCCTCTAGAAGACCTCCACCCCTTAAGAATAAACATAGGGTTGGGTTTCTTTTTTTTAGGGGGTTTCTCTTTAAATCCCTCTTTCCTATTCAGGACTTGTAGAAACCAATAAAATAAATAAAACGCTAAACAAGCGAGGCTGACAAAGCTCAGAAAGGCCCGATTGCATAGATTAGTAATTACCAAGGTCAAAGGAGTCAACACCTGATAATAATGCACGGAGCCCTCACTCCCCACACTCACACTAGGGACATCAAAGTTATTAATGGATATGTTTTCCATATGGAGCTGAAAATAAATACATTTAGGAAGGGGTAACAGAAAGGAGGTTTAAATCCCCCTTCCTTTTAATTTACACCTGGAAGACGGAGTTTCAAATTTCTGAGAACAGACAGGAAACATTACTTATGAAGACAACCCTCAGCCAAAAATACAAACCAACCCCTCTAAACTGCAAGTGGTGATGCCTTTACACAGGGGACTCTGCCTGCTTACACATCTGCAAACCCTTTCCCTCTGGTATGTGACAAAGGGACTGTGGTGTCCCTTTTAGAGCAAGTGACGTGATCTAGTATTAAAAAAGGCCGACAGAAGAGCATTTCACAAGGATTGAACTGCTTGCCCTCACAACGCCTCAAACTGTCGACATGGACATATTTTTTTATTCTGCTACTCAGCGTCCAGTGAATTCATGTGTCGTTTCATGAATAAGATAAAAACACACTTGTAAATATATTACTTCATAAGCAAGCAATGTAATTTTTAAATAATCGAATTCTGCACTCCCCACTGCAATGGGTGAGAGATGAGCTTTCTTTGACAGTATTTGCTCGACACATACAAACAGCAGACAAGACTATCAAGTTCAACATCATGAAGATTTGCTAATACAAAACACTGCTCTGCAAGGTAAGCCTTAATCCTCACTTTCCTCCCCTGCTTGCCATGCCCATGGAGGCACTGTACTCAGCTGAGAGGAGAAACTCCCAAATTCCCTGTCTAGCTGTTCCCACAAATCACTGTCAATAACACACAGATATCCTCAAAGAAATGGTCTCCATCAGATCCAAAGAGGCGTTTTAATAGCTGGATGGGAAAAATAAGTGAAATTGTAGGTGCTGCTTGTTTATCCTCCTCAAAACTGCTCTGGCAGGGGGAAGTTATTTTTTAGGTGTTCTTACTACAGAAACAAAATTTTAGATAAATGTAATTTGCAAATTACATTTATCTATTAGGTTTGTTCTTTGTGTTAGTTATCTTACCCTTAAAATTACAACCTTTCTTATTCTTTGGAATTTTAATGAATAGTTGACTAACTTTTGTCATCTGTGACCCTTCACTTCACCCTAGAAACTCATGTTGGGGATGTTTTTATGAGATTACAAACTCCAGGCACAGAACACGAGCAGGTTACCACCTTCACAGCAAGGGCAAAAGAAGTGAGCAAGTATTATCAGTGGCAAGTTTAGAATAGCCTAAACTAGAATCATTCATTATCTTACATAGAACCTGCAAAGTGTTCAGATAGTCTCAGTATTAGAGTGATAAATGCTTATGTGTAAAGTGTGACATGCTCACCTACAGAGTTACCTCACACATAGTGGATATATTAAACTACATTGCTATATTAGGAAAGTGCTTACACAGGACAGATAACGTACAATTCATTATATGCTGCATTCAGCATCTATTTTCATCGGCAACATTTAATTTCAATGTGACATATGTAAGAAAGTATTATTGCTCTGGGAAAATTTTCCAGGACTCCAAATGTATGTGTCTGAGTGCTGTCTCACCCTGTCAGTGCTCTGCAAGTCTTGCTGAGATAAAAACAGATTTTAATGCAAACTTAAGTAAAACTCTAAGTGCACTGTAGATCCGCTTGGTTAAATAACTACAGAAACAACACAGCATGCACATGCACACAAATACCCCTCTTAAGTTTGAACAATGTACTTTCATCAAATATACCTTCAAAGACATTTCCAAACCCAAACACAGTAATTTTTCAATAGGTAGACAAAAACAGAGTTCAAAGGTAATGTTTACCTCAACAGTTATAATCCTCTATTTCCCTGCAGTGAAGTGCTAAAGCAATACTGTTAATTTTTTTTTGCACAAAATTCAAAAGCAAACAAGAGCTTTCTGATCATGAGATTAATAAAATTAAAAATCACCCATTTGTAATCTACCAACTACAGCAGTTCATTTCTCAGTGCAAAAAGGTTATTTTAAATACACTGTGAAACATTTTTCATCCACTGTTACACAGTAGAGCTCAGGATGGCAAGAAATCAACATATAGGGTAGAAGCTTGGTTTGGTTTTAGATTAAGTGAAGTTCACATTCAACTAATAAAATCTGTGATTTTTTTTCATTCAATCTTTGCTTTCCATATTGTAAGAAAGCACCTGGACTAAGACACAAAGAAACTAAAAAGGCACAGAGATTATATTATATATTCCTTCTATGAATTTCACTTGATTTCCGGCTTTTCTCTTTGACCATCACAGCATACAACTAAAACTGCCCACAGTCAGTATTACAGGGATGACTTGGACACTAATTTTTATTGCAAACATTTCCCCCACTCTCCCATCATCCTTAAACTGGAAGGTATCTCCTCTGATGTCTCAACAGCTCCTTAAGCTAAAAATCTTCAAAGCAAAGCCATGTTCCTCCTAAGTCATGTCTGCATTAACTTTGGCAATTCAATTATTTCCCAGTGTTAAGATCACATTCTTAAAACTGTCTCTTTCTGCCTTTTCTTATGTTACTTCTGTCAATATTGTTATTCCATCTAAGGGTGATTTATTCCTTCCACATCTTCACTATCAAAAACTTCTTTCTTTCAGGATTCTTTAGCTTACATGAATCACCTCTAATAGGACGGAATTAAGGCTGATTCAAATTAAATCTGTGAAGGAAAAATTGAGGTTACAGGAAAATCACAGATTCCATAACGGGAAACAAATTTGTTGCTAGTTGAAGAGAATACAGAATTATTTCTGGCAGAGAGAAAGGGGACAGAAAAGCCATCACTATTGAACCTTCTCTATTAAGCACTATATAGTATCTTGTAATCCTCTACCACATCCTAAGTATTTTTCCATTTCCCTTTTTTCTTTTGAGATTTTTCACACATTTGAGTTAAGCACCGTACTGAAACCAAACCACAGATGAAAGGCTGCAGTAATTTATTGGGTCAGTGTGACCAGGTTTTGGTAGCAGGGGGCTAAAGGGGTGGCTTCTGTGAGAAGCTGCCAGAGGCTTGTCCAGCCAATGCCAGTTGGCTCCAGGACAGACCCACTGCTGACCAAGGCTGAGCCCATCAGGAATGATAATAATGCTGCTAAGATAACATATTCGAGAATGAAAAACAGTTATTGCACAGATGTGCCTGCAGCCAGAGAAGAGAGGAGGGAGAATATGCGAGAAAAACAACTGTGCAGACACCAAGGTCAGGGCAGAAGGAGGGGCAGGAGGCTCCAGGTGTCAGAGAAAACTCCCCTGCAGCCTGTGGTACACTGTGGTGAGGCAGCTGTGCCCCTGCAGCCCACAGAGGGACCATGGGGATGCAGAGATGACCTGCAGCCCATGGAGGAGCCCACACCAGAGCAGGTGGATGTCTCTGAACCCACGGGAAACCTGGGCTGGAGAGGGTCCTGGCAGGGACCTGCACACTGCAGGTTTACTGGCAGCACTTGTGACCCCATGGAGGACTCCCATCAGAGCAGGCTGTGCCTGCAGGGCTGCACCCCAGGGAATGGACTCAAGCTGCAGCGGTCTGTGCAGCAGGAACGTGTGATGGACTGACCACAAGCCCCATTCCCCACTTCCCTTCACTGCTGGAGAGGAGAGGGAGGGCCCAGGAAGGAGGGAGGAGTGGGAAGAAGGTGCTTTTAAGATTTCTACTTGTTGCTCACCTCGGATTTTGTTAGTAAGACATTCAATAAATATCCCCAAATTGAGTCTGTTTTGCCTGTGATGGTAATCAGTGAGTGACCTCTCCTGGTCTATATCTCCACCCATGGAGAGGGGAGTGATAGAGTGGCTTTGGTAGGTGCCTGTGCAAATTTTAAAGACCAATAAAGCAAACTTTTTTCCCCCTTGCCCATTAGAAAAGTCTTATTAATTCAGAGATTAGTAGTATCAGCAAACATGAAATTTACTGAGGGGGAGGGGAAACCAAGTAGATTGCAAGTGTACATTTGCAAATTCCAAAACAACTCAAAGGGCACGGAACTTCAAGACACCTGTATAAATATCCCTTTTCTCATACAAAGACTTCAGGGACTCTCCTCTGCACAGGCAGACGCCTTATCACTTCACTTTCATCCCACTGAAAGCCTGGGACTGAACTGTTTCTGTAAAAAACGTTCATATGCTTTACCTGCCAACTGAAACAAATAATTGTTTTTCAAACACCAGCAACTTGAATGAGCATGTTTGAACGAGAACAGGAATTTCAGATCTTAGAACAACAAAACGTGTTTGAAGCCTGGTGAAGTGTAGCCATTTGGGAACCCCTCTGCACATCTACACTGTGGAAATTCTCCTAACAGATGTGACTACTGACCCCTCTACCATTACTCTAAACAGATAAAGATTTTTACTCAAGATACCCTGAAATTCCTATACTGTGCTGTAAACTCAAAACATACATATTATAAGGACATGATAAAAATATCCTTTCTTTACATAGAAATAGCCATACATGTGGCTATGGCACACCAAGTAATTTTTTTAAAGGAGGGTACATACATCTGGTTTAGAAATAAGAAAATTAGACTGTTTCTATCACAGTGTCTTTATAGGCATTAAGGATATTATAAAAAGACTTATCAAAATCTAAGACTGATTTAGATAAACTACTAAGTTAAGCTGCTATTTTAAAATACATTTGAAATTGATCTCTAGAATTATTTAAATTAAATTCTGTATCAACTGAAACATTTTAGAAACACTTCACCTAACATTTCATGAAACTTACTGCACCTTTACAACCTTGGAACCTCTAGAGAAGGACATTCTTGACTTTTCAACCTAGTTTAGAGGAACCTACTCCACAACTAACTACTTAGGACTGCTTCAAAATATTGCCATCAGAAAGAGTCATTTATCTGCTTTGTTTTGGCTCAGGGGGAAAAAAAGGAAAGAAAACAATTCTTGAAAGCAAAATTAATCCCTCTGTGTATTAATGTCCAGTTGAATACTACATTTTACTATTCCTAATTTAAACACTAAATAGAAAATAAGCAAAAAAAGGCAATCTGGTATGTTTCTAATTACATATCCAAGTTACAATCATCTGGTTGCAAAATATATTCCTATCAATATAAACATCTTCAGACTGCACTGCAAATGCATTCCTTGTATGCTTTTCTCACTGTAAGATCTTAAATTGTTCTCTATCCCACCCCATAAAATTCCCATCGTCAGATACAGAAATAAAATAGACAATTTAGTTTCCTTTTACTACACAGGAACTTGTCTAGATTTGTTTGAACTCTGTTGTCCTTGACACTTTTGAGAGCAGCTCCTGAGCCAAACAGAGCCAACATAAAAATGCAGGGATTCTCAGCAGCTTAATCTGACCTTGCTGAGCCCGACAGCCTTGACCCAGCAATAGGAAGGCTCTTGTTTTGTGTGGTCTGAGGTCAGGATGATGAGACTGCTGGAACAAGCTGGGATAGGCCAGGGGCAATGGCAGTAAGGAAAGCCCTGTTAGGAGGACACTGCAGAACAGAGCAGCCCCAGAGTGGAACCACTGGCACTTCCTGTTTTGATCAACTGATTCACAAGATGACACGGATGTCTGGTTCCTCCACTCCTGGAAAATGCTTTGAGCACACTGACCTGTATTTCCCACTTGTGGTTTGAGCCTCAAGTGGCTCAGCCTGTTTGTTATGGAATTAACTCCTAGCAAATAGTTTGCCACCAAGGAAATTCAATGGCAGCTAACCCAACCTTATAAAATAATTGTTTCCTAACAGAACAGAGAGGATCTTATGTAGCCTTGATGATTAATAAGAAAATCATTGCAGGAATACCATTTCATCACTGGCATCCTTCATTCTGAAGCACCTGGAATGTGTTTCTGGCTATTGAATGAACAAGCTCCATCACATAAAGATGTTCCTACCACTACTGGTTTGGAGGACACAGGAGCAACTCTAGGGACAGAAGAAGCTGAAAAGTAGGAAGTTATTACTAAACTGTCAACTAAAGTTGAGGTTAGAGGTCTTTAACGTCCTTCTAACTCGTGCCTTGCTGCAGGCAAGGCAAAGTAAGGGAGTATTTGACATTTTAATTGGTGGTGTTGGAAGTCATCCAAGTCCAGTTTTCAACATCCCAAAGAAAATAAAGTAATCATGCAACCAAAATCTTTCTATTAACTAAAGAGACAATACCATATGGGACATCAGTTCCAGAAGGGAATTGAGCACATATAACCCTACTGATTACATGTAATATACTAATCAGAATTTCTCCAGCTGCATTGCACTAGAAATGCACAAATTCACAGGTGTAATTAAAGCAGAGCTATTTACCCTACTGAGTCAGAGGAAAGAAAATTTTACACTGAATCACAAAATAAAGTAGAATTAGCAAAAGTACAATGAAAGGTTTTATTACAGAGATCCCAAATTAAAGAAAGATAAACTATCTTGAGAACTGCCAGACATTTGATACTCTTCACTGAACCCTACAATGGAAGAGACAACCAAATACATTTAATCCCAATTTCTCTCTGTAAACCAATCAGGAGCTAACAAAAACTATCAGGCAGCAGTTTTAAATGCAAACAAAAGGCACCTTTTATATATAACAAATATTTAAAACTACACCACTCACCTTTACTGTTTTTTGTAGGTGTCCGAACTCATAAATGGGCTCAAAGACATACCTGAAAGCAGGTCAGGCAGTGAAATACAACACTGCTGATCTGACTCAGGAAGCACATAAAATGTCTGATCAACACCTGGGCAGTGTACCCTGCTCACATCTGGTATTTATAGTATTTCCCTCTTTTGGCACTCATGATCAATTTTTCCTTTTGTCTTTGTCCCTCTGCTATTGAAATTCAGCTATAAAAGGTATGAAAACAAAAGGCAGTACATGGGAGCAGGAATAATTAGCACAAGGACTTGTTTTTATTTGGTTCTGATAAGCTCCCCTCTTGTTGCCATTTGTGTGCTTGTGGACCTAGAAGCCCATAATCCCTGGTAAAAAGACAACCAACTGTGTGAAGATAGAGAAATTTTGTGGTGGAGTGGTGTTGTCATTTTATTTTTTCCCAGATCAGCTGTTTACATACAGGGAAAGCAAAAAACAACCTCCCTCTTCAACTGCTTCTAATACTACTCGTCTTTTTTAAAGACAGTGGACTAGAAAGCAGAAAAAGTAACTAACTTGTGAAGGTGGTTGGGGGTGTGTGTTTTATGTTTCCCTTTTCAAAACAGTATTGTGCCCAGTTTTCAACCCAACTACTTATGCTTATGCCCTGCCACTTGACACTGTGGAAAGTTTTTTCCCAGTCATATCAGCAAAATAATAGACTAAACTAATAATCAACTAAAGCATTAGTAGTATTCATGACTAAGCAGATTCTACCAAACAAAATTTGCCTGATATCCTAACTCTTCTCCAATGTGCCTTTGTACAACAGACATCTCTGTAGCTGAGGCTAAGTTGTCTTTTTTCATAACTGAGATACAGACAGAGATTAGATCAAACAGGTGTTTTAATATGATATAAAAGACTGTCACTAGCATAAAAGAGGTGGCTCTGAAATTTTTTATAAGATATGGTGGCTGCTTATCATGCTTTTTATCCCTGAAATACTCAAAATAAAATTTTGCATGCATTAACCTTACCTCCAAATTAGGAAACTGAATGAAACTGTATTGTACTTCAAGCTTCCTCCAGACTGTTTTCATCTGTACTTCCACTTCATTAGTTCAAAGGTGGTATTATGGAAATGCATATTTCTACTGATCTGCAAAATACAAAGAGGATCTGATTAAAGAGATGGCTGAAGAAACTGTGCTGACAGTTTATAGTCCAGAATGTGAACAGCACATTGCAGATACCTGTATCTGGAATTACAGAAACCATCTCCTATGATGAGCTGCTCCCAGCTAGAAACTTCCTAAGAGTCATGCATGTCCAACAGCTGCACAGTTACAGCAGCTGACACAAAAAATAATTTAAAAATAATTTTACTGTTATCAGTAATTGCTCATATTAAAAATGAACCAACAAAAACATTTATATCCTTTGGCTGGAAAATACCTTTGAGATCATTGAGTCCAACCTATGACTTAACACCACCTTGTCTACTGGACCATGGCACTGAGTGCAACTTCCAGTCCTTTCTTAAAACACCTCCAGGCACAGTGACTCCACCACCTCTATGGGCAGTGCCAACCCCCTTTCTGGGGAGAACTTCTCCCTAATGTCCAAAGAAAGGATACATTGTTGGTGACACCCATGGGAAAAACAAGCCATGTACAATTCAATCTTCATTATAAACACCAGAAATTCTGTAGGACTGCAGTTCCACACCAAATATCCACTGGTGTCACACCATTAGTTCCAGTGCACCAGAAACTGCAATATACAGAGAAATAATTGATTGTTTTTTTGTAGCTGTGCATGGGCATGATTACTCCTGGGAACTGAAAAGCAAGCCAAGAATTTAGACAAAGGTCCTGGCAGTCAGGTGGGTTTGATTTTTGGTTTAAGTTTTTAAACTGCTGTACATCCCAGCATCAGAGGAAAGCCTGGTACAGGCTCTTATCTAGTTCTCTTAAGGATTGTGAGCCAGCCTGACTTGTGTCAAGTCCCAGCATTTTCAGATGCATTGCTGATAGCCAAGATGGGCTTACCACCTTTGTTACTTTGATTCCACAGTGAGCAGATGCCACCTATTGCCAACTCTCCCCATTTTATCAGTGTCACAATTTCTGAATGTTTCCATCATCTGAAGCTTTTGAGAAATCCTCCAAAAATTTTACCATTTAGAAGTTCCAGTCTTATGACTGTGATCATAACCTTGAAAATCACACAAAGGCTTGAACACCACCATTCCAGCTATACTGTTAAACAACATAAAACCACTCATACAGTGTAGAGATGGAATGACTTTTGAAAACCAAGGCCAACAGGAGGGGGGGAAACAGAAAAACCATGTGTATGATTTCCAGCAGAGAGTTTCAGCATCCACTCTCCTCTTTTCCTTCCTAAGCACCATAAAGACCTTTCCATTACAAGAAGGTCAGAATACTTCTGTCTCCACATCCATTTATAAGCACTGCTCCTCACACACTGAGGTTTAATAGTCTTGGTAATAAATAATAAATTTGTGCTAAATGGTAACCCAAACCCATCCAGAATATCAGATAGCACCAATTCTTAAAGACAACTGTCTCCTCTGAGCAGACAAGCTGACACTTGACTTACTTCTTCCATGGTAAAATTGAAAGAACATCCTAGCCATGCAATTGTGTTTGCAGACATTGTTTTTGCTTTTTAAAGTAAAGAATCTGTAAAATATACCTATCTCTTCTCCTCCCTCTAACAAAGGACCTCAAGTTCATCTTCTGATGGACTCCAAAAGAACAAAAAAAAAAAAGTTGGTGTGCTTTCTGTTTTTACAACACCTCCAATCTCCCTGTATCTAGTATCTGATTAATATAAAGTCCACTTTGTATTATTTAAAGAGTTTGCTTTGCAAGAGTAAAGACATTTCTGAACAATGCAGTTCAGGGTTTTTTTGTTTTGTTTTTAAAACCATGTCCTCCTTATATTTTTCCAAACTCTCAAACTGATGAAGTAACTGTTCAATTCTCTAAGTATTCATTGCCTTTCCTGATTCCAGCCCCATGGATCAGATATCTAAGCTCTCTTACTAAACAACTTTATTTTGGTGAACTTCCTGCTCTGCACCACTCTAGGTATGTCTATATTAGCATTTAATTCAAATGAGGACTGCACTTTTGTAGTCCATCTCCCAAACAAGCCTCTTTTCCTTGCTTTGCTTTACATTGCAAAGCAGTCATCAAGTACATGAACCAGATTTCTTTTGAATAAAATCAGATCAGAGAATGAGCTTCAGGTGTACATTGTACACGCTCCAACCACCAAGAGGAATTCAGCCACAGAATCAGACCAGGACCAGCTTGAAACAAAACTCCCACCACCTGTATAGCACTTATGCCAGGTTCTCAGCACCTGACAGGTCTGATCTTATTACACCACTCTGCTTGGTAATGGGGACACAGATTCTTTTATGACTTACTGAATTTTTGAGTTAGTTCCGGATTCATCTCTCCCCTTTTTAAAAGGAAAACTATAAAACCTCTGTCAGATATGGGACAGAAGTTAATGATAATTATTAAATTACAGGAGTGACCTCACAGTGTTACTATTTCTTCCAGTTCTTCATCAGCATGAAATGCTACTTGAGAACATACTCAATTTTACAAAAATCAATTTACTTAAATATTTATTTTTATACACTTATCCAAACTGCTTAATTATTAATATAAAAGTTCTTTAAAATGTTTAGTACCATTCTTGATGGCACCTTCCAGAGAAGTGCCATCAAGTGCAAAATGAAACAAGAGAATAAAATATTTGCACAACTATACCTTCACTTTATTAGAATCTGCAAACCTACAGCAACTATAAGAGGCATGACTTCAAAAATACAGAGCCTCCCAGTGCTTGTCACTAGTTACATATTAAATCCAGATTTATCTACAAATTGTTCTTAATGCCAAGATTAAATTTAAGATCTTTGTATATTATCAACTGAAAAATATCAGTACTCAATTGGGAAAAGTAAAATCAGAATAACATGAACACACTAGCTACCTAGATAACCCAGAACACTGCAGATTTTCTGCCACTGGCAGGCCCCAGGGAAGAGTGAGAATATCTGAAGTGAGTTGATTTAAAGCTCATTGAGGAGTGGGGGTGGTTCCCCTGCTAGCAGAGTGCAGGAGGCAGCAGCTCTGAGCAGGACAGACAGACCGCAGGGACTCGCAGCGGCAAAGTTCAAGTCAGTCTAACTTGCCTTGAGCAGCAAACTTACTCAGCCCATGGATTCCTTTTTTCTTGTCTTACCACGTATCTCCAGTTACTGCTTCCCTTCTCAGCAGCTCCAGTTTCTTCAGTTCCAGGGCCACATCCAGCTCATTCCCTCACCTGTCTCTTTTGATGCCAAAAACTTTCCTGGCACTTGATTTCTCCTGCACTCTGTTCATTCCCACTCTCCTCCAACTGCCTCACCAGTTTCCAGGTGGATTACTTTATTCATCTTAAATTATTTTTCTTCCTGAAGCAGCCTGCTACTTGTTAAATGCAGTGTGTATTCAAGGAACAGAAGTTTGTAAGGTTACTTAAAGTAACATAAGAGTTAAACTACTTCAAGTGCAATTAAGTACATGATCATACAAGGACTCATTGGTACAGACAGGGTTAAGTACTTGACCATTCACTCCAGCTTCCAGTTACTTCTTTCCTGCTCTTTCACCTCCTCAGAGCACTTCTGCAGGGTGCCCACTCAGGTAAGCATACTTTATTTCAATTTATGAAACACAACTTGTTTTGGAGTTTCTGTAAATTCAAATCATGGCACAGACACAGATAATAGCAGACTCACAGATATCAGGAAAAAAAAAAGGTCAAAAGCATTCAGCATCTGAGACTTGGGGTGGGAGCAAAGGGGAAAAGGAGAAAAGTGTGTGGTGCCCACAACACATCTCTATGAGCAGTGTCAGAGTTCATGGCCAGCTGACAGCTCTGGTAACCAGAGATGGGAGAGGTTTCAGAAGCAGAATTATTCCTCTTCAGGTAAACTACAGCCTAGACAATAGGCTTTTTGTTAGCAATCTATGCACAATGAAAATCTGCTGCAGACCCATATGAGAGCCTGGAAGATGCTTCAGTTAACAATCTCATGACTGCCACTAGAAAATACAGCCAGAATTCTTGTCATCTATTGCTTTTACAGGACTACTACTGCTCTGAAATAGAAATTGAATTGCAAAGGGAAAGAAGCCATACCAAAGTTCCAAATTTTACTTCATAGTTCATGTCCAAATATAAGAATTTATTAAGGAAACCTTTTTCAACAAGTTTACATGTGAGCTAAACCCCCACAGCATGCTGGGAAAAGCAAACATCATAGTGTAGGGCAAATTTGGGGCTTGCTGGTTTTGTCTGTCAAACACTGAAGGTACATGAGAAAGAACATCTCACTGAACAAACAACCCTTCCAAATACAATGAGACCAATTAATGAAATGAAAAAAACTGGCTGAACAAACACTTTGCAGTCCCTGGACACCATGTCTTCCAGGTAGCAAGAGGGGAAAATGAGAGCCTGAGACATGGCTCAAGCACATTTATTTGATCTTTGTGGCAAGCTAGTTCAAAATTGCTCAAAATCAGGCTAGTAAAAATATACCTCCATGAAAGCTAATTTTAAAAATTACTTTTATACCTACATTCCCTTAAGCTTTAATTAACAATCATTAAGTTATTCTTGCAAGGTATTAAAAATGCAAGGGATTATAAAACATTCAAGCACTTCATGTCTTACAGTTCTTCACACCTGTATTACACTGGTTTGGCCTTCCTATATATCTGGTCAAAACACTTAAATTAGTTCAGAATACCACTGATCTTTCCAGCACCTCCAGGTTGTTCTTGGAAAGCCTAGATTTTGTTGTTTTTATTGATTACTGCATGGATCCTTGACAGCAAAAAGCATTCTTAATCATTTGTGAGAATTTCAGAAATTCTACCAAGAAGCAATTTGAAGGAAATTATATATCATACAGGAGAGACATAATCCAAATTGAAACATCAACTGGGCCATTCCATTCCAGTACCAATCTAACCTGGCTGGTTGGTTGTGTAGGGGGGTGGAGTAATTAATGAGTGCTGCTGCCACTAATGGAATCAACTCCTGATTGACTTTGCAGTCTGACAGAAAATACAGGACCAATCTGTACAATTCAAAAAACCCCCAGAAACCTACAACCGTTTTTCCTTAACTCAGATCACCCTCTTTTTTGAGGGAGAAGTTATTCTCTATCTGAGCCATACAATCTTTTCCTTCCTGACTCTGTTTTTTATTTCATAAGCATGACTAGCTGGAAGTTCAATGGACCAGGCCTAGCACAGCAAAAAATTTTTTTGCAGAGCAGACAGCTCCTCTTGCCTACTCAAGAGGTATCAGAAGACTCCTCACATCATTTGTCCCCTTTTCATAGGAGGGGAGAATCTGTGCCCTAGAACAACCTGAGCTTTTCCTTCTGAGGCCTTACAACCATGCAAGCACACACAGACACAAGATACCCTGAAGAGGAAGCATCTGAAGGACCAACACACCATGTAGTAACTAAGCAAGCACTCTCCCTGCCCTCCCTGTAGACGAAATGGTCTACACAATGAAGCTCCTGAAATATCATTGCCCCTGGGCATAACCAGAAGTATGAGAGCACAAAAATTCCTGAGTAAGGTGGGACTGTGCAGTACCTGACAGAAAAAAAAAGAATTTTCCAGAATGACATCAATGTGCATAAATTACAGTACACCATATGTGGATGTGACAGCCTGGTCAGAGAGCAGGAAAATGGGATCACTTTTCTCACAGTGGACTTGTGAGACTTTTTAGGGAGTTGTAGAGAAACGATGATAACTTGTTAGTATAAACAACCTGCAGGTGGTGTTTCCCTGTTCTGTTTTTCTGTTCTTCCCAAGGACTGTTTGTGAGAAAGATGTTTTTGTTAATTAGCCTATCAATTAGAATGTGTATATGAAAGAAGAGAATTTTTGTATTAAAGCTGCTGTTGTGCAAACCATCCTGGTGAATTTGTATGATTTCTTGCTCAATGGTGACAACCATACTCTCCATAGCATCCAGTGGCACAAATAATTCATTATAGGGGCCATGAGAATCCAGGCACAAGGCTCATTCTGCCTCATCAGCAGGGCTAGGTAACTCCACCAGGTCTTTATTTTGTCCTGGCAGATGTAATTTTCCAAACCAGAAGGAGTCCAAGCCTCCTGATTTCTTAGAGGATATCTTCAGTGTTTTATTTTGGCATTCCTAGCTACATCATCTGTAGTCATCTGAAGGACTCCACAAGCTCCTGTGCTCCCAGGAACATTGCAGAATTCCACTCAGTCTTCTTAAATATTATTCACCAGTGAGCCAGCAGAAGCTGAAAAATCAGCTCATTCTCCAAACTTCAGAGGTAAAAGGAATCTGACAACAGCTTGCTGTTAAAAGAAAAGCAGCTACCCTCAAAAGGAAACCCATCAGCCTGCAGCAGTGGTGACAAATCAAAGCCACCAGTTCATTCTGTGCTGAGAGGTGAAGTCAGAATATGACTTGTCAAACTTTGTCAAGTAACAACTGGGCAAAGGCCTTTGCTGAGCAACTCCTCCTTTCATCACATCCCACAGCTCTCCAAGTATCCAAAACAATTTCTCCAACAAATATACTTGGTTTTCAAGAGAGATGTAAAACTCAACTGCTTTAGCACAAGTTTGGAGGTACCTGGCCCAAAGCTCCTCCACCCACAATCTCAGCCTCCTCTCGGGATACTGATGACAGAGTGGCCCCACAATTACAATTAACAGTCTTCTGCTGTGCCTGACATCCCTGAAAACATAAGGCTGTTTGTGACACTACTGACTTCATAAGTCTTCCTGAGTTGCAAAAAATTTTACCAAAAAACCTCTACCCCAGGCTCCATGCTGTGTTAAACCATGCCCACATTTCCCAAGCAGCAGAAGTCACTGGGGCACACCTGCCACCTGCCTGGTGGGGTGCCTGTGTGGAGGGAAGCACCAATTCACTTGGATCACCTGGCACACACACTGCAAGATGCACACTCTTATCCTGCTGCTGATGCTGGGAATGCTGCCCACAGTGCCATTTCTCCCTGACAAAAGAGCCAGTGAAATTTAGCTTCTGACCGTCCCACAGGACATATTAGACCACACCCTGATAGGTGATCCTCTTCTCCCTCCCCCTAAGATTCCTGCAAAAGGTCAAGTATTTCTTCTATTTGTCTGTTTTACAGAGTAATTCAAATGGTGAGAAACATTTTCAGGAACACTTCCATTAAAAAGATAAATAAATTGTGTTACAACTTTAGAATTCCATGGTTTTGCACACTGAGCAAACCACCTGAAAACTACACTACTGTTCTACCACACTGCCTTATACCTCTGCGTGTGTAGGATTGATATTTTCTTTCTTAAATTTAAATTTTACATCACAAATGTTTAAATTTTAAGTAGTGTGATGGGTTGACTCAGACAGCATGGCAGGTGCCCAAAGGCACTGTCACTGTCCTCCTCAACTAAACAGGGAGAAGAAACATAATAAAAAGCTTGTGGGTTGAGATAAAGACAGGGAGAGATCACTCACTGAATTAATGTCACAAGCAAAACAATTTCAACTTGGGAAATGAATCAAATTCCATCAAATTGAAATAGGATAACAAATAATAAAACCAAACCTTAAAAACATGTTCCCTCCATCCTCCCCCTCTGTTTGGGCTCAACTTTCCTCCCAAAATCTTTACCTCCTCCCTGCATGTGGAGCAGGGGGACAGGGAGTGGGGACAGAGATCAGCTCATCAGGCACTGCCTCAACTGATCCTTCCTCCTCGGGGGAAGGACTCCTCACACGCTTCCACTGCTCCAGTATGAGCTTCCTGCCCTAGGAAACAGTTCCTCCATGATTTAACCAATGTGACTCCTTCCCACAGACTGCAGTTCTGCATGAACGGCTGCAGTGCAGATTCCTTCCATGAGCTGCAGTCCCTCAGGAGACGGCTGCTCCAGCATAGGTTCCTTCCACAGTATCACAAGGGCTGCCAGCAAACCTGCTCCAGCATGAGCTCCTCTCTCCAAGGGCTCACAGCCTCCTTTGGGCATAAATCTGCTCCAGCATGGGGTTCTCCATGGGCTGCAGGGGCAACTGTGCTCCATCATGGACCTCCATGGGCTGCAGAGGCACAGCTGCCTCACCATGGGCTGCATGGCCATCTGCTCTGGCACTTGGAGCACCTCCTACTGAGCCTGGTGTGTGCAGAGTTCTTTTTCTTTCTCTGACACATTCTCCCTCCTCTCTGCAGGTGCAGTTGCTACGCACAGGAATCCTTCCCTTGCTCACAAGTGTTATCCCAGAGGCACTGCCACCATCAGTGATGGGCTGGGGCCTGGCCAGCAGTGGATCCCTCCTAGATCTGGCCAGCACTGCCTTCATTTGACATGGGGGAACTTTCTGGCAGCTTCTCACAAGTGCCACCCCTGGAGCTGCAACAAAAACCTTGCCATGCAAACCAAATCCACACACACAAAACCATACTAAACACGGATTGTAGGCTGGCTAACTTCTGACAAGAAGCACAGGTCACAGGAACACATAGATGGGAATGACAAAACCTTTCCAACAAGATCACTGCCTTCAGGAAAGCACTAAGAGCTATCAGCTCAACAGCTCTGAACACATGGAAGTGTGACAGATGCTATAAGGAAATCAGGAGACACCTCAGACACCACTCCCACCACAGTAAGGTTAAAGGCCTTCACCATCTGCAGACCTATCAAGTATTTAAGTTTTTCTATAGAAAAGTATGTGGATTACATGCTGACATTCAAGAGGACAATAACTCTCGTGGAGGAACCTTTGGAGTCCACATTGCATCCAGTCTCCTGCTTTCTTTAAATCACTAACTACAAAACACCACACAGCAAAACAACAAGAAAGGCATGTAAAAATATTTCAAATTATTCTGGACAACTTGAGGATTCATTTGGACCACATGCAGTATCTAAAACTTAGATATTTGGGTATTTTCATAGATTGCTTTGGACAAAACTTCAGGAAGGCATAACCCCATAGTCTTTTAATGCACAATGTTACACATGGCTGTCTACAGGAATGTTTGGCTTTCCACAATTAACTGAAGCTCCTGAAACAACTGTAAGTCTTTGGCAGAGAAGATATACAACTAAATGTTTTACCCCTTTTTGTAATTCAGTGGTAAAACATCCCCACCTTTCTGTACATCAAGTAAAAAAATGCTTTATAATCCACATGACCATGTGAAATTACCTTGGTAGCCTTTACTGTATTTCATTTCAAGCAAATTGAACTTTCCTTCATCCGTTTACAGGTACTGTAAACTTCTCCTGATACAATGAGACCAATTCATTATTCAGACAACTGAATATTATCCCATGAAAACAAAAGTCCTCTTTTTTTTGCAAAAGTGGTTACACACAAGAAAGCTATAATTATGGAATCAACTCTTTTACTAAAATGTTTGTACTAGGGACTTGTTGGAGCATACTTGGTCTCTGAAATTTCTTTAAACATTGTTATTTCAGAAGGAAAAAAGCCAAATGGAAATCAGAATTGTGGAATATCCTGAGTTACAAAGGACCCACAAGAAACCATAGAAGTTCAACTCCTGCACAGGAGCACCCCAAGAGTCACACCCTGTGCCCAAGGGCATTGTCCAGATGCTTCTTGAACTCAGCCAGCCTTGGAGCTGTGACCCCTGCCCTGGGGAGCCTGTCCCAACCACCCTCTCTGGATGAAGAGCCTTTGCTAATATCCAACCTCAACCTGCCCTGGCACATCTCCAGGCCCCTCCCTTGGCTCCTGTCAGTGTCACACAGAGCAGAGATCAGTGCCTGCCCCTCCTCTGCCCCTCAGGAGGAAGCTGTGACTGCACTGAGGTCTCCCCTCAGCCTCCTCCTCTCCAGGCTGGACTGACCAAGGCCCTTCCCCATCCTCACGGCCTCCCCTGGACACTCTCTAACAGCTTTCTATCTTTCTAGTATTGTGGACCCCAGAACTGCACACAGGACTTGAGACAAGGCTGCAGCAGGGCACAGGGACAATCCCATCCTCGACCAGTCAGTGAGGGTGTGCCTGATGCACAATTAGAAGAAATTTCTCAAGTAATAAAACCAGCTGGGTATTTGCTGAAGTATTCTTTACTCATCAGAATGTTAGAAGACATGAGCATAAAATAATTTCCATCCTTACCATTTGCATGATGATAGAGCCCTTGATTTGCAAGTCTAAACTCAGGGCACCATGGCCTCAACATCTGCCCCAGCTGAGGTGAACAGGCTGGAGTAACAATACTCAGCAAATAATACACAAGAGTAATTCAGTGTAGACACTAAGGTGCTCAAAAATCCTCAGCCATTTCAGCTATTAAGTCTAACAACTATTCATTCTGAATGCTAGAATGTTATACTGCCTCTAGTTCTTTGATCACCATATTATGAATGCTTTCAACTTGACCTAAGATTTCTAATGACAGATTTCTGAAATACTACATCCAGAATAGACCTGAAGGGCACAAACAAACACAGGGCAGCAAAAACCACCAGGTTCCTGGACATGCTGTACAGTTATGTAATATCTAATCTGGCCTCTTGCATTTCCTATTGATTTATGTATTTGGAAGCAGTGGTGAAGAATTCATCACATCTCAAATTCTCTTAAAATGCACAGGAGTCCTGGTGCCCTCATCAAGGATTTGAAAGAAAACTCAGCTGCCTTTTTTCTTCCCCTTAGCAAAGCCACGAAAAAAACTCATTGTGGTAAAAGGTGGTGACAGGCCACTTGCAGAGAACAATGCAGATCTCTTCTGGTTAACTGCCTGGGAACAGGTTCATTTTGTACAGCAACACCACCTTCCACGAACAAACACTAAAGGAGAAGGGCTGTATCCTGAAAAAAAAAATACTTAAAAAAGAATGGCTAAATTAAATCCACAGCTTCTTCAGCGTGGGAGAGATTTTTGTCAGCCAAGCTCTAAAGGCACCAGAGGTGTCCCTGCTGAGAACTGTGCCACACCTGGTACCCTGCACACTCCTCCACCTGCTCTGACAATGCTGACAGGAGCTAACAAACCCGACAGCTGCTCTCCTTCTGACACATCTCCGTTCTTTATTCTGGAAGCCAAGGCATCATCCCACCCTGTGGAGGACAGGTGTTCCCAAGAGGGACCTGATGAGCACAAGTGATCCTTCACTGCTGTGCCTGTTAAAAACATCACTTTTTACAGAGGTAAGCACAAAGCCTATGGAAGAAAGGGGAAAAGGGAGAAAAGAGGCATAATTTGATTTTTAGCCAATTAAGCACTCCTGGGGTTGGAGAAGACCCCTGAGATACAGCCACAGTTTTAATACATGCTTTATACCACGTATACAAACCAAGTGAGAAGTTATTTTAGTCTTGGTATGTAGGGAAAGTAATTTAGACTTCAGTGTGTTTCAGAGTGGCTTGAAAAATAATATGAAAGCTTTTCCATCAACATTGAAAGACAGCATCAGAAAAACATGAGCAAGCATTCGTGGTAGTTATTGTTCAATCATGGTTTTGAAAAACTCATGCTTATTTTAGCTCTGGAAAGCTTGTCCTGCTGCAAGAAACTTAAGATACTTGACATTGTTGCTTTAATATGACTTCTAACAAAAAACCCCAACCAGCCAAAAAAACCCCAAACCCACAAAAAACAAAACCCTCTGACTCTAGCAGCTTTTTCTATTTACTGAAGACACAAGAGCCAGCAGCTGACATTTGAATCTCATCTAAATTCAAACAGGAAATACACTTTAAGGAGTTATCATCTGTGGACTGATTCACCCTTGATGCAGTGGATTCTCCCTTCTGAGAAGACTTCTAAATGCACAGGTAAGAGCATTTATGGCACACTGGGCTGGGCATTTGTGTTGTCTCCTTTTGCCCACCAGCAGAGAACAGTCCCAAGCACAATTACTCAAAGCTGAATACAACATCCACACTGCTCAGCCCAGCCAAGCAGAGCTCCCCATGCACAGGACCAGTTTGAGAACAGTGGAGACAAAGTTCCACTGCACAGAGCATGGACGAGCACAAGCAGGATTTTTTATCTTTCCATCTTTGTCCCATTTGTAGCTAATTAATAATATTTAAACTCTTTTAAAAACCAAACTTTGAAAAAATATGAAAGCAGAACTATTTCAGCTGTTTAAATTAGTACACCACGTGATGTATATTTTTCAACAAAAAGCTAAAACAATTTTAACAGATACACTTTAAATTATTAATTACCCTAAGTATTTTTTCTTTCTCCATTTTTCCTTTGGTGGGGAAAAAGGAAAATAGAGCATCTTTTTATGTTCCCTTAACTTTCCTACTCAAATAAGTGAATAAAATTCTTGTTTTAATCAAGGAATAATAAGAAAAGGAGTTTGAATAGAGAGGTAACCTCTGTCCCTCTCTACACTGAGAATCATCTGCATTCTATTAAACCATCAAGCCATTTATATGTTATCCAGGGTTAACATAGAAATAAAAGACCAGCAAAATATTTCACACTGGTAGCTTCTTTACTGGCTATGCTGAAGCTCTACATGGACCTCAGCTGATTTAACCCTTCAGATGCATGACATCTATTTTATAAAAGTATACAGGCAACACTGCAGTTTTTCCCTGCAGAGCAGCTGCCTCCTCCTCCTAAGCAATGTGGAGAACTATTTATAAAATAGCAATCAATACTGTGAAATTGAGGGGAAGGCAGCAAAATTTCCAAGTAAGATTGCTGGGTTATCTTTTCTTAGAGATTTCTTTGTTTTCACCTTTTGTAACACAGACTACACACACCACTGCTCCAAGAGTGTAAGACAAGGGCCCAGCTGCAGACAAACATCTTTTGGGCTCAAAAGGAATTCAGCCACATCTGGGTATATGCTCAAAAGAAATTTTTGAAAAAAAGTTTTTTTTGAAAAAAGAAAGTTCTGTATATGATTTACAGACTTCACTAACAGGAGCCCTCCTTGAATATTTTCATCCTTTAAACAGGCAACAACAATGCAGCTGAAGTGTCACTCCTCAGGTAGGTCCTTTCAGCATTACAGAATTTCCACTGAACCACAAAGCTACTGAGCTTCCCCACTCCTTGAAGACAGAAATTTCAGCCCACTAATGAACTGGAACTTCAGCATTCTCTGTTTGACAAGAAGGCAAGACACTTGGAAGTGATGATAGATTTCAACACTAGATACTTTCCAAAAGTATTTACTGGAAATAGAAAAGAATCCCAGTTCAGGGCAGCAGCTTCCTTATTCAGGTAAAGAAAGGTGAAAAGCTGTCCAAGAGCAAACTGGAAGCAAACAACAAAAAAGTCAGTTTTTCCTGAAGGGTTTTATAAAGGGTGGATTGGTTATTTAAATTTTGTTTCTGTTTTTTCTTTACAACAAGATGCATAAATTAAAACTACTATATATATTACATATAATTAAACAAGACTGCAAAAAGAATATATATATATATGTACACATACACACTAGCATGACAACTTTTGCTTGTTCAAATCCAAAATGCAGTTGTTGGAACAAAATTGCAGGAAAAATGTACAGACTGGGGATTCAAAATGTGTAAGATTACATGCCTTACAAAGCCAAGGAGGAACAAGTTCAGTATTCCTATTTTCTAAAAATGTAAAAGAACATTAAAAAAACGTATGTATGGAGTCTCTTTCTTATAAACCACAGACACTTTGGAATGATGAAATGACTTTTCACCTTACTATAAGCAGCTTTGAAAATGACTGAAATTGAGACAGAATTACACAGTCTGCAGCAGCAGGCACTATTGACAGGAGCATCTTTCACAGAAACACACCGCTTTCCTTACCATCAGCCCTGAGCCAACAATGGGTCACTTCCTTAGCATTGCTTTAACAGTGAAGATTCTCTAAAATAAAGAATGTACCCCAGGTATGCCCCTGCATTTACTTCAGGTGATTTATTCAAGTAGATGTGAGTGCAAGTCAGGAAACACTTTCCAGCACACAAGGAAGTCTGGAAAGTCTGACTTGGTTCTGCTGTCTCTAAAAGAGTTACAAGATAAAACAATAAAAGTTACTTAAGTGAGCAGAAATAAATGAGATTGTTTAAAAAGAAGCTCTGCTGAATAGAAGCAGTACTCTTGCACATTCCTTCTACCATTAGTATATTCTCAGAACTAAAATAGAACAAATATTTAAGTATATTTAAACAGAACCACACAACAACTCAATAACAAGCTTACAGCTCAAAAACAGAACTTGAAAGATCTAAGCAGTGTAACTAAATCTTAATCAGAGCAGCATGCAATCATATTCTGGCAGTCACTAGAGCAGATGCCTGCCACCACTGTAATGTAAGCATCTGCATAACCCAACTCCTCCTTATTTAGAAAGAAGAATATCTGGGGTATGGACAAAAAGAAAAGTTTGGAGTTGCAGGAAACACAGGAAAGGGTGAGTTTAAGATGCTGTCATGTATTTTGCTTGAGTATGTATATCTGGAAATCAGGTGAGACCCAGAAATTCTGAAGTGCTTTAAAATACAGGATGTCTCTCTAATAAACGAGAATATTATATGATAATTCAGTGGCCTGATGAAGCCAGTTCTGACTGTCAGACTGCCAAAACCCTGTGTAGATCAGACTATATGGGTCTTGGCCTTTCCTAAAACCAGAGAAGGGAGTGGGGAAATAGGGAGGAAACAACGATGTCAGGGGACATAGATATGTATGACCTAAGACAAAAACTCCTAACAGTGTCCTTGGACACTGCTAACTCCTGCCAAGGCTTGCAAAGGCATCCAATGGCCTTGGGATATTTTGTGTTTCCTGAGATAACTAGGGAGGGAGAAAAGGCAACCACACAACACACATTCTTCAAAATACTGCTCAAAAAGCTTCAAAATTCAAGCGTTCAGAAATTCTCCTGATGAATTAAGAGCTTGCAGGCTTTCCTTGTCTACATGCCCCCTCAGGGGGAAGGTTTATCTCTCTGTCAACAGACCCTAATGCTTTGCAATTTGTACAATGACACACTCAGTTCCATGCACAGAGCCCAGCAAACAGGTTTGGCACAGGTGGGGGCTTCCTGGCTGGCCACAGGGGGTGTTTTCTTCTGCTAAATAAGCTGAAAGCTGCTCACAGTTCCTCTTTGTTAAGAGATGTGAAATATTTATAAGCTATCTTAAGAGGAACATTCTTAGATACTATAAAATAGCAGCAGTTTGGATATGTAATTCTTATCACACTACTTGTAACCTGAGCCCAGAACTGACAAACTGAAAACAGCCTCAGAATCCTGGATCTGCCTCCGGGAGGGAGAGGTCATGGAAAAAAAAATAAAAAAGGCATCTGATAATTTGAAAACTGCATGATCAAGATGCTTTCAAAGATGCAGAATCTGTTGCACCAAATCCAGTGAGAACATGAGCAGGATGAGGCAATACCCTTCTGCTGACAGATGAGACTTTCAAAGGTGTATCAAGAAGAGCAGGAAGAACAAGAATTCACCCTCCATCAGCTTCAAAGGTCACAACAAAAAACCGTTTATCAGCAATGTACAGAGGAAGGTGTCTTGCAAAAATTAAATAGCTACCAATAGTTATACTTCCTATACTTTGACTGGGATGGAGAGGAGGGAGATTGTTTAGAATAATGAAACAGGTAAGGAAAAGATGTGGACAAAGAACAGGGTTTTTTTTAGCTACTGCTCATCTCCAGATGGAAGTTAAAATACCCCAGAACTCAGCCTACCTAAAACCCAAACAGCAAGGGAAGGACTCAGCCCAAAGCCCCTCAGCCTCACACAAGAGAAACCAAAGTGTCACTGCATGGGAAGTGATGACAAACAATCTTTCCATCACTGCACTGTAAGAGTACATTTTTTACAGTTTTCCCAGCACCTGGATTACTTAAAAAATATTTTCTGCATTAAAAAAAATCCCTTAGATTTTACAATTTTTAAACTCCTTTGTCAACTGTAAGTATTAGAAGTTTTCACATAGGCTATAATTGTGTATCTAAAGTTCAGTGTACTTTGATGAGCTGCAAGTTCAGACTGTTCTCATGTTATGTTTTTATGAGAAATGATTGTGTCAAACACCAATCACACAGCAGCAGGATACACAACTACCACTGAAAACCAGATAAAAAGCTCTCCAAGCCACTGTCAGCAAGTGAAACTAAAATAGTTTATGGAGAACCTAAGAAGTGCTAGATTTCTGCTACTGCAGTACTGCAAAACAGTGCACAATCCTAATGGGAAGTTCCTTATAATCTAGTCTTATCTTCATTACATTTATCTTACTTTATTTTATCCTCCTTTAAAAGGCTTCCTCAGATGCTACTAATCAAATGAAATATCAAAAAAGCCACTTTTAACATGAGAAATTTTTCCAATACAGCTGTTACAAAGAATATATCTGTGGAGGAACAATTTTCACTTTTTTCTTTAGCTGAGTCTCTCCAAGATCACTGCTATTTTCTGATATTTATATTGTTATATTTTATAACGATATTTAAATTGATCAAACCTACGGACATATGCAAAATCAAAGAAAAAGACATTGAAGAAAGCCCAAAATTCCAAGAAAACTGACTACTTTTTAAAAGACTGAGTTATTGCAATAGAGCACACAACAACACAAAAATACCTAGAAAAAACCCACAGTTGTATCCCCTTGATAGTTTCTTGAGTTTTTGATGAAACTACAGCCATTTTCAAGCAATCAGAATTGAAGGAAGTAGCAAAAAGAAGACAGGATAAGAGATCTTAATGCCAGTACACAATTAATACCTGAAAAAAATACAAAGAACCAGGGAAAAAATTCTTGCCTTTAGTATTTGGAGAATTTTCTCTTGTTTAGTAATTTGCCTTAAGGCCTCTCATCCTCTACCAAGTTCCAGCATGGTTTATTTAACAATAAGGATTCTGTGGAGTTGAGTGGTAACATTCACATTTGATAACACTGCCAAGAAAAATCCAGTTGGAAAAATAACACAATTATTTGCTTGTAGAAGACTTGCAGAAGGCCAGAACACCAATACAAAATCAGTCACAGTCTATTACACATTATAACAGAGATTATACCATTGTCCTCTCTTGAGTTTGAAAACCTGACATGCATAAATTCAGGCTGAAAAAAACTACAGTCAGTTTTCAATTATATCTATATAAAACCAGTTCCCTACCAGGGGACAACAAGCAATAGCTGACCAGGCAACAGGGACTAGGTAACAGTTCTACCCAGAGCCATTTCCTACCCTGCATCACAAAAAGAAGGAAGAGAACTACCCACAGGTCCCTTTGAAATAAACTCCCTCATTCTAAACCCAAAAATAGGATTGTAACACTTGCAGAAAATCAGGGGACTCACGAGAAGTATATTAAGAGTTACTCCTTTTCTGGCAAATTATTTGTGCAAACCACTGCCAAATCTAACACTGAAGATAAAACACTTCAGAACTTCAACATTTTTTAAAGTCTTTCCATTGTTTCAAATATGCTCTTCAAACAAATAGCATTTAACATCCATTGCATTATGTTATCTTCCCCAGGTCACAAGCACTCATAATTTAAAAAAACATAGGTAGTAATTGCTTTAGCATAAGACTATGTACAGTTATGTCTGCTAATACAAATGCTAAGATTTAAAATAAAATAGGAGTCCAAATCTATTCCGACAATCAAGATGTCAGACTAAAAAAAAAAATTAAAAAATAAAATGCTAGGCATCCACCCAATAGCTCCCACTGACAAAATATTCAGATTGAGATTTTCAGATAGCCTGTAGCACCAAACTATTTGGCAGCTCTATTGGCTCAGCTCTCTGTCTAAAGTCAGATTTAAATCAGGGAATAGAAGACTACCACAAATGGAGGATAAACAGAAAGAACAAGTCTACACATTTTTTCATTCCCCAACCTAGATCTTCAGAAAGCTAGAATGCAGGCCATCTGAAATAAACAAACCTTAGTTACAAGTAACTAATTTTAGAAGTGAATTTTAAAAAATTGCTAAATCTCCTTCTAAAGAAAGATCTACTAGAAAAAGCCCACAAATCTGACCCTAAAAAAAGGGCCAGCACTCAGTGCCACATCTGTCAGCTGAGTTCTTACCTCCTGTGACACAGAAGGATGAATGCACACTGAAGTTCCAGTTTTCATTTTTGCCTTGATACACAAGACAAACGAAAATTTAACCACTGAATCCAGATAAACCAACATGGCTGGTGTTACACAAGGTCAAGGAATTTTCACCCCAATCCTCCATTCACTAACTTTGACCCTATTCAGCTGGGTGAGAAATCAGGTGTGTTACAATCTGCAAGAGCTCTGGAGAAGAACACGACCTCTTCATATGAACTGTCGGCCCCACAGATCCCAGTTGCTGACAGACAGAACCATCACAGGTTCAACTCTCACAGGTTGGAAGAGAGTTGATGGTTCTGTCTGTCTGGAAGATGGTTCTGATGTCTGATGGTTCTTCTGTCTGGAAGAGACCTCCAGAAGTTGTTCAGTCCAGCCCCATGCCCAATAAAAGCCAAATTCAATTTTCAGTGGAGCTGCTCAGGGCTTGGACAAGGAATGTCCCGCACATGTCCAGGAAAGGCCGTTCTGCAGCCTCTCACAGACGTGTCCCAGGTACCTCACCATTCTAATTATTTTCTTTTTTTAATCCAGTAAGAAATTACCTTGCTGTAACTTGCAACTACTAATTTACCACCCTTTCAACATGCACTCTTGGGAAGACTGTAGCTCCACCTTCCCTGAAGATAACAAACATCATTCCTCAGCCTTCTGCAGGCTGAGCAAACACAGCTGGTGCACGACAGCCCCTCTCCTGCAGGCCACACCATTGCATCAGTCTCCCTGTTGTACTGAGAACCCAGACCTGCAGCCTGGGATTTCCCTTCAGTCCAGCAGAACACTGAGCCAAACCCAAAAGGCTTTCAGCTTGATCCCACTGCTGTCCCACCAATTGTAGACCAGAGCTGGTACTCTGTGTAACCTAAGCAGGAAAGCCTTCAAACACCTGATATGAAGGGTTCCATGCTGGTTTTTTGTTTATTTGGGGTTTTGATAGGTTGGAGTTCTGAGATCAGGACAATGACTGAACCTGCTACATGGAATATCATAAAAATGGAAGGCACAGATCCACCCATTATCTCAGTGCCCTTTCAGACAGGTGAACAAATAACTATCAGCTTCACAGCAAAACCAACAGCAGCCACAGAGCACATCCTGCATTCCCCAGGCCCTCAGCTCCAACACTGTGTTCGTTTAGTGCCAAAATCATTTTGTTGCTTGCCACAGCAGATGAAGGGAAGTGTTTTTATGAAGATCTATGCAAACATTCTGCAAGGTAAGCATGTGTGGGTGGAAGCAGGATAACTCAGATATGTGAGTTAACTTACAGTGACTCCAGCAGCTGTGCTCTTCTTCAGCTAAGGCAAGAAATTGGGTGCTGGTGACAGATTTTACCCAGAGCTGTGCATTGATTTGCCCTGAATCTCAACACAGGGCCTTTACCATCACAGACTAGTGGCAGTTCCCAAATTGACAGAAATGCCTAAGCAAAATACATTATATGTGCATTTATAGTTCTTTTCTCATTTCTAGACAATATGCACGCTGATCTCAGTATGAAAATTATGAAACTATTTGAACTGCACTGAAACCCATTACAGAGGCACAGACTGGAACAGAAACAAAAATGTGTGGTAGTTTTTTACATCAATTACCTTCATATATTCACAACAGCAGCTGCATCCACTGCATACTGCTTTGTGTGAATCAACTTTTTTTTTAAACCAACAACACATGCATTTTAAATTATAGAACGAGGAGCAGTAAATTGAGAAAACACTGAGAAGAATTTGGCAAAAGAGTACCTGAGGTGATGAAGTAATCTTTTTTTCCTATATATAGTCTTTATAAGAAAAAGAGATTCAATGTCAATGCTTCATTTTTACTATTATTGTCAGATTTCATTGATTTTAGAGTAAACTGAATTTTAGCAGTAAGTTTATGTACAGATTTTAACCAGAAAGGACTAGATTTCACATGTTGAGGCTGAAGTGAAGGAAAGTTCTCCAACCTGTACCAGGAACACTTCAGCTGAAAGAGACACAAAAGACTCCCTGCAGTGAAACAAAAAAAATCAGTTGTATCCTTTTAGTTTTGGGGAGCTCAGGGATGCAGCAGCAGCAGCAACTCTCAGAAAGTTTTCAAGAACAAGGTATTCTCCTCGAATGTTTCATTTTAACTAAAACAACTGCAGAGGACTCTTCAATTCAGCGTGTGATGGCTTTTATTTGCGGGAGGAGGGAGGGGAATAAAAGGAATTCCTTTGACAAGAGAGCTGCACTGCAAACCACAACCAGGATCATTTTACTTCTTTAGCTACAAAGAGATTACATGCCATGAAGAAAAATCCCATGATCTAACAGCTTTTACAAATAATACCACTCTGACCAGTTGCCAGAGAAGATATTTTTGCAGCTGATTTGCTTTGTATATTTCACAGCATTTGATACACAGTATTCATCACTTAAGCTCTGATGAATGTGGTATCTCATGTCCTTGCTGAGTCTTCCCACGGACAAAGCTTTACTCAGCTCTTGAACTAAATCTAAACTCGTTATTTATCTCATGTTTGTGATAATGTACTACAGGTAGAGGAAAAAAAATTAAACACTTATGGACTCCTGACTGGCAGAATGATTTACAACCTGAATTAAAAGTGGTGGGAAGAACACAACACCCCAAACAGCACAACAAAACATGCTCAGAGTTTCAAACTGAGATGTCCTGCTTAGTTTCTTTTACCTGAAAAGATTTATGCAGCCCCAAAGAAGAAGACAAGACATGCTAATGACCCTGCAGGAACAGTGGGTACCAGCTGATGTTGCTGTAACAACTACAATAAATATCCCACAAAACAATCTGTTCCGAAGTCAACTTGAAACCTTAAATACAAACTCAGCTCTATTATAACAAGCCTTAATGATACTCTCCTGTAGGTTGGGTTTTTTAATGGTGCAAACTTGAAGAAGTGTACACGAAGTACCTCACTATTGTTCTGCCGAGGAACAACCGAGTACTGCTGCAGTGCAAACATGAAATGGAAATTACACGATCTTTAAAACACATTACTTCAAATCGCTATTTTGTATCCATGGGAAGAGAAGGGAAAACAAGCAAGATACAAAAACCTACACCTCCACGAAAAAAGCAAATATTTACCTAGAATTTACATAATATTGTAAATACAGGTAACAACTTGAAAAATGAGACGGCAATAAGCGCATCAGATAATTAACCTTCTAGCTCTCAAGGAAATATCTAAAGCACAATAGTCCGCTTCCAGAAAGTCCTTATAACCACTGTTACAGCTAAGCAAAATTAAACAGCGCCACGAGGATTTCTGATCTCTAAAAATAGCTCAAAAGCCAGTTCTTTCCTAGTGAGTTGTTACGCTCACTGGGAGGCGAGGCAAAGCAAGGCCCAGCCGCTGCCGCGGTGAGAGCGCGGGCCCGGCGGGGCCGTGAGGGGCGGCGGGCGCGGGCCCCTCCCGGCGCTGGAATGCGGAGCCCGTAACCCGAGCCGCGCCGCCCCTCCTCCCGCACACACGGAGCCTCAAAATGGCATCCCGGCACGGCCTGCCCGGGAGCCGGGCTGCGCCAGCCTCTCCTGAAACGGGCAGGACAAGGAAAAGCCTTTTCTCGGGGTCCGGCCGCGGCCCCTCGCTCTGGCAGCCGGGGGGAAGCAGTGCTGTCCGGCCATGCAGGTCTCCCTCCTTCGGGCACCTCTGCCGGGACTCAGAACTCACCCCAGCTGCGCTACCCTTAGACACGAATCCGTCTCACTCAGAAACAAGGAACTCTTTAGAATAGCTCGTCCACTGCAAAGGCCTCGCACCTTCTCATTCGCACAATGCATTCATGTAGATCCAAGGAGACAGAGTTCTGGAATGATGTGAATTGTCCTTTTCTCAAATGAAAGGGACAATTTTGTTATGAATTCACTTTCCAAACTACAGGCACATAGTTTATTTAGGATACAACAACACTACAATGTCTTCAGTTTCACGTCAATTACGTACAAGCACAGAAGTTAGTAAATTACCCCTCAAAAGAAGTGTGAGATGATCTTACAGATTAACAGTCTCCATCTATTTTCTCTAAAAGCAAGTAGTTCTGTACCGTGAAAAAAGGCTGTTGCAATTTGGAGTAAGTATTTTGCTGTAAACAAAGCAGACAAGAATTTTACCATTGTGAAGATGCTGAAATTACTAAGATGCCATTATGCTACCAGACAGCAGAGACTTGGAAAAAAAAAATAATTCCAGAGACAGCACGCGTAAGGAGAGAAACAATAACCTGAAAAACACATTTCTAGTAATAGTGATTTTACTCATTAAGCACAGTACCAAATGTTCTATCAGGAGCTGAGGAAAAAGCCCTCCACCTATCTCAGTCTTTCACCATCAGTGTGGAACCAGGGGCTCACACTGATCCCATGGGAGGTGCTTTGTACTTTCCTTGGCTGAGCTAAATCTGACATTGCAGAGCACTGCTAAGGATGGTAATTCTGCAGCTCTACCAAGAGCAGACCTTTGGTCACTGTACACTGGATAGAGTCCCTCTGTTCATGTAAAAAAATATCTCACCAGAGACAGGGTGCCAGAAACTCTTTGCTGTTACCAAGTTTTAGGCCTGGATCTTAAGTCAAAACCAGAAATTCAGAGCTCAATGACTTTTACACAGGATTCCTTCTCTCACATGGTTTCCCCTCTATTGGTTCACAGCTACAAAATAGGAAAGAGGTCAAAATGCTAAGAGACATTGACCTAAAGCACTGTCTACATGGCAAAACCCTAGAATCTAGTGAGGAATGCCAAATACCACTACGATGGTAGTGAACTTCCAAAAGACTTTAAATCTGAAAAAAAAAAATAACTAGAGTGGGGAGGTTGATGAAAAGAATCACTTTTATTGATATACTAATACACCTATCAAAAATCCTCACTATCAATAAATGTTATTGCAGATCAAGGATCAGGAGCACTAACAACTAGCTACCACTATAATTCTAGGCAAAGTAAGCATAGAATTATTTTTTGTTATGTATGAGAATAAAACCCCTACTCAGGTGCCTTTGTTACAGAATATGAGCACTTTAAACAATTTTTTTGTTTACTGCAAACAGACCTATATTTGCAGGACCTCTTTTTACAGAAGGCAAAATACAGTCAATTTTGCTTCTGTGTATCATATGTGATAGCATTTTGTCTCTCAGATTATGTAAAACTCAGACTTTTAGATTTTCCCCCAAAGGAATCTCTCCTATCTGTTAGCATTTTACAAATTTCCAATGTGTAATTTCTATCAGATAATCAAAATTAGAAGTATTTTCTATTTTAACAAGAATTTCTCTATTAACCTAAGGTAACAGAAAATGTCATACATATAACAAATAAACAGCTATTTTTCTTTTAAAATATATTTAATAAAGCTTACTCATTGGAATAAAATTTATTCAAATTGTTGGTTAGTAGTGGAAGAGCAAGTATGTTTACATATTAGAATTGAAGCTCAAAACACCATAACATGATTACCTGACAGCTATTAAATGCCCTGCAAGAAGTTATTAGTGTTGATTCTCTTTCAGAAAGCCAATATAACAGTTCCACCCTTAGCATCCTCCCTGTAGTTTTACTTTGTTGTGTCTTTTTTAACATAAACTTTCCCGTCACTCCCACAGGTTGTGTTCTGGTCTCAAGACCTATTATTGGGATATTTCACACAACAACTAAGTATAAAGAAAATTAAGCCAGTGCTAAAACTACAAAGTAATCCTAAAGGTTTCAACAGGGGTTAAAGCCACTGTGCTAAAAATAACAAGATGTGTACATATTTTAGCAAGGATTCTGTTTTCCAAAAGAGCAGATAGAAAACACCACTGTGATGTTTTACAAGGACATTCACAAATACCTTCAAGTAATTCAGCACAAGTTTCATGCCAGCAAAAATTACAAGCAGACACTGTGGGAGGGAGAGGGAACCAAAGAGAAAAACAAAAACAAAACCAACCAAAAATCCAAACTCAAACTGCCATTGCAAATTAATTTTAGCAAATGAAAAGCAGTGTCAGGAAATATACCTGCTTGTAACAGTTTTAATATTTCCACAGTGACAATCTTTGAAAACTACAGACCACGTTACAGAAACATACAGACATGGTGAAATGGTGGTGAAGAAGAGACATAAAGATTACAGGAAGTATTGTTAGAAAGTACTTTGGAAGTGGAAAATGTCCTTTAACTTCTTTTTGTACTTCTCTTGGGTCTATGAGTAACACAGAGCCTGAGAGGTGTCATTCTAACCAAAATGTCCTTTTGAACACACTTGCCTGCCTTTGAGAAATGTGACTCTGAACATCATGAGCTTCTCCAGCAATGCCACTTTATTCACTGATCTCCAGCACACCATGGACAAGCAGTCCCACTGAGCTGTAACTCATGCTGTGTACCTGGCCAAAGGAAGCTGTGCCAGCCACTGCTTCCAGAAGAGAATCTTCTGAAAGATGT
Source organism: Zonotrichia albicollis (assembly GCF_047830755.1). NCBI lineage: Eukaryota > Metazoa > Chordata > Aves > Passeriformes > Passerellidae > Zonotrichia > Zonotrichia albicollis. Next base: position 24,281,598 of record NC_133825.1, on the reverse strand, counting down.
ACCCAAATTAATGGTTTAAAGAAAGTTATTTTTAAAGTGTACTTTTAGAAACTTGCATTCTAAATGAAAATTAAGAACTCGACAGTATTGGCAAATTTCTTTGCACAAGACTAAAATATTTCCTAGTATATCTTCCAAAAGCACAAATTATGGATGATACTACTTCCTGATGAAGAGAAAACTCAGTGCAGAAGAATAGCATTTGTCAAATCCAGCATTTTCAAAAAACAAGTGAATTTGCAATGAGCAGTTTAAGCAGAATCTGTTTTTCATTACAATGCAATGGGTTCTGTAGGTGGAGGAGTGTGGACTGCAGACACACTAATATATAAACATGTGGCTGCATCAGAACTCCTATGAGCTTGTCAGACATTTCAACACTGTATTTTTAGATTATTCTCTCATACCAACTGCACTGCTGCAGTGGCATTTAATTCCATTATGTTCATTGTCAAAAAGGTAATCCTCTGCTTCAACTACAGCAGTTCTTTGAAAAAACACATTTTTAGAGGCTGTATTTAGTTCTCAAATATCTTTTCCCAGTCATAGCCATGAGCCAGCTTACTGTAATACAGAAAAGAGCACCCACATTTCACTTTCTAGATGCTGTGTTACTTCATGCTCCTTTTGACCAACTCTGTAAAAATCCTTGGATTTGGGAATAGCACACCTGTTGTTATATCTGAGCCTGCTATATAAAGATTTTATTGTGCTTTCTCTCTGTTCTAATAAAGGCTGGGTTAATGAGGAGAACAGAAGAAAAAACTTGGCTCAATTGATCTACTCTGCCCTGGCAGTGATGCCAAACACACATCTATGGTATTTCTAGTTCTTAAATCTCAGGTGATTCTTTCATCTCAAATTTTTCTCTTCATTCAGGGGGAAAAAAAAAAGTCATCACACATCAAACAAATTGCATTATGAGCAACAGACAGAGGAAAGCCTGGTTTTCTACAGATTTGTTCTATTTTGGTCTATATCTTTTCCCAGTGTAATTGCTCCCGCTCACTGTGTATCCTGTATGATTTCACTCTCTCTGTCCCTTAGCAATAGATCCATTTCTCCACTCACACACATATTCCTCCAACCACAGTTCTCTCTCCCTTCCCTCCCACATCCTCTGGTGCCAAACAACATCTTGCTGGCTGGACAGTAATGTGCATATTGACCTCCCTCTTGCCAGGCAGAACAAGTTTACTGAACACTCCTGATCGTAACATCCTTCACCTCTGGGGACATTAGCACAGCTCAAGACCTTTGAAACAGAAACAGTGTGACATCCACTCCATAATCTGACTGGATATCTAATCTTCAAACCTGCTGATACATGAAGCTTGTCTTTGAAGTTTTAGGTATTAGCAGTTTGCCAAACTCCAAAACTTTACAGACTACATTAGAGGCAGAAATTTAACAGTCAGGAGTCAACTGTAAAAGAGTTAAGAGGAATGCGAGGATGGAAAGTAAAGATTGTGAACAACTCATTCTTGCTTTGTGGAGTGAGGATATAGTCAATATACACTAAGAAGTTACACAGGATCACCAAAATTCAAGCTAATTAAAAGAAAAAAAAAAAAAAAAGTCACTCCAAACTGGGCAACATTCCCAAACAGACTTACCCACAAGCACGTTTCACTACAACTAAACTGGGCCTGGAAGGGGCACTCTTGTTCTCTGTGCTAACAGTAAAACTTGGTCTGCCCCCACAACCACAGCTAGACTGGCAAGAAGTGAAGCCTACATTAAAAAAAAAATGTAAAAAGAAAGCAAAAAAGGGTAATGGGCTCTCAGCCAGTTTAGATTGCTGCAGCATCAGAGCAGCGCCAGCCAGTGCTGCTGCAAAGGAAGAGGGAAGGACGCAGCAGGGTGGCGTGAACAAGGAGTAGAACTGGCCCTTCGAGTGTACCCGGCTGCTTAGGCTGCTTATCTGCAGCACAGAACTGCCCTCTCCATCTGGCAGTTAATTATTCATCCAGCAAACATCAATGGAAGTCTACCTGGCTGCACTGCTCCAGTCCTTAGGAAATTATATGATCAATCTTTCCACACTAAGCAAAATAAACTACCTGAACAGAAAAGGTTTAAGATAAGGCAGATACAAAAAAACATGTTACTTCACGTTTGATGGCAGTTTCGTTAAAGCAAACCTAACAAATGTGTACGAAGGCAGATGGGTGCCAGTTTCAAAAAGCTGTAGGCGTTACAGACACTGCTGAGTGCAACACTGAGGAGCTGCCGTGCCTGCCTGCGTGTGGGTGTGATAAAGGCCTCCGAATTCACTGCTGCTCTGCGGCAGATGTCTGCCCAGCACTCTGCCTGTCACCCTGCCTGCTAGCAGCCAGCTGGGAGCTAAGGGAGAACAGAGTCCTCCCTGGCTCCATCCAGAAACCTGGGCAGCCCCTGACCTGAACCAGGCACAAGTGACTGCGCTTGTGACTGCCATTGGTGCACACATCCGTCAACAAATCCGTGTGATGGCAAATCTGCCTGACAGTTTCATCGCCAGCCACGTATTCTGGCAGCAACTTTTTAACTGAAATATTTGCTGTGAGGAAGGAAAGAAACGCCCCATTTTACCATCCTTGTAAACCTGCCATTCCCTTACACCATGGAGGAAAAAAAAGTAGTGGTGAAACACTATTCATCAGTTTCTTAATTTCATTTAAGGTTTGATAGATTACCAGATTACCATCACCATCTCTCTCTCCCACTGTTTCTCTTTCCTTAACTGAAAGGGCCCAAGTCTATTGAGTACTTCATCCTTCCAGTACTGCTGGAAGAAGGAAAAATCAAACAGAACAAAAAATATTACCTTGTCATTTTAATGGGACTGTTGAAATTGTATTACCAAAAGAACATAACCTGTATGACCATATATAATGAACTTGTACAGCTGTATAATCACATTTTTGAAATACTTAACTGTATAGAATGCTGCTTCAAAATTGGCCTAAATTCATTTAAGCCTGTACTGATTGTAAGAAGGGAAGTGCTGGCCCTCCTCTCCTCTTACTCCACATAAGGTACCACAGTGAGCTGGAAATACTGAAAACCTAGGGGGTTTTATGTGGTTAGTTTTCAGTTAAATTAGCAAACAAATCCAACCTTTTACTTGGCCACAAGTACAAAAGTGACAGTGGAAACACAAAAAAGAGACGAAAGGAAAAAAAAATTCAACACCATATGCAGATAGATTCAATCTAAAGTAGGAGCTTCAAAACAAAGATCTCACCAAGTGTTAATACCTCATTTGGAGCCTGTTACTGGTTTTGCCTCTGTCTGAATTAAATTACATTGCACTTACTGTACCTCATCCAGTATTTTATCATCCAGTATTGAATTTTATCATTCAATACTGCTCAGGCCAGTTTACAGTACCTGTATCAGCTACAAATTTCACCACACCATCCACTCCCCCCTCCACACTATTTCCAAATACACAGAATAAAACAGCCTTCATTGCTTGCTTCCAGCGAGGCTGTTACCACCTCTCTGCCCCAGGGGCACCCGCCCAGCTCTTCCTGGGAGCCCAGAACAGACCAGGGCCTTCCAGATGTGTCTCACCAGTGCTGAGCTGAAGGGCATCATCACCTCCCTGAGCCTGCCCACAACACTCACCTTGGACAGCCCAGGAGGAACCTCCCCAGGTGCAGGGCTTTGCACTTCCCTTTGCAGAGCTCCATGAGGTTCCCCTCTGCTCACTTCTCCAGTCCATCCAGGCCCCTGTGAAGGGCTGCACAACCACCTGGCCCACCAAAAACTCCTCCCAGTTCTGTACTGCCTACAAACTTCTGAGGGTGTGCTCTGTCCCATCATCCATGAGTGCTCACGTGGCTGCATGGTACTAGAAATCCCGCTTGACCCCTGGGTCACACACTATGATTGGTCCCCAGCTGGACTCTGTGCTGCTGATCACAACTCTTTGAAACTCGTAGCTCTTCCAATTTTCAGTCTATCTCACTGTCCATTTGTACAGTCTGTACTTCCATCACTTTGTTGATGAGGATGTTCCAAGTGACACTGCCATTCTAGGTGAACAATATCCACTGCTCCCCACTCATTCACTGAGAGAGCCTCCTGCAGGCACCCACCACCATCACCCATGCTGCCCTTGGTAGGCCTGACCCACACCTCTCAAGTGACTCCTCATTCACCCAAAAGGAAGAACTTCAGCAGTCTCCATGGCAGTCTCACAACAGAAATCCCCACAACTGTGCATCCCTCACAATCTCAGCCTGTCCTTCCTGGAGAGCCCATAAGGAGTCCTTGCAGCACTCCAGCCGTGTCAGCTGTCCCACCCCATCTCTGATCAAAACAAGATGTGATGCTGTGGCACACAGACCTCCAATTTCTCCTGTTTGTGCCCAGTCTTTTGCACAACATGTGGAAAATAGTGAAATCCAAATATAAGAATCAACTTGGGTTAAAGTTTTAGAAACTTCATACTGGCTACACTTTGAATAGCCCGAAACCTCATTTCACACTATGACAAAGATGCTAGAGAGAAAAATCAGCAGTGACAGTGGAGCAATAATGCATGGATGGATAGATCTGGGAAGAGGTGCTTTGCAGTTATATACAGAGCAAGGAGATGGAGAGTTCTGTCACTCCTGTCCCAGGCTAGAAGAGAGCTCTGGGCTCCTCTCCAGGGCTCAAACCCAGCAAGCCTTTCTCACCATGCCCCTGCTCCTCTGCCCACACTTCCTGATCCCTGAACCCAAAGCCCCACACCTGCTCTTTCAAATGCTCAGGAGACCCTGGGATCTGTACTGACAGCACACCCACAGCTTCTCTTCTCAATCAAAGTAACCCAAAGGAGATTTATTTTACCTTCAGTTGGTCTAAGTACACACAGTAAAAAATATCTCCCAGTAAACAATTACTTCTTCCAAAATTAGAAAAAGTTTGAAATCAAGATTCAAAATGGCTGAAAATTCTGACATTTCTCTTACATAGCCTCAAACTTATAAATTTTGGTAAAAATTCTTGGAAGCAAGAGTCCCTTTGTACAAAGCAAAGAAACCTTCTTAGGGTCTTTTATTAACTAATTCACCCTTCATATCAGCACTCAAACCAATGCTTGCTCAAAGACCAACTCTACCATGTATAATCTCAGTACTAACAGGTTACTGATGAATACCAACATTGTCAAAAGGTACAAAGACAAAAAAAGAACACAAAAGAAAATGTAGAATTACACATTTTTATAACCTGCTTAGTAGCTTCGAGAGACCTTTTCTAACAACAAATGTTTCCTGTGCTATGGATCTGTACTGACATGGATTGAATGTGCCTTGCAGACTCAGCTGGCTCCTGGCTGTTGGGATGTAGGAAGAAGCTTCCACAGAGTGGTTTAATCCCACAGTTGTCTGCTAGACTGTCTTATGTGCTGCTCTGGAGCAATGCTGCTGGCCATTGATGGGAGCAAGACACTCGAAGCATTTGGAACATTCTTTTCTCACTAGTGCACACTCCTTCCATATAGTTTTTAGTTGCTTACTTTTCCTGTAACCAACTTCTCCTCTGAAATTAAGTCAGCAGAAATTAAAAGATATTTATAAAGAACAACCAAGTAAAATCACAGAATTTCATTGCAGCAAAAAACTACACACACTGCAGATGCTTTAGGACAAAGAAGGAAATTCTTACATCAGCTCTTCCCTCCACCTCTATTCTCCAGGCTCCTAAGACTATTACTGACAGCATTAGAGAGATGTAAATATTATACAACAGCATTTGAAGCTTTGAGAAAAACTTGAGTAATGCCATTTCAGCAACGGAACCTCTGGCTAAGGAATGCACAGCTGCTGAGCAGATGTATAATTTCAGCATTTAGATTCCATTATTTCAAGGGGGATTTTTTTCTTTACTCCATGTTTTCAGATTTTCTATTTCCATCTGGTTTTTGACCTCCTTCAGCTTAGTCCACTCTTCTCTGTTTTAGTTCATTACACCAAAATAATTTTCTAAATTAGAAACATCTCTACATTTAAAAACTTGTGAATTTAAAGAGAGGTGGGGGAGTGAAACAGGGCCAGGGACAGAACAAAACCAGACAGTTCAACAGAGGCTTGGGTTTGAATAAAAACTGTCCTGTCTGGATCAGGATTGATTTTGCAGTTCCTGGTCTAACCCAAATTGGCGAGCCTCTAACTGCATTCCTTCCATGAAATTTTAAGAGCAGGAAACTGAAGAATATCAGCTATATGGGAATGTTTCTAGACTCTGCCAGAGCCCTCTGCCATAAACTTCTGAGTATAACAACACTCCGGGTTTTGATTCTTTTTAGAGTTATGATTGATTATAGTTTTAAGTGTAAAAAAATATTAATTCACCATGTACTAAAAGAGCTTTACAAAACATATAAAGAGCAGTGCAAAACAATGAGTTGTTGTCAAATCAATTCAGTAAAGAATTTACTATTATAATATTTTATGTATAATTATATATTTTTATATTATTATGCAAGAGTGGTAACGTATTTTAGAAATATATACTGAGACAGCATTGTTTCGAAAAATTTCTATTCATCTAAGTCAAGTAGAGGACTAGGGCATAGAGTATTGTCTGTCTTAAACTTCAGTCCACATTGCAAAGGTGAATTTAAAGGTGAATTATCCCTGGTAGAACCACTGATCCAAATGTGACAGATTGGCCATAAAACCTATCCAATTTTCCATTTAATTTTAGGCTAAGAATAATAATTTGCCTGGGTGGAGAAGGGCACAATCTTCAATTCTAACAAATGGCATACACATCAGAATATTCTACAGGAAACTTTCTATAGAATATTTTAACAAAAAAGAAAAGGAAAATTATTATAAAGTAGTAAATATGGAAGATAAAATTATGAAAATACATCTATACTTTAAAACAAAACCCCACATTTTTATTTGGTGGGATTTATTGTTTGCTTTGAGAGGAGACATTCAAACCAAGTTTTAAAAAAAAATCTTTAAGGTGAAACTTCCCATATCTTCTATCATCAGGGACATTTCTGCTTAATACTTGGTACCACTACTGAATTTTTTATTACTGCAAAAATCCCTTCAACAACCTGAACAGAAGACAGATTCAGTGCCCAAAACAGGGAGTGAGAAGAATGGCTGCACCTCCTTAGCTGGCAGCTCATCCCTGTGCTGTAATTAACTCTCACTTGTCCAAAGCTGACAAATGCAAGGCCTGCTGCTTGCACAAACACTGTGAGGGAAACAGGAGGGTTTCCAAAATCTTCTCCAAGCCATTCTGTTAAAGATAATTTTCTCTTCCACAAAGAAGGACATGCAGCCAGGAAGAGCACATTTTACCCAGCTTTGTGGTCCCCTCACTCACATTTCCAGTCACTGAGGTTCTTCTGATAAATCCCGCTTTTTCTCATGCTACTGCCCAAGCTCTTTCATTCCCAAATACAAAGGGACAAGTAGATGATACATTTTTCATATTCTCAGTATTTCATATATTCCATTATTCCTGCTGAACAATTCCTCCCGACCCTTCTGTTTAAGCTTCCTTTTCAAGCTCTCTATACCCTTGCAAAAACACATGGAACAGTTCCTCTGCCTGACTGCTACACTGTGAATTTCCAACTGAACACAGGACAGGAAAAAGAATGATTAGTTTAGAAAATGTTATCTGAGCTTGTTCACCACTTTCATATCCCTGATGTTCTGACTCTGAGCACACAATGTGCTCATTTGCACAAATCTCATGAGCAGAGTATCGATTCTCTGCATAAGTGAAATCTCTGATGACTTCAGTCCTCCTAAGTCATTTGAGCTCTGCCCACTGATTTCCAGTCAAATTTGGGATCAGGCTCTCACAGAGGAAGTACAAAGGCCTACAAATGGTTCTAGGTGGGATTTTTTTTTTTTAATAACAAGAAAATAAAGGCAAATTTAAATCATTTCAACGGCTGCAGCAGTGAAAAGGAAATCGCTTCCACAAACCAGATCTATTTCCTGGTATGTATCTTGTGAGACTTTGATATTTCTCTAACTTATTCCTGCTACATCTGCTTGTATTTATCTACCAAAGCATGGCAGTACTGACAGTTTTCTCCTTAAGATGGTGAACTCAGGGAATATAGACACAAAGAATTGCTAGTTGCTTCCACATTTTAATCTAATAAAGTTGACTGAAAGCACACTGCAAAAATTTATGTGATATCACATTTTTGTAACAAGCATTGCTCCTGTTATGATATATGGTGCAAATTAAGCTGCAATACTGCAGAGCTGAGTTAATAACACTAATATTTTCCCCTTTTAATGCAAACCAACTCATGACACTTGAATTACATTCAAATGCACTACATTTTCCTCTGTATTTTGGGAAATCCTATTTTGAGGAAAAAACACGAATAAGAGTGTTGTATTCATATTTCTCAAGTCCCATACTGTACCAAGCTGTTCTCTGCATCACAGTCCTTCATGTCTTTGCAGGGGCTCCTCCTGGGCTCTCGACCCACTCCTATTTATTCCAGTTACCTTCACGAGCTACAGCTGCTGCCCAGCTAAGGACTTTGCAGCTGTAGCTCGTTTGGAGCAGCTAGGACCCACACAGATCTTACAGGGACTCTCTCCATAAGGACCCACTTATCTAACACATAGATCTTACAATACATAAATCTTAACAGGGACTCTCTCCATATAAGAGCATTTAGCCGCATGTTGCAGGTACACATTCCGTGAATTGTTACTACACAGATTTTTGTCTAATCAAAATATTTTAAAACATTCAAAGTTCACACCTTCATGATACTCAGAGCACTTCCCCCTCCCCCACGAAGAGGCACTGGCGACAGCTCGGTGGTGGCAGGGACAGCTCTATCAGGGCAATCGCCTTCACTGTAACTACAGGTGTCACACTGGTGACACACCTGACCTGCAATAAGGCTTTCCTGTGGCTTTTCCTTTCCTCCTGCTTATACAGCCTATGAATATTATCACAATTGTGAACCAGAGTTTATTTTCCTACCCTAACTCTTGTTTTGAATTTTGCTAACCAGACTGTCATTAAACAGTACTAAACCTAACTGTAGCACCCAGAATTCAAATGAAATGGGATGGCAGCTACAAGGCACCCTTTAGAGAAATGGCAAGAAAAAAACCTGTCTGGATTATAAATCTGAAACAGAGTGACTGAATTTCTCACACTGTTTGTGTACAGCTGAAACAATGGGGTCATAACCAGAAACCCATGCAAGGGGTTTTGCACTACCACAAGATGAATTAAGTTCTTGGTCTTCTCAATATATCATAAATAAGCCATCCTAAAATGCTTCAGTGTCCAACCTGCTACAGTGAATTTCAAAATATATATATTGCAGACTAGTGGCATAATTGCTTTGTTTTACTTTGGAGGGAAATGAACATGAGATACACCTAATATGCTCTGTAAATACACCCAGCACAGTCCTGGGAAGCCAGTTCTCAACAAAATCCATCCTGGCAGGTTGGCAGTTGTCCCCTGATTTCCTGGTCAGTAGTGGGTTAGCTGTGTGTTTTATCAAGCTAAAGCTCCTGGGATTTACACACTCCAAATACAATGTACTACACAGATGTTTCTGGACTAAATCCCTCACAGAACAGCTATTCCATAGATCTTCTCAATAAGAGCACCGAGATTGCTAAAATTATATTTTCTGTACATAAGACAAATGAGGTGACTGTTTCAAACTTTTACCCAGTTCCAAGTATCACCTAGTGTGGTCTCCTTGTTATTCTTAAAGGACACCGTGTAGCAGGTCAAGTTTTACATTCAGAGTCACTTTTAAACATTTTAAAGAGTAACTACTTGCTGCCAGAGAGCAGTGAACCCTCAACACTTTCACAGGAACCTTTAGCAGATTGCAAGAAAACAAGGCAGAAAGAAATTAGGTTTCCCCTTAAAGCACTGACCATTCTGGAGGGCACAAAAGAGACCACTGCAACTGGGGACCATCAGCACAGCTGTGGTGTGACAGCTGCAGAGGGTTCTGCAGGTCCTGTCCAAGAAAGGAAAAACTGGAACCACTAAAGCAGCAGTGAAAGAAAAAACACCTTGTGAGGCACACTCTGTGCCTGCCTCCAAGTCCTGCATTTTGGGAATACTAGCAAAGGAAACAAGGCTTCAAGTAATCCATCTGTACCCACATATGACTCTGATGAGATATACTTTTAAATTGCTGAGTTCCTTCTGTCATTTATTTACAGATGACAGAAATCCAGGCACTGAAAATATGCCCTCTCTTTAGTGAGGAACCAAGAAATACTTTCCCAGGTATCCAGATAGGACAAATCTCCAACTGATGCTTGAAATAAGCAAGGACAAACAAATATTTGTAAGTTTCTCTGTCACACACTGATTGGTCTCTTTCATTCATCTGTTTCCCAGCAATTGACCAAAGAAGCTACTGCAGCTCTGCATGTCAGACCTGGTATCCACAAAAACTCACATATCATTTATACACTCCACCATACTCAGTATTTTTGATATGCATATCAATTTTCATGATCTTGCAGAGCAGTGACTATCTTGCAGAGCAGTGTGCAAAACATTAGGATTTGGGGTCCCACACACTGGCTTTAAGAAAGTCTATGCTCTAGCTACAAACTGTTTTAGTAAACATGTCTTTGAATCAGTGAAGTCCAAGTAACATGCTATTTCAGGCTTGCAGTTTACCAAGGGTTTCTGCTCTAACTTGAACAAAGGCTCAAACAGATAACATCCAGAGGTCCCTTTCAAAACGAAATTACTTCACAATTAGGGGAAGAAAATAATTCAGATCCAGCCACATAAACTCTCTGTTGCTGGAAGAGATCAGCCAGCAGGACATACTAAGGACTGGCAGCTGAATCTTGCAGGTGCAAGAGAAGACTCTTCATAACATTTCAAACCACATCTCAATGACTATCAGATTATACCTGTCTACATAAATACATATAAAATACACAGCCCCTCACACACACCCCAAAGAAAATGTGGTGAATAACCTAAGAAAAGCTACAAAAGAACGAGACCAAAGACAAATACATTGTCAGCAAGAGTTTTATCCAGGCTGCTACAAATGCCACAACATGGAGTATGTCTAGCTGTAGACTGGGTAAATTATCTGACTATGAATTGCTCTTATGTTTGTTAACTTTTTTATTCCAGGATTAGGTTCTACTAAAAATCAAACAAACCTTTCAATTTGGGAGAGTCTTCCTTATCTACAAAAGCAGCTTCTCTATCCCTGCAGGTAACAGGCCTGAACAATCCCTAGCATGCTAACTTGATAAAAGAACTCAAAGATAATTACTTCTAAGCAGAGAACAAAATATGTAAATTCGGAGGGCAATCAATTTACACTGGGAAAAATCGTCACACAACTTGACACAAAGTAACAGGCAACTGCTGAAAGGAAATGCCACAGCTTACTATCGTTCCCTGCTGCTGAATGCACTCTTAATTTTACCAAAACAACATCGGAGTGTGGTTGATTGAAAGGTGGTAAAAAGCCATTTGTGCTTTTGAACCCTGTTCAATAGATTTTGTAATCAGTTATGAAAACCGCGTACATAATCGGCCCTCAACAGCACAATCTTTCGCTACTAAGGTACGAGCGATTATTTGAGGTTATTATTTCTTCAGACTTTTTTTGTCTGACGTCGCTGAACGGCAAAAACCGATTTGGAAAGCCGGCGTCCAGCTTTGTTCTAAGCTCGCACAAAAGGAAGGCGAAGCACCTTATTCCTCGTACTCTTCGCACGACGACGGGCGCTGCCGCTCGCTCGGGCTGGGGCCGCTCGGCACCGGGCCCGGCATTACAACACCGGGAAGGGAGGGCAGGAGGGAGGGAGGGCAGGAGGGAGCGCACGGCCGGCCCTGCCCACGCAGGGACCCGCGGGCCCCGCGCAGCCCCCGCGGCGCCCACCCGGCCCGGCCCGGCGGGCAGCGCCCCCAGCGCCGCGGCGGGGCAGGGCTGCCGGCCCGGGGGCGCTCCCGGGGCCCGGAGCAGCCAGGCCGGGCCGGGAGGGCCGCCGCCGGAGCCCACCTTCGACGGCGCTGCCCGGGGCCGCCGCGGACCCCGGCGGGCACCGCCCAGGCCGGGCCGCACGACGGCGGGGAAGGGGCACCGCCGCGGCGGGAGCGCCCCGCGTCCCCCCGGCCGCAGAGGGAGCGGTGCAGGAGCGGCGCTGCCCGGGGCGCCCCGGCTCTCCCCGCCCTGCCGAGGCCTCCGCGGCGCGTCCCTCACTCACCGGCGGTGGGGGCTCCTCATCCTCGGCGCGGCGACGGCAGGCGAAGTGGGAGGGGGCCCGCTCCCCGCCGCGCTCCGCGGGCCGTTCCCGGGGCCCCGACGGCTCCGCTGAGACGGGGGCGAAGGCGGGTGCGTGTCGGACGGGGGAGGGCGGGACGGCGCGGCGCGGGCTCGGCGCAGGCTCCGTGTCCCGGCAGGCGCTCCCGGCGCGTCCCTGCGGGGCGGGGCGGGAACGAGCCGGATTCCAATCACTGCAGCCGGGCGCGCGCGCGGCGGGGGCCCGCGGGGAGGCGGGAGCGCGCCCGCCGCCCCCGCCCGTCCGTCAGCACGTGCCGTGGGCGGGAGGGCTGGCGGGGCTCCCCGGCGAGAAAAGTTGGCCGGGAGGAACCAGCCGGGCCTGCTTTTCCTCCCCGGGAGCCCCTCCGCGGGCCGCAGCCTGGGCCGGCATGTCGCTGGGCGCCCGGGCCCCGGCGTTATCCTGCCCCGCCTGCCCAGCAGCGCTCTCCCCGGGAAGAAACTCTTGTAGGAAAGGGCAGAGAGGTGTGAGGGGATAAGTTGCCAAGCCGGTGTCATGGAAGCACCGCTGGCCATGGAGAGGGTCGAGAAACGAGAAAAGCAGCGCCGAGAGGCTCCGTGCAGATGCTGGCAGGGTTGGTGCCGTGCAGAGCGGCCGAGCCGCCGAGATTCACGGGATGTGCAGGATCACGGTGACAGCCCTGATGGGGGATGTGGGTGCAGGGTGACAGTGACACCCCTGATGGGGATGTGGGTGCAGGGTGATAGTGACACCCCTGATGAGGGCCGTGGGTGCAGGGTGACAGTGACACCCCTGATGGGGGATGTGTGTGCAGGGTGATAGTGACACCCCTGATGGGGGATGTGTGTGCAGGGTGATAGTGACACCCCTGATGGGGATGTGGGTGCAGGGTGACAGTGACACCCCTGATGGGGGCCGTGGGTGTAGGGTGACAGTGACACCCCTGATGGGGGCTCAGCGGGGCTGCCGGGGCCGGGCAGGGCAGCGGGCAGCCAGCGGTGGGAGCAGGGGAAGATGAGGGACTCGTCTGGGCCTTTCAGCTCCGTGGAAGAACAGTTGTGAGAAGGCTGACGCTGCAGTGCCGCAGGAGGGATAGAGTTCCATTGCAAAGGACAGCATTGTTTGCTTTTTCCATTTCCTGTATCTAAATAAATATGCCCAGTTACTTAGATTGGAATACATTATAAGTTCTGCAATGAGCTGCTCTGCTTGCCGATAAGGATGCTGAAGGCCATGATTTGCATTGTATTTCAAAGCTCCTTATCATTAGGACAAATTGGAAAAGTAATAATTTGTCTGTCTGCTTTCAAGTGAGCTCTCCCAGCAGCAGTGCAGAAGGAGCTGCAGTGACAGAGTTATGTGCAGGGGAGGCAGCACAGCTCCCACCTGGGCCGCTGGTTTTAATCCTTTGCTCCACAGTGTGACAGCAGTTGTGCTGCTGATGTCCCCTTGTTCTCACCTGTCCTGTCACTTGGTTACTCTGCACCAAGAACTTTGCACTCGAAGTTCTACAGGGGAAATGAAGATCACATGGATCGTACAGACCTATTCAGCAGTTTCCCTTTGCTGCACACCAAAACACTCTTTAGGCCTTCAGGACACACCAGTAATTGCTGGTGTGGAGATGGCTGCCCAGATAAACTGGATGCAGAGAATAACCAGCTGGGAAGCAATCTGGCTTATTGATGCCAAATAGCCACATGTGCATATATTGTGGGAAACATGGGCTTGCGTATTTTGTTGACCGCTCCACAGTGTAACTCCATTTTTGCATGCTAATATCAGATAAGACTTGTAAATGTTGTGTACTCCAGAGCTGTCACCTCTGAATGCAAGATGAGAGCGCTGGCTTTGCATTCTGGCTCACATGTGTTCTACCTACAGATTGTTAGATGGGTGCTTCGCTTCTGTATTATCCTGCACAGCAAAGCAAAAGAGGAAGTATAACTTCAAACCTATCACCTTCACAGATTCCTTTAAAATGTAGGCAGGTAAAGGCACACCTAATAATTTTATGTGGCCACATACCATGGTTATAGGCATTTAAAAGTGCAGATCTTGTCTTACTACACTTTTAGAAAATTTTTTCCGATCAACATCATCCAGAAAAATCTGTCAGTGTCCAAAACAAAGCCAGCCTGCAAGAAAGACAAAATCACAGCTTCCATGCCAAGCAATACAGAACTCCTATGCTTATGTTTATAATTTCAAAGGAAAATGTGAGTCTGCTGTTCTTCCACTCTGTGTACTATGAAATTATAGCAGCAGAAGAGACACTCAATATGGAAGAAGAATGCAACATGCGTGTGTGTGCTCCCAAGCAGATCCAAAGCTGTTAGTGCTAGCATCCCTTCAGTAATCATGTGTGCTAATACAGCCCAGTGCTTGTCAGATGTTAGATATTGATTCCAATCCAGGATGCATGAATTTAGCAACAGCCACTAGCCTTGAAATGGATTTAACCCTTCTTGTGAAATGGATCCACACTTTTCATCCAGTTCCTGGTGTGTAAATTTGCACATTGCCAAAATTGCTGTCTCAGCCAGTACTTTTCAAGGCACTTGGGCATTGAAGATACCCACAAGTCCCTGTCAGGTCAGGAACAGTGTTGCTGAGGATGAAGTTTGTATTGCTATAGCAAGTAATGCCCATCTCTACATAACTGAGTACTATTAGCTCCTTGTCTTAATCACAAAATAAAGTTGGTAAAAGTAACCTACATTATAATGATGTTAGGACTGCAAGAGACCAGACTGCACCTTAATTTAAAATGATGAATCATGATGACCTTAGAAAGTATTTAGATTGTGATGGATGTCTGATTAAACATCACATAGAAAATACTGATGTCTTTCAAAACAGTGCATACTTAGGTTTCAAATATCTCTACCAGGATAGGTAGAGAGATAGGTTTTTTTTTAAACCAGAAAGTGAACACTTCAGTTGATGAGTTCTCAGAAGGACACAGGGCTCCAGCAAGCTAGTGAGCAGCAGCAATCTTACCTGGTGAGGATTTTAGGAATCTGCGAAAACTCAGACACACCAGGTTCAGTAACACAAAGTATTTATTTTGTTAATTGAATCACACTCAAAAAACACTGAAGTCTGAAAACCTGGAAATAAACATAAGTTTATTTGACATTTGGCCAAGATGAGATATGGAAGTCTAACATGTGATATAAAAGAAGCAGTGCAAAACTGACTGTCATGATGAAGACAGCTGTGTTTAAAAAAAAAAATAAATAAAAGGATTGCCTTCCAGCTGCTTTCATTGTTATTTCCTCTCCAGGAATTTCTTATTAGTTCTTGGAATCACTAGGGAACTATAAACTTGAATATCAAAAGAACAAAGAGGTATATATAGGGAGAAGGTCAGCCATGTGATAGGGCTTGATCTTTGCAGATCCTTCTTCCCTTCAGTCTCTGGAATTCAGATGTCTTAAATCTGTGGTCCAAATATATATTTGAGAACTGTTTGCAATTAGATGAGTATTTCTCTGTTACTGCTACAAAAATAAATATTCATGTTGCATATTAAAAGAATATTGCCCTTCAGCCAGGGACACAATTATTTCACTTAATATGACATGAATTTGGCTTTGTCTCTTTTGCAGAACTATTTTACTTGAAAGCATATTCTTTTGATTATAAATTTATTCAGCTGTTTGTTACTTACAAAAGTAATGGATTTTATTCATTTTTTTAAATGTAAGCAAAAATAATTCAATAAGGCAGAGTCAAATCTGTGAAGAAAGGTGTTTTTTAAAAATTTTTGCTAGTAGATCACTGGTAGTAAAGAGACAAGCCATGCCCAACCAGTCTGGTGTGGAACTGAGCCTAGCTGAGCTGTATGATTTTGTTTTTTTATGGATTCACATTTACAAAGCCCTTGTTGCAGTCTTCTCACCAGGTTGTGTAATACACCCTGAGATAACTCTCCTTTTAAACACAAATTACTTTGTTTCCTTAAAACCAGAGCATTAAACGTCGTATCACAGCAAAAGAAAATATTTGTAGGCTCAGCAGAGGCTTCACCAGGGTGCCTCGCTCACATCAGTTTGTTTGGAGAATTAGTAATATGTTTTCCTCTAGATGCATGCACATAAAATCCCAAAAGTCTTCAGCTGCTCAGAGAAGATTAAATAGTTCAATTGTAGTGCTGGTTTTAAAATTTATGTTCTGAATTATCAGTCAGTAGTGCCAAATGATCTACAAAGAAGTTTGAATTATACTCAGAGAGAAGGTGAATGTTTGTGTTCCTCCACCTTTTCTTACAAGAGGTATTTGCTTCTTTTACAAGTTGGAATAATCCTTAGATCCAAACCCACCCTCTATTAACAGTTCCTCTGTTAAGCCTGATGCTCAGGATTTGTCCAGAAACTGGAGCACTGCTGAAAGCAGAAATGGTTTTAAAACCGGCTGTTAAAAAATGCAAATTCTTATCTATACAGAACATTTCTGTCTTGCTGTGTATAACAGCTTTGTGCTCAGGAGGCATGGATTCAAGTGGATGTGTCTCTGGCAGCTGTAGGAGCGGGTACTGTAGAGATTTACAAAGATGGATATTTATGAGACTGAAAATGCTCTGTTTCTCCAAGCTTGTTAAAATGAAACAGATCTGATCCTCTACAAAAGAAATGAATGAAATTATTTCATCACTTCCTTTTTTTTTCTCAGTCTCAACATATCTTTAAACATGAATAAATTGCTGTTAAATAAGAGCGAGTGCAGCAAAATAGTCTCATTCACTTCTTTTTTCATATTATAGTAAAACCAATATGGGACTACAAAATAATAAAAGGATATCCTTGTATTTCAGCTAAAATGTCTGAAAATATATGATGAAGTTAAAGGCATAGCTATGAAGGTTTTCTCTCTTAGTCTGTAAGGCGCTTGAATATTAACTGGAACTTGAACAAGTTAAACTCATACAGCGAAAAGCAAATCCCAAAAAATAGTCTATGACTCCCTTTGCTTTCAATGAGAAATTGGCCTGTGTCTGCAAATCGCCTCATTTGGCAGCCACACCTAATACAGTTTAAACTCTCACTGGCATCAGCAAAAAATTACCTGATTAGGGATGCAGGATTGGATGTGAGATAATAGCATATTAAAAATCCACCATGGATTCAAAAGCTACTAATGGGAATGAAATCCCTGAGAATATCAAACATTGCAAGCAGTCGGACAGTTTCCACTGCACATACTGAAATGCTAAACAATAGCAGCTCTTGCATGTGTGACCATCAGGAAACACAGCTGTGCTTCTTTGTGCTAAAATGAATTACTTCCGTTGTATATAAAATTGAAAGTATTGGTACTCGGGGGCGGAAAAAGGATATCCTGATACACTGCTCCTATTTCCTTACCAAGGCCTATTACTGAATGCTGCACCATTAATTCACTCTCAATGAATTACCCAGCACAGAACAGATTGGGTCCTTAATTGTTATCCTAAAAGCTGCTTTTTCTTTGGATTTTCACTCTCCAACATTTTTATCTCATTTTATTACGTTTGCATATGCCCTCTTTGATAGTAATTGTTCACTTTTAATTAGTTGCACTTAATAATGAAGGTCTAAAATAAACATTTACTTAACTATCTTTTGACTTAAAGATTGTTCTATAAATATTTTTTAAGTTACAAAATAAGAGAAAGCACAATCTTTCTCACTGTCCTTTAAAGAAATGAACAAAATCATCTCAACTGAAGTATTTGTGGCCAGGTTCTCTGAAGCTGGCACACAGAGATTAATTTATACCTTTCTGTGCCAGTGAATATTCCTAAGCTGGAGGGGAATGAGGATTGTTACCCAGAGTTAGGGAGGAGTAGCAACAACCCTCTGTTATGTGTTCTTTTTTTTCTTTTTTTTTTTTTTTAAGAATTGCATAGGAGCAAGAACTGTTTGAGGTTGTACTAAATAGGCAAATATAGACCCTAAGGAAATACACTACCCCCAAACTTTAATATCTACTTTTTAATAACACTGACTCTTTCTTTTTAGAGAACTTCTAAACAGAGAGCAGCTTCTGTGACTCCTTAGGAAGTCAATGAAGTCTCCAACAACCACCAGCTGTGTTAGTCCATAGAAGGTGGATATCGTGTTCTGTATTTGTCTATGAGAATTTAATTTCTCAGGTTTGTCTCCTCTCCTAGAAGTCTGACAGTCCAGCACCACCAGATTGTTTCCAATCCATTCTAGGATGTCTAATACAAAGCTGAATAACTTACATGTGGAAAACATGGAGCCCTTCAATGGGAGAATAAGTAAATTTCCCAAATGAGCTGAAAACTTGCAAGCTTGAATTCAGACTGGTGTCATGATGCAGTAACAGGAGAATAACAGCTCAGAAAAACTCCCATTCCAGAAACTTCTTTACATTAAAAAATGGCAGAAAATTGCCATCCACAAAACAGCCCTGTTGTCCTTTTGCTGCAGCACTGGCACTGGGAATACAATCTCAAGGCAAACTGTGCTCTGCCATTATTTCATACCCACACAGCTCAGATTCAGGTGTGCTCTGAGGCCACAGCTAGAACCAGAATCCCTGGCTAGAATTTTGGATTTCTTGCAAGGACTTTTTGGCCAGAAGTAGATGCCATGTAGTGTACATGCAATAAAGCAGAAACTTTCAATTAGTGTCATCTATGTTGTGCATCCACAATAAATCTCAGGAAGTCTGGTGTTTGCAGGATGCAGTGGGCTCAATGCACTCACATGAGCAGCAGAGCCCACTCTGTCACCTTTTACCCCACAGCTCCCAGGCCTGGGAAAGGAACAGGAACTCTGCTCGGGCTTCTGCATGTGCATCAATCACAGGGACATTGACAATATCCTTGCCATCAGTACAGGGAAAAATTTGCAGGAAGAAAATCTGTCAAAGAATGTCCAGGGGACAGGTGAAGAATATTTTGTTGTGAAAATACTACCTGGTCTTTGTTTATAATGCACAAATAAAAATTTTATTCCTGAAATCCTATTTTTTTAATATGAAGTCAGATTTTTGGAAAGTATGCCCTTTTTTCTGCTTCCACATCTCCTATGCTATCAAAATTGTGGAGTTGTTACTTCATAAAGCAAAAATATCTAGCAGGTAACAAAACCCAGGTCTCAAGGTGCACTCAAATTTGTGCATCATTCTTAAGCTACATACAATAAATGGACTAGATGACAACAATTTATGCTCAAATAGTGCAGGCATGAAACACATCCACTTAAAGGAAATCAGAATCTCAGTTCTGAGTGTTTTAATTCACATATATGTCCTATACATGCATATAGGAATGCTTGCATTAGTCAACATGAAGATTTTTTTAAATGAAACTAAACCTCGATCCCAGCATTATTTTCCTGTCTACATATGATTAAAACTTAAAATAATTTAAACACTGTAAATAATTCTTTTATTTTGAAATGAGATCTTTAATTAAGGCTCTAGATATTTATTAAACCTCCTAAAAATCCAAAACATCCTCTTTAATGCACCATGAGAATAAAACAATCTAGAACAGCAAGTTTTCTGGCTTTAGTGTAGCAAGAAGCATTCATTCAGCTTCCACAAGTACTGGAAGAATCACCTTCACTCAATTCAAGATTGTATTTTTATCTATATCTTCTAATTAAAAGAAAAATAAGTCCCTACTCTTTCAGTAACACTATGCACAGTAAAAGTAAGTAGAAGCAGAAGAATTTCCATAACATCTTTGTCATAAATGAAAATAATCCAATTTCTTAAGTAGTAAGATTAGAAAATACATTTGTAGTAGAGACAGATTTATTAATGATACCTTATGCATACTAATTTATTAATCCCTAACAGTTATAATCTGAAAACTTTTAAAGGAAAAATGTTTTGTTCAGAAGTTTAGCTTTGTTAAAAAAATCCTTCTTGTCTTTATTACAGAGAAAATTCTTGTGACTCAGCCTGACAGTCCTTATTAGTACAAGACACGTTTGTTACTGTTTTCTTTTGATGCAATCTTCTTAAGAGGAGGAACAAATGTATTTTAACAGCTATCCAAGGGCATATTTCATAGGCTCACAGCACAGAATTTATGCCTGAATATAGTCTGAATCTCATCCATAACACTGATTTGCCTGGGAGAACAAAGCGTTTCATTGTGTATTCAATAATGGTTTCAGCAACCTTATTCACACATTCCTTCCTTTCTTAATCAGCACAAACTGTTTGAATTCAAGATGCATGATTGGGGTGGGAGGGGAAACAATGCCAAAGCCTATACTTTTGAAATCTCCATTTTCTTCAGAGCAATAATCTCTCTTTAAGAATGTCTGTTAAGAATCCCTTAATGCAACATTTGTCACACATTTTGCACCTTGTCCTTTGCTAATGAACTTTGCTCTATTCCCTTTTTCCACCCTGTCAGCTGGCATGGTGCTCTGCTTATGCCTCTATTGCTTCCAGTTCCAACAACTGCACTCTCACAGTGCACAGTTTAGGAAGCACTGTCTTGTGCAAAGGTTAAAGGTCAGAACAGACAATCTGAAAAACAGCAATTTTGATCTGACAACATACTGCATACATTCTGGGCATTCATTTCAATTGCATATCTTATGCACATTGTAAACAGAAATTGGGGCTGGGAAATAAAATAAAAAATGCACGAAATCATGATTCCTGATGCTGTACTTGGTAATGGCATCTAAATCCAAGTCTGTTCATTTATCATCTAACTTCTTAATTATGTTTAATATACTTAGTTGTATCTCTAAAATGCCTGCATTTCTGAGGGGTGTGCAACAGGAATGCACAAAATGGCTGTTTTTGTAAAAGACATTGTTATATGAAGTCATCCTTTCATTTGTACATATTTCTTGGCACTAGAGCTCAATGAGGGTGTTCAAAATACCTTGTTTATTTTAAGTAACTTTTGCTAAGAAACAGTAGAACACCTACACGAATTTATGCAGCCAAACTTTGTTTGCAGATGCATCAATGTAACTGAAGAGAGAATTTACCCACCCCTTACAAAGCTACTATAAACAGTATTTGTTGACACAATAAGGGCTGGAACTATACAGGTCTTGCTGAGTTACAACATGTAGTGTTAGCAGGCTGCATCTTTTAAGCATACTAATATTTGTTTAAAACAGCATTATTTTGTCAATAAAATATTCAAGACTGATATACAATAAAGTTGAAACCAATAGTTTTAATTTTTATTTTCAGGTCTGAAGTAGAGAGTACAAGCTTAGGTATGCTTTCTTAATGATAGTATATGGCTGAAAGCTGTCAGCTGCTCACATGGCATATTAATAAATATACCCAAATCATAAAGCTTTAACTGGTTTTGCACATTGCTTTTATTACTAGACTGTTTTATTCATGTTGGCACAGATAATCCATGCAAGGTAATTACTCACATTTCATAAACCACCAGACATTCTGTTCTGAAATAACTAGGAACTCAGGAAAAAATATCAATCTAAAAACAAGGGCACTTGTGGCATCAAGTCAACATGTCAAAATCTTATAAAACCTAGACTTCTAATATATGATCACTGCAGGCAATAAATCACTCAGTTTCAAATTCTGATGTTTATAAATACTAAACAAATTAATATCCACTACCAGGAGATGAGTACTGCAAACAAACCATTAGTGTGCCCAGCATTAGACACTAATGAACGTGTTCAGTGCTGTGGACATTCACATTATTAAACATAAATACAAGTAATCTTCAGCCAAACATTTCACCCAAAGTACTGACCGCTGAAGGAGCAATGGAAAAATATTTTTCCTTGTTTTGAATTGGTTTTAGTATTGAGAATTGTATAATGTGTGAATCCAATATAGTGAAAACTAATGAAAAAAAGTTCTAAGACTGGGGTTTTTTTGTGCAGATAATAAAAGTAGCTTCATTTGGAAACATTTACTTTGCCCTGCTCTGCAAAAAGAACATCAAAAGAGAGAAAAGCATTAAAAAAATCTTTTGAATCTTTTGACTGAAAAGTTATTGAACACATTTTAGTTAGACAAAAGACTGATATTTTTAATTGATCATTCAGAGGTACAGTATCTTTGTTTTATTGAGTAAAACCTCACATTAATTAGAATGAAAAGAAATATTCAGAAGAACTTAGGACTTATCTCAGGCATCTCTTACAAGACATAAAAACATAATCAAGTACACATTATTCATCTTGCATATTTTTGTACAACATTATTTTCCATGATCATTAAAAGGCTGTATTTTGAATTTTAGAGATATATATTATTATATATATATGCATTTTTCCCTCTTCATATCACAAAGTGATGTAGCAGAAGAGTATCAGCAGTTATGTGGTATTCTACCCCTGTGAAAGTTAAAATGCTACATTATTATTCACAAATTCCTTGTTCGGATATGTGCAAAAATTATATCTTAATATAGATATCAAGGGCAGGTACGTGGATTCCCTATTTTTGGACCACATTATGAAGCAGCACAAGTCATAACAGGAAAGTTTTATAACATGATAATCCTCAGGGTATCTCTGTTCTTCACTCAGAGATATCGCTGTACCTCATATGTAAACTAGCTTTAATCTCACTTGCTCAGACACCAGCTGGAGTCAGGGCATGTGCTACAGTGCAGGCTCTCTGCCCAAGGAATTCTTCAGCACTCTCTCTCTCAAGCCACTACAGCTCCCGCTGAAGTCTGTGCTGCTGCACTTTCACTGCTGCCACCCTGCCAGCCAGCTCAGCTCTGCTCACATTCACTGCGTTCCCTCTCCTGCAGTCCAGACTTCAGAGGTACCAGATTGGATCCTTGCTCACCCCTCTGTACACATCCAAACCATCTCTCTGGGCTGTGGGAGCTCCTTGTACCCTGATTTCATACTTGAAGCCCTCTCCCTGACTGCAGTGATCCTGCTGCCCCTGCCCAGCCTCCCTGCCCAGCCAGCTCTGACATGCACTGTGGAAGCTCACAGGGACACTGAGGGAAGGTGAGGGGAGAATGAGACACACACAAATAAACACATGCAGATCAGAGGGGAAGGACCTCATGAAATTCTCCTGAAGTGTCCATCACAAGCCCTTCCCATGGAGCCTGACTCCCTATTCTGATGTTGCAGTCAGAGATTAGTCCCAGTCAGTGGCCAACACTGACACAAATCTGCCTAAAGAATATCTTCAATGCAGTCTCAGTATAGAGTATGCTGATGTGAATTCTCTCAAATAAGAGACAACAATAAAAAGCATTTTGTGAATGGCACTGAAAAATGAAAAGGAAATGTAGAATTTTCTCACTGTTATGAATATGTATTGAACAAAGTCAAATAGGAGTGGAAAAAAATATTTAACTTCCATAATTATGATTTATTCCTCTGGAGAATATTATGAGCCAGATCTTTGGATTCTGTAATCTATGGAACCATATTCACACCAGCCCAGCACCAACTGAAAACAGAAAATTTGCTTGCTTACAGAAAAAACCCAAAACAAACAAACAAACAAGAAAAAGGCTTTGCATATAATGTACTAGTGTTCTAGAATAATTCATGCATACAAAAATCTGACCCTGTAGCAACTCGGATCAGATCACTGCTAAGATCAGTGAAAACTAAGATACCTACTGAATAAATACAGGTCATACATGTCAAAACTGCCACAGGCAGTTCAGGTTGTTATTTTTGTCCAAGATGCAGACTGCCTGCAGCTAACTTAACACTTATTTTAGAGCTCCAAATTTCATTTATTCCTCCCCAAGCTTTAGATAGTTTTTCATCCCTTAAAAGACACACAAATGAAATCGTCATAACCCATGGGAGGGACACGACAGACAATATTATGTAATTTTTTGCTACTCAGAACACAAGGTAAAATAGGTGCAGATGGCACCAGCATGTGGCCCACAGAAAGCATCCTCAGCCTCAGAAGTACTAATTCAAAACTGTCAGTACTGCAAGCTGTCAACACACACATCATAATTCTCACTTAAATGAGTTAATAAAGCTTGAATGGTGATCAGACTTTCCATCTTAACTCCATCAGACAGAACTGCTGTCTCCCATATAAAAGTCACTGATATTCAAAAATTCAAAAGTATTATCAGTATCATAAGTATTGCTTATTTGAAAAAAGAGTTTTATAAGTAACTGTCTGAACAACTTGAAAGTTGTTCTCAAGCGATTAGGATAGATGACTGTATGGTTTTTAGAAAAGATGACTGTATAGTAATCCTAATTGCTGGAACATAGCTACTGTTTTCCAATGGCAAATACTGCTACAATTCATGATGTGCTGCATTTACAGTAAGGAAAGGAATAAGGAGAATGTGCCTGCTGCCTTATGGATTTTTGATACACATTCATTTACTATAGGAAAAAAAAGCCTTTTCCTATTTATGTGGGATAGAGGAGGGAATTTTTGCAAGCTATCTCCCACAACCTAGCTGTGCTAGATGGATGTGTTTCTTTTGTGTTTACTATTGTGAAGGTCCAGATGTAGGTTCCTACCTCCCTCTGGTATCAGTGGGAATTAGAAACCAAAGCAAGATTGAATCTCTTTTTTTTTCCACAGGAGGAAAGGAAAACTGGTTTTGAATTAAAAGCTGGCCTTTCCAGTCAGCTCTATTCCATTCAATGTAAGAGTAATTTGGAGAAAGCCAGTTGTCCTTTTCCATTACCATTTGAAAGTGAATTATCTGCTGTGCACCTAGAAGCCAAGTGCACTAACAAGGCTGACCCAACCATTTTATTTTCAAACTGTTATGGATTGTCACCTAGGCTTCCCAGCTACATATGGATTCAAGGCAGACTTGTTATTTGGAAAGAATCTAAAATAGCTGATGCTATGAGGCAGCACCACAAGATAGTGGAACAGCACTCACTTTTCCTAGAGGAAGCCCTAATCTATTTATTTCCCTTTGAAAGCTACGGCCTTTGGTTCTACAGATGACTGTACATATGGCACTTACTCATTCTTGCTGTGAAAGAAAATGACTTAATACAGAAGTATTTTTCCAGTTGTTTTTAAACACCAGTGTGTGGTCTAAGCAGTAAAACTGCTGTGGGTAGTTAACTTGAAACTATATTTGCACATTACTTTTTATAATCATGCTTTTAGTTAATTTCAATATTTCCCCCAACTGTTGCTATAATAATGGACTAGTTCATGGTTTTGACTGCTCATAGTTTTTGGTATGAACTTCACAAAAAGCACGTTCTGCATTTATGAAAGAGGATAAAGTTAAACTTGAGAAGTACCCATGTCTAGCTTTTACCGAGAGAAGTGCTAGCCATGGTTATCAGCTTTATGATTGCCCAGTTAGTCATCTGTTTTACCCCAGCATTACTGACTACAACTCTTCTTCTAAACATTGATGGCATGGGCATGCTTCTTGCACAGGGGCTTGTCCTTCTTGGAGTAGAATGGCTGACCTTCCAAATTCACATGGCACACCTGGAATTAATAATAAATGCAATCAGGAATAATTAAGGAAAAATAAAAGGGGGAAAGATGTGACTATCAGTTGTAAATGTATTGCTCTTCTGCCCATGCATTTTTTTGGTAGTCTTTAGAAGTCATGTATTGATTTGCTATTGACTTAACCCACTGAAAGAAACCAAGTTAGGTCCTTAAAAAGACCCCCACTGTGAGAATTGCATATTAACAACACATAATAAAACTATCATTTCCACAGAAAATGGGACAGCTAATATAAATGAACAAGCAAAAAAATAACATGAAATATTCAGAGAAAGTGTCTTTGTAGTAATCAATATTTATAAGTGATTAAGAGCTGTTAGCTTGTGAAGGAAACTTGTTTAGTATTCCTTTCTATGTTAAAATTTCCAAAATACTTCAGTTTTCACAAAACGCTTTTTTATAAAGCTAGTTTAACTTCAGATATTTATAAACATTTCTATACTTTCAACTAGTCTACCTAAATTTTAGACTTAAACAAACATTAGAAATTGTTGCTGTCAGTTTGGTGTGGCCCACATACTATTTTTAGCTAATTAGAGATTCTAGATATTATTACTTTAGGAATAATATGCTGCAGAGCTGCTCAGTGGTATTAGAACCAGATGAAAGTACTGTTTATCATATGGATTTTTCTGCTTTGTGTGCAGAGTGTGGGAATATGGCCACTCTCCAGAGCTATGTGCACACCACAGATTGATGAGTTTGACCAACTTCTATGCTAATTACTATTCATGCTCTCTAAACAGACTTCTTTTTGCAAGTTTCAACAAGCATTCAGCATGGAAATACAAACTTCACTGCTTTGTAAGTAAGATTATGGTTATACTGTTCAGTATGGTGTTAATTTATTTCCAGTCTTGCTCTATCTCTATTTGGCAAACACTGGAAAGAATAACAGCATTAGTGGTTTGTACTGCTGTATGTACTATCTAAAACTGGATGTTTTATTAGAAAATACTCACTTATGATGGTCAAATTCCATAATTCTAGTAAAAGTTATGGAGGAGAAGGAAAATTACTCCAAATGGAAGTAAAGAATGAAATTTCATCCCTCTGCATCCTTAAGCATATGTTAGTTATTACTGCTTTCAGGTTTTCTGATGTTACTACACAATTCAGGAGTATAAAGGAATGAGATAGTATTTGATGTAGAACCTACAGCACAAATGAAGCAGGTGTCATGCCAAGTGTGTCCAAGAGCTTCAATGAATTTATCTCCAGCTTCAACAGGATAATCACAGCCATGACATTTTGTGCTGAACAAAGCAATGTAATCTAAAATAAAACAAAAAGCAAACTTAGAACAAACTCTTAACATAATCATATTAAGTCCAAAAGAAATAGAACTTTTCCAGACAATGAATGTTTTGATTGTTTTTGCTAAGTTTCCTACTACATTTACTGAAATACTCCCACTGAAACATGCTTATTTTCTTTCATTATTTAAATACAAACTCAGTCCAGAACCCCCCATTAGTACGACATTAATCATCAAAAATGTAGAAGAAGACATACAAAAAATCCATAGAATTTGAAGTTGTGTTGCTCACAATACTTTCAAATTAGCTTTAATATATGTGGAATTTATTCATAGGACAAATATGGTTGTACAAGAGTCTAATGACAAGGGAATGTTACAAGTTTCTATGCCTGTATTAATGTTCTTTTTGCATAAAGAGAGAACATTATGGAAACCCCATACTGATTGATTAACACATCTTTACTTTAGCAAGTGTGATTTGGAAAGGTTTCACATTGAAAAATATTCGTGGAAATTCCAAAGGAATATGGAGTCCATGAGAGGTATTTGATGTTCTGACAAAACCTCCAGTTTTAAAGGGTAGGTACCCAGTCAGTCATGCTGCATGGTTTTTTGTCTTCACTAAGAGCTACTGTGACTTGTAAAATTTGAATTGCATAGCCATAAGAAAAGAATCTCCAGAGAGAAGTAGGCCAGGACCTCAGTGAATGCACAAGGGGAATACAGAGAGAATATACCACTTAAACCTTAACCTCCTTCCTGACTATGTCAGGCAACTCATTTGCACGGCAAGTACCATTTTGGGAAAACATGGCCTTTCCCTTTCTTAGGTGGCAAGAAGCAGTTTGTTTGTTGCAGCAGCCAGGAAGCAAAATCTGCACCACCATGTGCTGCACATCTGTGCAGATCTATCTCTTCATAAGTGTTGGTTGAACAATTCTAGGGTGAGGCAACAGCACCAGAGGTCACAGCTCCAGCAACTCAGGATTGCGGGCAGCCCTAGAAGACTAATTTTGTATTTCTGGTGAGCAGCATCTACCAAGGAGGGGAGTGCAACAGGGAAAAATGTGTAGGGAAGGAAGTGCAAAATATGATAATACATAAGGGAGAGAAGTGAGGGAAGGCATTGTGGACATTGAGGCAAAGACCAGTGCTCTGCCATTCTCTCATATAAACTGAAGAAAAATACAGACCCAAACACTTGTATATGTGGAAAGTGGAAACAAAATCCATGCTGGATGGGGAACTGATATTATTTTATTCACCAGCTGCTTTATTCTTACATGCTTCCATGAACATGAAGCACACTATTTCTGTGCAGAACTGCCCAGACTGCCATACCTTTCTCACAGTAGGGCTCCCCATCCTCCATGTGGAACAGGCTATTCCCAAATGGCTTCTTACAAGCAGCACAGACAAAGCAACTTGTGTGCCAAGTCTGTCTTAGGGCATGCATCACTTCCTGCAAAACAAACAAACAAATAAACAAAAATCTCCAGCAGAATAGCCAGCCTTGCAACTTCCTCCTGGAGAACAAACACAGGGCAGAGATGCTCTAAATTCTTCCTTTCTATGTCAGCCATTTCCCCTCCTCAAAAGAAAGAATTATGACAGAAATTTGGCTTCTTCTGGAAAGAAAGAGGAAATAGGACTGCAAGCTTTCTAGAACAATGTACTTGCCAAAGTGAAACAACATGGTTCAGCCAGCAGTTTGTATCAACATGCCCAGTCCCTGTTGCAGGAGGGATTCTGCACAAAGATTCTGATTATTTTCTCCATGACCGGTATGAACTCTTCAATGCAAGAGTATGAATTGTTAAATAAATTTCAAAGAGTAATTTTCTAAGACCAGGAATAAGTGGTGTAAGTCTGTTGTTTCAAAACAATCCAGATTCTGTAGTAATTTCTTTATGCTTCTTACAAGAGCAATTCACTAACTAATGTAAAAATCTAAAAGAAAAAAATAAAATAGGAAAGATTCTTTTAACTTACATGATTAGTAAAAATGAGTCTGCATGTCTGTTTCTAAGCCACATGTTTACCACAAAAAAACCCCAATTCTGTGCAACTGATGTTCTCCTCAACCGAGTACATCCAGGTTTTATCAGCTTCTTACTTCTGTGCAGTATGGAGAAATCTCTATTACTGCTTCATTCTTTTGTCATGCAGAAGTCTTCCAAGTCCTGGAAGCTGCTGTACTGGGCCCTGATGCACAGTTACCTGCTAATTTGTCAATCTTATGTGTAGCCAGGATGATGTTGGACAGTGCATCTCTGTCCAACAGCCCGGATTTCAAAGGGCCAGCTGCATAACTGCTGTGAATTAACTTTGTTAACTTCAGTGAAACAGCATTGATTTATACCAGCTGAGAATCTAGATCCTATTTTATGTTGTTTCCAATTATACACATAGACTCTGATTGTCTTTTAAAGATTGTTTTTAATGTCCATTGATTATGAGAAAATGGATTGAAGTCCTCTTCCATGCTTTCAATCCAGTGAATAGACAAAACAGTCTAATTTAGATTTGCCATATATCTCATTAGAGAATCACCATTTGAGATTCATTAACTTCTGTTACTGTTTGCAAAACAACTATTGCTGATAAATAGGTTTGGATCCATTTAGGAACCTCAGTGAGGTAAGACACAAAAATAGCTTGAGAAATCTTATTAATATGAATAGAGGCAGCTGGCATCTTTGCTATTTTCCTGATGAAAACCCATAATGGGAAACTGATTTGTGCCAGCATTCATTAGGTAGGTTAAGTCAGCACTCTGCTATAAATTACTCCTTCTGCTGCAGTAGCAAACAAGACTTGGTTGGAGCCAGAGCTTCACCATCAATGTCTGATGCTGCCACCCCTAACTGACAGTTGCAGAGAAGAGCATCTGTAATGCCAACATTTAGACAGATGTCAAAAGGTGACAGCTAAGCAGTGAAAAACCAGTGGGGGACTCCTTGCTTCTTCATTTGAGCCATACATTCACTACAACTGCATGCATAAACACACTGATAAAATCATTGATGGCACTCCAACCACACCACCATCTGAGCTATGTGGAGAGCAAATTAAATTGTACATTTACTTGTACATTAGTCCTTTAAGACAAAAGTGGCATGTATTTTTGGCTTTGTGGAATTCAGATCTTTGTAATTATTCTGTATTTTCTTAACTATAAGAAATCAGCAGAATTCGTCAACAGCTGTGCTGCCAACTAACAGTGAGGTGAAACAAGAGCAATGGACCTCTTCCCATCATCACTGATTTCTCTACTGAAATTTTGACTAAATCCTGAGTAAGGAACAAAAACCCAGTTCAAGTGTCTTACTATAAAGAAGAGAGAGATAAAACTAACATAGTGTGTATCAGAAAGCAAAAACCTATCCAAAAAGTATTACTAATTTTACACTCAGAGAGATGGTACCTGGATTACATATTCCATCTATGAGCTCAATAAGGTACAGAAATATCCAAGACTTCTGATGGAAAAAATTATTATAAAATAATATGTTTCTCATTATGAAATAATCAACAAGCTGGGGAATAAGTCTTAAAAGGATGAAATAATAAAACATCTGCATTCACTGCTTACAGTCTAAACTATTTCACTACTTCAGGGATCCAGGCAGTTGCAGAAAGGGTTACTGTTGTTCTCTTACCCCCATAATCTTAGTGTGGCATCTGGCACAGGTTGGTGCAAAGAACTGTTCATAGCAGCGCTCACAGTACACACTGTTCTGCTCCTCCACAAAGCACATGTCAGCCAAGGATGTCTTGCAGTAAGCACAATTGAATTCTTCTGGGTGCCAAGAGCGACCCATGGCTACCAGGAAAGGACCTCTGGAAACAATCATAATTTATTTGTAATCTTGTTTAATCTTACTTGTACTGTGAAAAAAAAGTTGAATGGCTGACCCTGATTGCAAACCCACTTTCTCAGACACCATGAACACATGTAAAAAGCTACTTGAACCATGAAGTGCATATTAAAATAATCTGAATAGAAGTGGTCTTTTTCAAGACCATTACTCAAAACACGTTGGTTAAAACATTTCATTATTGTTTGATCTCATACACTGCATTTACAAACAACTGTTGAAAAAATCCATTGTTTTCATATCTGCATAGCTGTAAGTGGTCTTTGTAAGCAGAAGCAAAGACAAAAGGAAAAGGCCAAAGGCAACAGAAGACAATGCTACTATTTGAAAGCATGAAATAACAGGCAAATTTCCATCCTTACACACCCACACCTCACAATAACTCCTAAAGTCTCCTACCTTCTTTCTGTCTGACAGCACTGCATGCAGCATGTTCTAGAAATGTCAGACTATCAGGTGACAACTTGCTGTTTTGTTATGTGGAAGACACATTAAATTCATTTTGGTGATTGACTCTGGTGATTGTAGTTAGATATAGTGATTATTACTGGAATATTTCCATTCCAGAATATATGAAGGGCAATAATCAACAGTTCCACATCACTAAACTAGCTCCTTTTAGTGGGGAAGACTGTCATTAAACATGGATTACTTAAAGCTGGAGAGCAGTGCACAGGCTAACAGTAGGCGCTGGTCCAGCAGAATGAATTGGGAGAGAAGGGAGAGGCATGCTATGAATCACTGGTAATAGAGTGTAGGCATTATCTTTCTCCAGACACAAAAGCAACAATTACATTTGGCTGCTGTTCCAAAATGATGCCTTGTTTCATTTCTCTCCACAATCCCCCCTCTGCTCCCAGCCCCCTGACTCTCCCAATGAAGTTGCACGAACCTCCTTCAAAGAGTTACCTTAGCACCAGAAACCTGTTTAAAATCAAGCAGGGATTTGCTGCAGTATCCAAGAGCCAAACAATTAGCATGTATAACGCTGCAGTGATAAAAAGTGAACCACACAACAACAAAATGAGCTCTGGAAATGTTAAATTAATGAGGCAGACAACAGACATCCCTGCTGGATAATTTAACAGAGTCTTAGGCTCTGGAACTGTATATTAATGTACAATAACCAGTCTCTCTGATACTTTTTTTTCTGCTTCATCCCTCTCCAAAGGCCCATGACCTTACCGAATGATGCTGTTGCAGTGCCCGCAGAGAGGAGTTCGGCTGCTGGCTGGAAAACGCTCCGCCCTCTGCACTGTTCCCCGGGCTAAGGCAGGGGGCTGGGAAGGAGGTGAAACTGGAGACGGGTAAGCAGGAATTGTGGTAGGAGACAGCACCGGAGCACCCCTTGGAAGGATGTGCTTTGTGACGGTGGTGGTGGATTTTCCAGGTGCAAATTTCTGGGAAAAGGAGTCATCTGTTACCCAGGGGGGGCGACTCGCAGGCTCCGTGTTGGCAGGGGTGTAGGAATGAACTGGTGCTGGTGCTGTTTGAAGTATTCCAAAAGAAACCAAGAAAGATTTTAAAGGCTTTTTCTTCTACTGTCAATACAGCAACACTTACCAAAGGGCACTCCATGACACAGATACAATAAAAGCTTTAGGTGATAGTAATTATGGCCTATCTCATTGTTGCTCATTTATTCTGGATTGAAGTCAAGGATATCAGCACAATCACTGACTTCTCATACACATGCATTACAGAAATCATTGCCAACTGGCTTTTACAGATTTTATGGAGACCACTGTCAAGATCATCTCTTCATTTTCTTGAAGGAATGGATAAGACAATTGTGTGATAATGTCAAAGACTGCCATATACTCTGTTTAAGACAGGTTAAAAATATAAAAGCCAGATAATATAGTAAAGTTTTAGATAGAATTCCCCAGAATTTCAGTAAGTTATGCTTAACTTTTGATCTCATGATATTAATTAAAATACAGTATGTTCTACAGATGTCACTGTTATGTATCATTTGGAGGTTTATTCCTAGGTTTTTGAAGAAAAACAAGCTCCCACAGGGAAAACAGAGAGCACTGGAAGCAATAGTGAGGGAGCCAATTCAGCTCACATGACCAGCAAGATAAAGCCAACAGCACTTAGAGGAAGGCCAGACTTGTGGTTATGACTGATCTCAGTTCAGTTCTTGGCTCTGCCACAAACTTCCTGTATAACTCTGAGCAAAGCAGAGAGTGTCTGTGCCTCAGTTCCTGTGTGTAAACCAGAATATTATCCTTTCTCTCTTCCACCCTTTGACTAGCACATAAAAACCTCAGTGCAGTCTGTCTCTGTGTTTGTGTGCACCAGGCTCTAATCTTGGGTGGAGTTTTATCACATTAAAATAAGCAGGAGCCAGGGCCTGCACATACTGACAAGTTTTCCCATTATCCTGCTCCTTTCAAAATGCCAGATCTTGCATTATGTAGAACTGAAGTTACTGCCCAAGAAACAGCCTCACTTTGCCAAGTACAGGAGCACTAAAAGCAGTTTCCCTTTGCAAGGAAAACAAAGCAAATGATTGAAAAGAAGCTTGGAGAGCTGAAGTGTTTTGCCCAAATGAGAGAGCACAGGCTTGGGAACAGAAGCCAGTTCTCCAGAAGTCTGGGCAAACATTCCACACAGTATCCCAGCACCAAGAAAATCAGAGCCAAATACAACTTGTACAGGTTTAAGGGGCTTGCAGGCAGAAAGGTATTTCAGCCAAGAGGGTTCTGAAAGTAACATGGATCTTTCTGAATAATTAAGTGGTGAGAAGTTTGTGATCGACTTAACACCGCTTCCTCAGCCCACACCCTGCCACATAATAATTTCCACTGATTATTGGCAATTTGCAAGTGCTTAAATTGCATATATATCAACGCACTGTGATCACCCTGGGATCTTTTTATTGAGGTCAGAGTTGAATCTAGTGCATTTTCCTGATAAAAATTTCTTATGGTACAACATCAGCAATGTTTCTGCTTCATAAAACTGTATCCCACCTTAGCTTGAGGCTTCTTCTTCTTTTTTTTTTTTAACTTGGAAATGGTAAACAGTATTTAAAGATTTCAGAACAGAGTTTATATGCAATCTCTTTAGATCCTGAGGCTCTTGCCATTTATGCATTATGGTATTAAGATAGGCAAAATTAGAAGTTAATATTTAATCTCTAATTGATGAGTTCATAAGGCTTCCACCTATGAGGCTAATTAAACAAGGTGACTTCAGCTCACATAATTACATTCTCTCTACCTTCTACTTCTTTTCATTCTTTCTTTTCTATTTGCTGCAGTAAAATAAAGAAACAGAAAAAAGAGAAGCAAAATAAAACAACTGAATAGGATTTTTTTCCAGCTACTAAAATAAAGTACCAGAGCAATTACTGCTAAATGACAATTGCTGGATGTTTGCATCTGCTGAGTTCTCTTTTCAGCTGTTAAAATTTGATTTTACAGGCCTGATTTATTATAATACATTTTCATCCTGTGAACAAGCTGCAATTACTATTGCTTCAAAATAGTATCAGTGCAACATATTAGAAAGATTTCACTAACTCTGAGATTTTAGCAATTGTTATTAAAAGGGAATTATCTTATTTTCTTAGAAGTACATCCCTCCCTAAGCTTATATGAACAATTCTTTTGTCTTAGTAGCTACTGTCATACATATTCACTTTGAATGTTTATGTATTTCAAAAAGTCTTCCAACACTAGAGAAGAAGGAGAAAAAAGGGGTTGTTTGCAGCTAAAAAAAGTATTAAGATTCAGTATATCAGAGAATATATTCTCAAAATACCAGTATTCTATGAGTTGAACATTAACTATTAAAAAATGAATACTTCAAATAATTCAGCAACTTAGCCTCTATCACCTTGTTTCTCTCAGCCCTCATGTTCTCTTAGAATAGGAAAGAATGAATGGCATTATTGTTTTGTTGTTCTGAGAGAATGGCAGAAGAGATCTCTCTAGCAGGAATAGGAACAAGCCAATTCCTTGCTCCTGGGAAAGCTGGAATTCTCTCTCTCAGCTCTTCATTTATGGCCTGTGGCTATTTTCTCTCCAGACAAAGGCACATTACCAAGACTCATGTAGTAAAGCAAAGATTTATAGAGTCTCAAACGCTTTGGTCACACAGACTTGCACTGTGAGAACATTTTTTCTTTTTTTTTCCCCTTTGTTAGTAGATGACGTAAGTGTTACTCTTTATTATTATCAGTAACAAAATAAATTAATAACCACAACTGATATGGTTTGTTCTACACTTAGCGGCCACATCCTTGAATCTCAAAGTTTTCCATATACTGTTACAGTACAGAGCAGATGGCAGAGCAGATGATGTTTTATAGGGAGACACTACTCTTATTTATGGGAACTAAAAATGAAAGAATGGTGTGGAAGCTGCTGTTTTAGTATTGAAGGTGCTTAGGATTCGATATAAAGTTCATTCAGAACTGTGGGAATCTCTCTAGCAATTCCTCAAAGAGCAGATCAGGCCTTTACACTTGACCGATTTTGCATACACAAGTAGGTCCGTTGGACGTAGGGATTTAAAAGGAAAGATCTGCTTTCTTGCATTTAGGCATCGTGTTACTTCGTGGTACAGAAGTGGAGCTGGAGCTGCTTGGGCTACTGAAAGGCTGTGCTGGTCTGGGAGTGCCTGCGGGAAAGGAATACCCGGGCATGTTCTGCCATCTAGTGGGCCTTGCTCAGAAGAGAAGCCTTTAAAACACGGGTTAGGAAATTTAGGGAGAAGATTTCAGAGTTCCCAGCTTTCTCTACTGGAAAAAAACAAAAGATCTTTAGCAGCAGAAAATTTCCTGAATTAGGTTAGGGAAAGTGCAGACTGCCTGATAAATCCCATCTGAGCCTGATATTCAACAAAGCAGTTTCATTTTGAGACTTGTTTCAGTTTGTTTGGGTTTTATTTTCAATCGGACATTAAAATAGCCTTGTAAACCCTCTCAGTGACTGATCAGGAGTCTCTGTATTGAATATATGAGCCTGTTGGTTGTTGTTTTAATCTGGAAGTTGCTGCCTCACATTTCCAAAGGAAGCCAGTCATGGGCAAAGTTGGATGAGGAAGTTTTCTAACTGTCCTGGTGGTTTGTTTCTAAGTACTATTGATTTTCCCATCTGTGACAGGGAATGCTATTTCCTCCATTTCTTCCCAAGTGGCAATTTCCCATTTGCTCTGCAACTGTCTCTGAGGTCAGCTCATGCTCCAAAACCACTCTCAAGTGCTACTACATCAAATACATAACACTTACATAGTACCAACACAAGAACCAAACATCTTCCCTGAAATCTCTGCCTGGAACCTCTCTTCTACCAGAGTCACTTCAGGATTCAATGACTATATTTCAAACTTCTAAACAGTACAGGAGGACTTTTTCTTTCTCTGCCAACTATTTAAGCCTTTATTGAGAGGCAACGAGGCTCAAAAGCAGCAACATAAGGAATTGCAAAGGAACACCAGCAATGTAAGGAAGTGAAAAGAAGATGCCCAAACCAGGAGAAAACAAAAGCCTTTCCTCAATTCCAAGTAGAATTCAATAGCCAGCTTTGACTTTACCAGATCCAGCCAATTATTGGAAATAGCTGCAGATATATTTCTGTGGCAGGTTTGTATATTGAACTGGAGCTTATACTTCCCCAAATGAGCACAGGGCTTAACATCAGTCAGTGTATTTAGGAGATATTTTGACTTGCCAGAGTTTGCTCTCTTGTGCATGATAGAAATAAATCTGCTGTCATCATTTTTTTAAGTCAAAACCAATAGCATTTGCCTTGAGTGAGAACATGGTATACTCTGGTGCACTTAACCAAAAGCAAGTGAGGAGGAGCTGAAGGTTTATTTATTTTGAGACCCTTAAATAGCTCATGAGAGCTCTGACTTGACTTTTTCTACCTTTATGTCTCAAATATAAGGATCAATTGATTTGTCTGTCTGCTTTATGTCTAACTAAAATTCCTACATTTGTTTAATTTCAGTAGATCCAAAAATAGAACATTACAGAAGACAGAGCTTAAGACTGTTAGAATTGTTGGCCATTTCATGTTTACTTGACTGCAAAGATATAAATCAACTTTTAATTCTCTTACTAAGATCAGAAAAACCTTAATTTGAAACAGAACTGCCTTTAGACTTATATTGCTGTCTCATTTAATTCATTCAGTTTGAAGGTTCACATTTTGGTCATCAATGGTTTTAGAAGCTCAGTCCATTGTAACACATTAATACCAAGGGAATTTAGATAATATCAAGGAGCATATTTTCCACATGAATGAATAACCAAATATATTCCTTAAGTTACTGTCTCTGGGAAATGGAATAGCATCATGAGATGCTTAAATACCTCATTCTTTATTTCAAATATAAGCCTAAGTTTGAGAAATTAAATATATGGTCTTACCTATTTTGCAAATATAACCTACTCAAGCAAACTCCACTTATTTTACCACCTTCCTGAACTGTGCATTCTTTTTTTTAGCCATTTTCTCAATTCTGTAGTGTCACTTGGCTCCTAATTGGATGCACTGTGTTATTTTTCAAATTTATTTCTTCTGAAAAATCAGACTACATATTTTTTATTAGACTTTTCCCTTGCTTTTATTTTACCCTCTGTTTGTTTCACATTTTAACTCTGAAGTAGAATACAAATATAACATAATCCTCAATCTTCAGATAATCTGAGACAAAACTAGCAACATTTAGATCCACACGAACAAATACATTCTGGTATATCTGTGTACAAAATATGTGCTTTCTACATTTTCTTGTTCCAAAAGAAATGTGTGAGCTTTTTTTGTTTTTTTCTGAATCTTTTCAGTACTTTGAGGGCTCCTTACCTGGCTGGTAGACAGAGGGCTTTATGCTGGCAGTAGTAACAACTCTCGTTTTTGAAGCGGCAGAAGGAGCAGGACTTTCGCTGTAGCCTCCAGAAACTGGCATTGGTGTATATGACTGGGTTGTGTTTCTAAAAGCAAAATGGAGGTGTGAACAACTTTATACACAGCAAAAGTTACTGATCACGAAGTAACAGATCTGGCAGCATCCAGAGCACTCCAAGAGAGAATGCCAGGAGATTCATCAGTCTTTGTTTGTCACTGCTAAGGAAGGCTTGGACAATTATTTGGAAAGAAAAATTAGTCAAATAAGGATTTTAAGTAATGGCAAGTTTGCTGCTGTTTTCATCACAGAAAATAGCTTGCTGAGGGAATATGATAAATTTGAAACTCTCAATAACAAGGGATCAGACTTCACAAAGCTGCATAAGAAGTTTGTGTTTTCTGCTCCTCTGCAAACAAAAAGGCCTGGTCTTGTCTAAGATAAATCAATGAGTTACATGTGGACTTAAAAATATACTTGTTCAGCATAATTACTGCTATTACAAATGCTAATTAGTATTTATATACTGTTACAGTATTTTCAAAAATATTGAAGTAATATTTAAAAATTTTTCTGAAACTAACCCTTTTCCCTATTTAGACTGAAAAATTTACATTAATTTTCCTATTGTTCAGATTCATCCTTCATAAGAGAACCATACAATATGCAATACTATGATGCACTTTCTTGCAGTCCTAAATAAAAACATTTGCTCAGGATTCCCAACATCGGTAAGAATGAGTTTTTCCTCTATCTTACGGCTTAGATGGTGATTTTCAGTTTGATTACAGTAACAGATTAAAAAATATGCCTCTTCTATCTGCCAGTTACTTGGGATGATTGTTTGTAGTGCCTGTGCTTCAGTAGCCTGACTGCTAAAAGAGCATCAGAGTCAAAGCAAGCAAGAGAGAATAAAGAAGTAAAAGGAAGGGAAGCAACAGATAATGAGATGTGTGCAGTAGGAAAAACCTACTCAACTACAGAACATCCTTCTCACTCACCCTGGAAACGGTGTTGCTTGTTTTTTCCCTTCAGTGTCACTCCCCCTATGAAGTAGATCCCTATCTATTTGTGCTGACAGCTAATGAGTTATTTCCAAAGTGGGTTTGTCTGTAGGAAAACATTTCTCAGCATATGAAAAGAAGCATCCATCTTTCCCAGACTATTGGTCCATCTTTACTTTACTTTATTTAACAGTGGAAACAGATGCCATCTGGAGAAAACACGTTATAATCTCACATGGCAAACCCAGCAGATTTCATCCAGTACAGGTAAGAAACGTTCTGAGGAATGGAAACTTTCAATTTTTAATTTTGAACAAAATAAACCTGTCCTCAATGTAGCTTTTTGCTGCTCTGACAGTGTTTTACTATAGATTTAGTTTGCATAGCATTTCTGCCTCAGGCTAATTTATTTTGTCAATGAAGCAAGACCTAGAAACTTAGCTATTGCTACAATGGCTAGAGCTAATTATTTCTGTACCTAGTCTGGGGCTTAGGCCTGCATTTGCGTCCATTGTACCATGAGTGAACACAACTCTCCAAGATAAACTATTTTACTGGGTTTGTATTCACTGTAAATTCTGTTGTGAAGCCTGCTGTGCTTTGGAACTGCCAAAGCTGTCCTAAGCACTGTCCAACTTTCTGGGTTCCATTCTTGCCATCGATTTCCTGATGAGACCTCCTGTGAGGTGCCTCAGAAGGCACTGTGCTCAG
This sequence comes from Zonotrichia albicollis, assembly GCF_047830755.1. Lineage (NCBI taxonomy): Eukaryota > Metazoa > Chordata > Aves > Passeriformes > Passerellidae > Zonotrichia > Zonotrichia albicollis. The sequence continues at coordinate 24,242,180 of NC_133825.1, read as the reverse complement.
GATCACTGGGCAGAGGCCATTGCTGCTGCCATAGCACAGGGACACTTTGGCTTCACCCACAGCTTTCAAAATGCCATCAGCTAAACACCAGCTAAAGAATTGTCCTTGTTTTAAAATCTGATACTCAGGCTAAACTACACAGCTCAGTGCCCATGTGGGTTAAAAGGTTTTAAAATTATGTATTGCACTGCCTGAATCTGAAAATGTCATCCAGTCAGGAAAGTCTACTCCCAGATGCACAGATCCAATGGTTAGAAAGACTCATTTGAACCTCTCTTAGTGCAGAAAATAAACAAAGAAGTTCTGAACCAGATTAGTAATACTTAAACTGTCATGAAGAAAAATGGTTATTCAAAATTCAAGTGTTTCCCAAATATAATAGCATAGTAAAACCATACCACAGATTTCCTTGTGTTCAGGGAAATGAAGCTGAAAAAACCCCCAAAACAACACCCCCCTTCCCCCCACATTTATAGTACCACCAAAATCAAAGCAAAATTAAAAGAAGCACTGAATCTTTTTAACCCTTTTACATGTATATGATGCATATTAAATACAGTAAGAAAGATAAGAAAGCTTATCAAAGAGAAATAAAGTGCTATACTACATCATTAAGGGTTTAGTGAAAGAAAAGATTTATCAAAATTTCTGCTGAAGAAAAGGAAATGGCATGTGATTAAAAGAATCAAAAGAAAAAAAGAAACAAGAAAGAAGGAAATTAAGAAAGAATAAAAAGATGTTGTAAGCACCAAAGATGCTTTAATGGATCAAGAAGCACTGGCATCTCAAAAAGCAGTGAAAGCAACCTCATTATATTTATCTGTAGCAGTCAATGGCATGTGACAGGCAGCAAATTAAATACTGGCTCTGAAAACTATTAGTTGTCAGAAAAAAAAAAAGAGTAAATATTTCTAAGCAGATCATTTTTATGTTAACGCTTCACTAGATGCCTACTAGTAGCAATAAACTGGTTTGTTAAGTGCTTTTAAGGTAGAATAGCTGCACAAAACAGTTTGATACCTCTGCTTTGACTGGTAGGTGATGGAGGTGGAAGAATGCCGGTTGAAACTAAAATGAGACAAAAGGGGTATTTGAAAAAATATACACAAAAGATTGGGATATCTTGTCCTACCATGAATTTCCTATGAGTAAGAAAAGCTCTTAAATGCTGAAGTAAACAACATGTGCATATTTATAAGTACATGAGTATTACATTACATTTTGTTTTCTTATTTAAGCTGGGAATCACAGTGACACCTGACGAGTGATAACATAAGTCAATGAACTGAGAGCTCCATAAGTCACTCTTATCTGATCTTGCTATTTGATTGTGGAACTCCAATTATTTTTATGAGCAGAAAAAAATACAAGGGATTTTTCTCAGTGACATGTTTACATTGCATCAAATCTGAAAAGCAAATCTTGAATGAACCAAAGGCCAAAGATCAGGGAAGTATGACAGCCTGTGAGCAGCTTGGACAACCCCATGGAAAGGACAGGCTGGCATAGCTGAAGCAGAAACATCCACCCACCATGTTCAACTTTTGTCTTGAAGAACCTTTCCATTGCTACAGTCTTAGGCAAACAGGTAGGTTTTTTTTTTCCCCTTGGGGAAGCAGTGTAATTTCAGAACATAAATGAGTCATTTATGCAAATACAGGAAGTACTTGAGAGCCTGCACAATGTACGATCTGAGAAACGAGAGGATTCAGAATGAAAAGTGCTCCTGCAGGGCAGTGCAGGGCTACAGAGCATCCATCCCACCCCACAGGGGCACAGCCCACATTTCCCAGAACCACCAGGAGTCTGCCTTATGCCAGTTATTTTCCTAAATTCTGGAGAAGATTTCTTCTTCCCTTTACCATGGACACAGTGCTTGGATAAAATCCCTGGATCAGAAGCTACACTTGGCTTTTAGAACCATAATTGTAACTCTTTCCATTGTTTCTCCTGGTTTTGTATTCCCAGAGTGCTGTTGCATGGAGCAGCCCGCTTTAATCCTCTAGATGGAATAACCCATCCCTGAAGAGCTTCAAGCTTATTCAAAACTCTCCTGCTGTGCTTGCTTCTTTTGAGTAAGATTGTAAGTGGAACAGATAACAGTAAGTCAGATTTCACTGCAGATGTAAAAGAGTAACACAATCTGTTAAAGGTTAGTGATGTACTTCAAACACTCCTCTTCAGGAACATGATCAAGATTTCACTCCTGTTATGTGTTATGCATATGCTCACAAAAGCTAAGTCACTAGAGAACAGGATCTACTAAAGCGTAAAATCAGATTTAAATAGTTAAGGATATTGATCAAGAAAGCCTCTCGCCTTTTCTTGGTGAATGTTTTTAAAGAATCTAAAAGGGAAAAAACCATCAAACACTGGAATAATGGTGATAAAATCTCAGCCTCATCTACCTGAGGACATCCCCATCCTGTAAAACAGTGGTGTAATTATTTTTTTTAAATAAAATTATATTAAATGCTCAATATTCTTCTGGTACATGTCAAGCTAAAACTATATTTTTAAGTCTGTATTTTGGCATGCTAAAGCATTACTTGATTTCTAAATGAAAACTACCAGATGCCCAAAAATTTGAATTATAAATCAATTTAGAAGCCATTTTTAGTCCCTTACATTTGAATACACTAGCTATAATACACATAATACACATTTTTAAGACATACATGGAAGAAGCGCACCAAGATAAAGAACCTATTCCAGCTGCAAGACAGCATCCAAAACCAACCAACCAACCAGAGTTCATTTCTCATACTTGATTATCAAGGAACCAAATTTCTACAGGTCCCACAAGTCTTTGATTCGCCCTTATGTGCCAAGACTTGCTGAAGCCAAGACAGTAACATTTGCCTGTCGGTAACAGGCAAGCAGATGACAGAACACACTTGTGTCATCCACTGACAAAGCAGCAGTGTATAAAGTTGATAGGCTGTAGATGTTTTAAATGTGGCCAGGTGCCAGCAAGAGGTTTTAGGAGTCTGATTAGAGCATTTCTTTTGGAAATGGACAGGTGTTTTTCATAGATTCACAGACCCTTTGATGTTGGAAGAGGCCTCAGGAAGAATCTGATCTAACCTGCTGAAAGCAAGGCCAGTTTTGAGGTCAGACCAGGTTTCTCCATGTTTTAGCCAGTGATGTCTTAAAAACTTTCAAGAGTGGAGGCACGGTCTCCCCAGAAAAGTCACTTCCTTTCAAAGGGGCAGGAAAAGTTGCAATCGTCCATGGCAATCTAATTCACTAATTTACTTTCAATTCAAATGCCCCAACATCTCAATGTCATCTTTCTTTTTATATTCTTTGAAATTTTGTTTCACACTGATTAGTCCATGTTGGTTCATAACTACAAATGAATTCATATGGTTTCAAGGCCTCACACTGCTTCCCTTCTCCCATTAAATGCATATAAAATTTAAGGGACATGGAAGAAAGCTCAATCAAAAAACAGTATTACATTAGCACTAAGAAAGACATGCAAGTAGTGTCAGCAAGTACTGGTTATCTTTATACTAATTTATTAGCAGTTTATATGTAAATTATGCAAAATTGTTGCTTAACTTGTCCCTACTGATGGAACTAGATAATCTTTAGGATCCCTCCCAGCCCAATGATTCCACTGGGCTGATCCATTGATCCATTCTATGATTCTATGATTTCCAAGGCAGGAATGAAAACCAGCTCTTAGGAAAGATTTAGATGGGTCCTAAGACGTAGACTGGTAAAACATGAATAGATGTGCTCTGTCTGGACAGAGTAGCCACCAGAGCTTCCATTTAATTTCATCTTCTGACTGATTTCAACCTTCAGCTGAAAGAATCCCTAAAATAAAGTATTTTCTGTAGCTCAGGAGAAAGAATAGGTTCTGCATGCCAATGTTTAATCAAACTCAAATATGCATATTTATTACTGCTTGGAAAGCAAGGAACCTTACCTGAGTAGAAGGGGCTTCTTGAAACTAAAGGTACAATTGGTGTACTCCACTCATCAGCAGTCAGTTTTATTTCTTATGTTTTATTAGTTCCATAGTGGGATTACTTCCCCTATCTAAGTCCCATGGCTGGAAACAGGTATGGTCACATCCTAAAACTGAAAACTCTTCTGATGTTTTGTTCTGTAGCTATTTCATTTTTGCATTGGTTTCAGTGATGTGAAGCCAACCAAACTGCTCTTAAATACTTCCTGTGCCAAGCACTTAACTGTTCTGTGATTCTCTTGAGAAAGACCATTGTATTTCTTGCCTTTATTATATTCAAGCCTTCAAACTTGTGCCCTTTGTCAATTTCAATCACCTTTGGATAATTCCTAACTATTTTTTAATATAAAGATAAGACACACATGGATAATTACAATCTCAAATGTATTGCTGATTTAGTTTATTATTTCTTAAGACTGTTCATATTGTGCTCAAATGAGTCTTAAAATCACCTGCTTTTCTCTGTTAGTTGTCAAAGTGTTATGAAAGCAGTGAAAAGGCTTGGAAGCGAGGCAGTACAGCAGCATTCCCTCTTTCTAGTAATAAAAGATTCCTGTGATCCTGTGTTTCCACCAAGAAAAAAATGGTCCATCATTCTCACCCAGTGTTTCTAGGCAAGTATTTTCATTTCAGGATGGTAAAATCAGCACAAACCAGCCAAGTGAAACTCCTCTGTTCCAAGAGGACCTTGTGGTCACATACCCTACATCTAAAACATTGCTGTTTCCTAGCTGGGTTGTCATGCAGAAGATAAGGAAGGGGCTGTTCTTTTAAACACATTGTGCTTTTTGTCTCCCAATTCAATCCCTTCAGAAATGGAAAACCTCATGTCAGAGAGCATAATACAAAATCAAAACAAATTAGGTTAAAAGAAGAGAGCTTTACAGATATACCTAGACTGAGAAGAGATAGCAGATGAGATAGTGGAAGCTGCTAATGACATGTTCTTGGGCCCATGGAAAGGCTTAGGCTGGGAAAGAGAGCTGGGGGCTGCAAGAACTCTGCAGAAGACACATAAAAGCATGAAAGCATGAACAAAATTATTCAACAGGGACACAAATCATGGCATCAGAACCAAGCTCTGGCAAGATTCAGATTCAGAAAAACTGCTGCATGGTTACCAGGGACAGGTTTTCTGTAGCACACATCTGCAGACTTACAGAATAGCACAACCAAGCACATTCCTACAGAACTCAAGGCAAAATGCACACATTGTGGAAACATTTTAAAACCAGACTATCAATAATTAAGAAAGGCAGTATTACAGGACAGGACTTTTGTCAATGATACATGCTTTTATCTGAAAGATCTGAAGATGTTTGAGTCTAAATACAAGAGAAACATTTTACTGTGCCCAGTCCCCGACAGAAGATTGTCCTGTCAAAACCAGAAGTAATTGGAATGATTAGTTTAGTAGAGGCTTTTTTTTGGTCTGAAGCAGATGCTAGGTACATTTTCTTCATGTTATGGCTTCAACTGAGGGATAAAAATTATTTAAACCTTATCATGATTTTATGTGGAAGTGCCTCTCAGGCCAGTTCTGAATTTGAGCATAAGACCTTTTTCAAACCTCCTTTGCTGTCTGGAATAAAACCACTGCTTTCTGGTAGGTCATGGCTAGGTAAAAACTGACTAAAGTGAAAAACTAATTAGTTGGTATATACACATAATGCAAGTCAACGAGGAAAAATTAATTAAGAAGTAGAGTCAAGAGAACATTTCCAATTCCATTTATACATACCTAAAATATGATATCTCTGAGGTCTCAATTATAAGTGTTTTATAATACTGGACGTGCGTTTTTCCTTGGATTTTAAAAGCATGCTAAAATAGACATCTTTTCAGAATATTCTTGTAGCAAACTCCAAAGATAAAAGAATATTATGTACCAAAAAACTCACTCTTACTATCTCCAAAATGACTGCAAAGTAAGTGACAGCTGTAGAAATCCCACACATTTCCTCACAAGCTGTCTGACAGTTTTTCATACACAACTGTAACTCCCACTGTGCTACAAGTGTAAGGAATGCATCTCCTTGAAACTTACTTCAGCTCAAAGGCTAATTCTCATTAGGATAAAAAGATCAGATAAATCTAATAGAAATGAATTGATTTAACTTACAGAGCAAGTCAATCATCAAGTGTCCACCATGTTTTACTGATATCTGCTGAGACACAGTAAGCTCAATCATGTGAGTAAATGACATCTTCTCATTTTCCATTTCTTGTCCTACTGCAGAAACACTATTAAAAGAATCTTCATTCACTGCAACTAAGATGAGGAGTTGTTTGGGTCTTATTATAAATAGTGTAAAAACATTTCTAATTTTAAGCTCAGACTTGCCTTCTGAAAATGAATTTATTTTTAGGGCAGTTTTATTTTGCAAATTCTATGCAAACATGAACAACATATCACAAAACTGAAAAAAAAAAACCCACATAAAAAAAAAAACAACTCTAAAAAACCCAGCCCCCCAAAATATATAAAAGCATATAAACCAGGTTACAGCTTTTCATACTACATTCTTAAGCTCAGAATGTGTATGCAGCATTTCCAAAGCCAGAGGGGTACAAAGCAATGGAGCATTACCTTTGGAAGGAGGATGAGAAAGCCTCTTGCACTACTGAGGTGGTGGCTGGTGCTGCCATCAGGCTGGCTGTGCTTGGAGCAGCAGGAGCAGGCTGAGGTGCTGAAGCATGTGGTGCAGGAGCAGCAGAACTGGGAGCCACCGGGGCATGCTCAACAGGGGTACTAATTAGAGTTCAATTAAATAAAACAAGAAGCATCTTAAGAAGGCGTGCATTTACATGGAGAGCATAAAACCTACTATGTTTGAACCTGCAGCTGCAAACATAGTAGCTGGCTGGGTTACTGAGGGAAAAGCACAATTATGCAAAGAAAAAAAAAGACATTTGTTCAGCCTTTTCCATTGTGCAGTTCAGACTGCAATGCAGCGTTGGTCCTGCTTGACTGAAATTTACCCCAGGTGTTAAAGAGCATTTCAGTCCTGCTCCCACTGATGCCAGAGGTAGGAAATGTGGCACCCAGGACTGAAATGGCTATGAAGAGCTGTCACAGTCTTGTGAGCTCATATAAATTCCATCAGATATATTGAAATGAATGATAATAATCTACTCTTTTATCCTGTGACCATTTAAGTAACCTGTTGAACTATTAATGTCTTCTATCACCACCCTCACATTTGAGAATTACTCTTAAAGACAGACAAATGGAGCAAAATTAGCAGGTTTTTTTTTTTAAATCAGGGCATCACTGTAGATAGCTGTCTTGTCCATGAGCAGTGGCCTAGAAACATAATGGATATATGTCTACTTGTTCAGACCTATGTCATAAGCATATTGTCACATCTCTGTGCTCTTACAAATTACTCCTATCAGGGTGATGGAATTCAGTGATTCTCTTGCTCAAGTTACAAAGGTCCAAAATGCTCCTTCCTGAGCACACCAAGTATCAAATAACAAAAGAAACCTTACAGCTCCACAGCTGTTTCTTCAGCCAACCTTTGCCCTCTAACTCTCTCTCAGCTTTCTCTTCTAAGCAGAACTACCATCCATTGTGCAAATTATCTCATATTTTCTTTTGCTTCTCTCAGAAGCACTGATTTGCCAAGTTATATTCCTCAGGACATAGAACAATTGTTTGGTATTTCTGAATTTGTGATACCCCTTGTTCTCCAAGGGACTGTCCCATCTCCCCTGTCCTTCACCTCCTCTTCTAGAGTTCAACAGTCTACAGGATGGTATCTTAATTCAGCTGAATATCTTGTTTGATTAGCTGAAACAGATTCTGTTTGTTATACCCACAAATCTCAAAGTTGAATGCAGCCCTCAAAATAGCAGGAAATTGATATTTTCTCCCTTATGGAGATTCAGCTACAATTATGCACATAATAAGTAAGTTCCTGAAAATAATCATCCAGTTTGCAGTTCTGACTTTTAAATCCTTACACCAGTTTTGCAAAAGTTCTTCCATAGTAATATGCATTTGAGAGTCAGATGATTTCTTCCATCCTGAAGCATTTCATGATGTAAATTCTTCCAATTAACTAGCAGACTATCAATTTCACAGCCTGTGTAACAGAGTAGCTGTGTATTATCCATCACAGCTAATCTGGTACTAAATTTCAACACTGTGAAATTTTCCCTGCGCCACAGTGGGTACCAGAATTACCCCATTAAAAGCTGTGGAGTCACAGTTTTCATCTTACATACTTACATATCTTTGATTTAGCAAAGAGGAAAGGACTGAAACTATGCTGCACATAAAAATGGAACTTAATGTATGCGTTGAAAACAAACACAAACTAGGATTTCACCCATTTTGTCTATCTGCACTGATGTGAAAGGGAATTTACTACAGATTTCAGAGGATTCAAGACTTCATACTTTGAAGAGAACGGTGAACTTAATTAATTGCAATTTAATTGTAACAATCTACAAAATAACCAAAATACATATTCAGAGATAAATACTGAAAAGAAAGTTAAAAAAACCTAATCCATATGTGTGAACATGGACCTGTGTGGAGACAGATTTGAACTGAATGAACCCATATAAATAACATAAAACCAAATATACTAGAATACCCTTTAAAGTTTAAAAGAAATACAAACAAAGTTTATCTTGCATAGTATTTGTAATATTTCTTTTTATGTGATTAAAATGTTAGAGGCTTGCTCACCTTTCTTCATGGTAGAATATGTTAATTATCAGAACAAGGAATTGGAATAAATATAAATGAAGTGGATACAACCATAAAAATCAGAGTGGTTTGGTTATATAAATTATATACAGTTGATAATATACTCATAACAGGATTATAGAAAGAGCTCAAGACTGACTTGACTGGTCTTAATTTAGCAACTATAAATTTTGCATAATATTATCTATATTGTCAAATACAATAGCCGAATTGGTTTTTTTCCTCCTCCTTTCTAGTTTTTCAGTCTGATTTTTCATTTTAGTTATTCAAGAACAGAAGAATTTCAATAATTGATAAATGTGAGTGCTGCTTTATAAAAAAGATCATCTAATGCAACAGCTTCCTTATGATATATTATAGAGTGTTTTTTGGTTGGTTGGTCGGTTTTTAAATACAATAATTTTGTAGTCTTTAAATCTTTACAGTACTTTGTATTTTAAAAGACATTGAAAAAATCAAACATCTTCATATTTGCGGTAACAAACATAAAAGTAAGTTAGGTGGATGAAAACAAACACACATCTGTTCTTAGCTGATTTTCACTCATGAAAAGGAACACAGATCAGTAGAGGTTAAGAAGATAATAATGGCTAACAACCATAATAAGAACACAGCAAGAAATGCACTATAACATTTAAAATATAAGTATAATCTATACTTTTTTCTCTTGGTGAAGTCCTAAGTTCTGAGATTTTCTATCCCAATAACAAGGAGTGGATGATTAAAACAGCACTTAGTCTCCTTTACGTAATACATGAAAGTTTTGTGTTTCTAATCCTCCAACACATCACTTGCAAAGAATCAAAAATATAGAAAACCAAAAGTAAAATGGATATGAAAAAAAAATCTGTTATTGCATCATTTGTAGGAAAAAAGTGCCAGAGAAAGTATTTAGAGAAAGCTGTAATGATTAAGGATTTAATATTTGAATATGGGAATGTTCGTGGAAACCACTGAAAACACAGAAATATCAGCTGCTGCTTCTCTGCTGAAGGTGCTGAATGACTTGTCTCTGTATTGTAGATGTGATCCTATGAGAGCCACTGAAAATGTAACACCCACATGGAACCAGAAGCTGCTGGAGTTGGAAGAACTGGAACCTTGGCTTTGAGGCAATGGGCATTTCCATGTGAAGGAGTTAGAGGTTGTTATTCCAAACCATTGCAAAGCTCCAAACCGGGTCAGTGATGCAGTTACACGGCACAGTGTACCTGTGGTTACCGGATGAAGCAAGAGGGGCTTTCTGGCCAACAGCGGCCTCCCCCTGGCTTGTACCTGCTCCAAGCCTCACAGAGCCCTTGGAGGCCACTGGCTGAGCATTGGCAGGGTTGGCATCCCTGGTGGATGACTTAGGAGGGTGCCAAATACTCGAGGTCACATACTGGGGTGCATGCGCGGTACCTGTAGGCCTGGGTGACAGAGATTACAAGGGTGTTTGTAAACGAGGCATTTCCTAGGTAAGAGCAGGGGTTTGAGGAACACACAGAATTCCAGCCACAGATGGAGCTGGAGATCATAATGACAGTGCAGATGAAGTAATCATGATAGTTCATTGTTAATTACTGCTTAAGACCAGGAAAGGCTTGACAAATTAAAAAAGGTACCTTGTGTTAAATCTGGAAATCATATTGCTATGAATATCAAAATAAGCAGAGCTGTGATGGTAATGGAGGTGGAGAAAGGCTGTGGTATGACAGATCACACAAGATTAAGGCAACATAGGAGGACAATAACACCAGTCATATATCAGAAATTGTTCCTGGCAAAATAAAATAGTAATTAAAAGAAAAGGAGATTTCAGTGAAGCAGCTGCATAGTCCCACAAATAGTTTTAAACAAATGAAACTGCTGGTGAAATACTAACATATGCTGCTTGTTCTTTACAATTTAATTTATATTCAGGATTCAAGGGGTTTATTTCCTTCTTTTTAAAATTATTTATTTAAAAATAAAAATAAAATTTCCCAACTGTTCAAGTGACAGTTGTCATTACTTGTGCCATTATTAACAAATAATCTTGTACTCAGAGATTAACTATGCAACCTTCATTCAAATATAAGAAGTCTTATAAAAACCCCAGAAATAAAAAGTGGTTGCATATCACTGAGGCAGGAATCAAAAACAAAGAGAAAAGCAGTAGCAAAAAATTCTTTTCATGACTAACTACTAAGAAGTCTTTCTTTGCTCCATTTAACAACTGGTCGGATTCACTCAAGAAATACCTGTGTATCAGTACTTGGAGGTTTAAAAAATTAGCTAATTGAAAATAACACATTTCTCTACTCAACTGCAAAATGTTCTGAGATCCTTTGTAAGAAAACAACTTGACATGAAAGAACTTACAGAGGGACTGTTTTGAACCTCATAACCCCTTGAGTATCAATCAAGATCTGACATATAAATGTTCTTTAAAAGACAATCTTATTTATATTTTAAAAATGGCTTGAATAGTCTAGACAAAGTTTAAATTGGAAATTGTTCTTAAAACTATATCATAAACCAACAGTACTCCGTTTTCAAGAATATTTGATTTAAAACTTCTTATTTTTCAGGTTTATAAATTTTGAGAAACACAACCCCCACCTGTTCCACATCACAGTGCATGAGAAAGAAATGCCCAATGAACCCACTTAACTGAAGCCTCTACTTTCATCATCTGCTCAAACAGTGTATAAATTTCATGTTTTTGAAGTAAGAACAATATGAAGGAAATGAAGATACATTCTTAACAGGAAGTAAATCAAACACAGCAAACATTACCTGTTTTCTGATGCTGCTGCAAGGTTTTCCTTGTCTCTGTGAAAGGAGGGGATACAGTATGAAATAAATGCAATTGCCAGTGATGGCAAAAAAGCCCCACCCAAAACAGCCAGGGAAGAAGAACATGGGTTGGGGAGAAATGTTTGGTTGCAAAAAGCATCCTAGAGTGGTTGCTCATAAATATAGCTGTGAGAAGCCTCTTCAGCTTTCCAGGTAAAACCACCAGATATACAAGTTTGCTGTATATCTCTTATCACTTGCAAACAACTTTGTTGCAAAAATAAAATAAAAGGAAAATAATAGGTTACAAATGAGACATTGTATGTGTGTATACAATTTCAGGAAGAGTTTTGTCTTTAATAAGTTTCCTTTTAAAAAAGAATTCATTAATATTTCAGCAGAACATACTTGGATGCCAAATCCAGGCAGTAAAAACAATCAGAGCTGGGCAGTCTTCATGGACCCAATATTTTGAAGTGATAGGCAGTTAAATGGTGACCAAAGACTTACACAAAAAGGATTTCATATGCCTGGCATAATTTAAAAATTCTCTTCCCTACCCAAAAACTACTTTTCTCAATCTAAATTGGATTAGAAACAATTCCTTCAACTGGAAATCATTCCTTCGTTGAGGTGAGGATTAAGTCAGCCTCAGTTTCACTGATGGAGAACTGGGCTGTTATTCTGTAAACACACATACACACTTAAAAAATAACTGATCTGTTCAAATGCAAGCAATTGTTTATCTGTAAGAAGTTAAGACACAAGTAATTTCATAAAGAATAGAATCTATTAGCCTTAAACACCTAAGTTTGAAATCCAGTTAATTAAGTAATTGAGATAGTCTCACTATTTAGCAATTTAATGGGTGATTGCATACCTTCCTATTTAAGGAATTGTGCTGAAATTTCAACAGGTTTAAAGCTGATATATGCCAAATGAGAACACTTTTCTTAAGTGGCATGTAAAATTACAAACCACAAAATGAATGTCCTCATTTATGCAACTTAACCTTTTTCCTGAAGCACCCTTTGAAAACAAAAAAGGAACACATGCACTTTATATGGATTTGCTGGGTTCCAATCATCAACTTACATTATGTTTGGAAGGCTATTCTTAATATTTTCCACATTATTATCAGTATTGTGTTTATGTACTTATACATTTACATATATAAGTACAGTCACATATTCTTTCTTTAGTTCAGTTCCAAGAAAGCTACAAAAGCCAAACCAGTTAAGACCAGCAAAGGCTTCAGCACAGGCGTTCTCTACGAATTTTTAAAACCTCTAATTAAAATGTAGCCCTAAAATAGATTAATTGAAGCCGGATTTTGAAACCCAGAAGTTGGGAAATGCCCCTCAGATGTGTCTGTCTGAATAAGATGTTCCTGTGGTCAGAAGAGCCTGCCTTGAACAGAAATCCCCAATGAGGTCAATGGCTCACCACTCTGAAGCAATGAGAAACCAAACACTGTCCTTATGGTAACCAAATGCCAGCTATGAAACAAGGTGCTAGAGGATGGATTAGAGACTGTGCAGGTGTGGGAACTGTTAATTTACCAAGAGCCATAATCATGCAACAATGTTAAAGAACACAGTCAGGGCCTGCAAACAAAATACAGGGCTATTTATCTCCAGTGTTGCCAAATGCTCTATGAGAAATTACAGCCAAGACCAAAAGGCAGGCAGCTGGGGTCAGGCTAAAGCAGGGCTAAGCCTCTGTTGTTACAATTAATCTGATCCTAACATTTCTGCTCCAATAGCTGGGGCTACAATGAACAAGGCAAAAAAAAAAAAGTCACTTGACTCAAGGTCACTTTGAGGTTGGTATTTCACAAAATCTTTTTCCCCAAGTGTACAATATTGGATAATGTTGTGTGACGATGGCAGGGGAGTTGTGAAGGTTAAAACAGAGAGAGAAGTATAGTAACAATACTTCCACAGAATAAAACAAAGGAAAAGGCACAGAGTAAAGGGAAAAATGAGTTCAAAGGCATATAACACTTCTTCATGGTTTTGCTTCCAGGACCTATTTCTCTTCCCAGTCAATAGAAGTAATTCCCATTTGGCTACCAAGAAGAAAGGCTCAAGATCAGATGTGCCTCTGACTGGCAATACTTGCATTCTAAGGAACCAATGACTGGATTTCTGGCCTTTACAATCAAAACATTTTCTGCTAACTAAATGCAGAAATAACTTTACTTCTGAGCCAAATATATCCCTCAGGCAGGCTCAGTAAAGTCAATACCTTCACAACATGAAAGAATTTGGCTCAGAAAACTATGAGCTGTTTGTATCTCTGCCTACACAGGCTGCTGCACTAACTGACAGTAGTGGATAATAGTTTTGAGCTATCTGGGAGAGATTTAAAATTACTGTGGGAGATTTTTTTTGTCTGCAGTTGTTTTCAGTCCCCACTGAAATGGCTTTTGATAGAAAGGCCTCAGTCAATGACTGTTCTGAGACAACAGTGCAACTCCCACAGATTTCATTAAATTTTGGACCTGTATTTCAAACAAGATCTATTTAAGCAATATACTCTCTTCCCAATTCCACAGGACATGATACAGTAGAAATTATGAAATGTTTTCTTCTCATAAAATATGCTACATGATATGGTGCTAAAGGCAGAGTGAAATGACAGAAATGGAGTCTTTTCCTCAGAGACATCAACAAGAATTAGAAAAGTTTGAGTAACAGAAATCAAAATTTATTTTCAAGCCAAACTTGTGTGTGCTATTGGACTCTAAAAGTAGCCTGGAGAATCTTCAGAATTTTCAGTAAATGAGTAGGTTAAATCTGAACTGTATGTATGGGACACTGGAATGCTTTCCCATTCTACTTTATTTTTGGGAACCAAATGCAAAAGATCCCCAAACATGTACATGTAGCAGGCAAGCTGAAATGTGGAGTTGGTGCACCTTCCATCTACCTTCTTCTTAGATAGTACAGATCTAGACTCTCTCTCTCTGGAAAAGCTCTGCTCTATTCCCCTAAAATATGGAGACAGAATCCTATGATGCAATGAAGACCTGGTGACACAAAAACATGAAGTGTCCTGAGGGTCCACATGGTCCTTCAACTACTCTTTCAGTACTGAAGCAAAAAGCAAATATTCTAATTGAGTTTTTTCTTTATACGCTCGTGGAGCAAGACTTTTTCTAATTTTACAAATGAGAGACTAAAACTTAATAGATTTGTTCATGGTCTAAAAGAAAGTCCACAGCAGTGTAAAGAACTCAAATAAGCTCTCCCAAACCCCAGCTGATTATTTAAATTATCAGTTCACCCTCTTTAATCAGTTCACCCTCCTTTATTTTTAAAATAAATATATCTGTTCATTTCATCAGTATTTTACTGTATTGAGAACCTAATACAGTCTTCTACCAAGTCTGACAGATATACAATCTTTTTTCAAAGAGGATATAAACATACAAATTATTAGGGTCTATATTTATTGAAATCAAATGTTCTTCTTTCTAGTAGTATAGTGTGGTAATTAGACTTATAACTTTCATCTTAGCATGGACTTATATTTATATAAGCATATTTGCCTACAAATAAAATTTCCTTTTAAGAAGTAAAACTAACAAAGTAATTTTAAAGAAATTCTTATAGGGTGTCTGGGAGTAAAGTTGTGTGAAAGCTATTCTGTAATTGCCTTCTAAACATTTTTTGTCTTGAAGGCATGAGACACTGACACTGTTGGAAACTGGACACTGAGCTAGGTTAACCGCTGCTCTGATCCACTGAGGCTATTTCTACCTTTCTGTATTTGCAGCTGAGAATTTTTCCATGGTCAGATGACTATTGTGGCTGCTTGCCTTTTTTTTCCCCCATGCTATATTTCTGTTATTCTAACAAAGACACGAGAAGACAAACAAAGAAATGACAGACAGTTAGCTGGAGAGGACAGAAGATAACTATCATGCTGGTTTAGTTAACACTTCAGCTTGGGATCACAAAAAGGGGCAGAAGAGCGAGTCTCTCTTTTTCAGCCACTGCAGTTAAGAATGTGAGCAGCCCACGCCAAAACAATTGCAATACATCCTACTATGTTTGCTTTCCAAAACAGGGAAATACTTTTCTCACAGGGGTTTCCTGGTTTGTGCAGACAGTGCCACAGAAGAGAAGCATTACCATAGATTCAGTGGAAAACAACCAGCAGCTCGTTCTCAAGACATAGTATGAAACTCAGTCAAAGCAGCTCACTAAAATCCAAGCCAATTCCTCCTATAAATGCATTTTAGTGGCATCTACAGGTTTGCTGTTAAGTCTAACAGTTACAGAATAAATGCAGCTGGACATACAGCAGCCTTAGTGTTGGGGAAAGGTAAGGTAACTCTTGCCCAAGGTTTTTGGCATGTGAACTCCAATTTTAAATTTTATCTTATTGGTAAACACATCACTTTAGTAAGAACAAAGACTGCAAAATTCTGAGCATGTGTAGTAATTGGAGCTGGGATTTAATTCAGATAATTATTCCCTATCTTGGCCTTAAGTGCGCAATTCGATTTAATTGAATGTTTTCCTGTAGCTTTCTACAGCCCCACAGTATAAAGTGCAGGGATCTGCCACCAGGCACCTGAGCACAGGATCCAAACTCTCAGTCTGTGTTCCTCACCACTACAGACAAAACCAATGCACAACAAGTTTGGGTTTTGAATGCCAGGAAATTATTTCTCTCTCACTGAAAGTTCTTTCTCATCATGAATTCACTTTCCTCCAAGGAAGCTGAGGAAAGAACAAGAACTCAGAGGTTTCACTTTCAGGGGCTTGTTTTTTAGACCTACTTTTTAATTTGTGCACATTGATGATAAGAAAATTCATATTTCCTCTACATGGCATTAAACTAAGTTTGAAGCTGCCCCTGAAACCCAGCAATGTGTCTGGGCTGTTCAGTTCCTGAATCAAATATCTAATTGATATGAATTAGAATGGCTGTCATTTTTTCAGAATGTGGATTAAATTTTATTTCATAAACTCTCTCCAGGATTTTCTTACCTTCCCTCTCTCTCATTTGTAATCATATAAAATTCTGGGTCAGCTACAACAAAAACGCTTACATGGAAATGAGCTATTAGGAAGTTATTAGTATTTAGGGTAATTTTGCTGACATTAATGCAATTTAGAAGCAGAATAAAAGGAAGCAGTGCCAGGGCTGTGCTCCAGCTCACCCTAAGCAAAGCTGTGAGCCAGGCTGATGATCCACAGACCCCAGCTGAGGGTCTCTGAGTTACAATTCTTGTTGGAAAATCTGCTGCACGTTAGAACTGCTTTTCCCTTTTTGGACTGAGCAAGAAAGGCAGCACTGGTGTCTTGGTTAGCCACCTGCATCAGCTGAAGAATGCACATGAAAATTTTAAAGGTTCCACAGTAGAAATGAAAGTTAATGTTCATTTCTGATCATGCAAAAGTTACATGGTGGACAGGAACATGCAGGAAACTGAGGTGGCAAAGATAAGATGCTACACATAGGTCAGTACATCCACACCCAAAGTTTAATTTCAGTTTTAACAGGCTCTGTTAGCTTATGCAGCATTACTTTCTTTATGAACTGTTTTGAGAAAAGTTTAATGGTATTTTCTAATTGCAGTTGGAGGCTTCACTCATTCATTTTTAAGTGGGTACATTGAAGTGGATACACTGTACCTTACACTGTCTTTGACCAATTTATTCTACAGGGAACTGACTTGGAAGCAAGGGATTTACGATGCCCTAATAAATTTTTCCCTGTAGAACTTCCAGGAATATTTAGATGAAGAAAGACTTCATATTTGATTAATTTTCTCTCCTGATTTCATTCAAAATTCCATGAAGACAACTGAGTTATTTCACTGTTCCTATACTTTTGTCACTCTTCAGGTGTTAAAAGGTAAGTGGGGATTAGAAGATATTAAATTGATGTGCTTATTTTTTTTTTTTTTTAATGTTCCTTAAGTGGGAAATGTACCTAGAGAAGTCTCCTTAATTTCACAAGCTGTTGTGGAAAGATGGGCCATGTCTTCCAAAAGTAGCAATTCTGGTAATTTGAGCAGCAGATAGGAGGTTTTTGGCAATTATCAGCAATGTCAATCATTGGAAATTTTGGCCAACCAAGGAAGGAAGTCAAGATGCCTTAGCGTGCCTTAATGGTGTCAGGTGGCTTTGATTAGCAGCCATAGAACAAGGATGCTACTGTGCTTGAGAGCAAGTCTTAGTCAAATAATTTTCATGTATCCTGCAGAAATCTGTCAACTAAAGGCAAACTGGTTAAAGAAAGTAATTATCTGGTAATACCATGCACCATACCAAAATTCTGACTTTTTAACTTTGCAAACTCAAATTTGTGTAAGGATCCATTTAAGTTTCTGATACATGTATTGGTAATCCCAGTCACTGAAGCTCATGGTAGACACAGTTAAAGAAGCTACAATATCAACTCATCTCCTGTGGGAATCAGAGTGCACAAGTGAAAAATTGGTGTCACTTCTGCCCTGA
Organism: Zonotrichia albicollis; assembly: GCF_047830755.1. Classification (NCBI taxonomy): domain Eukaryota; kingdom Metazoa; phylum Chordata; class Aves; order Passeriformes; family Passerellidae; genus Zonotrichia; species Zonotrichia albicollis. Next base: position 24,224,233 of record NC_133825.1, on the reverse strand, counting down.
GGAAGGCTTCAGAAAGCTCTGTGATGTGCAAGAGTTGGACCTTTCAAAAGTGATAAAGTACTCCCAGAAATACTTGTTCCTTGCTCTGGAACTCCACCCAGCTGTGCATAATGAGAGAGAAACTGCATTGAAGTGACCTCTGTATTACCTAGCAAAAACACACTGTCCTTCCTGTGCAGGCAGGCATGAGGAGAGGGAGGCAAGGGAAGGAGCCACAGACCCTTCCTCCTTTTGTCCTTTTGTCATGCAGGAGAGGATCAGAGGTCAAGCTGTCACAGCCAGTGTTCTAAAGGCACGCTGCAGCCATGTCCCATCAGCACACACTGCATGCAGTCAGTGCCTCTGCTGCAAACTGAGCACTGCAGGAGGTCAGGGGGCTGCTGGAGCAGGAGGCAGGCAGCAGGATTCAGGAGACAGGTTAGTTTAGACCAAACAGCCTTGGACCACAGCAGAAAAGGAGCATGTCCCTGTGCCATAACCAGACAAGCAGATTTACCTGGAAGGCCTTTTGGATTTGATTTCCTACTGGCATCAGCTTTGCTGAGTCTTCATTAAATGCTTATAACACTATGCTTTACTGGCAATATTGGGAAGGGCAGGGGACTATCCACATCCTGTGTTTTACTTTATTTTTGGCATGGAGGTTATTTAGAAGACTGTATTGTCACCAACCATTGTCCTTTGCTCAACAGAGCCGTCACAGGTCAAAATGTATTCAGCATGGGACAGATACACCTGCCTATCATCAGTGCTGGTTTAAAGAATTACATTACTCATTGAGTCTTCAATCAGGAACCTATTTTAAGCCTCACTGCCATTAATTGTGACTGATTTTGCTGTGTGGGACAGCAGACTTCTGCAAGTGCTCAGGAAACACTGCAAGATGGGATTGGTCACTCAGAGGCCACACAGAATGAGATAAGCCTGAGCATACTCAAATAAAACAGGCTAGGCTTGCCCTTTCACTAGAACAAAGCTACTGAGATTTTTCCAAAGCTTTAATGCTTTTTGATCAGGCCCAGGTTTTTTCCTGTCACTAGCAATGATATACAGTAAGTAGAGTGAGAAATCCAGGCCAATTTCTCTGCCTTACAAAGTCTGCCTCCTCCTCAGGAAGCAAAAACAAGGCCTCTTCAGAGCTATACAAAAAAAGACCCATAACATGAATTTTCTGGACTTGAAGATCACCATGACAACATAAAAGAAGATTTTTGAGGAATAAGAGTTGAGGGATTACTAGTCTAAATCAAAAAAAGAAATGACATAGAAATACTTGATTGATAGTTTTAACACAAAAAGTCCATCACTTGTGAGATTTTTTAAAAGGGATTGGACTAAGCAGTTGAAATGTGGTATTGTAAAAATCTTGCTGTAAGGATTAATGAAGGCACCTTCACAAAAGATCTTTAACATTGCAGCAGTTCTAAAAGCTGCCAGATATTCAAGATTTTTTCCTTTTGCTTTTTTCCCCCATGTAACTGCATAAAGAATTGACATTCTGCAAGCTTGGAGAATGTTAGATTCCAATTCCATGATTACATGGTTTATATGCAGTGAATTTATATCATTAAAATACCTTTCAAAATAACATTAAGTGTAAACATTGAGATATAATCTAGACATTTTCATTCTAAAACATGCACTAGAACTCTTGGAAATGACTAGTATCTGTATTATTTTCATAAAACATTAAGGACGCACAATTGTTATTACCATGAAGAGACTATATTACTATTTCATGAAAACATTTAATTTGGCTGAAAATTAGAACTGGAAGATTATTTTGCTTAGGTACATTTTATGTTTATGAAAAAAAATCTTAATTGCCTATTGATATTTTAAATTCTATCAAAATTTCCCATATATAAGTAAAGTTCACACCAAAGGTTGCTCCTGGCAACAATCAGGAAAAGCTAAAATGTTGCTCTTATTTCATGCAGTAATGCTGATTTACCATAGGTACTAATAAGATAGTGTGATCAGAATCTGTTTATGTACCCATAAGGAAAATATAAATGCATGTTGTGAATTAAGTAGCATGTCCTGAAGTGCTCTGGTATTCAGCTAGGAAAAGTGAAATGCATTTTAAAAGGAATTAGTGCTTATGTACTCTTAAGTAATACTGAAGAATAAGGTTTTTTATATATGTATGATAATCCTTTAAACACTTCAGTATTTGGCTGATTCATGCAAAATTCTCCATGAACAGTAGTGTTTCCTTATTTCTATAACACAGAAAAAATTGGGAGTTTGAATGAACTTGGTTCTTGTACAAACTGCTGAGACAAATTTGGAAGCAGCAAAAAGTGTAATAGTTTCAATCTGATATCATGCACTAATCCCTTTGATTGGAATTACTGCTACCAGATAAAGGTACCCAACTCAACTGCTTTGTCAGGTTTATTCCAATTCAGACAATTCACAAGTCAATAATAATTACAGCTAATAATGGAAAGCTTTTGGACCAAATTTTATATTTGGGAAAGAAAAGTTCTTCTTCTTTCAATAATCACTTTAAGCAGTTAAGTTTTAAAACAGAATAAAGTACTGTGTAAAATAGGCACAGAATTATTTTAGTTTTAAAACCTTTTATTTCAGATAAAGCATGCTGCTATATACAGAAAAAAATGTGAGTCAAAGCAAGAGCAATACAGAATGGGCAACATATTCCTTAAAACTTACAAGATGCTTTTAAAAGCTTCAGTGCACCAGCAGTATGATATATTCTTCTCACTCCTAAATCACCTCTAGCAAAATGTCATTTCCTTGCAGATCCTGAGCAACCTCAGCTACCTCTGCTCAATATAATGATAAATTAAAGTTTCCAACACAAAACTTACAGCAATGGTTTCAGTAAATGACTTTTGCCAGTATAATATATTGAAATATAACTTCACATTGCTAATACCTTATTTCAAACAGCATCATTCAGCTACGCAAACTAAGTGTGTTATACATTTAGCAAAGTCTAGGCCAATCAGTTTTCCTTTTCAACTTTCTTTCTCTTACTTCATTATCTTTACACCAGTAAAACTCTGTGAAAATCTCATTCTTTTTCCTTCTAAAGAAATACTGTCAATAACTTCCCTCTCATTTTCTTCTAGAATTAAAATCAAGAGACTACAATAGTGACTTTTGCTGTATACTGAAGTTTGAGATAATAAAGGAAAAAAGCGAAGCTACTATATCGTGAAGAACGTGTCCTGGGTTGTGTCATGATTTCACCCTTGGTGAGAGTGAATGGCTAACGGGCTAACAGCAGAAACCAAGTGCCTAGCAGCACACCTTTGCACGAGTGGCAGGCTCAGGCTCTAAGTCAGGCCAGCAGTTAATGTGTTACTGGGACTCTGTGTTTGCCCTCGGCCGGGGCCGTTTAGCTTTTAACATTAAGGAGCTGCGCGGACAGGCCGTGATGCCAGTTGCGCAATTTGGCAAAGCGTGGGCTGTTACGTTCCGTTTCAAACCTCTCCCTGTGGCATGAGGAAAGAGAGAGAGACAGAGACAGAGAGAGACACACAGACACAGAAGAAAGAAAGGAGGGAGAAAGAAAGGGGTTAGGGACCATGGCTACCACTCCCCTGCCTTACAACTAGGGCAGTGGCAATTTATTTGGATTTTTTCCTCAGCTTTCAAATCAGCAGAGTGAAGGCTGGGTGGTGCTTTTTGGACCATGTGTGAAAGGTTTTGCAGAGATTTATTTCTGAGAAGTAACTTGATATAACTTATTCTTTGACTTGTGCTTGGTATTACAGGGCTGCTTTTGCTACAAATGCAGTGTAATCCCATTGTTTTCCTCCCAGCAGTTTCTCTTGGCTTCTCCCTCCCTCTCACACAACTGAGGAGTCAGTGAAATTAACTCATACAAGTGCAAAATAAATGCAAACTATTTTCTATTCTCTAACACTTAGGTCAGCCCATATGTAACCTGCTGTCCTTCCTGCAAGGACCACCAACCCCAGGTTTCAGCAGTACTTTTGTATAGCTTCCTCAGAATTAGTGGGTATTAGTGTAGACATTTTGCATAGATATTTCTGGTCATTTGTGTCACAAAGCAGAACAACAGGGGATTTTCAAAGCAGAGTCCTGTGAAGTATTGGCCACCTCCTGCAACCCCTGACTGCAGACTGGAGTGCTCGAGCCATGCTCAGCACCTCTCAGGATTTAATATTTTCTAGATGCCTGGTAGCTTAAATTCAGCTTTTGTACATAAAAAGGGGAAGAAGGAAGGTGTGAGATGATAGCACAGTCAAGGAGAAGTATATCAAACAGAATGAAAATGTTCTCGTTATTTGCAAAACTTTTTGCAGTCATTGCAAACAAGGTCATTTTTTCCTCATTATTTACACTCAAAACACAAGACAATTAATTGTGTTAATGCAGTGGAACTTGAGAGTGAAACCAGCCAAACAGAAAGGAGCAGACTGGGCTGGTTTTACTCCTCAGGCTGAGGAAAGCACAAAACAATAAACAGAGTAAATGCCAACAAATTCACTGATATTTCTAAATCTTTTGAGCTTAGTAACACAGTGCCATGCAAGTAACAGTCCTAAAGGAGTCTTGATGTATGACTTCTCAATCTATTTTTTATTCTTTTAGGTAATTAAGAGATATAAAGTATTTCTAGCTGAAACTTTCTGATGGCATTTTTTTTCAGCTAAACCAGAATATACTAGCTCCAGCGGGTCTGACATATAATTTAAGAACTCCCTTACTGCTTTGGATATATTACCCCTCCATTCAAGGAAAAGGTATTCAGAAACATCTGTTTGGCTTGAAATGGATCCCATCTCTCCAGAAAATATTCCACAACAATCATCACACCAGAAATGAAAAGTTTTCATAGCAAGTTATACTTTTATGTGTGCCTTCAAAATAGCAGCAGCATGAGCAAAGGACAGTCATACAACACACTCATTAATATTAACTGACAGGAATATTCTGCCACCCAAATTCCCAAGTTTATGGGTTTTTTTGAATATATGTCATGAAGTTGGAAGCAGCAATCTAAAAGTGACTACTTTAATGTAAAACATATCTGCCAAAAATAAGCTACATCTTTCTTCCCTCCACTCCTAAGTGTTTGGAAGAAACATTACCATTCCATGCTGGCTACACTGAGGAGCTGACACAAAGAGACAAGAGAAAGCACTAGAGAGAGATTGCTCTCAGCCTGCCTGAGGCCACAGCAATGGATGGATGCCTGCACAGCCTGGGCCCTGCTGCCAAATCCCCAGTGGAGTTTGTCCAATGTTTGAGGTGGGTATCAAGCACCCAGAGGGTGCCAGCGCTGTCAGTGGGGTAGGAAGGAGACCCCAGCTCATTCCTTGCACCAGAGCTTACACCAGTTGCACTGCCCCTGTGTAACTACCTACACACGCTCCCTTTATGCCTCTATTACCAATGCACACCTTAAACCTGTTCAGCTGTGCCTAAACATTACCAGAAACATCCTTGGGCAAGAAAAGAATAACACAGTGATACCTAAAGACTGCAGAAAATGTGCAAAGCATAGTGGATGTAGTCATGTACTTGGAATTACACTGGACAGAATGTGCAATTTACATGTGTTGAAGTACTATCAGATAATTATTGCAACATATCTCATACCATGTAAAGTTTCCACTATTTTATATTTTCCAAAGCCACAGATTGGACCTAGAGAGATTATTTCTTTAAAACCACATATTACTCTCAGATATGAATGGGGCAACGTTAAGTTCAGCACAATGCTTTAAATCCCATCATAATAAGGATTTGGACGTGTGCTATTACATCAAAACAGATAATGCACAATACATGTAATGAGAATTAGGCTTGCATATTTGAGGGAGGAAATAAATCCCTGAGGGCTATAATGTGAAGCCTGATGTTCAGGCACCCAGCCATGAACTTGGGTGAACTGCAGTGGAGGGCTTACAGCAAACACCAACTGAAAGCACTCTTGTATTCTCACAGGGAAGACAGCAGATTCTTTTTCACTGATTCAACATTTATAACCTGCACTGTGATCAAAAGCTCAGAACCTTTAAAGAACCCACAGGGCAGTAAAATATAAAATAGAAAAAGAAGAGGTGCACTGAGTACCAAACACATCACAAACCCAGCCGGTGGCTTAGAGCACCTAAAGTGAAACAGGGATTTGAAGTATGCAAACAGAAACTAAGGATTGCATGCAGAATGCTTCTGATTCAACTGCAGTTTTAAAGCTCAACATAATAATATTTAATACATCTATTTCCTGGCTATGCAGGATAGTAATAAATCTTTAATTCCATATTATATCTCTGAACATATCCTCTTTTTCAATGTATTTGATACATCATATGAAAAAATACATTTATCCATTAGCAAAAGCAGTCCTGTGCTTCCATACTCTACAAATTTAAGTCATATTTATTCCAAACAAAACATAAACCAATGATTATGGGTATGAATGGAAACAACTCCTTTACTGTATCTTTTAAGGAGAATCAAATGTCAATCAGAGGGTCATCCAAATAAATTGCTCACAGATTTCAGTGCTATCACATCATTACATATTTTTATCCACTTACACATTCAAGTAGTTACACAGGCCTTAGAAGTCATCACATTCACACACCCAGTAAAGTACAGGAAAGTTGCATGAGCAGAGAGCTTTCAGATTTGAACATACACTTCAAAAATTTTACACTGATTTTCCTAAAAACATGCTGATTTGTTATCCTTCTCATTCAAAAGCCTCTCAATAATAGCATTGTAATTTTAGTGATTTTTAAGTAAATGTGTTAGAATATTTTAGGACAAAAAAAAATAAAGGAAGTTCATATTAATGTTATTTTAAAACATTATTGGGTTATCAGGAAGGAGAAAGCTGTATTTTTCACAGGGACTTGCCTACCTTGACCTCCTCAAAGCTTCTTCATCTGGATCTTGCACTGCAGGAAAAAATGTTTCAGTTAAAAAATAGAAAGAAAGGAATTGGCTTTATAGTATTTAAAATTCTTTAGAAACTTATCAAAAGACTATCTAAAGGTGCATTCACACTGACTTTGCAGCAGTGGAATTTGTAAGAACATCATGAAGATAGCAGTTCCCTAGGGACAGGAAGGAGGATGTTAGGAGGAAGGTAGTGATTACAACTACTTTCCCATTCATTATTAGCAATGTTTCACAGCTGTAGGCGATGATTCTACAGAGGGGTCCTGCTGTTTTGTACAAAGCAGGAGAGACAGCAGCAGCACATTAATGGGGAAAGGGAATGCCAAATATTTCCTCCTGATGTGGGAAAAGGCCCTGACCTTCCTTCTCTCTACAACAGGAGCCACCTGTGAGCTTAGTACCAGGTAGCCACAAAACCATTTCCATAGGCAACAAGGTTAAAGCTCTGTGATACTCATATCACATCTAGGTTTAGATACCAGGGCTGATAGAGACATAGATTCCATTCAAATGGTGATTCTTTTTTTTTTTTTTTTGACCTCCAGAAATCACTTCTATAAAAGACTGTTACGGAAGACACGACATGTTTATCATTTTTGTCTAAGAATGGACAGCTCTGTATGTCTGGGCTGCAGGAAACACAAAGATTGCACTGCAGAGACTTGATTTCTAAGTAGAAGTAACTGTGGGGTCCCAAATGCTTGTTTACTGTACAATCTGTTATACTTTTATGCTGAGGCCCCTCGCAAAAGAATTTTCTTCATAAAGCATAAAATGAGATTGTTCACTATGATTTCTGAGTTCCCTCAAGTTAATGCAGGATCGTCACCTTCACTGACAACTACATGAACCTGGACATGAGTATTCCCTGAGTATCAGGGGCCAATACCAGGGCAGTGAGGAAAGACATGAATCTAAAATCAGGATGAGGGGGATGTTTTGTTATTCAACTTACTGTACTCAGTTCCAGTCATCTGGGCAAGGATACGGAAGGACTTGGACTGCAGGTTGGCAGAGCGACGGCTCCAGTCCTCACTGTCATCCTCAGGCTTGTTCTGGGTTTTAAGCACAGCCTGATACACTGGAGAGGCACTGTCTACGTGAGGATCCTTTATAGGGAGGGCACTGCAATTCAGAAAGGGAAATGTTGGAAGCAGCTCTTTGGTCACAGTATCTCACCCAGCCATCCCCTACATGACTTTGAAACTATCACTTCTTAAAAAAATACATAGATAAATTTTATGTCATGGCTTTTTCTATCTCTGAAAGGGCCTGTTATCATTCAATCCATTTGGAAATACCTGTGCATAATTCCTCAGCCAATGCTGAGGAATTATGAACAGGTACACAAGTGTGCAGTGGTTAGAATAATATGTGGAGAGTAGGCCAGGCAAAACCATTTATTTCTCTGACCATTTTTGTTACATATTATTTCTTATATAAACAACTTCACGTTGGTACTGTTTTATGTTTTCTTTAAATTACAGTGCTGGGCCAGTGTACCTTAAGGTTGCAATTAGAAATAAACCCATATTTCAGTATAAAAATAATGAGCTAGACTTTTATAGCTTTTTCTAGAGATGATTCTTTTTCAAACTGAATTAAATTTCCATCTGCCATAGTGTGGATTCATTGTCTACTAAACATGTGAAGCACAGGAAGTCTAGACTTGCACTCAAGACTTGCATATATAAGTAGTATCTGAAATCTTTAATGACAGAACGTATCTCAGGATCTTACAACATGCTTAATCATCTTGCAAAGTGATATATCCAGTTGTGCACACCTAAAATCAAAGCTACACAGGTCTGTAGCACAAGTGAGGTAACCTTGCTTTGATTTATGATGCAGGCTAGAAACAGGCTTAGTAACTTAATAGGTTTTGGTGGTATTTTTCCCCAGTGAAAATAACTTCTGCATAGCAGAATTAAAATTAACTATTAACAGAGCTGCAGAAATATACACTGAGGGAATGATGTGTGCTTGGAGCAACTTGGCTCCATGACTGCTCTAAATACAAGGTCTATTTTTGAAGCAAGTGATTTATTGTAACAGCTTTATGCTATTCCATAAAGAGCTTTGCAAGCAGCAAGCTCAACTTCATGAAAACTGAGAAACAGTTCTGTTTAAAGTTAAGGGCCATTTGGTCCAACAGTTGCTTCCTTGGTTCAGGCTCAAAGTTAGTGCTAAGATATCACTTTGCAGAGAAAATCTACAGAAAATCTGGGTCTGTGATTTGAAAGCCTGAGAGGACTCATGAAAAGCCAGGATGTCTGACATCCTACATAGTGGGATGCAAATGTTACCAGGTAGTGCTTTAAATATCAGTACTTCCCAGCTGACACACTCCTTCAGCACTGGGTAATACACACTGGTTTGATGGATTTACACATAATACCATGCATTTATAACCCCCATATATGTAAACTTCTCACTTTCCTGAGGAGCCATCAAAGTACAAATCCCAGTCAGGTTTTTTTTGTGTGTTTCCACACACCAGTGGGGTGGAACACAGCTTAGGTTTAGAATTTAGAGAAAAACCTGAGTCTTCAGCTTAAGCTTTGCTACAAACCATACAAGTTATGTAAAAAAATTCCTCAGTGTGAAAGATGGCCTGTAGGAGGAAGAAACATTTTTGAGCTCCTTTTTTAGCTCGTGTTTCCTAGACCACAATCTTTACAATATCCAAACATTAGCAGGTACAGAAGGCAGAATACAGACTTGTTTATTCTGGGAAGGCTCTGCCATCAGTGACTTCCATCGGTGCTGCTGCTGGGTGCAGCAATAGACAAAGTGGTGCCATAGCCTTCTTTAGGTGGAAGAGGGGAGAGAGAGAACAGTAGTTCTCCTCTTGTGGCCCATCACACATAGCTAAAGGGCTTGCTGAGGCAGGCAGGAAAGCACAGAAGTGAGTTCTGCCTTCTCCTGCCTTCTGCAGGAATAGTCTTTGCATGGCAAAGAGATTCTCTCTAATACCAACAGTAAGTCACAGCAACGCCTTCGGGACTGTTCTGCTGCTGCTTCTGACACTTGGCTATGCTGCAAGTTCTGTCACAGCAATGCTCCCCAAAAGGTGACCCTATTTTCAAGTCCCCAGAGCACTTCAGGGTGCTTCACACCCAGAACCTGGCCTGTAAGAACACCAGAAGTGACTGCCTGATGTGGGCCAACAGTTAACTTTACATCCCCACACTGACGACTTAATCTTGTGAAGCTTAAAAACCTGCTGTATGGGACAGCAAATTTCCCAGCTGAACATCACTCTAGAGTGGATAATAAACCACTGGATAGGCAGTGCGGCTGATTTCAACCATGGACCACTGTGGCAGCAATGGTGTGACAGCCACAGACAGTTCAAATTCCTCTCTTTATATGCTCTGGCTCAAATACTTTCTTCTTATATTATGACCTGTGTACAAAAAAGTAGTTCAAAGGTTTATGTACAGATATGCCATTAACTCAAGCATTGTTGAAAACTAGAGCTGGAGGCTGGACCACAAATTTCACAGTAGCAATGTGTAGCATTAATATGACATATTAATATCCTTATGGTAGATGATTAAGGCAGGAAATGGAGCTTGGTGAATTAACCTCCCCAGCAGAGTGAAACATGCTCATATAAATTGAACTAAATTAATGCAATACATTGGAGTATTTCCAACTCTGTCTTTAATTCAGCAGGCCTTTTTCTTTTTTTAAAAACATAATTATATTGTGGATGAATAACTAGGACATATAAGCCTCTCAGCATGGAAGTGTAAAATAGAGCGCATCGCTGATTATGAGCATTTCATAAACCTAAATGTGACAGTTTATTCTTACAGACAGCCTAAAGATGCACATAACCATGTTAATACCTCTGTTATACATCTTTGTAATTTAATTTCTTTCCATCTGGGTGTGGATGTGCAGAAATATCATGCATCTTTAAGCATATTACTTTAAATTGATTCTACTGGAAAAAAAAAACCTCTTCCCAAATGGGTTAGAGCTGTTGGAGGTTTTTAGTCTAGAGCCTAAGGTATTCTAGTAGGAGTCAATAAAAATTATTTTCCTTTTTCTTATCATCATTTAAGTCACACATTCTTACCATTAAAAAAAACTTTAAAGGCAGTTCAAGCTTCTCTGAAAAAGTAGCAATGGAGGAATTTTATATTTTGGAGTTCATTATAAGCTATGGTTTACTATGTGAATGACTCCCTGGAGTCATTATGCAGATTTAATTTCAGGAGATATTAAGTAAAAACTTAGGAACACTGCAGTCTTCTACCCCTGATGTAGACATACAACAAAATATTGTGACATCAGGTATTACACTGATTCCAGCTATTTTTAAAAAAAGCCCTCAGAGGTAAAAACCCCACAACCCAACAAAGAAAAGCTCACATAGACTGGTAAATAGCCAGCCAAGTTGACTTATTGCAGAGGACACACAAGATCTTAGTTTGTACAGTCACATTATTGATTATTCTACTTCAACTTTCAGATCTTATTCCCAATAAAGGTGCTGGATATATGTCTTTATGCAACTTGTGAATTTGGCTAAAACTGCATAATGGAATTTAGAAGTGGTTTGACAGAAATGTACTCAAAATGCACTGTCCACAAGGTTTTACTGCAGCCACCTAGCTCCTGGTTCTTGGTTTAGCAAGATCAATTAAAACAGAAAAGCAAAGCAAAGAAAAATATATAAAGTCAGGGCTTTTGAAATTTTCTACCTTTAGGTTTCAGCATGGAGTCTGAGCATCAATAACTCTGTCCTTCCCTTTTTGTTTTCCATGGTGATCCAGTAAGTGTGGCTTATTTCTGAGTGACAAGAGCCTGACTCTGATCTCATGAAGCTACAACATCACTGATTTCAAATGGTCAAACTAGAAAATGAGTTCCTATCTTAAGCTTGTCTGTCCTTCATCACTGATAAAATAAGTAAACTGGTTCCAGCTGCTGTCTGCCCTTCAGATGTGCAGTCTGAGCTTGCTTATCGCCCTACAGACACTTGTGGACAAATTAAAAGGACTAAGGCTACTAATTAAGAACCAAGACCAAATTATAGACTGATAACTGAGACAAAATGAATCAGCACACAATTTGGTCTGCCTTTATATTAAAAACTCATACAAATACTTCCTCATTAAGCATAATCTTAACTCAGACTTGATTGACTAAGCAAGCTAAAGAACATTATGGTTTCTACTGCAAATTAAAGTTCAGAATATCACAGAGGAAACTAAAAGAAACTTATAAAATGAAAAGGATCCACATATGCAGCATTAACTTTATAATCATCTGATCATTTAACTAGGTATTTTTTTTAAACATTACTATTTGCATCATATAATGCTACAGCATGTAATAGAAAGTGCCAATGTATCATAAAATGTCTCCTATAATCCATGCCTACGAAGGATATGAACTCTTATAGAGAACACAAATGAACTTCTTTGTACTTCACTAATTGGAAACATGAGTCCACTCAACACCTGTGGAGATTCACTGAGTCATGGCCAAAGCCAGCTAAAGGCATTGCTTGTGATCCATCATGAGGGAGAGCTGTGATGAACAACAATATTGGTGCAAAAAGTTAACAGAAAAGAAAAATAATTATAAAAAAGAGAGAAAAATGGCCAGCAAAAGGGAGCACAAGCAAATACAGAAACCATCCTCATTGTGAATAAGACTGCAGCTAACATATGGAAAAGAAACTACGTTAAAGTGTGTTGCTATACCTGTATTTTGGTGTCATATCAAAGGAAGGCAATTTCTATTTTGGGCAGAAGTGCACTTGGTAGGAGAGAAACCTGGCTACATTCATAGCATATGTAATTTCAGTAAAGTTATTACAACTCTGGATAAATTAATCAGGTAAGATTACCAGAAACATGCATTGGAAAGCAAAGTTATTAAAGATCAGGGGATTTTGCCATAGTCCAAAGGATCTGTGTAAAACACATGTACTGTATGTAAACTGGGGATAGGGAAAATACAGCAAAACATTCCATTCTGAAGAATAAAACAGTAGCCAGTGCTAAATAAATATTTTGCATTCTTCACATCTCAATAAAAATTCCACCCCCCTTTTTTTGTCCTTTCTGCACTATGCATACAATAGTGACTATTATAAATCATGGCTGTCAGGAATGAAAAACCATCCAATATCATATACAGAGCATTAGATGTAATTGTGTGGGGTTTACCAGTTCTAGGAGGAATACCTAAACACTAGGTTAAATTAATGTACCCTGACCATGGTAGGGGCTTGGAACTTTAAGGTCTCTTCCAACAACAAACCATGCTATGATTTTCTAGTGATCCATCCTTTTAAATTGAAAAAATGGAAGTGCTTTTGGACACTGTCTAGGATTGATACACATCTTGCATGTATAATATATCCCAGAAAAAAAGAAAGAGTCCAGGAAAAGCAAATGTGTCATGCAGGTAGGGATGTTACAAGTACCATGCAGAGAAAGAGCATTCCACAGAAGGAAATAACCTTACCCAGCAAATTCTCCACCCTGGGCTTGTGCCTGGCCTGCAATTGCATCCATGATAGCATCCTGGGAATACATGCTGATCGGGGTGTTATACTGCGCGTGAATTATGGTAGCCTTGCCGCCAAGGCCCTTCACCTCAATGGGTTTGTGGGTAGACAGGGCAGAGTCCTTCAGGACATTGGGGTTGAAACGCTCCGTGAAGTCCGTGCTGGGTTATGCAAGAGTGAGGTTCCACAGGGAAGGAAGGGAGGGGAAGAAAGGAGAGAGGCGTGAAGTTAAGTGAGGGAAGCACCATCAAGAGAGGAGTGTGCACGTCTGTTCATGGCATCTCACCACCAAAGCTTCTCATCAGGGAAGCACAGACAATGTAAGTACCAAGCCACAGCAAAAAGATGGCTGTGCTAATGGATGTCATTTTTGGGTTGGCTTACGATGTATAAAAAGGAAAAAAAAAAAGGTGGAATAGCTGTCACTGTATTAAAATATCACAAAAAATCTGTAAGCATTTGTATGATACTTACATATACTAAAATTCTGTTGTTATATGCATATATACATTAAAGTGTATACAAACATGCACATGTATATATGCATGTCCATGGGATGTACATGCACAGTGCAGAGAATTCCCACTTTTTTGTCATCCATTTGTGTTTTCAGAAGGCTCTTATAAAGGTCTAGAAAGTACAGGGAAGTGAAGGGATATCAGGTTCTCTATTATTTAGAAGATTTCTATCTGTGTTATTAATGACAGTGAAATTTAGTACTTGTGCCTTTTAATCTTCAAGGCTTTCCTTACAGAGACTAAATCTTCCCAAAATCTCTGTACACTAGCCTGAAGTGCTGCTATAGCATGGTAAATGCTCAGTCCCAGAACAAAATATGCAACATTGCAACCAAAGGATCAAGTGCAGTTGGAAGAGTTGCTGCCTTAGTTTCCAGTGACTCCGTTTACAAGGAAAGATTTTATATTTGACAGACTGAGCCCCTAAAGCAAGCTAATTGAAGCTTCCATGACACCAGAATTAGTTTGATGTCAGACTGCAGCCAAAGCGCAGCTGGTTTTCTTGTAGGGCTGAGCTATGCAGAGTTCTAGGCCTAGAGCTAGAACTGAGCACTGCCCAGAGCTCCAATGACCAACATCATCCACTAGGGTGGCTGCTCTTCAACCTATGGGATATCAGGTGAATCTCTAGTCTGCTGTTCCTGTCCTGCCAGCAGCAGGAGGATACTAGCAGGAGAGATTTCATACACTCACCAAACTGGACAAAACTGGGAACTCCATCCTTTGTGAAATAAAAGATATTTCATAAATGTTTCATTCAGAACTGAATCCAAAAGCTGGAAATAGGTATTTTTCTCCCTGCAGAAGAACTGCTGAAGAATTCCGTTTGATTACAACAATTTCCTTTTCAGTTTAAGACATTAGACTGTAAGTTTATTGGCTAATATTGTTTTTCTCTTTACACACACAACAGTGTGTCTGTTTACCATGGGTAGCTCCAGAGGGTGAGAGTAAAAACTGAAGCCTCAACCCAGCATGATGAAAAAGGTAAACTCAAGTAAGGCTGGCAGCCATCTGACTTAATTATCTGGATACTATTACAGGTGATAGGGGATTCCACTCTGTTTTCAGCCTTTTGTTTGGTGGGATGCCCTGACTGAGGATGGACAGAGAGAGATACAGTCACATATTATTGCAAATCCTTGACAGAACATCAACAGCCACATGCACAAGGACCAGAGACGCACAGGAGCACATGCTGCATTACAGCCACAGCCTTCACTTGCACATGCCAACATCTTAAGGGAGGGAACTGGGAAGTGCCATTATGCATTCAAAAAAGGTGAAAATTATCTTTTTACCAAGACATTCTCACATTTAAAACACATCTCCCTTAACTATTCATCAACTCTGACAATTCTGTAATTACAGTGACATCATCTCTGGAGGGGTGGTGGGCTGAGACATGCAGGTTGCTGTACTGCGCGTGCACATGCCTGACTTGAACAGCATCTCTTTTCTGCAGTACCCTGAACAATCACATGACCATTACAAACACACAGGTCCTCAAGATCTTGAATTTAGTGTTCTCTTTCTTTCACACTGTTGGAAGTACTAAAGAGATTCTAAACCCAAGATCTGAGAAGACTCTGTGAAGGAAAGGACAGAGGTTAAATATGCCGCCTTTAAAGAATAATGCTCTAAGCAATTTGTTTCCACAGTCAGTTACAGAAATCAAAGCTACTAATGTCAGAACAGCCTAAACTTCCCTCATGGTAGCAGCAGGAGTCCTTTGGGCTTTCACTTGGGTCTTTAAACAATTTTAGTGATGTCTTTCAAGAGGTTTTAGTCACACTACATACACCAAGGCAAAACTTCCAGTGAAGCTAACAGGATTCCAATAAAAAAATAACAGGAAAAAATACAGGTTGCCAACTGCTGAGTTCTTTTTCTAATTCTGGAAGCAAACAGAAGATATTAGTGATTGTAAGGAGTGCTGGGCTCTAGGACAAAGTGGTAGAAGTAAGGCTGCAGAGACAGCACCTCTGCAAAATGACTGGGATCTTTCTCCTAAGCTACAAAAGGATCAGGAAAAATAAATCCCAAAGCAAGTAAGATTACCAATACCCCTATAAAGTGACTTCTGCTTTCTAAGACAATCCTGTCAGAATAATTATTAATGTAAACTGGCTAGGATTTTACACTCCAAAGGACTTACATCATCACACCCACACTTCACTGAAATCAACAGAGAATGCAAAATCAATGTAAATTATATGCACTAAATATTATTTCAACTTTATGTATTCCACTACTCCTAACTTTGTACTGTCAGTTTAAATTTGACATTTAACTATCAAAATTATTTATTTTATACTTAGTTTAACCCAGTCTCCAACAATTTATGGACAACACTCAGGTCAGAGGGAAAAAGCAAGAGTTTAGAGACAATCCTCTGCCCCTAGAAAACTAAAGGTCAAAACTGAAGTCTCCTAAATAAAGCAGATCAATCACATTTTCAAGTCAATAGGTTTTTTTTTGAGCAATAGATTTATCAAGATGAATAACTTCACAGATTTTTCCCCCATATCAGTATCTTACTCCAACCTAAATTTGAATTTTAGCAGACTTTAGAAATTAATTTAACATTGAAGCTAAAAGAACTTTACTACTACTACTACACCAAAAAAGGCTCAGATAATGCTCTCCAAACTCTGAGGGCATGAAGATGACTTAAAGATTCAAGAGAAGTTAAACCTGCCTGCAGAAGCACAACCACCTGAAAGCTTTTAGAAGAACTGGGCAGGCTCAGGTGGCAGCTCCATCACAGCATTAGAGCATCACCAGGAAATGCCAAGCGGGAGCGCTGCTGGACAGCAGGGGCAGCGCAGGGCGCCTGCCACACCAAGCAGATGTTTACAAAAATACTTGCACTTGCAAGCAGACACAGCAGGAACACAGGGGATCATGCTACCCCAGAAAACACATCTTCACACACACAGCATCACACAAATATCTGGCACTACACAGAGGTGATACTAACTTGGCAGCGGTGTTGGTTATGACCTAGAAGAAGAGAAAGAGAACAAACAACATCAAAACCAACCACACAGAAAACAGTCAATAGTTTGTAGAGTGCAAAGGGTAAAAGATATTTACAAAAGGTTACTACAGCTCTTCTCAGACCATCTACAGATAAGAATAAAAAGAATAAAAAGTAAATGTATGCCTGAAAACCCCAACATGATTAAGAAAGGAAAAAATGCAGGGATTATAATTGATCCACCAGGACTTAGTAGGGTACCATGGCATTTTGGCTGACTGTTGAACATGATCTTATTGCTGTGCATCCTTAAAAGTACTACGACCAAAGTGAAGGGAGGAGGGAGCAGGGGGAAAAATGGAGGATTTTCAGAGTATATTCTCATCTGAAAATAGCAAATGAGTGACAGAGACTATATTTTAATCTTAGATACTGAATATTCAGGGATAAAGTCTGTTCTCAGGCCACCCTCAGAGTTGGTTTTGGAAGAACGATTTTTAAGTCTTTTACATTTTGGAGAAGATCCAAAGAATATATTGGTAACTGTTTTAAAGCTAAAACTAAGGAAAATGCCTTTGTGTATAACAAAGCATTTGCCTAGATATGACTGCACCTACATTATGCCAAGAGGCGTGTAGGCCATTTAACTTTGGAATAGTCATTCCTAATTTATTCCATATGAAACAAAGCAAGCCACACTTGCTGTATGTTTTTTGGGATATCCATATCAGTATCTTTTATTCCAACTAGTTCCATATAAGTGGAAAAAGGCATGAAAAAAAGGCATGTTCACACTCAATTCCTGCCTCTCTGCATAAACCAGTGATGGTGCTTGCACAGTAATTCCAAAGCACCGTAACACAGGATAAAGCTGGGAGTGCAGAACAGTGTGCTCAGTCTGAACTACAGTGCTCTTCCCAATAACTCTTTGGTGGTTGCACAAATAGCAGTAATGGGCTGTGATATTTATCTTAACTGTTTTCCTGAAAGCTTAGAATACCCACATTCTGCTTCTTGGTTGAAGACTAGTTAATCCTATTTTGTGCAAAATAAAGAGGAAGAGATCCATGGTCAGTTAATAAACTTTTCTTTTTACTTGGCTTTATGAAATGCTGTTGACAGAACTGGGCACTGAGGATTCCAACTCGCTGCTGTGACATTTCTGTGTCTGGGACTGATAGAAAATACTGGACAGCAAAGCTACAGTTAAAGAGTGACATTCCAAGCAGATTTGGCCCTTCCTGCTTTTTCCTTGCAGAACCTTTGATATCCTACCTATAATCCTTTTGCCTTGGAACATCAAACAGCACTTTTCATGATCAAAAGCACTCTAATGGGCCAAAACTGCAGGAAAGGCTTTGCACTTCTGCATTTCCATGGTAAAGCAACCACAGATCACCCTCTGCAGCTACTGGTCAGATTCTCAGATTTGAAAATATTCTTCTAGCTTTATTAACCCTACATTAAGCCAAATGTTCTTACAGGAACTGTTAGAGATATATTAGGAACAAGCTGCAGCCTGTAAGCACATGAGTGATCGTATATCCATTTTAGGTGTATGTGAGACAGCTGGGCACTCATTTACAATGAAACCAAGTGTAATGGTATCATTTTCTGACTCATCCACGCATCTACCATACATATAAAATAACATTTTCAAGGCAGAACTACCAAACCCCTAAAATACACCTTAATTAAAGGAACATAAAACTATGTCCAAAGAAAAGAAACATTATGTGTAAACACGAAGAACAGCTCAATAGTCATATCTCAGCAAAGATTTTTGAGACGTGAAGAGGCTGCTATAGCTTCCTTCAAAAACAGTAAAGCTTTGCTTCTTCTTATGTTTAGGATGTGATGAGAAAATTCCTCCCAGTTCAGAGTCACACACAATTTTAGTTTGGCTCTATATAGGGACATGTCTGGAACACCCAGCTTGCTGCTCACAGAGGTCACTCAGTAAGAGGCCAGTAACCCAAGCCACCTGGCACGTACTTGTGGGACAGGTATTTACTGCCCTTGACCTACAGTGTGAAAAATAACTTACACTGGAATGAAAAAGATGCACATTACAAACTATGACTCACTGTTCATATTTATTCATACACTCCAGAGCTTTCAGCACATCACGTTCCACACTCCTAACAGGCTATCCTATTTTTCACCTTGGGTCAGAGTGATAAAGCTTTAATGTAAAGTGTATCAGAGAAACAGTTGCTTTGTTATTCTTCACAGATCAAGGAAGTAATCTCAAAATTAATTTCAGCTTCTTGATAGGATTTTCCAAAGGGTTTGGCTGTAACAGCAATTCACACAATTAAGTTTAAATCATCTGGTGAAAAGGGCACAGAACTGAAACATAGCTTAAGACCACTCCTCATGCTTGAACTTTCTAGCAGCTTTTACCATACAGCTAAGCGCGTGTTTGTGAAAGCACAATGGATTTCATTTTGGAGCATCACAATATCACAGCATTGCAATACTATGATGCTCCAAAACTGTTCCCAGTAAAGAGCAGAGCTGATTATTTAGTGCTCACAGTGCTTCCTTATTCCTGTATATGCACTGTGAGATTGAGATTATAATGGATGCCACCAAGTCCCAAGATAGTTACAGGTTCCATGTTTTTCTCCACAGAGCATGAGGCAAGATACTTCTTACTTCATGGATAACAGTCAAGTGGGAGTGGGAATGATAGCACTATTGAGCTCTGAATTTTCCCTGCATGTCAACAGAGATGTAGAGTTCTCTAAATCTCAGAGAAGTTACCAGACAAGACACATTTATTTGGTGCTTCTGGGCTCTTTGATCTTTTCAGAATGTTCCTACACAGCAGGATAAGGGGTTTTTATTTTTTTATTTGTTCATCAGTGCTCCAGTTGGTGAAGGCAGATAGCAGCTCCCTAAAATTTCATTTAAACAGAATAGAAAGGCTCACACTGATTTTGGTGAGTGACGGATACAGTTGTATTGTAACTCTGATAACAAACAGTCACAATGCTGAGCTATGCAAAATTCAGCCCCTTCACCCTCACCCCTGCAGGTATTAAGGAGGATTATGAACATAGTGGAGAAAAAGACAGCAAGATATACACCTAGGAAACTCTGTATATTGAAATAAGACAATAATTGGTATTCTTCAGAAAACTGTAAATTAAGAGACAAGTATTCTGAGGTTTATTTTCCTGATCTTGCTTACTAACTGAAATTTTTTTTAAAGGTAATTGCTTTACTTAATTATCAAGTATGAGAAGAGAGGATAGAATTTTCTCAGATAAGGTAATTAGGATTGTTAATGTTGAGTGCTCAAGAGAGTGGCAGTGAATCATCTAGAATTGCTTGAATCATTTAGAACAGGAGTATATGCTCTTATAATAGGATGAAATATCCCTACTTTTCTACAACTTAAAACCTCTTGGTTTTATTTTCACAAAGAGCTGCTGCAAATGGATATAAAGTACTTGAAGATATGCAGTTGCTCTCAGACATTGAGTGGATTGTCAGAATTTTCTGGTTTTCCTTATACAGCCAAGTCCCTAATGTCAAAAAATCACTTTTCCCCATATTCCTAGCAGAGAAGAAATTTATCTTCATTAAAAAAAAAAAACAACCCCAAAACCACAAATAAACTAAAAAATTAGATTTGTTTGATGATTTATACATGAAGGCAAAAAAATTAGGAAAATCTGTTTCTCCCTGCTTTTTCTCATGTACTGCAGTCCAAGCTCGTCACTTCACAAACCTACTAATAAAATAGATGACCTGCAATAAAGGAACATGGAAAACCTTGACATGGGATCAAACTATCTGGGCAGTATCTGGAGATCATTCCTTGTCAGAGCAAAGTTAACATCAAAGCTAACAGATGCAAGACATTCTTCAAACCAGAGGACTCAAAATATTGCAGTTCTGACTCATTTTGCATAGGAAAGCCAACACATCAAGGCAGGAATTACAGCAGGACACTCCAGTAGCTGGGTATGTGAGATTTGCTGGTCAAAGCCATTTCTCTCTAGCAAAGTACCAAAGATCAGGTGTGGTTTAGAGCAGCTGCTCTGATGTCTGACAGCAATACTTGGTTCTCTGAGACTCCATGCATTAGTTAGAACTGCTGAGTGCCACAACCCTGAGATGATTACAGTCACTTCAGTCCTACTGTTCCCCCTCATGCTCTGCTGACAATAGCCAATCCATGCTGCACATCACATACCAACAACCATTATTCTGTAATGGCCATGTGGGTATGTTTTGGGGCTACTGGAAAATTTAACTATTGATCCAGGCTTTAATAATGACTGCTAGACAAATGCACAATAGGGTAAGCACCATTACATTCACTGCTCATCATGTTCATTATTATTGAAATAATTAAAGATGTTACCATGTTACCTACCCTCTAGGAAGTCCACCTTCCGAAGCCCTTCGGTTGAGACTCAATTTATGCATCTCAGCCATTTCCCTCAGGGTCTCTGCCGAGTAAAGGCCAATGGGGTTGTTATACTGCCTTGCAGGGCTCAGCTGGTGAGCGGGGCTACTGCCACCAGCCCAAGCAGGGCTTGCTTTGGAACCTAACGAGCTCTTGGCAGGTGAAATGTCAGGAGTCACAGACTGAGAGGACATGGAAGATCTAACTGTGGTAGTCTTTTGGTAGGAAGAGCTATTTGAAAGGCTGATCTCTTGCTGGTTGAGGTAGCCTGAAAAGGTTCCATTGGTTGCTAAAACACTACCCACAGGCCCAGTCGCCGTGTTAGTTAGAGGGCTGAAGGTTGTTCTGTTGCCATTGATTTCCCAAGCAGGTTCCTGTAGTAGCAAACATGCAGGCCAAGAAAAGAAAAAAAAAGAAAAGAGCAATCATAGAACACATGCAAAAATAACATATCTGCAATTAATGCTGTAAACATAGTCATAAACTAGCAATAAACAGATTGGAGCCAAAGCATTCAAACTTTCAGGGAAGATTTTCAACAAAGAAATGCATTGTTTCAAAATAAGGGAAGCAAAACCAATTCAGGCATTATTTTTACTAGTTTTTAGTTGAAATAAACAAATAAAGCTTAACATTAAGAGAGCATTTGCTACTAGTCAACCTCACAGCAATAATTTTATATTAAGGCAACACTGTCCATTAATTTCTAGGATAATTAAGAAATTAAAAAACAAACATTCTGAGGTAAGAATAATTTTAGGTCCTGTATAACCACAGAAGTCAATGCCATTATTACAAAGACACAATGATTCTAAACCACACCATTCTGTTGTCTATGAGTGCACTTGAGGTTATGGAAATGATGCACAGGTATCCTGGGCTCTGGTTCATGCTGATCAGGCCATGCAGCAGGGTTAGCAGAGACACCAACAGGACTCGAGAACTGCTCCACGGAGAGGCTGCTCCTATGTTGGTCATTCCTGCTTCATTTCCACTTGAGGGAATGTGTGCTTGAGAATGCAGGTGTGTGTGTGATCCTACAATCCTGTCCCAGATAATATTCCTAACCGGGACAGCAGCAGGTATTGCCTTACCCAAAGGAATCTCCCCTACAATACCTATACCCATAGAAGTCTGTGCTGCTGCTCAGATTCAAAACAATCTACCAAAAACTTATTCTAGAAAAACACAGTCCAACACTTGAGTTTCATAAATGATTCCCTATAAATGCACCTTAGTGAAACCAAAATAAGAGGTGATATCAAAAAAAGAAAAGTGCTCACAGTTGAGAGGCCCAGTAATGCTGGCTACTTGCTGCAGTCCAGCTCAGGGGACAGGGACAGGCAGGGGACAGCATCCTGAAGCAAGAATGGAGCCCACAATCTGGCCTCAGTGATAGCCAGTTCAAGAGCAGGTGGTGGCCTGCAGTGATGTTTTGCCTCATTCGTTGGCAATGCAACCATCTTCTTTAACACCTTGCACGAAATACAGGTCTGAGAATAATTTGGCCTCTGATTCTGTGCTTTTGCTAGAATTGGTTATCATTAATGTAATGTATCATCATTACAGTAATGTAATGTAATTTTCATACTATGGTTCACAAGAAAAATATTTTTATTGCCCTTTTGGATTTTTCTATACTGCATGTATAAATTTAGGGAGTGTACATTTGAAAATAAAAATCAAGATAATATACATTGATTAATTAAAATTTATTGGGAAAAAAACCTAAAGGTCTAAGGATATAAGTAATCATAACATTAAACACATTTAAGACATGTTGAATCAAAAATGTAAGGCAGATAAAATTAACTAAGATAATTTTTCTTAGTGATAAACAGGAAGAGATTTTAGCTGGCATTAATAGCTGCCTGAGGCTGTAGAAACAGATAATCCTAAAAGCATTTTCAGACCATGCCTTTTTAAATAAATACATTTGCAATACATTCTTCAGTTATTATACCCTGACAGTGAAAACAGCAAACAACAATCCCTTCCAGTGGTCTATTGAAAGCTTCTAGATATCATTAAATAAACAGAAAATAGGGCTTCTCTCTAAAAATGTGTTCAAAACCAGGCACAAATATGTTCAAAAATTAAGTAATCACTTGGGCAAACCATTTTTACATGCCAGCACAGAGGGACAAAACAATTATTAAACAAAAAATAAACACAGATGTAACAGAGAAGAAAAAGGGTATCCTGGAGTTATATTAATTTGTTACCCTGAAAACTCTGTGGCTTTTAGTTAACTGTGGGTTTCTTCCTACACCCCAAAATAAAAGGATATGTAAGGAGAGCTGATTGTAAAGTATCAGTTTGCACTGCTAATGAGACAAATTTCCTTAGAAGTGACTTCAATGAGCCACATATTTCCTTAGCCTTAATGCATTTTCATAGTCTTGGTGTTACTGGACAGTAACAGTAGGCAAAGGGGAAATTATAGGGCAGCCGTAAAAAATTATGGCTGATGCTTTCGGTCCCTTTTGGCACAAATGGAGTTCTGGCTTTACTCCTTAAATGATCTCTAGCTGGAATACCAGCATACTGGCAAGTCAGTATTAGAATTCTTAAGAACCCAGCAGTGCCAGGTTAGCAATCTCCATCTTGAGTTCATATTTTGGACAGGGTATTTAGGGCAGTTGTTTTTCCTGTGTTGTGGGGGAAAAAATGGATGAAATAGGCAGTGTCTAGGGGAGAGGCTGTACTTCTAAATAATTACTGCCCCATCATCAGGATATTTAGCTCTTCCCTTTTGTGACTAACCAAAAAATCTCTGATTCAGTTTATTCCTGGGAGAATATTGTAGAATTATTTTTTGTCTCCAGTTCAGTGTCAAAATCTGTTCACTGCAGAATTTCAGACTGAAGGGCAAATGTCTGATACTGAGCAGCAGCACTGAGCTTTCAGCATTGCATCACATGAAATGCAGCCAACAATAACAAACGTTCCCCTGTTCCCCATCTCTCATCCCATTCTGTTTCAGCGGCTGGAAAAGCAAGCTGACATTTCCAGCTCCGGGAGCCTGATGCTACCCTCGAGCCGACCAGGAGAGGAGGCTCTGACACTGAGCAATGGGCTTCCCTTCAGGAAGATGCGGGATCGCGCAGCTCATTCCCTTACTGCGGGAGGAAAACTGCGTAACATCAGGGAATGAGCTGCAAACTGAGAAACGTAGAGGAGTCTCAAACCTTTTGAAATAGAAGGAAGCTAGGAATCAGCTCAATTTCCATTCTGAAATGTTATTAGTTGTTTATAAAAATCCAATTTCTATGAAAGGCAAATGTTCCTTTTTATATATCAGGGAAGTGAGAAATAAATTTAGATTGGGAGATACAATACCAGGTTTTGCATGTCGTCTTCCTCTGACAAATCATTCTCTATTTATCTATTGCTGTGACCCTACAGTCATTACTCACCTCTTGCACTTTGGGGAGAACAATTTTAACAGTATACCAGTGATTTTGACCACCCAACATGCTCAAGAAGCAACTGTTGCTTTAAATTTTTTAGAGGATAAAGGGAATGGAGGCACCATGGCACTGAATGACTCTCAACGACATGATCAAACTGCTTTTGGCTAAGCCAGCTTCTCCATCCTATACTCTACTTAAAAAGTCAGTCATCTCCATCTATTTTCTCTTAGACATATAGTCTCCCAAATTTGGCAGGAAACAAATCATAAGTATGACAACATGCTCACTGGGACTCCAAAATAAGTGTTGTCAGCAGTGTTTCACAGAAAGCACAACACATAGCCATATTATTAGAATTAACAAGGCTGTCAATACCTTCATGCAAATGAACAAATGTTAAAGCCATGCTTAGCCCTAAAATACCAGCTTGAATGTTTTCAACTGCACTGATCTGAATCTTCACTTGTGTTCTGTCCCCTCTGAAGAGCTGCAGTCAATGAGTTCATTGATTGATGGCTTAGTTTAAATCCTTGGACTCAAGCTTACTTTTACTGTTATCTGAATGCTTTCAACACTAACTATGCCCTTTCTTCCAGCTATGCAACACCTGTGCAAAAGACTTCACTAAATCAAAAATATTTGACTAAACTAAACGAAAATTGTTTCTAGTTTGAGATTTATGTCAGATATAGTGAAACTGAAAAGCAATCAAATCGTATTTCCAATAACAGCCCTACAACCTGATGGTTGCAGAACCTGTATCATCTATAACATTGATCAGGTTTGTGAAAGAATGACTGATTTTTGTGAAAAAAGTTTGCTTGTTTCCCTAAAACAAAAATAAAAGAAAAAAAAACAGTAAACAGTGAAAGAAGTGCATGCTTGAAAATTAGTGGAAGTTGCAATCAGATCAGCAATAATGCACAAGAGGATTTATGGTTTTAACTAGACAGTGAAGTTGCACATGCAGATTGTTTAGCTAACATTGCCACACCTTAACCTTAACCATAGAAGGGTGAGGAAAGCTTCTCAGGATGTATGAGGATGACACTGTCATGACTGTCTTGTAATGCAGTCTTTTGCTGATTTTTAAAAAATACCATCAAATTAATTTCATGTAAACCATCAGTCTAAACACTGTCAAGCAGAAGTGTGGAGGTGACTTTTGCCTGTGTGTGTGTCACAGAATTCTTTATTTCTACAGTGATACTTGTTACTAGAAATAATAAAGGGACATGTAAAGAAACCTTGGTTTTAAAGTGTATTTAGTGTAACACAGCTTACAGCCAAATCAGCATCACACTGCCTCTATCAGTAAAGTATCTTTATTCTGGACTTTGAGACTTCTCTGAGAGCTCAATGACTTTTTCCCTTCCAAACAACTTCCAGAGAAGAATTCTTCTTCACTTAAAACTTGCTATTAGTGTACATAAGTGACACAAGTGTCACTCCTCTTGACCTGCAAAGGGTCCAGCAGTCTGATGTTACCTCTTCCCCTGGGTGAAAGACCCTACACCTAAGATCTTCCTGAATACTGCAAGATAGCCTGTTTCCCCCATACCTTCCCCTGGATGTCACCCTTTTCTCTAGAAAGGTTCCACTAATTCTCTTTTCCAGCCACTGGTACTGCCTGCAGCTGGCTCAGAAAAGGCTGCCTCCAGCAGCTCCTACAAACCTTTCCTGAGCACCTTGCACAGAATTCTGAAACATAAGGCAGCAAGCTTCTGAAAATGGGTTGAGTCTTTTGATCCTCATCTCTCTCTGAAGGGCTAGAATAGGAAATGTAAAGTGTCTTTATGGCTTTCATGCCAAGGGGTCTTCTAGGACCTTCAAAAAATCCCTGCTGTGTGTAAAGTCAACTTTTCTATACAGTAGATAATTAAGGGAGAAAAGTATTTTCTGTGGTAAACGGCTTTGAAAACTTCTGTCAGCAATTTTAAAACTGACAATTGGCAAGGAAGAAATGCACCTAAAAGAGTACTAAAAGAGTAATGAAAGTCCAATATATAAGAGCTTTATGTGCCTATGAAGGAAGGAGACAAAATTTTCACACCTGTGCAGGTGTATAGAGCCCCAAAAGGCAGGTGTCAATCTCACGTTGGTGAATAACTCTGATGAGAAACATCTACTCACTGCCTTGAACACTGACAGCATTCTGGGTGCACCTTCTGGGAAAATGAGAACTCCTTTCCCTTCCTGTCCCTGTTACTTTGCTGGTGCAGTCAAACACCAGTTTAACCAAAAGAATGATTCATGGCTTTTGGTCTAGGAATTTCACAGTACTGTTCAGTGACTATTCCAATAAGTTCCTCCAAAATAACTTTTTATAAAATCATGATATAAACAGAAA
This sequence comes from Zonotrichia albicollis, assembly GCF_047830755.1. Lineage (NCBI taxonomy): Eukaryota > Metazoa > Chordata > Aves > Passeriformes > Passerellidae > Zonotrichia > Zonotrichia albicollis. Next base: position 24,197,081 of record NC_133825.1, on the reverse strand, counting down.
CAACTCTGAGTAAGATTAATTCTTAATTTCATCTTCCCTTGCCAAAAAAGTTTACAAGATCCAATCTAAAAAAACAATTTCTGCCTCAACTAATAAATAGCCAGTCAGGTTAATTTAAAATTTCACAAAACAAAATTGAAGCAAATTATTCCCCCCAGGTGCATTCTCTTCTGCTGTTCTGAACCTATTTGCAGCAGTTTCAGGGATGATGTTACCATCTGTGCTCTGAATTTGGAAAGCACAGAGTTTATAAAAATTACTTAAAATTGATCTATGGATGTTGGAACTGTCAAAACCAGTAGAAAATCATCTAATTCCCTATGTATTTTGATCTTCAGTGTTTTTTATTTTATGCATGCTGGGGATGAAACTGGCACAGACAGCAGGGATAAGTTGCAGCAATGGAAACTTTAGCTCCTGTCCATTTATCTAATGAAATGCATCAGCAATACAAATGTCCTGCCCAGAGCCTGAGCCTAGGGAAATATGCACCACCTTTCAGGTACCCCTGCTCCTCGGTGTCTCCAAAGATACAGAAGATGAGTTGCCAGGTATAGTCAGTGTTTATTCTAAAATGAACATTTATTTTATGAAACATGATGTGCTTTGACAATGGAAACCAAGCCATTAATTTCCTCTGCCACTTGCTGTTATTCATTAAGTTGACTTGTCCTCTTTATTTTTTATTCTCAGGTCTTCTGAATACTATGATAAGAACACAATATGATGCAAGTTTTCAAATGCCCTCATGTCCTCTCTCCAAATCAGTGTCATTTCAGTGGCAGCCAGGATTTGGATAGATTGAGGCACAGTCAATCTATCAATGGTTCTCCCCAACAATCTACGAAAGCAAATCTGGATTTTTGAGAAGCTTTAGTTGCTTCTTGTTGCTAAGATGAAAACAGTTGCTCAGAATTGGCTAGACCAAATCACATCAGAGGATAGCTGGATTCTTTGTTCCTTCTAATCAGAAATTAGACTAAATACAGATCACTAATACATCACCTTGCAGCAGTTTTGCTGCCTGTGCATTCATTCAACCTTTAATTATTTGGGGCAGGCAGAAGCTATTTCCTGTAATAGATATTTACCTTCACCACAGCAGATAGAAATGGCATTCACTGTGGCTGAGGAAAAATGTGTCACTTACCTTCTGATGGGGAATTACAGCCCTGGGAGAGTCAATTCTGGGAGCTGTGGTTGAAACTGGCACTGGACGTTTAGATCTGGGGATTAAAAAAAAAAAAAAGAAAAAAAAGAGAAAATAAAAGATATGTGCAATCTGCACTCCTATTTTTCACCTCTAATTTCAAGCCAAAAAAGCTGCTACATCAGGACTGAAAGTTAAGCATAGTCTAGACTTTTTCTGTGCTACATCCTCATTTACAAAGGTATTAAATGAGAGAAAAAGTTTGAGAAAGTTTCTCTGAATGATGAAAATTCACCAGTTATGGAAGCAACCTCTGACTTGGGAGATCATCTGTTTTCCAATACTTGTGGCAAACTGCATTTTCATAAGTCAGACAAATTCAACTAGATAAATTCAAGTTTGGGCAGCACTCTGGAAAAAGAGAATTAAAGGTGTTTTAAAATGCAGAGGCTAAACTTTGGTGCTGAGGCATCTCAAGATAACTCCTCAAAAGACTATTATTTAATAGCTTAAACTGCACAACTACAACTGCAATTACTTAAACCTCTCTTCAGGAAGAAACATGGCTTCATTCAGACAACTGAGTTTCACAACGAGCAGAACACTACTGAATTAGCCACTCCAGGTGCCTGTCTTTCACCTGTATTTGACAAATATATGTCCTTGGTCATTTAAAAAGCCCAAAAAATGCTTTGAAAACAAACAATGTGCCCTTTCATTGGAATAACAAAGAAAGTACAGTGACATCTGAAGCACTTCTACTGTCCCAGGAAAGTGAAGATGTAGTTGTGGGAGGTGTTTTGAGAATCTGCCTAGTGGTGGAAGTTCCCCTGAAAATATTCCAGTACATATGGGATCCCCAGAGCAAAGGAAACTAAAAACAAAAAGAGTCAAAAGAATCAGAGTTATACAAATAATATCCCATTTCAAATCTACAGATCAGGCTTATGCCTCAAATTCTAACCTTTTAAAAGTACATTAAAAAATTAGGACAGGTACAAAAATGAAATAAAAATACTTAAAAGCTTACAAATCAAGTAGAATCAGCTAAGACATTTGAAATTGTTTGCTTTAGACAGGAGATGAAGAAGGGAAGACATTGCAGAGGCTTAGAAAATAATGAATGGTAGAAAAAGGGAAATAAAAACTACTCTTGTGGACATTGAATGAAATTGAAAAGTCAACACATATAAAATTGATAAAGGAAAACATCTTTTTCTGGAGAACTTGATTAACCTGAGGTGAAACTCATTGTTACAAGACATCATTGAGACTATGAGAAGAGCAGAGTATCAGAAAGGATCAAACAGTTACACTGAACAAGAAAAAGCCCCAAGAGCTGCTTTAGACTGGGCATAATAAGTAAACATACAGACTCTCATTTTTCACAGCACAGCTCAAAAGACTTTCTGTGTTAGGTTCATTATTTCCTTACTGAGGGCTGTGCTCACTTTCCTCTGAAATACTTACCAGGGGCATCCATCAGAGAGGGAAAGCTGAGCTCCACAGGAACAGGGCTCATCCCCAGTGGCAATCCCTGCATTAATACCCAGCTTCACACTGAGCTCTGGCTTTGACTTTAGCTGTTACACTTAACATTTTTTCCATAAGCAGTAGTGAACATACAAAAAAAGACCACCTAGGAGAAAGGAGTAATCCTTACAGGAAGTGGAAGATTTCCACTTAGAACATAAGGAAACTTTGCTACTTTGAGAGTTGAAAACAAAGCTGATGTAACAGATCCCTACCTTACAAGCAGGTACTACAAAAATGAATGCAGTCTGAGGAAACAATGAAAAGTAGCATTTTGTTGAACAATGTGTAATTAACCTGTGAAATTCACTGACAAAGTATTCCTGAAACAATGGGCTAGAAAACTGTAATTCATACTCACAGCTGAAACATATCACAATATAATCCCAAGATATAATTATCTGAGAAACAGATACCTTCAGGTTCTAAGAATAAGAGCTACTCACTAACTGCCTAAACCAAACTTTCCTCAGGCAAGTTATCTTCCCTCAGGAATGAATGTCATGCTCTTCCTCCAACCACTTCAGCTTAAAAGGAGAAACGATAAATTGTATTTATGAGACATGCACATGTATCATGAAAGACAGCAAAAAAGAGAAATAAATCCACTGCAGCTCACAACACAGGGTAGCTGAAAACTGACAGTAACAGTTTATGAACACACAAAGATTTAGGGGATGATTCTGCTCCTCTTTCCATTACTGTAATTTCTGAGTACACCCAGTTATCTCTGTGAGGTGACACTGGTGGCCCTGGGCATACCATGTTAAGTGTCCCCCTGCTCTGCTCACTGATGATGAATTTTAGTGCCAGATTTGCTCAGCACTGTAAATGTGGTTTGCCACGTACAGAGGTTGAGCAAACAACCACAGAGCATGTTTGATGCTTAACTGGAACACAGTTGTATTGCAGCAAAAGAATTTATTTCCCAGACTATTCCATCACTTCTGATGTTTATAGTATGTTTAGTTTTTCCTCTCTCATTACCTGCCCACAGAAGATGATGCTAAAAAGGTGCATTTTTTCCACATTAGTGATAAAATATATTCACAGTGTTAGCCAAGATTTGTATTTGACACCAACTTGGAGATTTCAAGATGTTACTTGAAAACGATGTTCCTACACAGCTCTGACTTGGATGTTTATAGCTTTGATATTTAAAAAGAGAATAATGAGGCTTGCTAGATCTAGCAGAGGCTTGCACCAGAGAAAAGGGCAGAAGAGGTGAAATCAATTTGTGGAATGAAATTGTATGCACTTGCAGAATAAAGTGATTATTTACATAAGAGTCATTACTCCTCCAGGAAAAACATCTGCAAGTTCAGAACATTCTTTTTTTCCTCCCTCTCGTGCTGGATGGATCAAATCCTGCAGCAACAGAAGTTTGCTTTTCAAGTGCTGATGGTGCTGTAGTGAACATATGTGTCCAGGTTTACATTTTAATCCACTGATGGCAAAATTATTTTATTCCAAACACTTGAGGGTGTGCCTGCTCAGTAAGGCTATGAGAAGGGTTAAAGCCCAAATTTCACAGATGATTGTGATAATTTTACACTTGATGTTGAAATTTTTCATCAGGATTCTTTTTCTTATGCATTTAATTTGATTTCAAGTTTTAGACATTTTCTTCTACATTTTCCAAGTTACAGATGGAAACAAAAATCTCATTTCAAAATGAAAACCTAGAATAGTTCTAAGATGACCAAATACATAACTCTGGTATTTTTCTAAACTCTTTTCATCTCCAGAGATACATCTCTTTACTCTTTCGGTGCTGGTTCTGTTTTTTAATGAAGTCCAAAACCAAGATAGATGTAGCTTTGCAAAGCAGTTCAATTTTGATAGCACTGCTCAGATGACTGCCAGAATTTCTACTTGTTCCCACCTAAATAGGTCTTTAATTGAAGAGCATTTGACTTCAATCCTGGTATTTTTATACTCACAACAAAGGTTTTTTACAAGTCAATGGTACTGAGGAGTGCAACTGCTGCCTAAGTCAACTGCCTGCCTAAGAAAAGGCTGCAAAGGAGTTCTGTGATGCACTATCAGTTTAAATTGCATCCTCAGGGGAGCACAATATTGTACTTGAAAAGAGGTGACAGCATCTAAGAGATAATAGCTCTTTTTCATCTTCATGGGGCTTTTCTTCTATTTCATATCTTCACCAGTCAATGTCTATCTTTACTAATTCTCAGGACAACTGAAATCAACATTTCTCTTTTACAGTAGGCTTTTTCATTTGTCATTTTATGACATATGAGCACTTATTTACCACTTCTTGAATATCTTCATAATTGTATCCTAGTATTTCAACTTCTAGAAAATGAAAAGGCATCAAGTGCATGAAAAGGTAATAAAACTGATTAAATTAGAGTTAGAACTTCTGCATACTTCAGCTATCACCTAACTGAAATGGGGGTATTCTGGAGTGCAGCAGGTAAGCACAGAACAGGATGCAAAACAAAACATGTGGAATAGGGCTTCTTATATAAATATATATATATATATATTTCTGAAAATTTGCTGGGAATGATGATGGGAGTCAGGGAGAGACAGAAAAAGATAAAGTATTATTCATGGTTATCAATTTGAGGTGCCCATTTAATAAGTGCTAAGATATGAATGTGCCTAACCAGTGAATTAGGCAGCTGAACAAAAGCTGCTGCTTGTTCCTAAGTCTTGCACAGAAAATCCTGAGTCCCATGACACTGTGGTGTAATTCCCGATGCCCTGCCTTGGACATCAGCAAGCACTCTTAGTGACTTCTCATTGTCACTCTTAGTGACTGCAATGAGAATCACAAAGACAAAGACCTGAACATTTCACAGTACTTCAAATACAACTGTGATCACTCTGGGTCTAGGATCAGACTTACTTTCCCTCTCTCAGGGTATCATCTCAGCCTGCAATAAAATTGAAAAATACTTCTACCAGCACTTTTGCTCTCTATATGTCAATGGCAAATGCAAATATTAGCATTTGGTTGGATGACTGATTCATTATTTCCCTGCACTCAGATTGCAAGCTGGGCAATTACACTTTCCAGACCTAATGTTCACACCCACAGTGCCATAAGGACAAAAGCTTGTCAGGCATAGAGGGCATCAGCCCAAAAGGGAGCAGCTATCCAATAAAAAAGCTGTTTGGAAGTATGTTATACCTATTTTCCCTTAGAAGGAATCTGAGTCAGAGGCAACCACAAACATTAAGGGATAGAAAGAGAAAGTGAAAAGGAAGAAGCCTTGGAGATTTTTGTAAAAGGGAGGAAAGAAAGCAAACTGAAGCCAGTGTGTGAAAAGATGAGATTTTTCCAAGGCTCTCCTGATCTCTATTTGACCCTCTCTACTTCTCTGGCATCTGCACAGTCCCTGTTGTATCCTCCTAACTCCTTCTCTCCTGTGGAAAATCCCTCCTTTCCTGAACCGCTCCACATTCTGCCCTCTAGCTTGTTCCCTCCTGAATGGAGCCACTGGCTGCCAATGCCTCCATCTGCTCTTAATTGACTTGGTACTGACCCCAAAATTCCTCCATCCCAGCAGCTTCTATGGCAAACAGGGAGGCTATGCAGTATCCCTGCAGCTCTGCCCTGGGGGTGACAGCTACCCACAGTGTACCCAGTAGGAATGCTGAGCACATGCCTGGCACTCAGCCAATACACACAGCAAGCTCCAAGGAGTGTGGACACCTTTAACCTCCAAGGAGTGCAGACACCTTTACTCAGGCAGGTTATTTCTCTGTCTCCTTCTTCCTGTCTTTGCACTGGTTTTAAACAATTTCCAAAAATTTCCTCTACATATCACTATTGAAAACTTGGGTAAGCCATAAAAAATGTGGATTCCGACCAAGGAAATTTAAGTTCATCACAAAACTCGTTTACGTTGTCATGGGTTGAATTTGTATGTAGATGCATATTGCCATTTACACTGTTGAAGACATACATTAATTTATGTTAAATTTATGTGCAGCCCAGGGCAGACAAACCCCCAATATTATTGAAATATTCAGAAATACCTAAATTGGTAAGGATCATAAATAGGAAGCCACTACTCTCACATAAATTGGTTAATTGCAGAATTTGCATTGCCTAGATATAAACAATCTCAGTTCAGAATCAAAACCAAGAGGCTGAAATGCAGTCAGATTTATCAGAGGCTCAAGTCTTAATAGCATAAAAACTTCAGATACAGCAGCTCACTTGGAACCTCAAATTTGGCATACTTATTTATTATTAATGATTTAATTATTACACTGATAATTTATAATTATTGAGAGATGCTGAAAATATACTGAATGTAAACATATAAATAATAAAAAGATTTGTTCATTTAAGATCAGCAGAAAAAATGTTCCCAGTGCTTAGGATCAACATGTTCCAGCAGCCACCAGCCAGGGACAGCACAGACACCAAGAGCTGCCCAACAGCCAGGCTAAACAGACCCTGGTTATCACTGCAAGAAACAATGGGTTGCCAATAATTAAGAGTTTGTTGGAGAAACAAAAAATTAGGGCAGACAGCTTTTACAGGGGTTGATAGGCAAGAAACACCACGGTGAAAACGATCCAAAGGAAACGAAAGAACTCATAGACACAAATAACATTTACAAGACTTATCTAGTAAAGACCTAGTGTTTTACCTGATTAAAAATTCCTCATTCCGCTTCTAAAAAAATACTTTTTCATCCATTCCAATTACGTCTAAGTGTGTAATTTACATTTTTCCATGACTGTGCCTAAGCTAATCAGCATTAACAGGAAAAGGTCCCAGCCTGAACAGACTGTGACCTTGCTGGCTATTGTAACATTTTGGCTACTCTGTCTACTTGCTCCTTGCAGAAAGCAGGCAGGAACTGTTTGTCTGAAAGAATACAACTGCCATGTTTATTTACTAAGCTGGGTCAGCCCACTGACTTTGGTGAGATGGGCCCATGGTACCCATCTTAACCTTTCCATGGTGAGTGAAATAGAATACGTGAAAGAATTCACATGGAGATTATCTTTAGGGAACCAGAAAATATTTCTCACATAAAACAATGAATTTTAAACTCACCTCTAAGCTGGTATTGGGGGGGGGAGGGAAAAGTGATGTGCACTCTGAGAACAGTTCTAATCCCTAAGCAGAATCTTGCTGCAATGAAATCTTCACTGCCCTTTAAAGCCTTGGCATATATCCACAGTTTCCAGGCTCTTTTCTAAAACTAACAAGGACACTTTATGCAGTGAGTGTAAATAGCAATCCACTAAATTAAACTGCTCATGTAAGGAATATATTTGTATTTATTCCAGTGACTGACATTGATACTTTATTTCATTTTCCACGGAAATAGCAGCACTAAATGTTACTACTCAGCGAGAGTAGCTCACAATCCTGTCCAAATGATAGCCTGACATCTGTAAACAAATCCTACCGTCCTCTCATATCTGCACATAGAGACAACTGGGCACACAATGGGAGTCACCTCTATTTCACACAGAGTGAGAGGACCAACTTCCTCAGTAATACAGCATGTCTTCCTTTACCCAGTAGTGGGATGTGTGTTTTTTAATGCTTGAAGCATACAGAACCACCAGAAGGAAGGAAAAAACCTTGGCTATTGGTGGCAGATGACTTAGAAGTTCTACAGTCACAGGTGTAAGCAAAATAAGCTAACTAGTATGGCATGTCATATCCACCATTAGTGTTCTTTTTTCTACTGATCTGCTTAATATTTTGAATAGTCCAACTAGTTCAGACCATTCTTTCATCTATATTGTATATATCTTTCCAATTTACCCTGAGCTGGAACAAATACCATCTTTTAATTCTTCTGAGCATAAATACAGCCCTATTCTGGTTCTGATTTAAATGTGCCCATCAGCAGACCTAAAACATGCACAGAATTGGTTACTACACCCAGCATCAGACAAAAGAAAGCAGTTTACAATAACCACTGAGCTCCCCTTGCTTGCAGTTTGCTGTCACCACATGCTTTATTTATAGTAGGCCTGAAATAAATACTGCAGGATCAGCCATCTTTTGGTGCTGCACAAAAAAGGAAAGCTATTAAATATTTACCATAAGTCTCTCATAGCCTCGCCTCTGACACTTTCCCTTTCAGTAGAGAAAAGAATTATTTAGCTCACGATTTTCCAGCAAAAGACAGCCAATTGTGACTGTCTGAAAGCAAAGGGTAGCATCACTGGCATGCCCCGGGAGGGGGAAGTTTTGTCAATGTGCACCCTGCACAGAAGTCTCCACCTCCCCTGCTCCTCTCCAGCAGCACAGAGTGACGCCAAAGCGGAGCCTTAGAGTGACACAGGAATGTTTGTGCCAGCAGAATGAGGCTCACTCATGTTACAGCACTTTCCAAAACTAAGCCAGTACATTTGGTGAATCCTTTCCAAGGAGGCTGATCAGATTACTTGAGTTATGTTGTGGATGCTCCAGTGAAACATGTTGACAAATAAAGCTGCTCTCTTGTATTTACTGTGCATTTAAGAAAGAAACCCATTTGTATTGAAAAAATAGACTTTGCATGCATTTTGTTTTTCACTGTGAACTGAATACTGCACAATCTAATGTTTATGGCCTAATATCTGTGGGACAGACAGACAATTAAAGATGAACTTTGACTGGCCTAGAATTAAAATGCCTGAGGGCAGCTGTGTAGCTCAAGTAACTGATTAGAAACTGATACTGAAAAATGACTGAGAACTGAACTCCAGGAGGTCACAAACAGACTAAAAGCAAAGCAATGTCTTTTTTCCACCCCAAACCAGGCCATTATAGAGTATGATCATAGCTTTCCACAGCATAGTCCAGCAAAACCAGCACCAATCCCCCCAGTACACCTAGAGCAATGCAGGTTTCTAAAGAATAAGCTGTATCTATAGAGGTATGTAACACTTTAGAATATCAGCCTGGTTTCCCTGAGTGCCTCATGGGAGTTCTGCTGAGTAATAACACACAGTGCCAGAGACACTTCTTTTCTTCTCCTCTCACTCCTGCTCTTTTCTTCAGCAAAAAAAGAATTCACTTCCTAGATGTACTTTTTTTCTTCTAATCTTAATGAAGCAGTGCTAGTCTGGAGGGTCCCAGACCTTGCCACAGCACTGGATCACAGGTTCCTTTCTCCAGGCATGGTCCAAATACTTCAACTTCCCAGCACTTGCCAGTCTGCATCTTTTTGATTCCCAGAAGCAGCAAAGGGAGGCACACTGCAGGATCCAGAGAAATCGGCAGCCAGACAATGCAGCTCAAGCCACTAACAAGTTCTGGCTGTCTGATCAAACCTCTGGCATAAATGGTGAGACTTCCAGTGTAATTTTGTGGGTTTATGTGAAAACATAGCATGATTGAGGTGATAAGAACAAATTAAAGAGGGAGTTTAGGGAAGGGAGTTGTCAGAAAACACTTGACATGCACAAATTCCTGAAGCCATGGCTGAATCATGGAGAACTCCACTCAGGCCAGCACTGAACATTCATGTTAGTGTGCCTTGAACAGTGCAGGTGCTACTTGAATTAAAACTAAGTTCATAAAGGAAACCACAGAATCCCATTGTTTAGGCAGGCAAGTATGAATGGGGGCTCTTAACACTTCCTTTTTTCCTATGATTGATGCCTTGCAGTTGGATGTCCTGCACCAGCGCTGACACCATGTGCAGCTTTTTTTGACAGCCAAATTAAAACAAGAAGCAGTTCCCCACCCTGAAAAAAGCCTGCAGAGAACCAAGTGTTGCAATAAATGTGAGAAGCAGCAAACACTGTCTTAACTGTCAGGTTATAAACAATGCTCATGAAACCTTCACGGCCACGACCGATAAAGGAAAAGGCCATTGCTCTAGAGAGCCAAGAACCATTAGGAAAAAAAAAAAAGCTTTCTATCTTGGAGCATTTTCATCAAGATTTCACATTTCACTGCTTCTTCCACAGCCTTGCAGATAAAATAAGTGAGATCAGCTCTACTTCCAGCGCTGCTACAGCGAAACCAAGCCACACATTGCCTGCTAAGGCATTCCATGACCTTGAAATATTCTGTAGAGCCCTGTGACTACTTCATATACATGTCCAGTATCACCCCAATTCAGAGCTTAAGTTTTCCTATCACAACAGTCAATCTCGTAATGCATATATGTGCCTTTTCCATTGGAAAGGATTTCCAGCATTTCCAAACTTTTTATACAAACAGGATAAGTGAGCACTTCCAGCTCTGTGCTCTTTATGGCAACTAGGGCTGTTTTTCCATAGTAGTAGAACACTGCTCCAGTTTCATTGCTGCAAGCCATGTCTAAAAAAAGTCAAAGTGATCTCTTAGCTCAGTCACTTTCCTGGTAATCATGTCCCAGGAGATTTTGCCTCTCTTCTGTCTTGTTCTTATTTGGTTGAAAGTTACTATCCCTTGTCATTGCTACCTTCTTTTCATGCTATTCTTTTCTCCAACCCAATATTTGTAAAATGCTTTGCTGAAAAAAGGATATTGCATTGTACATTTTGGGCAGGTGACTAAACTGACCATCTTTTTGTCCTTGGGTAAATGAACCCATTTGTGTCCAGGGAAAAGATTAATTTTTAAGGCAAGATTAATATAACTTCCTGAATGTAGTGAAGATGCCTTTTGTTCAAGACATTGGATCCTTAATAGGGTTCTATGTGTAACTCAGTTGGTCAGTATCACTTGCTGCTAGGATTTAGCTTCTATAAATTCTGAACTGTGCAAAGTAAAGTAAGCTTAATACCTCTGAGCACAACTTCTTTGAACATCCTCATGTCATTTAAGAAAGAAAAAAGATTAAAAAAATACTTTTCAGTTTTTTTCATTGGGTTTTCCTAATGAGGCTGAACGGGTCACAAAGGCAAATTAATAGCTCATATAATAAAGTAGCTGAAAAGAAGAGTCCATTAATTGTATAATTTCAGAGCAAAAACATCATCTGAAAAAAAATTCATTTGATAAAATAGCTGTTTTATCACCTACTTATTTTTACTAGTATTTCATTTTACTTTACTCCATTTTCCTTCTTTTCAAAATATCTACATCTATTATCTATGCAAACATATCTCAGTCTCTGGAACACTCCATTACTGCTTTCTTTGGTTGTTCTTTATCCATGTAACTCGAGTATTTGAATTATATATTATTGTTTTGGAACCAAGAGACAGGAACAGCCTTAAAAAAACCAGAAGAAACAATAAATAGGGATGAAAGCAATTAATAAAGGTACTTGCACTAGGTTCCTTTTTTTTTAATGATGTGGACACTAGAATTGCTGATGTTGTAATTTAGAGGTCAGCAAATAAAAAAAGAACAATGATTACTCAAATGAAATATCCCTAGCAACACTTGATCAAAATTACTGTTTTAAGTAACTTGTCTCTGTGATATGTATTAGGGTAATCTGGATTTCTTAGTCATGAATTTGGGAATCCTTCTGTGAATAAGAAGAGCTGTTGGTTTGTAGTTTTAAACCATTTAAACCTCTATGGCCAGGCCATAGAGGCAGACACCGCACAACTTTTTGGGTTCAATATTCAGGAAAATTAACACCAAATGTGGAACGACCCAAAGCAAAATAAGAAATGCTTTCTCTCAATGTAAAAACTCAACGGTTCAACAGAAAATTAGACAGACATTCTAACAATCAGAAAGGATTTTTACTAACTTTTAAATAAAAAAAATATTCAGAACAATCTGAATCTTTGCAAAATAATCATAAATATATTTGTAATAACACTATAACTCCAAGGGAAGAAAAAAGAAGTTGGAGTGGGTGATAGGATGAGAATTCAACCACATGCATCAAGATAGTGATTTTCTAGTCTATCTGCAACGCTTAAAGACAAACTTAAAGCCATGGGGGAAAATCAGCCACATATTTTGCTTTACAGTACCCTGTCCTGTCTTGGAAACTTCATCTAAACTCCTTATTCTTTAGCTATTAGTATGTTCCTGATATTGATTATCTCTACGGCACATTCATATATGAGATTCTTTTCTCAGAAATTGTACTTCCACATTACAGTCTGCTTTCTGTACTTGTCTTTGCCTGCCCTGTACAAAAATTATCTTCTTCACAATGCAATAAAATTAGCAGCTACTTGCTTTCTATAATTATGGAGCTTTAAATATTAATGCATTTATTACAGAAATCCTCTGTGCAAGGTTATCTAACTTGAGAACAAATTTCCTTGAAAGTAACATTAACCAGCAGAAGTTTAAAAACCTATTAACTGCTTTCTTAATGGCAAGACAACTTTTATCACATCTCTGTGGTAAAACCTGCCCTCTCCACATTCTACTCCCTCCCTTCCCTGCACTTGGGCTACACCTTTCTTATTGGGTCACATGCAGAGCAGACTTATAAACTCACAGGTGCCGGACCATTAGCACAAATTCTCATGAGGTCCCTCCCATGCACTTGTAACACTTGTTCTGTTTGTTGTCATTAGAGCAGTTGTTCATAAATTAGCCAAACTAAACTATGTTGCTCACATGAGAATAATCAAAAGAAACATCACTGTTGGATTCATTTAACAAAGTCTGAATGGATATGGGATTACACCTGTATTCAATAGGCTAAATCCACACAGATACACTCAACCCAACCATTCGATTTCTGCATGAATCCATGCTGACTTCTACAAGAGTCAGAGCAGATTTTGGCTTTTCATCTCATATCTGTGCCCTGAGCACTTCAATTAAATCTAATAGACAGGGATAAAACACTTGCAACCTTCAGTCATAAGCTTCATAGGTTGTCCTTAGGAACACAACAAGTTTAAATTATTCCAACATACTTCTGCAGAGTGAGGCTCAGGTTGTGGCTGGCTGATTTGATCTTATTCTGGGCCTCCAGGTGGGTCATGCTGTCAGTGTTGACTCCATCAATGGCCACGACAAGGTCCCCTGGGTTCATCTGTGACTGTGCTGCCTTGCTGCCAGGGGTGATCTGCGTGGAAAAAGACAAAAGAAAAAGTCTTAGTCTGATAAGTCATTCTGTATACAGAACAGCTGAAGAACTTGCCCAGAATTATAGTACAGAATAGATACAGAAAAAGATACATTAATAGATAGAACAATATTTGTATCCATTATTGTATGGGTGAAAAATCAAAACTTATGGGAATTAAACAAATCACAGTTAACTCACACTTCTGCAAAGGTTCAGGAGACCATCTACTTGTTGTTACTTCCATTTTGAGAGGTTAAGCCCAACGTAGTGGTTCCCTTACCACCTATTATCACTATCTCAAGGGGATAATTATCTCTATACAGCAGCAGTATATAGAAACATTACTCAGAAGCAGAAAATGTATGAACCACTATCCACTGCATGATTTTATTGTATTTTTCCTTCTAAAAGCCATTTTCCCCAAATTAATTTATTTTATTGAGGAGATGGAAAATGAATGCTTGTGAGTGGCCTTGGGCACACTTTGTTTCTTTAATAGCAGGCTTTAGAGGAAATTATTCTACTTAACCTTACCCATATACAACTGCAGCTCCATTACCAACACAAATTGCTACGTGCCTGTCTCACCAACCTGTTGGACCTGACACTCCAAAGACCAGCATTGTCAGAAATAAGAAACCACAGTGCTGCAACCACAAACCCAACAACTGACACAACAGTCCAGAAGTTCTGTTTGTTCACTGTGGCAACACATTTTGTGAACTGCACCTTCTCTGAATGGACAGCACCCTGACCTCAATTTTACACAGCCCTCTCAGCTTCTTTATGGATAAAACCAGTACAGCACTAAACCAGGAAAGCCTTCACATACCATCAGCCAGACAAAGTTTAATGAACACACCAGAGGTGTCCTCTGCTTTCAGCACTCAGTACAGAAAGAGCATGGATATAAGCTATAGGTCTTTTTTCTTAGAAACTCACTTCCTTACATTCCTCACTAAAAATCCCAAGGATAATCTAAAGTACTACCACAAATGCTGCATTCAAAAATTCTGTTCCTTCAGTACAGCGAACACAAAATAAAGATGTGTTTGATTATGAGCCAAAAGTCCCCTGTGAATTCTGCAAGTCTGAAACCATAAAGTCAAATTCCTAGCCACTTATAAATATATACATAGCAAAAAAAAAAGCCTCCTTCCAAAACAATTCCCTAGACTGTTAGCTCATGTGCTTTACTGGCAAAGATGAATAAGCAAAAAAAGGAAAAAGCCCTTTCTTAACATGCTGTTAAAGGTGCTATTGAGGCCAGAAGTCCAACTGACAGTGTAGTCTGACCATGGGAGGTGTCAGTTTACCAGAACACTAGCTCTACTGTCAGAGTGCTCAAACACACAGCACCCTGCATACTCAGACTATGCAAAAGTAAAGATTACTTTGGAATGAGGCACTCTAAGTAATTCCCAGAAATTATTTGACTGAAAGAGACAAGTTTTAATACCTTTTCATTTGAGATAGAAGCAAAGAGTTCTGTGTTTTCTGAGGGAAGGAAACAGATAAAATGCTCTTATGCAGGCAGAGTTGACTGATAATAGCAGTATTATTTCCCAAAGTATTTTCCTGGTGTTAAGGAATTGAGGGATGGGGAAAATATTTTGTGGTAGTTTCAAAGATAGGGCTCTATTCTGCAGTCTAATGCACCCTCACAAGAAAAAACAAAACAAAACAAAGCAAAACAAAACAACAAAAAAACCCAATACAACAAACCAAAACCAAAAGATTTGTGTTACAAGCATAGCTTTTCTAACCTGTTATACAAACATTAGTTTCTATGCATTTTATTGACTTGGATTGTGCCAAGTACACAGAACCCAGAAGCCCATAAAGAATATGGATTGTTTGTACACCCACATGTACTTGTGCAGTTACTCAAAGATCCTTCCCTGCTCAGTCCCACAAATATGTTGAGAAATAGAATCTGCAATAGAATAAGAGGTAAAGAAAGGGCAGAAAGCAAACTAAAGCCGAACTCAGACAAATGAGTCAGAAAGAGTTGAATTCATCAAGCAGGACACTTCTGTCTGTTTCAAATTATCCTTTTTAAAATAAATGATCTTCCCACATTACTTTTCTAAGACATCACTTTTAACCTCCTCATGAAACATACAAGTTCTTGCCACAGAATATTAACTGTGCGATGCTGGTTCCAGATTCTGGGAGACTCTCTCCCCCACATGTTTTTCTCGTTAACAACAAAGACTGTTTTTTTTAATATCACGCCAATTCCTGAAAGTCAAAGGTCTGCCCTAATTTGGGTATTCTTACTCAACACATCTACCTCTCCTTCCATTCCTCAGTGACGCCTCAAACAAAATAAACCCAGGGAAGCAGAGTTTCCAGAGACAGGATAACACTCTGCATCTGGGGCTAGTTTAAACACAGCTCTAACACTGTCGTTTCCCTCTCACTTGCTTTGACTTTTGCTTTTAGTAGCCTCACAGGTAAATGTTATACCTTAAAATAACGACACAGCAACTACAACCCTCCTAGAATTAGAGTCAGTTCAGAGGGAGGTGATGGCTGTAATGAAAGACTGAATTTCACTTCTTCTAATGGGATATTTTCTCACTAATATTTTAGAAAATACACCCCAAATGAAAAAAACATTAATCACAAGACTATCTCAAACTTAAAAATCCCCAGTAACTCTGAATTTGTGATTTACATAACTTTCTAACTTAGCAACACTTGTTTCTGAGGCAAGGAGCTCCAGGAGCATCATACTGGGAAAGAGAAGGAAAGTCTCAATCACAGCTCCATCAGTTCCTACTTAAAAAGGAAATTACAGGGTTTCAACTTCTTCAACTAAGTATAAGGGTAGCAAATTCTGTGTGGAATTCTTTCATACAATTCTATTTTTTTCAATTTCCATTTCTGGAGACAGCACTCTATTAATGTCACTTTACCTCTAAAAATCAGCTTATCCTTCCTTCACAGACAGCAAGACTCACAAAAAATAGATCTAATTTATTGTATCTGCAATTCACACAAGAAGTAGGTATCAGGAAAGAATTACTTCTTCTCATGATCTTCCCACCGGTTAAAAGCACACTAGATTATTTGGTGCTGTAAACTTTTAAATAGAAGGCACTATTAAAGACTGGATGCATAGTCTGAATGAAACATGAAAACCAAAGCACAAAATTACATGTATTTTAGTTAGAACCTGAGAGACATCTCTGTGAGTGCTCCAAGTGAAGGCACAGCATGCATTTCCAGCAGACATCAAGAGCAGCCAGTAATTGTTGTGAACAAAATACCAGTGTGCAGATGGAGATACAGGGCACACAGATCTGAAGTGTCAAGGCACATTCAAGACTATCTTGTTCCCATTTCTAAAGATCCAGCTGAAAGGAATGGAATGCAAAGAGTTTATCTTTTATCTGTTGGTATTTTCCTTTGAAAATTCATCTCTGATCTACTAAAACATTTACTACCATAAATCACAAACAGAGAAGAGCTCACTGTGTGAGCTTTCTAAAATCTTGAGTAAATATTTTCTATTTAAAAATATTTTAGAAAATATTTTTGCAGGACTAGTGCTAATTAAACCTTAGAATTAGACTAGAAACCCAGATCTGTCTCCATAGCAAATTTTACTTTGCTCTTATCTCAGTCTCTCTTCTATTAACAGAAGTAACAAATTTAGAGAAATATACTACTGTCAAGGACAAATATGCATTTTTCAACTTGACTACCAATCTTTTTTTCCTAAAACAAATCTCTGGGCAAGTTCTAGACAGAATGATTTCAGAAAACCTTTGTAATAGTCTTAACTCACTTGCTCAGGATTACAATATAGCTCTCAGTTGCTAGGTGCTGCAAATGCTTTTATTTAATGCTACAGCAAAACATTCATCAGAGTTTCAGAGTACAGCTATTTCTGTCAATTGATTTACAAAATCCAATCCAGGGTAACACCAACAGATCTAATGTTAATAGTAGTTCTTTAGTGCCTCAAGCACAAGCACAGATTTTATCTCGAAAAACCAAACATCTCACTGCTCAGAAAAGCAGAGGAGTATGTGCTGCTTCAGAGACGTGAATTTTCAGCCCTCAGAAGTTTCCTACAAGACAGACATCTGACTTCCAACATCCCCAGCTTAAAGCAAGTTGGCAGGCTGGAAGTATCACATGTTCCTTCCAGCACACGAGAGAGAATTCTTACTACGCTCTGTTGTGAGGAGATGGGTACAGTGGGTGAATATATAGCACCACAGTGACAGCTGTGCCCTAAAAATCCCGTCTGCACTGGGCTCACAGTAAATACTACTCAGCAGGAGCTCTGGGAGGCAGCGTACAAAGAGCAGCTGCTGCACCACCTTGAGAACTGCACATGCTGCCAGCCAAGCCCCCTCACTCCACTCCAAAGGGGAGAGATAGGGAGCAGCAGCATTTCAGTGGATGAGTGTTCAAATACTAATGAGAGTGCTTGTACAAACAGATGGATGGACACAGTTTTCCTACCCCCAAGGAACTCCTAATTTACTAGGCAGACAAAAATACATAGGAAGGCCTACACAAATGAGAAGCTCTTAATATAGCCTGCAGCATTAGCCAGGGCCTCTTCCTCCAGCACTTGAGCTATGCCTGACTCCATCCTGACATCAACCCCAAAACCAACAATTTATTTTTTCTGCTTCTCATTTAAGAACAACTTTTCAGATAATGAGGTATTCACCAGCATTGGAAATGTGCAAAAGCACAGAGAATGAACATGCTCTCCTCTGGAATAGAAGAAATAATTAAAAGAAAATGTTCTGTTCCATAATCAGAAAATCAGAGACTACAATGTCTCAAGAAAATCCCAAAAAAAGGATTGGCCAGAGACTAAGGAACAACATATTTCCTCTATATAGAAAAGAGCATTTAAAATCTCTCCTCACTACATTTATGCAAGTATTTTTTTGCACAGAAGATTCTAACAAACTCTCAAAGTCATTCTAAGTTCTGAGGCTCTAAGTGCCTGCAAAACTTCCTCTCTTTATACACAGGAGCATAACCTGGTGAAAGGAGAGACATGCTTTGAGACCCCACTGCAGAACAGGTGCTGAATGCCCACACTGAATCCAGGCAGTTACCTCCAGACCAGAGACATCTCTTCCTCACCTACAGTAAGAAAGTGAATTGAGGAAATTAATATTATTCTTTCTTAAATGAGTCATTCGCCATCCCTCTCCCCATAATAAAAGTGTAAGAGCAACAACGGGAAAATAGTGTTTTTTCTGAGAAAACAGAAGGCAATTTTGGACAAGAAAAAATGCAAAGAAAATGAGTTAGACCCACTGGGATAAGTCATCAGGCAGGCAGAAATTCACCATTTCATTTGACACGTTGCCAGAAGGCACAAAACATAAACAAGGAAAGAAACTGCCTAGATAACCTTTACCATAGTGCAAGCTCCCTATAGCTTTTACACCTTTCTGTGTCAGACAGGAAAGCTGAGAAAGACCAATTAAATGTAAAGAAAAGACTTGGGAAACCTGAAACTAACTACCCTTGTACATATCATTAACCAAACCTAAGGAAACTTCCATTTTGCAGCTACCATTTGCCTGAATAATATGCCTCATTGTTTTCAATTCACTATTGGGCTTTAATGGCTTTTTTTTTGGTTGCTCTCCTTTCTGTGGAATTTCTTCTATTGCTTTGGTTTGGCTTTTTATTTTTGTTTTCCATAAGACAGCAAGAACTGCCTTAAATGAACACTCAGGGCATGTGCAAAATATGCCACTGACACCCTGAAGAGATTCCATTTACACTAAACAGAGCTGCACTGGCAAGATCCAAAGACATTCTGAAGTGGCCTCTCAGGCTCTGCTTCATCTGTAGCTAGGAAGGGAGATTACAATACATGTGAGAACACCCAAAATAGCTCTAATCTACCTCCCTTGGGTACCAGGAATCACAGCAGCACAGAGATTTTGTGGGATGAACAGTAAAGCACTTCCAACTCAGGACACCCTGTGCTGAAATCTGTACTCCAACAGCAGAAGGGCTGGGGGCACTCCAAGCAGCCAGCTTACCTCATTCTCAGGAGTGCCAAACCAGGATGGACCAATGCCACCTTGATTAACACCAAAAACTTCCCTTACCCATAACATCACTCACAAGCCTGCTTTTCATGCACAATATATAGTCTCTTCAAGGAAGAAGACAGACAGATGATAGCCCTTCCTGCCAAGCTAACTAGACTCAGGTGGTGAAAATAAGCCAAATGTAAAAGACTTTCAACTGTGAAATGAAAGGAAGCATATAGGCATGCTCAGGGAATTGCCCTAGGCAAGGGTTTGGGGGATGTTTTGAGAGGCAGTGTGAATACACCTGTTCCTATTTGCAAGATCATTTCATTCCCTGCCCCACCTCCACATTGTCTGATGGAAAAATTTCAAATCATTCGTAAAAAATAAAGAAAAAAAATTCCAGTATTGTGGACTTTGGAGATTAGCTTGTTAGAAGCATGACTGCTCTATGTTACACCAACTATACAGATGACAGTAAAAGAGTGGATGTGGCTTTTTAATAGGATGTGTTGGTGTAACTAGAAGGTTACACAGCTCTTCATATCATGGGAAGTCATATGACTAACAATATCTCTTCTCCCAGTCTTTATCCAAATGTATCTGTTGGGTGTATTCAGCCTGTTCTCAGCTAGCATCACACACTGTGCCAAGGTAGTGAGTGCTGCGTATCTCACAGAAATTAAATGGAAGCAAAGAGGTGAGTCATATAATGACAAATGTCGATTGTTTTGTTACAACAGGTTTTGAGAACCAAGTGACTGAGTTCTTATTTGTCATCAAGGAGTTCAATAACCTGAATGCAAATCAAAACCAGGAATAAAGCTGATGTACTGATTCTTAGTATTCTGGCAGCCCCCATGTATGAGCTGATCTGTCAGCTTCCACAGGAGACCTCCTGCAGCAAATATACACACAGCCTCCAAGTGCCTGCAGGATCAGAAACAGCCAAGTTTCTTTAAAGGTTCCCCATCCTCTTCCCTGATTCTCCTTTTCAAATCTGAATTCATTTTAAGGCAGTTGTATAAGGTGGGATGTTTTTCTGTGTTTCAAGCAGACAGATCTCAGTCATCAATATTGCCTGCTTCATTTTCAGCTTCTTGAATTCTACATTCTGTGCAGCTTTTTAACCTGCCCACAGAAACACAATTTGTCTTGTCTTCCCCTACAAACATTAGCAAGAAACTGAGGGGTTTATGTCTTGCTATTGGCCACTATGGTAAGATCCTTTTTTCAAGTTCATTCTGCTTAATGTATGTCATTGTATGTAACTAAGACCATGATGTTTTATAACTTTGACGGGCTTTTGATTGGTCCTGCAACAGTAAGGCCTGACTAAAAGGGCATTTGAGACAATACTGAGACATAGTTTGGCAGTTAGTGCCTTCAGCCACTTCTGATATTAAGCAACTTAAAATAGCTTTGAGCAAGTCCTGAGGTTCTGGCACAGATATGACTGACGCGTGTGTGTCTCTTCTGCTCCTGCATGCTTGTAAATTAGAGTACTTAGTAAATGGACACAAGCTTACATTTAATTGTTCTTTGAATGCATTTGTTTGAGTTCTCTTTGTTTCTGGCCACCAGATTACCAGGGGAGTTGTTCTTCTTCTGCTCACTAAAATGCAAGCTGCCAGTTTGACACAGCAAACAGCAGTCCTGTCTCTAGTCCAGAAGTACTTAGTACTGAGCTCTGTGCTTCACCTACAGAGGGTAGACCAGCACAGCACACAACAGCTGGCAGCTGTAGGAAGGAAAATGAGATGTAACACATGTCCACAGTGACAGAAGTGCCAAGGCAGAACGAAATTTGCAGGAGCCTCACTTGGTATGATGGCCTTATTTTCACATCTAAGGCTTTAAGAGGCCACAGTGCCCAACGTGAATCTGTTCCAAGAGGAGGGCCCAGCATTTAAGCTGTCAGCATACAGAATCAATGCCTCCCTAAACACCTCCTTTATTCACAGGAATAACTGTTTTGTACCTGAAGCAGTCATCGAAGCTCTGTGAGAGAATAAACAAAAGCACAGGCTTCAAACTTCAGAGAATGAAGAATTCTTTTTAAGATCAAAGTGAATAAAACAGAATAGAAGCAAAGTTCCCCTGAGAAAGCACAATGCCAATTTCTTCTGTAATAGGCTGTTTCACATTTAGTGCATAACATGACATCCCACCACGCATCCCAGCAGGATCCCTGGAAATTTAAAGATGTAGCAAGTAAAACAAAATTTTAACACATTTAACAGGTACATAAACTTTTGGATGTTTCAGGAAGCTAGGAAATTGTAGAGATTGAAGATGATTGTTGCACCTGTTAAAATGTAATTACTTAAACTTTGTTTTCCTAGAGGTGCTCAGTTGAACACAGAGAGGCCACTTCCCTTGGTAAGCCACAGGAACCATGTTTGGTTAACAGGAAATAATCTGAACGTATCGATATAATCTCAAATCTAAAAGGGAAATCATGTTATGTTGAAGATTGTTATGTTAAAGTAACATAACCTGAACACTCAAAAAGGAAGGATTTTGATTTTCCTTATTTTCGAAAATGAAAGCATCCCTGAGGAGGAATGTGGCTATTGCTGAGGACAAGGATTGAACTTTATTGATAGTATGATAATGTCAACACTGCTTTTGAGCATTTTAACCTATTGAAGTATTGGGTACAGCAATTTACAAAGATTTCCCACTGAGAGCTTGCATAGTATAAGAACACACACATCCACATGATTTTATTTGATAAAGAACAAACCAGTGACTGCATGGTTCTGGAAAGTAAAAACATCTCTCTAGGTGAATTTTACATCTATTAGCCTTAGAATCCTGTCTTGCATAAGTGCAGTATCTTCCTACACATTTTTCAGTGCCTTCAGAACACACAGCAGTATTATATTGACAAGTTTTCAAAAAGAGATTTTCTGTAGGTTTTTTGCAAGTAGTATTTTCCATAATGCTTCAATAAAAAAAATTATGTCACTTTAGAAAGCCTTCCTGTTTACAGACAAAATAAAATAATAGAAATGAATTGTTGTAACATACTGTCTGCACTGTCTGTAGTTAAAGGTTATTTAAGGACTCAAAATATTAAAAAAAAAAGTCAAATTACTAAGATGGAAGAAGCATCATTTGCTGCAAAAGACACACTGATTTTTGGTTCAATTAATAATGTTTGTTTAATTTCTGGTCAAAAAGAAGTCAGATCAGTTGGCTGTGCTGTACACAAAAGTAACCTAAGCTGAGAGTCTTCTTTCTCCATAGAGTACTGCTTCATCAGCTCCCCTTCCCAGCCTGCACCATCTTCTAGGGAGAATTGGGAGTAAATCTTTTACAAAACATTACACACACACAAAAAGACATTATGTTATGAAAATTTGCTCAAAGTCTTCATTAAGCACAATTACTGTCTATGAGCCAAATGTTTATGTACTAAAATATGGTTTAACAGGAACATCCCGTAAAGTTCAGAAGCCATAAGCAGCTTTAGAAGAAGGTTATTAAAGAAATTAAAGAACTCAGCTAGTAAATATTTGCCTGTGGTGAATGGCTCTTCATTTAAAGTGATCTTGAACTGGAAGATCCAAACAATGCCACTCACCTCTATTGCACCATGTCTTCTATGTTTATGCCCAAGTTTCAGACTGAAACTTGATTCAAAAATTCCCAACAACTAGAAGAAAAGCTGTTCGTGGAGATATTTCATTCTAGAGAAAGGCAGGAGTCTCATCTCACAATTCTTAATTCAGCAGAGTGCATGGAGCCTCAATTATCTTTGGATAAGGTACTGGCTTGGTATTTGTATTTTCTGCAGCCTTGTTTGTGCTGACATGTTTTGAATTCCTCGTGGAGTTACCCAGCACAGGTGTGTGCGGAAGGGGATTCCAACTAGCAAAGCCTATGACCATAAGTGGCACCTGAAAGAAGGTATTAAGGCAGGAAGAGAAGCCTGATCAGAGTTTCCTCTCCAGCTGGCATCCTGTTATGGACAGCCCTTCCCCTTCTGTGCTGCTCACCCTGCTGATTAACAAGTGAGGCTTAGAAAGCTTTCAGTCTCATTGGGAATGCTAAGACATATCCCATCTTAATACATTCTTCAACTTTATTTTGTGCTACATTCCAGAGACTCAATTGAAAACATCCATCATTTCAATTACAGAGAGCAAAGTAATTGCTCCTCCCCATCAATTGTGAATGAACTTTCTGCCAAACCAAAAAGCTCCTGCAAAAACCATCCTGCAGATCTGCCTGTGCTAGTGATATTGCTGCTTTGTGATACTTTTACCTGTTAACTTGGAGATCAACATTTCTGCCAATTCCTTTTTGGGTATTCTGCTTCTTTCCTGTTTTATCTCATCTAGATTTGGTGTTCATCACTTACTGGCGTAAGCAGCAACAAGACAGGGCAGTGTTTTTCTTCCAGAGCACATGTTTAAATGGAGTGTTTCAAGAAAGGCCTTGAAGATGCTGACCCCCAACTCTCACTCCTCTGTACATTCCTATTTCTTTCAGGTGACTACCTGTACTTGGAAACATCAAGTATTTTTACCAGTCTGGTAGCATGATCAATGCTTTAGGAAGTTAGTGTGAGTATTCCAAAATGGGTTAAACATTTGTATCTAATAAATATTCTTAGGTAACAAAAGTTAAGAGCACAAATTGAGTGAAAACCATCATTAGCCTGCTTGGGATACTTAAGTAAGCTTCAGAGAGAAGAATATGCTTCTGATTCTTAGTTTAAGATATGCCTTCATGCTCAGTTCAGAGCATAGCTCCTTAAGGATCATTAGGCTGTGTAACTTATGCAGAAGTAACAGAATTAATCTGCAGGGTGCCTCACTTCCATTACAAAGTTGTACTTTTATCTTTAATTTCTTTAATGATAAGCGCAGACATTTTTCTCTGCAAGCAGAGGCTGTAATGAGCTCCATACCTAGTCACAATGAGTTTCTAAACTCTGCTTGTCCAAATTAGAAATTTTCCTCTCTTGTTCCAGAGTAAACATGCTAATTATGATAATCTGGTTGTGTATTTTGTTAAGGAATAAATGTTCACAGAACATCTATTTAAATCCATGGAAGGAATGCAATCAAGTTCAGAATTTGCCTTAACAGTATTTTCCTTGGCTACATTAGACACTGTCTTCTGCAATGGAGCATGTCAAAATAATTGGCTTGGAAGAGGCAGCAAGAAAGTTGTCATTTGACCAAGAAAGAATTTCAGAAGGTCTAAGGTAGTATGCCTTTCTGTGTCCAGTTTGTCTTTTTCCCTTCATTTGGCACCAAACAAACTGCCGAACAATGAATTGTATAGATGAGAAAATATGACAGTTACTTTAATAGGGATTCCTGCTGCTAGTGAAACCATTATTTGCCTGATACAAATGAGGAATGAAAGGAACACAGAAAAAAATTTAACCCCTCCACTTTGATGTCAAATGAGGACTTATTTAAACTGTAGGACAATGAGCTACATCACTGTATTTTCCCATCAAGCAAATATCTGAATGACTAAACTAAAGTGACATTTTGAACTGCATAAAGGAAAAACTTACTATAAAGCAGATTGATGTATTCTCTAGTACCAGCAAGAAATCTCAGATTCAGCCAGTACTATGACTGATGGAATTATGAAAGTTCTCTTTCTAGGCAGTTACATTTACAGTGATATTTTTCAGAGCTGTACACCCACATGGAAACAAAGTTTGTAGGCATTTTTGAGTTTTAATATGTTGTCAGAGTTTGATCTTGGTCACCCTCTCTAGTTTCATTATTCATCTGTTTTCTTTTTTTTCCATACCCTTCTTCCTCTTACAACATCTTGTTCAGTAACCTTGCTTAGTTTCATTAATCATGTTTGCAGAGAAAATATTTAAAAACTGTCAGGGCTGGAACTTTGATGGGATCAACATCAGTGCTGTAACAACTGCAATGGCAGCAGAAAACATTTCTCCAAGTGAATATGCAGCTATTTAACAAACAGGAGGCTTTTACTTCAGACACCAGGAAGCGGAAATAAATGAAAATAAGGAATGCTTAGATGGTTATTGGACAGCTGGGAAGATTCCAGGGCAGACAAAAGTGCCAAATGGAGCCATATTAGTAATCTCTCTTTATCCTGGGATGGGTCTTCTATTTATAGAATTATAAAGCCCTTGAAGAAACTATAAGATTGCATATGTAAATGATACAGGAGCAACACATGCATTTTACGTGAAACTGCCTAATAAAATCCAAAGATGCTCCCAAAATTTTAGCAGACCTGTTTTAAATAGTACCACATATTATGTCCATCTGGTTGTCTCAGCTGGTGACAGGCATTTTCTTCTGAATGGCCTTCCCCCCTGCATTTTTGTATCATTTTCAGGATTGAAAGAAATTCACCCTCTACCTTCTGCTCACACTTTTCATGTATCTCCTATATAAAATGCTCAGAAAAGACCTCCTTAATTTCAGATCATACCAGTCAATCTTCTGGGTCATATTCAGTCCAACAATTCATATGAAAGGAATTTCACACAGTTACTTCCTATTCTATGTCAAGAAAGGAAATATTTCATGTCCTTATTCTCTAACAGCTATCCAAAGTAAGAACTAGAAAAAGACTCATACTATTCTGTCTTGCATTAAGACTGAACTAATTTCATGAGGAATGTTATGATGTTCATGCCTGAACATTCACTACTAGAAATAGCATTTTAAATGCAAAATTTTATCAAATTGGAGAGACTTACAAGGCTGCAGAGGAAAATATGAAGCATAGACACTAGCTGATATCAAAGCTATATGCATCAACCACTCAGGGAAAACATAAAAGCCTAGATTCACCTAGTGGTCTTTGACATGGGACACACCAGGAATTGGAGGAAATTCTCTGGTTTTAAACAGTGAGGAATCAAAGGCTCTTCCACACACTTGGAGTACCCAGTGTAACGGGGCCCAGACCCTCCGTGGCTCTGTACTTCAGGGTAATACAAGTATGGAAAATTAAGAATCAGCATCTCTCACAGTGACAAAACAAGATGTCAAACAAGATTTTGGGCAAATGACACAGGAGACTGGTATAAACAAATCATCCAGGCATTTAAATAAGTTCCTTATAAAAATACAAACAGGAAAATAAAAAAAGAGAAGCGGAGACATAAGATAAAGAGAAAACTTATTTTACAAGTTTCTTGCTATGTCAGAGAAGAACAAGATATTATCCACTTCAAAACATCTAAGATTATCTCATCTGCTGCTCTCTGTGAATACCACAGACAAACAGAATTGATATGAAAGCATGGATTTCAAGCTCCATGCTACTTTGCTCTGCAGTTAGGTAATACTTCTAGCATCTGTTGCAGCCTCTGTGAACAGATTTGCACTGATAGTGCAGAGGTAAAAGCTCCACAGACAATAAGGTGTTGGTCGAGTCTCTCTGAAGGCCCCTTATCCTTTTTTATCATGCATGACCCTGTAAGAATGTGCAATGCAATCATCCAGAAGGGGAAAAAGCACTAGGCTGTCAAGCTAAGCCTTTGCTGGCTGCAACTCAGATGTGACACAAAGTCATGCCCATCTTATGTAAAAATTGATAAGAAGGCTGTGCACTGTTTATGGTATATCAGTATGTAATTAAAAAGCCTTGTGCCTATATCAGTGGGTACATTGATAATCAACTCTCAGGGGAAAAAACAAAACAAACCAAAGCAAAAAAACAGAATCAAGAACTGAAAGTGTGAATATCCAAAGTGGTTAAATCCTTCTAAGAAGGAAGGACAGAGAACAGATCTGCTCTAAGATTAGCAGCTTTTGAAACTGCATTATTACAAGTACTTGCCCCAAGTAAGATGTGAATAAAGCTGCTGTAAAAGTTAGTGAGTCAAGGAGCCTCATGCAGGAAATTCTATTGTGCACATTCTTCTTGTGACCCCAGCCTATTTGTTTTGCAGAACCAGAGAACTTTTTCTGTCCTTACACCACACTAGAAATTATACTTCAGTAGAGCAAAAATATTATGGTCCCAACTCCCCATTATTTTGCACAAATTTATTCTCTTCAGTGCAAATGCAAATATTTCAGTTCCTCTGTTAATTGCTTTGCACTACAAATGCCTTCATAACTGTCAGGCAATGGTAAATCAGTGTGTTCATTTTCACCTCAGGCACGACATCAATGATTTTGTTTTAAGTCACATTCAGAAAATATAACTTGAATTTACAATAACTTTTAAAAGCTCTTCTATTCCCTCTGTAGTTTTATGATCATGTTGGTTTTATGAGTATGGAAGTAAAATTAAGGCCAGCAGGCGGCAGCCTGATGCTCCTGTCCCAAAAAGCAACCTCCCTGCTTTTCTTATCGAAGTAAGAACTTGTGAGTCCATTTCACCCTTACATCTGGGAACCCACTCTAATGACTATGGCTACGGCCAGAGCAAATACTTCACAAAAGAGACTCACATATAACTTGCCATTTTGCAAATCCATGTGTAACACCCCTTCCTCTTTGTATCACAGTCATCTTCTGCTGCAGTGTAGACACTCAAAGCACCTTGGAGTGCTTTGTATCTTTGCAACTTCTGAATGACATATAAGCTTAAATCATGGAAATTAAAGTTTGAAGTTGCCTTTGTTGGCAGAATGCAGACAACCAGCCCATGTTAGTGGCAGAAAGTCAAAAAAATCCTCCACAGAATCAAAAGGACCTGTCTACATTTGTCTGTACTTCATTTAAGCATCTCCTTGTCATAAAAAACCTATGGAGCATAGAGATCAATTAAAAAGAATATACATGTAAGGGATGTAGGAGAGACTGGATTTCAGAGTTGTTCACTTATCCCATTGTGAAAAAAGGATGACTACAGAACCTTCTCAAGTAAACATGAATGAATACTAAGAAAATAACTTTTTTTCCCCCTTGAAACCTTTTACTCCCTTTCTAGCTTTCTGTAATAAACAGAACAATCAATTGGAAAACAACACCCATGTGTAGATAGCACAGATGCTCAAATACAGTTACAATATGTCAATATGCCAAAAACCTGATGAATCTGTGTGTTTTTGCATAAGCTATAGACAAAGTATTTTTTAATGCATATATTTCCATAGTGGACAGTAATATTACAACACACCATTTTGCTAACCCACCATCTAAACTCTGTTGGTGTTGATATTGAAAAAAGTTTATTTTTAATATAAATGTGTATCTTAAGCTATGATAGTATTTTCTGTATTTAGTAACACAGATTGATGTTGCTGAAGCCTGACTTAGAAGTATTTAGTACAACAGCACTTAGCAATACATTGACTGTCCTAAGTATATTTTCAGAAGGGGAGTTTATTTGTCACATAAACTGTTTTGCCTTGTTAAAAAGTAGTCCTCTATGTGGCCTGTGCTTTTATAAACAGCCCTGTTCATGAAGGGCACTAATCCATATTATTACAGGTACTAAATGCCAATTAATTCTCCCTTATGAGTTATGATAAATGATTATTTTAGGGTGGAGCTATACATTTTCCAAAGGGTCTTTATCACAGCTATGTTGACAGGACTTTAAGTATGGTGGTATGCTTAGTACTCCCCTGAAGTAGCTGAAGTATGTGCCACAGCAGGTGCCACAAGTAGAACACAGATTTGCTTTGACATTAAAATATAGGGTATAGAAAGAGTGCAGGCTTGTTTGATGGATTTATAAAAGCATATGTTGTGAATGGTTTGGAAAAGTGGAGCCTTCAGGGTACAGCATTAGAGTCAAAGCTAACTCAATTTGAAGAAATCCTGCCTTGTCATGGCAACAGTTCTCTGTACTTCATGATTGTCTGGGTATCTGTCATTAAAAAAAACATTTTGCCACCTCTAAGGAAAAGCTCACTGAAATATAACATTTTGGGGACATTAAGACCAAACTATTAAAACATGCTCTTTGAGCTTTAAGGGATACATTTCCACAAAGAACTATAAAAATTATACTTGACTCTGTTTCACAAAATAGAAACATGGTTTATATTTCTTTCCCATTTTTGACCATGCCCTCTTTGCAAAAATTTAAATCTTGAATCCCAGTGTCACAGGATGTTGATAACCAAGGCCTAGCCCCTCAGGGACAACATGGCATAGAAGGTGACAGCTTTCACCAAAGGATCTCTCTGATCTATGACTTTATGTCCCCAGCCTAGAGTGACCATTTCAGTCCCACAAAGTAGGAGATGGGAAGCTCCTCCTCATTAGCCACAGCTAAACCTCTCTGCCAACACTCACTTCTTGCACCCATGAGAAGACATTTGCTCCTCTGCTTTCCACAATCAATGTGAAAGTGTCACTGTGGTTGTGACCTCGCCAATTTTTTCCCACAAAAATTTTTTCACATTGCCTTGTACTTTTGGCCTTTACAATGTCATTCTACAAAGACATTGATTATTCCTTTACTAATACCCCAATGATAGTATAGTATTTAGTTTTCATTTTCTTCATCCATCTGCAAAATCAGTTTTTGCTTTCTGTACAAATTAAGGGCTCAGACAATTTGCAAAAATTAAGTAAAATATCTAACCAGTCTGCTTGATAGTCCAGTTGATGGACTTGAGTGCCAAAATTGCAACTAAAATTAAAAATCTGTAAAAAATAATGGAATCATCCCAACCATAACTAGGAAAGCAGCCTAGGCAGTGCATACATTTTCTAGATTAGTCCTAAAATATTTACACAGCCATAAAACCTCATTCTCACTAGTAATTAAAGAAGTCAGAGCTAGATTCCCAGATACTGAAAAAAAAATTACATTCTACAGTGGTCAGTCTCCTTAATAGAGTTATATTAGTTTATTCCAGCTAAAAAAATTGCCCCTATCTTAGTGACTATAGAATTTCTGTTACAGATGAATTTTAACATTATGGTAAATAGTATGTTTTCCAAGCTATTTTTATACACAAATGATTGAGAATAGTGGAATTATCCTTCAACTCAGAAGGCTCTCTTGATGAACATTCCCCTGTAACTTCATAGAACCAGTGGAATTATACCAGGAATAAATCTGTTCCAGTATCTTCAGTTACTCTATTTGGAAACCAGTCATTTGCCTGACCTTCAGTGCAATGCTAAAAACAGAGTTTGTCTGTCATCAAGAGCCAGTGAGATTTCAGATAAAACAGAAGTCATGGCTCCTGCAATGAAATTCCAGGAGTGTCCATCAAAGGCTTGCCAACAATAGCATCTCACTCAGTCAAGACTCTCATACTTTGATAAAACTAGGGGAGAGGGGGAAGAGGGGATTTGACATTGGGAGTTGGCCATGTCACAGCAACTTAGGGCTCACTCTCAGCTGTACAAATCCAAAATAATTCTTTAATTATATTCTGCTAAAACTTTTATGAGGTGAATGTCTTAGGTTCTTTAAAGGTCCAGTAATTTCTCACTCTATTGACAATTTGCTTTTTGGGGTTTTTTAGTTGGCTGTGAGGTTTTTTTACCCCTCTGGGGGGACATTCCTTCCAACTACCAGCACCACAATGTATTTAAAATAACATACAGAGCAACAAAAATTAATCAGGTCTGCTCTAAACATCAGAGTAAATATTGCGAGCAAGCAGTGAAGTGGAAGCAGGACTTCCTTGTTTAAATTACAGTAGATCAATCTTGTGTTCACTAGACTAAAAGGACTGTTATAGAAGGACAATTGCCAGGCAAGATTTCAAACTTCTTCCTTATGGTCCCATGCCAGTATATAGGCTTAAAGGGCTCTCTCTTTGGTCAAACTGGCATTTGTCTTGACATTATTTAACCCAAACTTAGATCTCAAAATACCATCCCAGTCCTAGAGAATATTGCCCAATGCTTTGATAGTGAGAGATGGCAATAGAAAAAATTACCAGCCATTTCCACATGCAGCTTAGCTATCCATCAGTACATACAATGCTTGCTAACCTCACTATCTTGGAATATATGCTTACATTTCTAGTATTTGCACAGTTTGTTCAGTCTTGTAGCTCCTCTGGTTTCTACTTAGAGGATATAAACAGTTATGTATATGTTGAGTCTATGGATAACAGTGGATTGGAATGAAGCCAACAAAAAGGATTTCACATAACTTGGTCTTCTCCTCTCCCAAAATGGACAATGTATATTTTAATTAAAAAAAAAGTAGTCCCGTCCTGGTCTCTCTCGCTGGTCTTTGTAATGAAAATTAACCATACAAAAAACAGATCAGGGAAGTCCTAGAGGTAAGAATGGAAAGGAAAAAGAAAAAAGACTTCAAAACAATATCAAGGACCACAGAAGTGAAAGATATATTTTTAAATTAAGAGGATGTTAAAATTCATATTATCAATTTTTAAATGCAATTTATAGGCATCTTTCCTTGAACATGAGGCCATGGCACTGTTACATTATCTGATTGAATTGAGCACTATCACAGTGCAACCTGCTTGCACTACAAAGTGACACAAGTCACCCGAGGAAGGGAGAAAAGTTCAAGAGGCACAACCAACCAATGGCTATTTGTCCTTGAAATGAAGCTGCACAAAAAGCAAAAAGGTACCATCAAAACAGCCTGGATTTTACTTATTCTGGTAAACTGGGCAAAAAATTAAGTAATGGTGTGACAAATGGCAGAGAAAATATATGTATATAGATATATGTATATGTAATCAGGAATATCTGTTCATCATGGGTGTCAAAGAAAAGCAAAAAAAGAAAAAGAGAGGGGTTTTCTTAGGCCATTAGCATCCAAAGATAAATACACAGGTCCCAAGCACTCAGCTGGGAAAATAGGGAGAACACCTTTAGTGCTCCAACTAAAAATGAGCTCAATTAAAAATTAACTCAACTAAAAATGTACTAAGGACATTGCAAATCGTTGCCTTTTTCATCTGTTCTCAGTATTTGATATCTTTCTCTTAAAATATGCTTTTACTTGATTATTTGTTGTTGTTGTTAACAGATAGACCTAGGAATCTGGAGATGTTAATTATTATGACTTTACTCAATAAATAGATGAAAATAGTCAAATAAATACTAAGAAACACTAAGATGTTTCAAATTCACCTCTTCAAGGAGGTCACCATCATCTCTTTTAAGGTGTTATAATTTAACCAAAAATAAGCTTTTCTCATGACATACTGAGAAAATTAGTTTTTACTGAGTATCCCATTATAGTCATTGCTGCAATGGTGAGAAGGTATGAACAGCTTCAAAAGATGGCATGTACCCTTTATTTATAGAAAAAAAAACAACTTCGGAAATTTGGGGGCTTTTCTCAATAGTTCCTGATCTTTATTTTGCTATGGCAAAATTGTGTTGTCTGCAGTGGAAAAAGATACTATTTTAGAGTTTTTTCTAAACATTTCTCCTCACAGCATTAGTGTATCCAAGGGCAGTAGCACACTGGTGTGGATGTATGGCACAAATAGTCTCAGACAGTAGCCAAGATGCTTTATGGGAAGACTGAAACTAAAGACTTGTGGCATCCAGGCCAGAACATTCACTGTGGATGTTCTAAAATTAAACCCCAGTGAGGAGAGTTTATTCCTACCTAAACCGTCTATCCATGCATTGAACCAAGAGGCTTAACAACCAGCTACATGGGGAGAGCTCTTCCCCAGCCTCCTAAGCTTGGAGATGATTTTAATATTGGAACCGAATCCAATCTCTGCAGAACCAGTAGAGGAGAATCAAGACTTAATGGAGACAAAAGAACTAATATTATTTACCAGTCCTCTTAACAACACTTTCCTCACATAAAACTAATTAAAGGTCCAGCTAATAAGGCAAATAAGGGCTAAATTATAATAAAACTACCTTGTGCTGCTTTCTAGTCTATAAAGAGCTTTATTAAAACAAAATTTAGAGACCAAATTAAACATTTGAGCTAAATACTCAGAGTAGCAAGAGACAAAGACACATCTAACCATATCATCAAATGGCATGAAACTCAAATCCAGCCTAGAATTCTTTCCCTATGAGAAAGATCAACATTTCACACTGTACTTATAAAATGTAATACTGTACAAGAGAGTGTCCTGCCTCCTTTCCAGGTTGTCTTTAGGACACACGAACTCCAGGGAATCGTGGGTGGAATGTATAAAAGATCTTATTGCAGCTGCTGGTACTGCATCTGTTCAAGGGATAAATAAAGCAGCTAGGTTCTAGTTTTGGTTTCATACACTGCCAGTCCCTTGACATGCATAGAAATCATATACCACCTCCTCATCTTGTCAATCACACTGCAAATATGTCTTCAATATTGTGGAAGGGATGATCACTTCTTTTTGCTAGGAAGGTTCCCACAAGCTGGGATAACCTCCACGATAAGTCACACACACTGGCAAAAACCTAAAGCACTTCATTTTCTTCCAGAGAGTAACCTGTTCATGTAAATTATCAGTATTTAGACTTTTTCTCATTCTTCCTAGGAAAGAATTGGGTCTAGATAAAACTGATGTGAAATTAAAGCTGAACTAATTCTCTAATTATTTAGACCTTCAAAAAAGTTTATTCTGTTTTGTTTCCCTTCACCACTACTTAATCCCCATGTTTTGGCATGTGAAATTTATGGAAATGTTCTCAGCAATTTTTATATGCATTTTAAAGAATATTAATGTGTTTTACTATCTATGCTCAGCATATTTTCTTCAAAGAAAAAGTTGGAGATTACTATCTAAGATGCCACTTTGCAGAGTGATGAACCACTGCTATGAAGAAAATTAAGCACAGACATGTAGGGAAAGGGAATTGCCACTGAGCAGGATAAATCCATCTTTTTGTGGATCATGGGACGTGTGGCTGTAAAAGGAGCAAAGTCTCTTCCAGGAATGTCAGTGAAGATGCACTCTACTGTCAACACAGAAGTGATATTGGTATTATTTGCAGCTTGGGCTCCTTAACAGAGGCTACAGAAGACTATTTAATGCAGCAACACATGTAATCAGAGAAACAGGAAACCCCCCAGCTTCACATAGAGCAGTCATGCACTTCCATGTGGCGCCATATTTAGCCAGCTCCTTCCTGCCCATTCCTGCTCTTCCCTTCATGGCTCTACAGGACATGATAACACCTTTTGGAGGGCCCAAGTCTTTCACTTCCCAAATGCAGTCTTCATCTTTTTGCTCCTCCACTCTAAGTGCACTTAATCTGAACAGCATTGAAAGCTGGAGCAAAGAAAGGATAGCACATGCTGGTGAGGCAGGATGTGGGAAGAGTGCAAGGAAAGGAGGCAAGGGGAAGAGGCCACATAAGTATCCAAGGAATATGGAAGGAGGAGACAGCAGAGAACAGTCTCACATGGAGTCAGGATTAATGCCAAGAGCCATCAGTACTTGTCCTTGCAGCTGGCTGCTACAGCTGAGGCACACAGCCCTTAAGGGTGGGACAAAGCCTCCCACAAAAGAGAGGGGAGTTTTGCTATTCCTCAGAGGTGAGCAGTTCTGGACCTCAATAATCCGTTCACCCTTCCCATGAGGTGCCAACAGTCTGATACCTACAGCTCTGTGCACTCAGCCTGAGCTACTGAGAACTACATGGCAAACCAGCATGTGTTTCAATTTTAGAAGTGCTGCCCTGAAAAGAAGCAGCATCAAGTTGTGGGCAACGAAACAGGGAAAAGATTGCAGTTCAGGTAGATGTGGTTTGCTGCTGCCCACACAGCTGATGATGCTTGCAGACTGCTGACCACTTCTTGTCATGAAGAAAGAAAAGCACACATGTAATAGAGAGATCCTCACTCACCCACCCCATACAGTTGGCAGAAGGATTAAAGGATTTCATCTTGCAGAATTTTTTACTTAATTTAAGCAAAACAGTGAGATAAGAATCTTTTAGACAGGAAAGGACTTCAATGGTAGGTTAAGTTACAATTCCTGTAAAAAAAAAAATCAGCAGAAAGACTAATAATTTTTTCCTTCAGTAATTAACCTTAGCAATTGCTCATGAAAAAAGCCATCTTACTTTGACTTTTTATTTTTTAAACACCTGTCATAGTACTAACTGCCCTCAGCCATTTTTGAACCCACTATGATTAGGTAAGGAGAGAATGCTGACATTCTCAAATAGAACAGGAAGGTCCCAGTGACCCCCAGGATCAAGGAAAGGCAGCCCAAATTCACCCTAATACCAGGGCACTCAGATTTGGCACTATGTACCAGAATCTGGGGTTACATGTAGTATTTTTGGAGTTTTGGATAAGATGTCCCATTCCAGAAGCTTGAGGTAAACATAGCATTGGTTCCAATTCAAAATAGCTTCCTAAGTTACTGGATGCTTTAAATATAGCATGCGAGTCCCACAGAGGCTTCTCAAGAGTGTGCACGGCACCCCAACCAGGTATAGTAAGTACTACAATGCACTGCAAATATTTTTTATTCATGCTACAAAGACTAATTGTCACTAATTGTGGCTTCAAACTGAGAACCCATAAATTGTTTTAAGTAAGCATGTGCCCTTAAGCCTGTTACTTTTAATAAGAATAAGGGTTTATGTCTGTATTAGGTATGGCTAAGCAAGAGAGGCATGGAGCCAAAATAGCCCAGAAGCTGGAATTTGGACTCTGAGTAAGGGAAAGGTGGGAATAGGGTGAGACCATGTGAAAGGCTGGGTTCCTCCTAATCCTCAGCTGCCATTGCTACAAATCAAGTGTATTTGGAAGGATTTTGGAGAAAGGTTAAAACCTATTTATGCACTGTGTCCAGGCACTGAACACCTGTGGCAAGGATGATCACAACACCAGCTACGCACGTGGGAAGTGCAGAAAGTAACTCTACCCTTGTCAGGGGATTTGCATGCCTTTAAGACATTTGGCCCATTTCATCTTCCTAAAAGAAGAGCAAGATCTCATTGACGTTTTGGAAAATGGCTGCTAACCACCACTACAAAGAGTCACCTTGTAGGAAGCCCATTCAAGATATTATCTAGAGCCATTTTTAAGCTGAAAATCAATTTTTTCAGGGTACCTAATTACAGGTACTTTCTTCCCTCTATTTATTGTGTGCTTTTCTCCTGTAAATCTCTTAGAAGAACACAAACAGCTTTACATTTAGGGAAATATTATATTCTTCATGGATCTGAAAACCAGAAGATTTTAGAACTGTCCCCAAAGGATACCCAACAGTAAGGCTGACTTAAACTTCAGGGCCAGCTTTATGTGACCAAGCTTTTATTTCTTTTAAGACCTGAGTTTTATGATAGATAAATAAAATACTTTAAAAAATCATAATCTATGCAACACATTTTGACAGGTGATACCTGTTAGCTTTTAAATACACAATGTGATTTCTGGGTCAACACAATGTGACTAAACAGCACATTTATTGAAGTCCTTGTCCTCACTCTCTACCAGTAAAACCAAAATTCTTTATGAATTATTGAATGTCATTTATTAAATATCATAGCGTCCTTCTACCAAATTAGTATTTAGGAATTTAGACAACTGTAACAGAAAGCCTATTTGTCTATTTTGTTCCCAGGTAACCTTTTTATTAAGGCTTTAATTACACTAGTGCAAAAGAAACAGCCCTTTAACATGCTGTGCATAGAAACCATTCTTTTCCAATTAACATTATTTATTTCTACCAGCACAGTACTGCTGACATTGCCAGACAAGGTTTTAAATTAATTTATATCCTCAAAACTTGCAGTTGCAATTGTCAGCAGAAATTTCCCTCTTTCCTTTCCCCTTCTCAAGATCTTTTAACAGGGACTAATAATTTACCTGGCTAATCTTGCAACAAAACTCAGTGGAAAAGAAGAGCATTATGTAAGGTTACACTGGACACTATTTAATGCTATATTATGCATTAAAATGGTGGCACCTCAGGCACCCACATGCAGACACTTCTAGTTACACACGAACTGGCTACATGAAATTGTCCTCTCAGCTAGCTGCAGCCCAAGATCAAAGTTAGAGTATAGTGAAAACTATTGTATTTTGTACACGATTTTCATACTTCCACATGGCTACTCAAGGTTGGTGTTATTTTGTATTTAAATATCCACATTTTTGATAGTTATAGTATAACATACACTTTATGCTACTAATTAGATGACAAGATGGGAACTGCTGTTGCTAGTATAGAAAGTTAATGATAACATATTTGCAGAGCTAATTTCTCTTTGTCTTCCAGTGACTGGAGAATATTTTGCAATAATGTATTCAGAATGGAGATAATGACAGAGTTATCTGCAGTGTTATTAAGACAGTCATTTACAGAGTTCAGACAGCAGACACTAATAAAAAGTTTTATCTGAAAAAAGCTTATTGTGCATTTTAATTGTAAAGCACTAACAGTTCAGCAGCTTTAAATTCATAATTTAATGGTTATCTCCTGATGTTTAGTCATTCTAAAGGATCTGCAAAATTATTAACTTCAATAATAATTATGTAAATCTGAGGACTTCCTGAAATACTACATCAACTATATTCTGATACAAGTAAACTCTAGGTCAAAGACTGAACAATGTGTCAGACCACATTATCCAGTTGCCAGGGCACACTGTCAAATCTTAAAACAAGTAATAATAACTCAATAACCAATTTGAGTTGTGGATCTGTTTCCTTATGTAGAGAAAACCCTTTCCTCCCTCCTCCATAAAACCACAAGAGCTGCTGTTATCCCCAGCTATGAACTCAGTTTTTCACCAGTCTTGAGCCCTTGTTTCCCACAGCTAACACTATATGCCTCCTGTTCAAGGGAAGAGCTGCATTTCCCTTTCTTTTGCAGGAAAGAAAGCTGCAAAGTTAATAAAGTAACTGAGCTGGCAATTGCACAGATGTTATTCAGCCCAGTTATTTCATAGAATGAGCTCTTTTCACAGATAATGCCACACAAGTATTGATGATTCAGCTACAGTCCTACTCCAAATTAAAAAGCATTTAGGAGGTGAAATGAAGAAAGGGTTTCAAAACCATGGGATATGTATCTTGTATCTGAACAGTCAGAACACCAGGTTTAATGATCTAACACCATTTAAACCAGAACCTCAGCTATTACAGGCCATCACTCACATTTATCTGGCCTATATTCTACCAGGGTGTTATGTTTCTCCTGAAAGGCAAAACAGATGGAATTGAAGAACACAGCCTTAAATAGATGATTTCTGCACAGCATCTGTGCAGAGCACATAATGCTCCTTATATACTCCTGACCTTCAGCAGTGGACTTAGTATTTAGTGATTACTTTAATCACACAGATAAGAGGTGCTGCCTTGTGCTCTGAGTATCTACTTGATTTAAAGGAGAAATCATTTGACCAAGAGCTGCAGCTAGCTACATGCTGTTCCTGAAAGTTATTTTGTCAAGTACAATACATGCATTCAAATCCCATTGCACTGTCCTGCTACAGTTTAAATAAAACTATAATAAAAGCACCCTTCAACAAATAAATCTGAGTTTAAAGTTACAACAACAAACTTCATGGATTTTTCAGAATATTTTCTACAAGGAAAGAAAACAAAAGCTTCTTACTTCTAGCATGTAGTTTACCCAGAAGGGAAAAATAACCATCTTGCGCTGGAATGGCTTTGGATACAAAATTGGGTATTTGCTGAAATCAAACCTACTCTTAAGTGTTGGTGGTTCTGGTGAAACATACATTGGGATTACTTCTCAGACCTGACACAGTATTTTTGATCAAGACAGAAAATCTTGTCTACCTCAGAATAATTAACACCTTACCTCTTAGAGCACCTGCACTGCCATGTTTAAATCTCTGTTTTACTCAGATCAGAGACCTGAACTGCCTCCTTGGTAAACTGGGATTTTTTGATCCCCAAGTTCCAGGACCCATTTCTCTGGTCCAACAAGTATTATTTAAATGGAAAGCAAATATAGAATTTGCTCCCTCTTTCCTTGTCTGAATAGACATGACACTTTTGTCTGATGAGACATGCAACCTTATCATACAAATGCCCTGTACACTGAACTGCCATTTATAGTACAGATGCTGTCTACTGGAACATCTCAAATAAACAATACCAAATCAGGAGGCTGAGGAGTTACTTGTAGGGCTCAGGCTCACAGAAACACAATCAATTCTGATGTAGCTGTAAACATAGCAGAGCCGGTTTGCAAATTAGTTTGAAAGCAAACATACCACATCAGATAACCAAGACTCTCCTAGGATACTGACATTGTTTGTATATATAACAAATAATTGCAGGTAATATAACTCACAATGCTTTAACTTCAGATGAGGTAACTGTTGCTCAAGAAGTAATCAACCAATTAAACAGATTATCATAAAGAAATGCTGATGCCCACGGAATAGTTGTTCTTTCAAAAAAATAAATAGTAAAATTTCAGAGTGTTCTGAAAATCTGGCCTGGAAGTACTTAACCTTCCACTGACAAGGAACTATTTTGAGTTAAACTGTAAGAAGGTTGGAAGAGTGTGAAACTGCTAAGGCATAAAAAATTACTACAGTTTTTCTAGGCATAATACAGTTATTATATTAAATGGCTCACTTCCTTCTCAGAAATTGACTCAGTCATTTGAACTTTAAAGGAAAAAGGAAACATCTCTACTGAGTAAAGAGGAAGACTCCTAGACTTCTGGAGGACATCAGATTTATCTGTTGGTTTTGTAGAATATCAACTATTATAAATACTAATCTATAGCTTTTGGTATAGTGAAGGACT
Organism: Zonotrichia albicollis; assembly: GCF_047830755.1. NCBI lineage: Eukaryota > Metazoa > Chordata > Aves > Passeriformes > Passerellidae > Zonotrichia > Zonotrichia albicollis. The sequence goes on along the minus strand of NC_133825.1, from coordinate 24,156,840 downwards.
TCTTATTTGGAGATAAGAAAAAGCAGTTGCAGCTTTATGACAGCTACTCAGCAGTCTGATTCACCAAAGGTGGATGCTTAGCAGGTGGTGTGGTACCAGCACTTCAAGAGAACTTGCTGAATTGTTGCAGTTCACTCAATACAGGTAAACTGCATTTCTCTGATTACAGTTTATGTACAGCACCATGTGGCCATTCAAAGGACAGCTGCAGAATGCACAGAGCCTGACCCAGATCATCTGAGGTTTCCCTGCATTCAAGAATAGAAGAAAAAAAGTGAAGAGGGACTGCCTTCCCTCCTCAGCTGCCTGTTGTAAGGCACTGATAGGCAACAGCCCACAGGAAATGAATACTCTCACACAGCTCCTCTAAAGCAAAGGCAGTGACAGCAGAGGTTGGCAGATGTATGCTAGGGAGGGGAGGAGAGACAGGAAGCAATCAGCAAGAGATGCTGTTAAAAGGAAAGAGCCTAACAACTCTGAGAAAAAAACCTTCCTGCTCCTGCAGAGACAAACTGAAAAATGCTAGACCAGGGTTTTCCCCCAGACTCAAAAAGCTGTTACAGGTTGCTTGTAGCAGAGTCAGTATACAGATCAGCTAATTTAATTCTTTTTGTAGCAGCGTTTGCTGTTTTCCCTCCCTGGACTTACATATTCACCAGATTTCAACCTTTTCATCACTTAATCAAATAAAGTATTTATTGAATGTTTTTGTTTTGTTTAACCACTATCTCCTGTTTCAGGCTCTGGCTTTTGATGTGGAACCCAAGCAGCTAAAAAACATCTCTATTAGGAAATAAAAAACTGTATAGATTACCACAGTGATTTAGATAATATTTCCACTACCTCAGATAACAGCTGCTCCTTGACACCTTTCAGCTCATTGCATCAACTGCAAGCCAGCCTGTCTCACTAGAAAAGTTTACTGTTCAGAAATAAAGACTCAGAACTATATGAAGATGTTCTGTTATTGCATCCAACCATGTGCAGTTGTATGATCTTGGGTAACATGGCAACCGAGCACTTAGATAATTAACTATGTCCAAAAGCCTTCTTACAGAGGATTAGGTCTACAAAATTAATGAATTCTCCTTGCTTCAAGCAGTAGGAGAAAATAAACAGCTTTGCTGCCCACATCAATTTGGAAAGACCAGATTTATGTATATGATCATGCCACTGGTGACAGTGCTTAGCACTGCCAACAACCTGCAAGTCTCATTCATTTTAGCAGGGCTGACAGATGCTTAGCTTTATTAAGTCTGTCAATACTGTTTTCCTATGTCTGCTACCTGCCCATGACATCTCATGACAGAATTTGACATCTCGTAACAGAATTTTTCTAGTGGGTAGGATGGTCTGCAGGGTGGGGACTGGAAAAATAGTTTACAGATGATTTCCCAATGCTATTGTTAAAGGAGTGCGAAAGCTGCAGAGCTTCACACTCTTCCCTATTTGTTTTTGTCTGCTGTTTTCTTGTTCCCATCCCCTATGTTAGTCAGGCATTTATTTTTAGATAAAGAACAGATAAGCAGAACAATCCATTTCAGGGGAACACATCTTCACCTGTCACCCAGCTGACTGACTGTGACTCCTGTGCATTATGCTGCTGACTATTCAGCAATGAGCTGATCACCTGGGCCTACCTGAATGGAAGAAAATGCAGTGTCTGAGACACCATTTTAAAGATTTCTTTAGGACTGAACTGTTATGCCAAACAGCACTGTGTAATTCCCTTCCTCATCCACTGTGTAAAGAATATTTTTCCTGAACAAAAGCATTAGCAATCCCACAATCCTGTATTGTGCTTTTCTCAGCAGGTTTCAAAGACCTTCAGGATTTCTCCCCTGCTCTCCAAGTAAAGTGTGAGAGGGCTGGCTGACAGAGTGCAGGTCAACAGGTACCCATCTTATGTCTATGCATGGGCACAATGGCTCAATACTGGTGTCCTCTTCTGGGAGGGTGCTTGGAAACATCCTGGTCTAATGGTATAGATGGGATGAACAACCCTGCTGTGTCAGACTCTTTCCATCATTTTTCTCAGGAGCTTAGAGGCAGTGCTCTTGCAGCATGACAGAAGAGCATAGAGCCTTCATGAAAAAGGAGGAATTCTTGTGTTCTCTGTGGCCCACCCACAGTCAATCTAATTAATTGGGGGCACTCAGAACACAGTGAACATGTCTGCATGCAAACCCAGTCTGCAGGCTTAGAAGGACACTGTGCACATGCAGCCAAAACGGCCATGGCACATCTGATACTAAAAGCAATTATAATACTCTTTAAGTTGAAGTTTTTGGAGTTTAGGACTCATCTTACACATAGAAACTCTCATCTCAGGGCAGCTGTGGATCAAAACCAGTCCATAAAGAGGTGTACAACATTCACTAGCAACATTTAGAGCTGTGTGCCCTTTCCAAGAAGGAGATTCTCCTCACAGTTATCTTCTCTCCTCTCCTCCCCACCAGGAATATCTTAAAATGTAAGTACAGCTTCCCTCTTCCAACCTCAATAAGACTGCAATTGTGGCTGAGTTCATAGGTCAACTCACTTATGACCAAAATTTCTGATCTGTTTAGAGATATATTTATGTGATAGATGACAAAGAAAAAAACCAGATTACCATCAAAAGTAATGTATTACACTGTGTTTCAATCAAAACCATCACAAACAGCAGGCATAACTATCCCAGCTCCCCCTGAAAGAGGCTATTTTAATTCCTGTATGTCTGCTTGTGCCCTCATAAGGCAGGCTCTAAAATCCAATCCCATCCCAAAGCTGCAGTCACAGCTAAAAACTGGGCCTTACTGGGAAGAGTTTAAAAACACTTAACAATGCTTTCTGACACTGCTGTGGCTGAAAATGTAGTCAGCTCAGTGAAGAGCTAATTCCTCCACACCTCTGGGAATTCAGCTGTTGCAGTTTCACTTCTGCTCCTCCCATGCTCTCAAAAGCCTCATGAGAATCATACAGCCTTTGGGCATAGTGTTTACACTTCCACAGATTACAATCTGAGACAATGAGCTCTTTGGGAAACAATTGGCTTTTCATTACTGACTGTGTCACATACACTGCAAGTGCTTCAGCCCTGGCCCATGGCTGACAAACTCTAGGATGACTTGAATGACTTATAAGAAAATAATCAACACCATACAGTGCAGGCTGCAAAGTGTCATGAAAACACCTAAAAAATATGATGACACCTCTCTGTACTTACCTTGGGTGGGATAAGTAAAGAAATACCAACACTATTTGCAGGAGAAAAATTATTCTGAGTTTATGAAGGGAGTTTATTTTTCTAGATGGGGGGTATTTTAGGTTGCCTTTTGCTTGTTTGCTTTTGATAAAACTGCCAGAGCAGCCTTCTTTGCAATTACTATGCTGCAAAAGGAGTTATGAAAAATATGTCTTACCATCATAGTATTAGGGTAAACATGGCTCTGTCTTCCAAGAAAGAGAATGTGCATAAGAACAAGGGAGATCAGATGATAAAGTTTCACAGCATGAATATGAAATAGCATAGCTAAGATTTCAAAAGCTCACCAACTGACTTTGAATCACGTTTGTTGCAGAGACATACATTTTGTACCCACAACTTAACACACTGTATTTTTTCATTATGAAAAAAACCATAGTTTTAAAAGCAGTGTAGGTGGCTTTTTTATTATTATTTTTGAGTGGAGCAGACCTTTTATTTGCATTCTACTTGTTTGTCTGATTAAATAATTCTGGTATTTCTCTTACCGTTATGTAAGTAACCTCTCTTGTCACTGTACTGCAAAATAAGCCTTGTGCAGGTGATTTGTGGAGGAGCCAAGACCTCTCTAGAAAGATCTGAACATTCTGGAGCACATTTGAAACAAGAAAAGAAGAAGGGAGCTACCAGAAATCACACAGAACTGTCTTACAAGAGAAAAGTAGGTAAGGGAAACACAAATTTCCTGAAAATTATTCAATGTTAAAAATATTTAAGAACCGGAGCCAATTCAGGTAATAGGAGTACTGAACTGCAACACCTTAAAATAATGCTTCAAGGAGAAAAGAAAAAGGCAGCTAGAAGATACATGGCTGTAATTGACAGATACACCAAGTAATTAATTATTAAATTCATGCTGTTTGTCAGCTGCAAATGGAAGGCTTCTGCATAATTTAAGACAGTATTTTAAGTACTACTGAGCCTTCTGCTTGACATGTCTAATTTTTATCCAACTATTGCACCCCATCACAAGAGGGGACACATCCCTGTGTTAGTTCAGTTTTAACACCTGACTTCTCATACTTACAAGCAGTTACATGTTTTTTTTTATAGAAATATAATTCTATATTCCCATTCAGAATTGTTCTACTCCCCTCCCCCCAAATTGCACCAGTGAGGCCCCTGTCAGCAGAAAAAGAGACAACACTGTACAGAAGAGAACTGGAAGATTACTTAAAAGAGACAGTATCACATCCATACAAATATACCAACCAGAACTATCTTCCTGAAGCATTATCAATTCCAGGTTGTACTTCAAACTGGCACATTTCTAGTTCACATTATATTGTCTTTATTCACACCTAGGTGCAAAGATCTTCAATTCTGCTAGGCCAGGTCAAAGTGTACACATGACTGCTATTTTCCAACCCAAACCAGCTCAAAAAGGTTTTTTTGCACACTTACTCTGGAGATGGTCAGGGGCATGTTGAAGTCCTTGCCCCCTTGCAGTCGGAAGCCCCAGGGTCCAGGTCCATTCAGAGTCACACTGTAAGCCATGTTGTACCACTTCCACAGGCAGCAACAGGGCACTGCAGGACAGAAGGATGGGCAGACAGAAAAAAGTGTGAAAAAACAGACTGAGAACAGGGAAGGGTTTTACATAAATGAAAGCAATTCTGTCTCTGCCTTGCCTGCTCAGTCGTGCTCTGATAGCACCTAAGAATAGATGGGAGCTATAATGCAGATGCTGATATCCCAGCTGAGGAGGGCCCATAAAAGGTTTGTAACCAGACACCTACTATGCAAAGACTTCATGACTCACAGGTCTAATATAGTCCCCACGGAAGGGGACAGATCTTTCTAGGCTCCTCAAGCCCCTCATGCTGCTCAGTCACTTTATGGACAAAACACATGTTTTAATAAAACAAGCAAACAAAATCCCACTCTAAAATCCCAAACACCCAAGTCTCTTCACTAACCTGTTAACAACTACAAAGCCATTTTTAAATTCTGCTTCAGCAGAGAGGTATCTTGCACTGTGACATATAATACAAGCTCTTTCTATATAGATAGTTCCACATGTAACAGAAAAGGCACCAAGAAAACGTTAACCTTCTGCAATGCTTTGTTAAACTGAAAAATGTACATACTACATTTATTTAGCATCACTGAAAAAAAAATTCCACAACTTCATGTTTGGCTCTTGGTTCCACAGCCCTTGCTTTCCCTAGGAAAAATTAACATTTATTTTTTCTGAATACAAAAAGATCATGGGATACCTCTAGTCAGCATATAATTTCTGTGATAAAAGCGCAGTTTCACTACATACCTGTTCCATCATTTTAATACAAGTCTTCTAAAGGTGTGACGCTTGAATTAAAGGCTAAGAATACAAACAGTCAGCTAATTGCTGCCTTGATTAATTCCTTGATTTTTTCATAGTGTACATTCCAGTTCTTAGGAGTTCCAGAAAACTATAACCCTGGCTCAGTAATGCTGGATAGCAGTTCTGCCCTAGATTGGAAATTGCTAAAATACAGAGGGCACAAGGGTAGGGAAGAAGATGTTGGCAGAACTACAGATATAAACAAAAAGTTTCTGCTCTTAGAGTAAAGCCACAAACATTAAATAACACTCACCCCTTTCAAGTCATCAATTTGTGCAGGACCTCCAGAACCCCTCTTCTGTATCTTTGCAGCATTTATCCTCCTCTATCCTCTGGTTAGAAAGAAATTGCCATTATATTAAAAAGGGGGGGGAAAATGTCCCTCAAACATGGGTTCTACTTTGATAATCAAAAAGACAAGCAAGCCCACATAAGGCACTAGAGTGAGGCAGCTCAGCTTGAACATTGACCACCCTGCCAATACACCTACCTTAAAACATGACAAATATCTGATTACAAAACAGCAGAGAGCAAACACTACCAGGAACTCAGTCTTTGTCTAAAGAGATGGTCAATAATTTTCAAAACCACGAAGCAATAAAAGTTTCTGTCTAGCATTCACAGTGCCAGAAAAGCCATTTGTACAAGGGGATAACTAATCTCTGCATAGGCACTATACTAAACCATATGACCTTCTGTTTTAGCCAGAGGTCCACATTAAACCACAGCAATTCACTCAGATTTAAATAAAAGTTGCACTAAGCCAGTGGAACTGGCCCCAACCAAAATGAAAGCAAATAGCAAGATAGAGCTTGAGAACAAAGCAGTGTTTTGATGTCTCACAAATACCTCAAAGGTACATTTACATTCACAGTATACATAACCTGTGCTCTGTGAGTCCAGAACCACTGATGTTTGGATAATTATTTGAAGGGAGGCAAAATGGACTTGTTGGACTTAAAATGGCAGAGTTTCCTAGCCTGCCAGTTTATCTAGTACTGATTTTTTTTTTTTTTGAAAGCCACATGCACACACAAAAGTTTGAAATCGTATTCTCCTTGTACGTTTACTTTTCCTAGGAATTCACTGCTGGTTTTAGTGCCCTTTCTTGGCCCCATTTCAAGAGTTCAGGAGAACAGAATCAAAGCAGGAGTAGGATAAACATAACAAGTCATTGCTTCACTACTAAAGACAGTATCACATAAATATTAGAAGAAAGCCCACAGTTTTATGGACTTAAAATTCTGTGCATGTTACCTTCCCATACCTAAATCTTCAGTTATTTGTGTCAAAAACAGAAAAGGGGGAGAAGCAAAACTCAGAACAGAATAAAACCACACAATAAACTGAAGAGAGCTAAGCACTGAGAAACAGAGATGTTGTTGAATCAAACACTGTGTGCTTCTGTCCTACTTTCACATCTCTAACATGCTATTTTCTTATCAGGACATCTGAAAGGATCTGAGAGATCCTCCAGGCTGAGTGGTGAGCTAAGAAACGAGAGCGGGCATCGCATTCGGGTCTCTGTCATTTGAATGAAATGTTAAACTGAGGTCACTTGTTCCTACTCCTTTGGTTTCTGTCCATGTCTGCACGGATGTTCAGCATAGCTCGGCATTTTTAAAAGGAAAGTGTAGAGGATCTGCCAGTGTCCCGGCCAACATTCCCCTTCAACACACCAGGACCACAGCTCTTTCATGCATCTGCACTATCCCTATCAGGTGCAATTCAGAAAAAGAATATTCCAGAATTTTCTCGCTCTAAGCCTCTCTTAGAGTGAGAGTGAGTGTCTGTATCCCCCCTGTCTGTCTGAAGAAAGCTCTGCTCCTAATAACGAAATTAAAACGCTACGGAAGTTCACGCTGTATTCACAGGTCCATTTGTTAGGGTCACCCTTAGCACAGGTTTCACCTTCTGCAGACTTTTCAGTACAATCAGCCTCTGAATAACAAGGCTGGTGATTCACCCAGATGGCTGTTTCAGCCCTGCCCTGTTTTCAAAGGTGAGACATCAGTGCAGCAGGTACAGCGTCGCCACAGCTACCAGCACAAACCTCGGCAAAACCTCCTGGGAAACCAGAGGCTGAAATAAACTGTGTGTACAGAACTGTCAATTTCCTTCTTTTTCAGAGGCTTCTGATGTTTAGATTAGGTTTTAAGTTGCTTTACATAATTGCCTGCTAGTCTGTTTCAAAAATAAGTTTTGTTTGCTCAGATTTTGTTTCTCATGGTGCGCCTTCTTCCCTACATTCTCTGGCTACGTCAAAATCCATGACTTGCTTAAAGCTCCCTCCCTTCAGAGAGAAGCTATGCTGAGTCAGATGAGGTCACTGATGTAAGGGGTGACATTTAAACAAAAAACATATTCCAGGCTCAGGGTGACATTTTCTCCACACATATCAAACCAGAGGATTTTCCAGAGCTCCCCAGGCAGCCCCCCTCCTGCCCCAGGCTATTCCCAGCTGACTGATGGGAACAGTTGTGAGGAAGCTGGATGGGCACCAGGCACAGGAGAGCGCCACCACCTCCAGCAAACGCCTGTGAGCCCGAGCAGAGCTGTCCTTGCCCAAGCCCAGCAGAGATGGTACAGCAGGAAACAATTCACACGCGCTGGGAGACCGTGCCGCGCGTATTCCAGCGAGCTGGCGCTGGGAGAGCCGCAGCTGCGCGCTCGGGAGCGCACACACGGGAAGTGAATGAAATAAAAGCCACTAGCGGCAAGGCTAAATTAAGGTGGAAGGAAACAAGTAATGGAAATTCCAATTGTTCAAGTTGCCACTACTTCACAAACATTAGTCAGGGGTTATATTTTAGCTCCTGCGGCACAGGGGAGACTTGAATGACTGTTACTGCAGCAGCAAGGTTGTATCATTTGGATCATCAAGGATTTCAGAAGGGGATTTCTTGAGTGTTTGACTTCTGCGCTGCAACAGACTATGAATCTCTGGCAAATAAAAAGATGCTTACAAGGTCATGGTTTCAATGTTTTATGTTTAGGCAAGTGAACGATTTATGCTGTGCATGAATAAACTATCATCTCTTTAATAGAAAAATGTTCAACAAGATGGATAAGACTTTTCCCTAGGGAAAAAAAACCCAGTCAAACAAACCCAAACAAAAACCAACCAACAAAAAAACCCCAAACAAATGAAAAAAAAACCAAAAAAAGAAAGAAAACCAGGCAAAAAGATTGTCCTGCTTTCAGTCTCCCTCACCTGAGGGAGTGGCAGTACAAGAAGGCAGCATTAGGATTTATGACAAACACACCCTTTTTGTCCCATGGATTCCTGAACTGTCCCCAGGACAATTATCTACAATCCTTCAGAAGAGTGGCAAAGTGAGGTAAATGGAGCCTTTGAAGAAACTACTCACTAAACACATGCATGAAGAAAACCCAAGCTTTGAACCAGTTGTCCAATATAGGCAATCCTAGAGTTTTCCAAAGTTTTAAATTGACCCAATGATAAGTATATTTCACATTAAATCAACAGCTGTACTTGGGGACTGATCTTCATTGTCATCCACAGGAGGAAATAGTACACACTTAGTATGTATTAGCTAAGCAATGCTAAGGAATTTGAAACAGACATATTAGAGATGAAAAAAAAAAATTAGCTCTGAATTCCTACCTTGCCAGTGGCAAACCGAATATAAAATTAATTATCAAGAGCAAAGATATTTTTACCCACAAGTTCAATATTGCTTCCAAATTAAGACTATTCTGCAAAAGAGCTCATTGTGATCTCCTTCCCTTCACTGCTGAACTCTGAACTAAATTGAGCTAATCCTACTTGTACTTCATATACAGCTTTGTTTCACATTTTGATTTGAAATCCTTCAATTCTCACAGACCTTAGGATTTCTGAGATCACGTTAGCCCCTTTATCAAGTTGTCCTCAGTCTTGATCTTTCTTAAGCCACTCAATTTTCTATCACACTTGGCTTCACCACGTTCTGTATTGTCAGTATCTTACTAAGACTGTGCTTTGTGGGTTCCAGAAAAGGCTGATAACACTGGGGAGATATGCTAGAGCAATATAAAAAATATTATCTTCCTTCTCTGTAATATAATGCCTTCAGAAACGCAGCTCAAATGTTTCCTGTTTGGCTGTTTGCTGCTGCCAGTATCTCTTTACCAATTAGCCGAAATTGCTATCTACCCCTCCCTCTAGATCCTTCACCATGACTATTTCCATCTTTACAAAAAATAAAACCACCTGTATATCACACTTACTTTCCTCTACTGCATGGCCTTTTTCTCCCTACACCAACCTCCTTTCACTACCATAAAAGATTTGGTATACAACACAGTTTAGTCAGAAATAAACTTCTAAAGATATTAAGATTTTTTTGGTAATTGTATTAAACTGGAAACCTGTGGAGAGACAGATTCACCATGAAAGGGAAGGGGAAAATACCTCTCCAGACTGTGAAGACTTAGGTGTATGTTAGGAAGTTCTTATCTTACCAGCTTTTCAGTCATTGTTTTTAAAGACACTTACTATACCATGAAATACTTAGGACTTCTATGGTATTTACCTTCCCATAATAAGAAAATTTATTATATTAAGGTAAAGAACACCTAAACATCCACTGTTTTAACCGTATTCTGTTTGTAAACAAAACCACAGCACTTAGGTCACCCACTTTAGGTGAGAAAAAGAGTAAACAGCAGCAAACTGGATTAAAACACAGTGGTGAGTTTCTAATTCATGTACTTGAGGCAGAAAAAGCAGTCTGCAAAATGTGATGCTGTTCAGTTTTCATTGTTGTTCTCCAACTCTGGGCGGAAACCAGGAAAGTTTACAGCAATCCTATGACTAGTGCAATCTGTGCCTTGCTGCACGGGAACCTAATTGACTGTCTGGCCTCGGGAAAGAGAAAACAGCGAGGTTTTGCCTCCTGAAGGTCCGAGGTCTGGCACAGCTGGGGGAGCACACAACGAGCCTTAGGAGAGGGATCCTGCGCCGTCAGTGTAATTTGGCCATCGCAGATTCCTCAGGGATCGCCACAGCACGCTGATGTAGCGGCGCGCCTATAACCGCACGGGTGCAAGATAACTAAGCAGCCTCCCAAAAGTTACACTTCAGCCTCGCCTACTCACTTCTGCCTTCCCAGTCAGGGCTCTGCGGGGTTGAATTTTCCACTACAGACACGCTGTAGTCGCGGCGCGACCCACCTTGCACCGCAGCGTCTCGCTCACCGGTACCTCCGGGCCGAGCGGCCGCCCCCCGCCGCCTCCGGCTGCGCAGCGCTGCCCGGGCCGCGCGGGGTGAGTCCCGGTCCCGGTTCCGCCCCCGCGGGAGCCGCGGCTGCCGCACCCACGGACATCGGCCCCGCAGCCAGGGGGCGGCCGCGACCGGGGCCGAAGAAAGCGCCGAGGCACCCGCCCGCCCCCGAGGCGAGGGAAGAGCCGCTGCCCCGCAGGTGGGGCCTTTAAAGCGCCCGGGCCGCCGGGAGCGCCGCGCCGAGGAAGGCGGCCGCTCCCCGTCCCGCCGTGAGGGGGCGCTGGGCGGGCGAGGCGCCGCGGGAGGGGATTTGCCTCAAGCGGTGGCGCAGGGAGCGATCCGCCAGAAGCCGCTGCCGGCGGTGTGTAAATATCCGAGTTTGGGCCGAGATCACCTCGGGGCCGCGGTGGCAGAGCGGGAAGGTTACACAGAGCTGTGGGGAGCGGTTCGGCCGAGCTGCGGGGCAGCAGGTATCCCGGGGGGCGGGCGTTCCGCGTCTGAGCCCTCAGGGAAGGATGCGAGGGATGAAATGGCGGCGGGAGCGGGGGGGCTGCGCCCGCGGGTGGGACCAGGAACGCTCTGGAAGGCGGCGAGGGCGGCCGGGAGGGGCTGCTGTCCTGCCCAAGTTCAGCAAAAGCTCTTGAGCCTTGTGCGTTAATGAATTGCGGGCTCGGAGCTCGCTGCCGGAACACGAGTGAGAATGGTGGTTTGATTCACTGACCCCTAGAAAAAGTGCGGGCGAGGTTGTTTTCCCCCGCTGATTCACTGCTGCTGATCAGCAATGGTCGTTTTAGTTAAATGGAAAAGTTAAAACGATGTCCCGAGAGAAGACAAAGGGTTTGGAAGACAATAAATGCAGAACGAACAATTTAATTGCCCACCAGGATAGATACTGATGCTGAGATGATTTAAGAGATTGAGCCTTGTGGTGGCCTCCACATGGTCCTGCCGAGTGCTGTCAAGGACCAGGCAGCCCGCTCCATACATCCCTCTATTCAGCAGTTCTGTTTGGTTTGTTTTTTTGGCTTTTAATGTTATACTCCCCAAAGTAGCCTGCAGAAAGTCAGCTGTTTTCTCAGTGCAATGACAGAGCCACTGCTTTATGAGTTTGTTCAAAATTAAAAAAAAAAGAAAAGCCTGTTCCCCGCGCTGGCTCCGCAGCGGAGCGGCCGTGCCCGGTCAGCACCAGGGACAGGGCGGCGGCGCGGGCGGCACCGGGACCAAAGCCCGCACTGAGGGGCCGAGAGGGCCGCGATAAACGCGGCGTGGAATCGCTGAAATACGCAGCCCGTTTGAGAAACTTCTCAGCTCCTGCCCGCTTAAAGGGTCGCAGTTCAGGTTTAGTGTTTCTCGTCTTATGGAACCTCAAGTCTCCTTACACTTCAAGTCCAATGTACAGGATGCGTAGACAAGGCCAGGAGAAATTGATCTAAATTATTTCTATATTTATCTTTGCCCAAAATTCATATTTATATGGATTGTGACTTAATAGCAGTTGCAAAAATATTCCACTGACAAGTTGGCTTAAATCCCCAATGGAAACATTTTTCATCTTGTGATGAGGTGAGCAACCTCATAAAGTAGCATATTTGGTGATTTAGGCTGGAAAACACGATCCAGATGGTGGGAAATTATGTTTATTTCTTGATGTTCTGTTAGATTATCCCATTCTATGTGTGATAGAAAAAATCTTATTTAGATTTAAGGACTTATACCTGGCCTTTCCAAGGCCTTCAAGAACCTGATTTTCTGCTCCCTGGTAAAAGTACCAGCAAGGATGACTGGGAAGTGGCTAATTATCCTATTCTGATGAGTGGTGGACCAGTTTTGCTTCAGACTTTTGTTTTTGTTTGAAACAGAATGAAACACACAAGCTTGTATATTTCTCCATGCGTCACTCAGGGCTGGGGAAATTGAGAGTATGGGAGCTCTGCCTGCTCAGCACTCTGAAAGACCCTGCAGGCTTGTTCCCAGAAACTTGTGCCTGCCATTTGGAGGGACAAAATCTCTGTCCCATTTGTCTAGAAAGCACTAGTGGCCATATAAAACACATATTTTAAGTGATGTTTCAGAAATATGGCCTTGGAATAGTTCCCTGAAAAACCATCCGGGTCATCACTTATGGAAAGCTGAGCACTGAGACTGCACTGGCTGGGCCATCTTGTGCAAACAATCCTATTTGCTTTCTGGAAAGTAGCTTACTGATAGATTTAGCTGTCTGTTTTCCTCAGTGACTCACTCTGTGTGATTTGCTTTTGACCCATGAGTTTCCTTCCAGCCTGGTCAATTTCCTTCACTGGAGAATTCAGATAGTTCTGTCAAGGGCTAATTTTCTGAAAGCCTTTCTCCTGGTCTTTTATCCTTTCTGCTAATCACTATCTGATCTTCCAAACTGTTTTGTCAGCTGTTCAGCCTTAGATCAATCTCAGAAACATTGTTTTTCTTGTAAAAAGGCCCTTCATTTTCCATAAATTTCTGCAGTATGGTTTCATGAGGTTTATTTACTAAGCTGTCTGCACAGTTTATTTGCAGTAATTTTAAACTGAAGGTGCAACAACCAGGGATGGAAATTTAAAAGAATGACTGCTACCCAACAATGCTGGCCTCCTCAGGTACAGAGTGGCTCCTCACCAATGATGATATTAGGGAAGTTATCAAGTAAAGTACAGACATTGCAGCACAAAGCATGAATGAGCTTTCTCTTGGAATAATGCTTTGACATCTCATCTCACTCTCTGCCCAGCTGAAGGGGTTCTGAGTTCAGAAATAAACTAGCGATGAGTGTGTCTTTCTGAGAGCCCCTGGCTGAGGAACAAGTAACTAGGAAGAAGATAGTGCCTTTGGTTTGGATGGGCTGTGTGGCTCCGTGGCCACACTGATATGACTGTTCAGACAGAAGTGCTGGCATTCAGAGGTGTGCAGATCTGGCCTGCACTTGCACTGTCATTTACCCAAACTAAAACAGCTCCAGTAAATGAGGCTGTTCCATTTGGGATTGCTTAGCAGTTCTGTTTTTCCCAGTTCTTTGCACATGCTGTGTATGGGGGCAGGAGACTCAGTGGTTTGTTCCTTCTGCCCCTGGCAAATAAATGGGCAATTTTCAAAACAACTCACAGTTTTCAATTCCCTTCTACCTAAAGACTAGGAGGAATTTCTTTAAAATTAGGACTTTAGATATGTCCAGTTAACAGTCTGATTTGTTTGGGATTGTGTTCTGGCACTGGCAAAAAAGCTGCCAAAGCAATCTAATACTTTGGATCTCCAAAATTATTTTCTTTGGCAGAAAATCTTAGGAACATGTAGCAAACACAGCTCAGATGATGATCATATTTTTGGTGACTTTAGTAATTTTATTCTTGTAAGATAGAGATTCATCATTCCTGTTTTCAGTCTTAGTAATTTTGCAGGCTTCCTAGTGTTGCCCACATATAAGAGCTAACAAAATAATCAAAATGTGAAGCTGTTGCATGCAGTTTAATATAATTGTGAGTTGCAAGTCTAGTGTTGCTCAAACATGCAAAAGAAGGCTCTCCACATGATAACCTCCTTGGACTGTTCCTATCATTTCCCTGGGCTATATTATTAGCATAACATTCCTGGTACAGGATGAAAACAGAGTTATGGAGTAGATAATTCAAGAGGGATTGTCAGCAGGATGATCCCCAGAAATGCTGCTTGACTTATAACCCTCACCACTTTCATGTTAAATTTGAGCTAATCTGACCCCAAAATGTCAGCACAAATGTCTATAGTGCACTGATTTTAAATAGAAGAAAAGCTGGAATTCTCTTAAAAATTAGTATTTTCAGTTAGTTTGGCTGAATAAATGTTGTCCTCTTAATTCTAACTCATTGTTAACTGTAAATACTCAGCTGTAAATGCAGGCTCTTTGTATAAAGGGAAAGGTAAATCTCTTCACACTTTTTTCCTTTGGTATTTCTCTGCATCTCTCCATTGAAGATTCATTAATCCATCATTGCATCTTTCTTACAACAGGCACTATTAATTTTCTGTTTGAGTATGCAGAACCTTCCTGAACTTGCCTTGCAGCACCCCAAAGGTGAATGACTTGACCTTTTACAGATAATCTTGGGTACTGTGCTAAATCAAATTGCCCAACACACAGAAGGAGTTAAGGCCCTACTGTGACTCAGAACTATCTCTGATACTTACCACAAAGCAGGGTCAGCTGAGCAGCAGTCTTGTTCAGTTTGATTTCTTGGTGTCTTGAGCTGATGATTTTTCAGTTGAGGCCATTGATTTATTGAAGCAGTTTTCATTGGGATGTCTGAAAACTGGGATAAATTTTGCTGAGGAAACTGTGAGCTAAGTTTAATTTAGCTGCTGCTGGAGCCTGAGTGCTGGTATATGTTTTTCTTCTTTCTGGCATCTCAGTGCCCAGCCTTGAAGAAAGATCAAGACTATCTTGATGGCCAGGTGCTAAATATACAACTCACTAGACAGTAACTGAGCAATCAGCTCTGTCCTTGCACAATGTCTTCAGACAGTAAGCAGAGCAAAGGACTAATAGAGAAAGGCACACCATGTCAACAAAACGTTCTAGACTGTATCTGTACAATCACAATAAGTAAAATAAATTATTTTGTAGCTTTATTGGCAGTTTCAGTAATTCAGTGTTTGTTTAGGGCCAGCCAAGCTTTCCAAGTGAGTTTCAGTGAGCTCTGGGAGGACAAGTGTGATACAAATTCAGGGTCCTATTGTATAAGTAACCTGTTTCAATTCCCCCATTATTTAAAATAGTGCATGAGTTAACAAGAATAGAACTCCCAGACAAGCCAACAGGAATGTCTTATTCTTTATTCCATTTCTGTTATTTTGTTCTTCAACCCTTTCCTTTTCATGCTAGGTATAAGTTGTAGAGGGAGCAGAATGTAAGTTTCAGTGATGAGCTTTTTTCCTCTTATGAGCTCTTTCAAGTTTAGATCAAGTAAACTAGTAACAGTCAAATTTTACTGAAATCAAATAATTCTGCTGGAACCAAGCCACTAGATCTTGGAAGGAGGAAGCAGAGAAAGACAAGTGCCTGCAAGTTAGTGACATGTTGAAACAGAAACATTACAGGGTCCTCTTGACTTGTCAAATCAACCAACATTTTGAGTGTCCTGTGGTGTAACTCACTGTATATGTAACAGCTGTGAGTGTTGCATTTGGGACTTCCAAAGATTGTCAGTTGTTGAAGTTCAATTGAATGTCCCTTGGACCACCAGAATTCTTTTTCAGATTTCTGTCTCCAGTCCTGAGATACAAAACTGGAGACTAAATACTAGTATAGTGAAAATCTTAAGGAAGAAGTCACAAAGACACAAAGTGTTTAGTAGAGGATGTTGCTTTATTGCCACTGGACTTTTTGGTTTTTAACTGAAAGATTGAGAATTGATTTATGATCCTCATGAAATTGTTTAATTCCCTTGATTGTCTGTTCAGAGAATTCCCCTTAAGTAGTGGATGAGAAACTCAGTTCCCATCAGGATCCACCCTGTAAGGCTGAATTCTGGAAATCCTTTTGCTGTAAGTCTTTACTGGTATCATGCCATCCCTGCTTGTATGGCTGTTCTGGTGACATCTGGCCTTGATCATCTTTTGGCTAAAGAAATGCCCTGATCCTAAACCCCAAACCCTGGGTTTGCCAGAAATGGCTTCCAGTGACACTGGACAGTCAGCTGTGTTATTTTGAAAATTCCTGCAGAAATTTTATTTTTACAAGCTGGAATTCAGGCAGCTCACACTGTTGCTATGCTCATAAACTGCTCCAAGAAGCTGTTGTCTTTGTACTGTGACCCAGTGAAAATGGAGCAGGTTCAGCTGTGATGGGACTCTCTCAGGAAACAGCACAATGAAGGGAAACTGCAAAGTGCAGCTTGTAACACGTGCTGTGGCCTCCTTAGCCCTGTCTCTGGTATCACAATGGTTTGGCTCCTGCATGTGAGGAAAATCAATGATTCAGTGAAAACAGCAAGGAGAAATCTGACACAAATGGTAACTGAGTCCCTTTTCTGATCCACAAACAGAAAGAGAAGATGCCTGTTTGATATTACTGTTTTTTCAACATTTTTTGATTCCCTGATTTATTTGCCGTTAATTTATTTTGATGCAGTGCTAATGGGTATCCTGAATTGTGTTTTCTTATTTTCCTTCTTTTGCCTTTGGTCATAGTCTACCATCACAGTTTGGGGTAAAACAAGAGTTAAAGTGGGTGTGTTTCATTGAAATGGAGTTTCACATCATGTTTCATGGAATTTTCATGGTTCTAATTTCTTCAGGTGAAAAACAACCTGGTATCTACAGTGCCTAAAGAGAGCTGCTCTTTCTTTGTGAAACTTGCTTCTCATCTCACTGAACATAATGATCCTGAACCTGAAAGGCTGGTGTGGCTTTTTCTTTTTCAGAGGAATGATTGTCAAAAGGAGTCCATGCAGTGAACGTGATGAACCACCAATCTGCCTGATGCTACTACCCCAACTCTGTCCTTCGTCAGATTAAGTTCTCTTCTTACTTCACTGAGCAGCAGCAGAAAGTGAGTTTTAACAAGTGCATCTGGAAAATAGCACTTTGAATAAGATCTATCAATACACATTAAGGGTTCTGCCATGTGCTTCTGTTACTCAGAGGCTTCAGCTGAGGACAGCAGCATCAAAAGGATTTATATTTTTAAATCACAGTTGGAGGGTTATTATAAGCCCAGACTCCATCTGTTTACATGTTAAGGTAGAAGCATAAATAGTTCCTTTAAAAGCCAGGAGGGAGGTGTGTTTAATTAATGCTGGTTTTGCCACCTGAGGGCATTGGGGCTGCTTGGAAGGGGGTACTAGAAGTGTGAACTACTAAAAATGAGAAGAAGATGGTGATACTGCTGGGAGGGCTTGAAAGCAGGACTGCCCATGGAATGAGTGTCAAGGAATGCTCAACTGCAGAACCTGGCAGGTAGAGGAACTGGATACTGACCAAGAGATCAGGGTTTGAAAGGAAAGTGGGGGGACAAACAGCTATTTCTTAGCAGCTTCATGGAAAGTGTAAGCAAGGGCCTTCCCTCTGGCCCTGTGGGTTAACTAGAGAACAGTTGACTTGTCCCTCATTGCTGGAAGTGGGGAAAATGAGAAGAATCTCTAAGAGATGTGGGCTGAGCTAAGCAGGATTTCTGCAGTCTGCACAAGAGGATGAAGGTGAGCACACTGAGAAAGAAATTGTAAGTTTAGATCTGAAACATTTTGTCAAAAAGAAAACCAATTTTTCTTTGTTTGTTTTTAAACCTCTCTTTCTTCTTCTCTTGTTTCTTTAAAGGTGAACTTGCATAACATATCTAATATAGACAAATAAGGAAAGAGGTATTACTGAAAACATTGTCATATGTTTTATTCTATGGTTATGTGTTTGTAGCCATGACCAGTCTGGTGTATGTTAATACTGCTGGGACTCTGATGAGAACTGATTTCCTTGAAGTCACAGGTCAGCACTGGACAGTTACCCTAGATATTCTGCATGCTGTGATAGTAGCCACATGCTCCAGCCACTAGAAATGCTTCTATAAGCTTTTAAGAATATAGTCTTATTCTTGCCTTCTTTCCTTCCTTTCATAGTGAGCCTCACTTAATACTTAACAGTTCTTGGAGTTCAAGCTTTGATGAATTGTCCTATTTTAAATCCTTTTATATTAATGGAGCTGTTTTGTGCATGAAAGTAGAAGTTGGTCCTGAAAGAGTAAGTCATGTCTGGACAGGGCAGAAACAACTATCTGATGTTCAGAGCCAGTTAAGCCATAGAGTGTTCACTGATTTCCATTCTAGGCAACATTCAGGGAAGTTTGTGGAAATCTTGTGGTTTGATTTTGTAGTGCTTCACCCAGTTTATATTACCCTTGTTTCCTGGATGACACTGCTGGTCAAGGATTCCCTTCTTCTGTGAACAATTTCTGCCCCGTTAATAGAGAAGAAAACCCAAAAAATGGTCCTACCATCTTGACTTTTTTCACTTCAAGGGACAAACCTTTATATTTCATATAGGGCTTTTGATCAAAACCATGCACACAATTGAATGCTATATATTTTTCTTAGTTAGAACTTAACAATAAAATGCCTGATTCTACTTCACTCACGTTACCTGTAAATAACAACTGAAGTCTGTGTGGTGAGCATCTGTAAATTATTTCTGTTGAAAAAAGAGTGCCTATGCATCCTTTATTCCCGTCAGTAACAATCTGTGTCTTTCATATGTGATAGTGTAGTTTAGATGTTTTGATAACTGTACAGTAGAGGAAGAAAATGTGCATAAAATAAATGGGAAAAAATTCTATTTCCAGCTGTGAATCTTGGAACTGTAAAAGCTAGTTGAGAATAGCCACATGATGATGAGCATATTTTCTCTATTTCAGGCAGAAATACTTAGATATGAGAAGATTAGGTAATTTTCCCAAAGTCACACAGAAAACATGGAAAAAAGAAAAAAATACAATCTTGAACTTCTGATTCAAACTTGTATTTATTTTTTCAGGACTGTCATTCCTCCTCTTGGTAAGGGTTTGCTATATCAAAGTCCTTGCTGCTTTCTACATCAAATCAAATTCACAACTCAGCTCACCTATCAGTATTAGCCTTGGCTTTAAAAAATCTGAATCTTAGAAAAAATATTAATGTAAAGTTCCATGGCATTAGCAGCAAATACTAGTCTGGAAAAATATTTTTAAAATTCACTAACTTTTAGTACTGACCTAACATACCCTTAACTCCTTCATTTTACTTGTGTGTCCTGAGGGGTTGTGTGTGTATTTATGCATATGACTAACTTTAGGCATCTGAAAAATTAATAAGAAAGCAATTTCACCAGTTTCACAGCAAAGGGTGCATCTGGGTGTGTTTAATACATTTTTGAAGTACTGAAGTTCTTGAGGGAAATGCTGTTACATTAGAGGTACAGCCACTTTCTTTGCAAGCTTTCAGACATGGCACTGTGTGGAAGGGTATAGATTTTCCTTTTTATTTTTCCTGTCAGTGGAAAACATTGCAGCAATTGTAAGTATGCCCATAAGTGTCCCACAGCCTTCAGGAAATGTTGCTCTACACAACTTTACATTGGAGACTGTGTGCTATACAATGACGTAGTCTCAGATTTTTGTCTCTGTTTCCAAACCATCTTCTTGTACACTTGTGGAAGTGTAAATGTTGAGGGAAATGAGCAATGGCTTTGCTTTTACATTGTGGGTAAAACACTCCCCACAAAAATTCTCATTAGCAAGTTATTTACATAGGTATCATGTTTATTTTTGATGTGCATGATGAGCTTTACTCTCAGGTTATGTCTGGCACAGCTTAACCAGAGCTGCAGCTCTCTCTGCTCTACACCATATCTGATGGCTTGACTCAAGCCTGACCAAGTTACACATTCTACCTATCCTCCAAGTTACAGTCACCATCAGAAGACCTATTTAGGCCAATTTTTATGTGCTTCTGAGTCATAGATCTGGTGGATTATGACTGAGTATGGACTGCAGTAAGCCAAATGAAAGTGGCTCTTTTTCCTACACTGATGTGACTCTTGCAGCATTTTCTTTGCTCTACAAGCTGGTTATACAGAATTCCATGCTATGTGTCCAGCAGAGCTTCCAGAACTGCTGTAACTAAAAAAAAGTGTTTTCCTACAAAACACAAATAAAATTTTATAATTGGTTTTTATCGGACTGTTAAGCTGGATTTGCTGTGGAGAAACTTTTCTGCCTTTATTAAGCTTACACTGATTATATGCTCAGTCTGTTCTCCTTAGAAGGGAAGTAAACAGGATAGCGTGTAAATCTTGTCAACTCTGAAGTTTGCATAAGTTTGAAAATTAGCATTTAGGTTATAAATTCAAGGGGGTAAGGGAAGCACAGTAATCATTTATTGTACAGGATTGTGGCTCATGTCTAAAGTTGCTCAGAATGACACTAATAAGAATTTATTTACTTGTTTTAAGACTGCTTTTATATAAACCTCTTTATAACATTCCTATGACATTAGCAACTCCAAGGCTACAAACAGAGGTGTTTGAACAGAGATACCAGCCCCTGAAATACCATTGAGTGATACTAACACTGCATTGCAGGTAAGGGCTCTCTTTCAGCAGTGTTTTCAGCAGCAGAGACAGATGGGTGCCCTGTCAGAGTTACTGGGACAGCAGTGTCTTTCACTGACGGATCCGAAGTGAAGGGACATGGTGGCAATTTTTGGGATGGCCTGAGGAAAAAACGGCACCGTGAACCTTGAGGAAAATGGGCACATGTGGGAATGGTGACTTACCCATGTTACACCCTGAGGCTCTAGAAACACCCAAAAAAGCATTGTAAGTGTCTTTGTTTACTTCTGAATGTGAAGCTTGCTGTGGGTTTTGCACATGACTTCAGGGAAAATACTGTTTGCTATCCTGTCTTACCTGAGAATGTGTGAAATGTCAATGCTCAGTGGTGGGTGTAAAAAAGTTTCCCAAAGCATGGAATGTGATCATAAGCTGGAAAACACGGGGAGTAAGACCCTATGAAAATTGGAAAGATTGGCAACGTGTGGCTGCTGCCCTATGCAGTCCTTCAGTCTTGGCTTGCAGCAGCCACTCATTACAGTGGCTCTTGGCACATCCTTCACAGGTCCAGCAGTAGTGACCCATTGCTCAGCAGTTTTGCAGAACTGCTTGAATGATCGGACCAAACAGTTTCTCTGGTGACCCAAGCCTGAGTTTGTGCGCCCATGAAGGGGCAGAGCCTGTGTGTTAACTCCCAGCACCACTTGCCATTGCTTTTGCCAGCAGCCTGCTCTGTGAACAGCTGCTGGAGTACAAAAGGCCACAGGGAAGTGTCTCAGATTTGCCCTAGTCCTGTCACACTCCAAGTCGCTGGAACATGTCCAAGTGCATGGTAAACTACAGGCGGTCTCTGCAGAACAGCCTGTACAGTTGACTTTAAGTGAAACGTGAATCATCTCAGTCCTAAATTATTTTAATCCAATCAGTCATCTGTGTTGAAGGGTGTAAAGAGACAGCAAAACCAAGAGAATGGCTGCCAAGTGGAGGATACAGGACACAAATAAATCTGCTAGGATGAGATGAAATATGAACTAATAATGATTTATTCCAAATGCCGCAGGGGTTACAGTGTGGAACCACTTGTAGAGATATTCAGATGAGATGAATTTTGTAGGCTTTCCCCTGGATGATTTTTATAGACATAGCAGAGGTGAAGGAAGGCAAAGCTGTTAGCTACACAGAGAGTGCACACAAGGGTTTTGAAGTGCTCACAAACAATTTCTCCCTAATTAATATATGCTTTACAAGTCTCTTGTAAGTAGATGAGCATGAACAGCTGTAGTTCTTTTTATAGATACAAACTAATCTCTAATACATGTTGGAGTTGAAGGATACAGAGAACAACATGCTGGGGATTCGTAAAGCTCTTCTAGCCATGGAAGTATTCTTTTTATACCCTCTAAAAGTGGAAGGGAATGCAGAAGAGTGTAGAGTGCAGTCTTGAAGAGTACTGCTTGGAACAAAATCATGACTGGAGCAAAGGATCTAGCTATTAGTGACATATATCATACACTCCTTGTTAACACATCAAACAGCACACGTGAGTTAGACCTACTTTATTGACAGATTCAGTCTTTTGTGACCCATATGAAACAGGCAGCATTTGCTAATGTTTCTTCCCATCTTTCAATAGTGTCAATGGCCTTCATGACAAAGAAAGAATTACATGTTTCGTGCTTTTAAATGTTTTTTAAAAGCCTCAGCAATAAGTTATAATAGAACCCCTTAGACCTGAGGAATATCTTTGAACATGTTTCCTGTTTGAAGATATTTTCTGTCTTCTTTCTCATATTGCTAGCTGTATATATTATCAGTTTAATATTGTCCTCTGCTGGGTGACAATATCCTGTTGTGGTAGGTGAAGGGAGAGACTGTAACAGCTCCTTTCCATCTCTGATGACTACGATTTCATTTCATATTCATTTCATATTTACATAAAAACACTGTGGATTTTGGACAGTGTGTTTCTTTTGGCAGTTTATTACCAGCCTGAATGCCTCACTTTTCTTCATGATTAACATTTTGTCTGCTGCAGAAGTCATATCACATTCATTTTTAGTTTTAATAACCTTCCTTTTAATAAACTACAGTTTGACCTAAGTTTCCAGTGGTTTACTTCAAAACAATGCTCTAGACCTTCTGGAACTCACTGATTTTTCCCCTCAAAATAATAAGTTAATTACATTTTTATTGATTTTATGGCTTTTTCTGATGTGATATAGGGAAGAATTGATTTACTTAGGACAAAAAATGCCTTGCTGGGTTCCCTCCATTATTGCAACCAAAGGAAAAACTGCTGGAGGGCCTATGGGGCAGAACTGTTTCAATAGTGCTTTGTGCCCTGTTCTTTCTGGCTCAGCCCCACTTTGGACTGAGTGCTATGAATTGCAAATGAATTTTGTTCACTTCTTCTTATGCACTAGGAGACACACTAGGGAAAAGCAGAAAGTCACTAGTGATAGAACTTTTTCCCTTTCCTTTCAGAAGAAAGAAGTACAATCTCGTGGATTTAGTGACTGCGAAGAAAACCCTCAGCTATACAAATGCTGCTGTTTAGAGAAGGAGAAATGAAAGTGCCAAAGTGGGAATGATGTGGATTGCATACATCTCTAGAACAACTATTTTTGGGGAACTAAACCTTCTCCTCCCTATATTTACTTTAGAAAAGCACATCAAAGAGTAAACTACTTTGAATTATCAAAAAGCAGATGCATTGACTTACCCATAAGATATTTCAGTACAAACATTGCTTTGTATTCTGGATTCTTTTCATGAAACCTGCTAAAGGAAAGTCAGAAGGAATTTCATAATAATCTCCTATAGCTTTATGGAAGTTAGCTGAGAATGGGTTAAAATCATCTCTTAAGCCACTGTTGGAAAAGAAGCTAATTATGGAAAGGACCATAGTCTTTTCCTCAAGTGTTACTCCTTTCTCTTTCCCTGTCTCAGAAATTAAAGACATGAGACTGTAAATTACTGCTAAAGTGCATTGCCTTTCATTGGATTGTAGAAGAAAATGGGGGAAAATGTGTCATTAATGAGAGAAGGGGGCACTGGCTGTGTAATTAAGTTTACATTTGGTTGAGAAACTTCACAATAATGAAGAAACCATCATCAGGAAGTAATAAACATTTCCCCCCAAATTTCTCAGCTTTAGTTCCGTAATAGCTTTGACGTTAATACACCAAGTGAACAAAGCCAGTTTTGAATATTATACTTCCCTCTCAGGTTAATCCTAGGAGGTTTCTAGGTAAGGTCTGTGCAGTGGTGGGAACGTATGTGAGCAGAGTACAATCCAAATGAAATTTTTTTTTGTGAGCTGCATAAAGAAGAAATATTAAAATTACATTGTGTCTCAGATCAAGATCTGATCCACTGGAGAGAGTTCTGATGCTGAAAAGATCACTCCTCATATTTTTATCCTTGCTTGTCTTGTGCTGTGTCTTTGTAGGAGCATTTCAGACCAATCTAGAAAGGTATTCTGGATTCAGCCAGTCCACAGCTGTTCCAGAGCTGTTGGCTAAGGTGATATTCTTGCACCACTCACTTAACTGCTGGACTTCTTGTTCTGCTTGTGACTGCTGGATTTAGGGTACAGGAAACCAGAGTTGTATCTAGAAGGCAGCTCTGCTCCTTGGACATTGCTGCATGTTATTGTAATACTGGGTATCTTGGCTGAAGATGGTCCCTGGTGAGACTCTCCTCTTCTTTGTCCAATACTGTTCAGGCTCTCTCTTTTCTAAAAGATGCAAAGATTTACAAGAAATGGACAACACAAGCATCTACAAAGAGATCCCATTGAATGATCTATTAAAAATGACATATATTTAGCACTTTGCTACTCCCCATGGCTGACTGAAAATCAAACTTAAATGATGGAGGGAAAAGTAGATCTGAAAATTATTTTAATATTTCATGAATAACTTATGAAAAAAAAAAAAACCCCACCTGTTAAACAAGCTAATGTACTAAAGGATTAAAGACTTTGCATTTGCTACTTAATGCTGGTCTACTTTGAAGAAGGACCAGGCTAATGACAGCACATTCAACTATGAACAGAAATACTGTGAATATGCTAAGACAGCCTATGAATTCAATCAGGTAGAGAGTCTCTTTATAAAGAGGAACTACTCAGGGTCATTGGGCAAGAGGTAATGTAAAATATAGTGTTAACAGCATGGATAATTTGAAGGGGGGGAAGCAAACTACATAATGAGTTAAAAATTGAGGGAAAGATTAACTAGCATTTTTTTTTACAGTAAGCAGCATTAGCTGTCACTTGCACAGTACCAAAAAATCAGTTAGGATGAGGCTCACAATAGCTCATATGTATCATTGCTAATAATAAAGAGACAATTTAAGCTGATTGTATTACACTGGGGTTAGTGCTGCCTTGTTTTCATCTGTCAGCTCTTTGCTTTTATTTCCATGTCTGCTGAGAATTAAGGCAAGTTGATTCACTTGTGAGAGATGTCAGATATTTTTACCCATATGCTGTAGCTGTGTTAGATGAAGAAGAAACAGACACTAATACAACAAACAACATCCTAGTGAATAGGTGACATGGCATATTTCAAAAACTGACCTTGATTTCCTCCAAGCTGCATGTTTTAGATGTTTGCTGCAACCCAAAACAGAGAACATTAAATAGTTAACTACATCACTTTGTACAGCAGTTCTTGCCACAGGACTAAGGCTGTCTCAGAGGTATGAGCCATCAGAATGGCTGTCTCAGCTTAGCATATACACCATTAATATAAAGATGGCACAGAGTTAATGCTTGCATGCTCCACGAAGGAAATCACAGACCTCATTATAGGACTTACTAAATTCAAGAAAATATTCAGATTCCTTGAAGAAGCTGAACTTCAGAAGAATCCTGTAATACCGATGTTCAACTTCTGCTCAGTTTCAGCAGTGGTCTACCCTTTGTGGTCATGTTTTCTGCATTGTTCTGGGAATATTGTGTAATTTTTGCATCTCAAAACCAACCTAATTTGTGCTCAGGGACTGGGATTGTCATTAGTTTTTGTTGCCAAATATTAAAATAGCAGTTCTTACAGTAGGTGTAGCCATGTACTCTGTGGCATTCAGTTCCACCATCAATATGTCATCAGCATCTACAGCTGTCTGAAAAATGAACACAGATAAAACAGATGTAAATGGCATAAAGGTATGTCACAATGTAAGACATATGCAAAATGCATAGTGGAAAAAGAGGACAGCAAAGGACTGACCGAAAAGCAGTGATATATTAAAGATAGCCTTGTTTTTTACATCTTACCATATTTGTTCGTTTGCTAACAAATGGTGGGACAACCAAGATCAATCAAGTAATTTGGACAGCAAAAGACAAATATTACTAAATACACACTTAAAACCAAACACGAGACAACTCTCCATTCAGATTTAAAGTTCTCTAAAACAGCAGCAGAAATGCAATGAAGACAGCTGAATAATGAACCAGGGTGGGAATAAAAAGCTGATGACCTTTTACAGCCTGTAAGTCATTACTCATTGTGTTAACTCATAGGTTATCCGCATCTTCTTGGCAGGAACCTTCATGATTAATTATGGTACAATGTGCAGATTTTTTAACTTGTCAGTTGTTAGAGAATTTAGGTATTACACAGTCTATTACCTTCCCACAATTCCCAGAATCCTGGCTTGTCAGTTTGGCTCTTATGTCACTATTCTGAGTTGTGTCTTTATCTGTTTCGTAGGAAATTTGTCTTCTGGCAAGTCTGGAGAACATACTGGGAGTATCAGTTTCTGTTTCAGTACAGCCCTAAAATTAATACAGCAAAAACATTCACTCTAGGTCCTTTAGACTTTCATCCAGTTTGCCCCAGACAAACCTAGACAGAAATCATAAAAGAGACAGGCATTGTATAAAAGACATTTCACAAAAATTCTGCCATATATAATTTCATAAAATGTCTGCTTATAGGAAGTACAAATAAAACTATCAACTCTTTTGCATCTAAAATTCAGCTTACTTTTTTTTTCCTCCACAGGGTGCACTGCAAAATTTGAAAGAAAATAGTGTTTTTTTACAATCTATTGTTGAAACTTCTCTCATGCATCTTGTAGCTCCAAGGAGACAGTGTTGCCACAGTACTGCCCACTTAGGAAGCACAGGTGTTTGGAGGAATTAGGGCCAAAGTTTCCAAAGTGGCTTGAGTAGAAGCAGAAACAAATAGAAGGAGATGTCTCAGGACTGCAGAATCAGTGCTTTATACATATTTTTTTCAGTAAGGAGTCCTGGGTTTATAAACTTTGTTCCAATTAATGGGAAAACAAAGCCATGTTACTGAGGGACTCTGTTGTTTTTTTAACAATCAAGATTTGCAGTGTAAGCGATGCAATATAAAGATGTTCCTTTTCTATTAGCCAGTTTTAAAACCATCCACCTGACTGGAGGCTACCAGCCAGAAGTATTTCATTTTGATTGGGCTGAGAAGTCAAAAGAACAGAGAGGGCAAAGAAATTGAAATGTCACTGTTAAAAACAACTGTCAGAATTCAGCGCTTGGCTGGACTAGATACAATTATTATCCTGACTGTGAAAAAGAACTGCCAAGAAATTTTTTTTCTTTTCAGTTATTTGGAAGTTTAGTTTGAAATTACTGCAATGAACAAACTAATATGCCTATTTAGTTAGCAATATAACTTTGAGTTACAGAGGGGAGCCTGGATGCCAAATACTTGCCCTGTTTTCAGCTGCTGTGTAAAACATTTGTTTCCACTTAGATTGGCAGCAGCAAGCTGTTGAGGTCTTCTGTGAGAAAGAGTCTGTAATGGATTTACTGATTTGTCTAAATCTGATGATTAATATGCTTCCAAATACATCTCATTTTCAGAAAGCATTATCTATTTCATTACAACCTTGCTTTCACTAGAGAACTATTTTCTGACTAGCAGTTTCTTTTTTCTGCATCCAGACTGCAGATCTGTGGTGAGACAAACACAACTTGTAAGTATGATCAGACTTTCAACTGAGCTCTATGCTGCCTTTATTGTTACTTACAGGTATGGCTTTATAAAGCCTTACCTGTCAGTAACACTTTGCTTTCTAAAATTCCTGTTGTTCCATCTTTCCACTCTTCCTGCAGTGTCACCAACCATCAACAAGAAAATTATCTACATTCTGCTTTTACACTTAGCCTTCTGTCTTTAATTTTGCTTTGTCCCTCCACTTTCTCTGGAGTTTTTATAACAAGCACCATAATTCATTTCATCTAAAGAATTTACCACATCTATATGAAGATGAATTGCTTTGCAATTAAAAATGGGTGTATGGGAAGTGTCTCCCTTACTGATTCACTGTCAGAGAGAGAAGACAGCCTCCTTTTTCCTTTCTGCAGCCCACTTGTCTCAGAAGACTGGCTGGTTACGGTTGCTCGTCTGGAGGAGTGGTAACTGCTGGAGGACCGTGAGTCTTTAGGAGAAGCTCTCAGTAGGGGTCCAAGGCAAGGAACATATGTTGCAATGGCTCTTCTAATGGATAAGAGGTAGAATCAGTCAGATTTTTTTTCTGTCAGCACAAAAATTCAATCATCATAAACAATGCATTTATTCAGAGAGATGAACTAATGCTGCATAGACTGGAAAATTACTGGGTACAAAAAGAGTTTTCCAGATATCAGATATCTCATGTAGAATCACCCTGCAAGATCACTTATTCACAGTGTTCTGCAGAACTCAAATTTATTGCTTGGCAGGGATAAGGGCATTAAAATATAACTTTGGAACTGAAGGGAGCTATTAAAACAATGTTTTATCTGCTTTCAGCTTAATCAGGGCAAAAATAAAATTGTGTCCCTTTAAACTGAACCTCGCAGAAGTACTACATAATGAATTATTTTAATCTTCCCCTAAGCAGCTATTCTAGCTCCTCTTACACATCTGTTTGTTGGCTATCTGTAGAGTTGTACAGAATGTGCATTTATATTACTGTATTACTTTGCTCATATGAAGTATTGGAAAACTCTGGCCTAGCTTTCCTGTTCCTTCCCCACAAAGATGTTCCTGCCCACCTCTTCTCTGTTCAGGTCCTCAGTAGGTCTTTGTAGGTGGTGAAACAATAGCCTGTCTGTGGCATTGCTGCCATCTGTCAAATCTCACTGCCTGCATCTGAACTTGGAGTGACAATGACCCTTCATTTTACCTGTCAGAGGAAATACTACCTGAAATCTGAAAGCCTTGAGAAATATGAGGAGGATTCACAAAACAGGGAAGAGGTGGTTTGGCTGACTGTATTGCCTCTCTCACTGGCCTGGTCAATGTAACAAAGTGCTATTTGCAGCTCTTCCCCATGTCTGCCTCTCATGAAGACAATTAATGTGTGGTGCTTTCCTTTGAGATGGAAAGGTTTCCGTCTTTTATCATGCAATAGGTAAATACAGATCAGTATCCATAAACATCTCTAGCTACCATCTGCTCAGGAGTTTGTTCCAAGTGCAAATTCCACTGACATTTCTATGGCATTGAGGAGTGTTCCTGGGGAGGGCAAGGCTGTCCTACAGAGTTAAAATGAGCAGGTGAAGGAGAGTTCAGGTACTAGACCTAAAAGTGACAAATTTACTATCACATTTTCTTTGCTATATTAAACATAGCTTGTAAGAGTGAACTTACCTGTATTTGGGGTGAGTGATGGCATAAATGATGGGGTTATGGATGACAGAAGCTTTGGCAATCACAGCTGGTATGGAGTTCATGAAGGGTGTTAGGACGTGGGAATACCTAGAGTAATGCAAACACATCATATATTTACTACTGAGTTCTGCATTGTCTATGCAGTTATAGTGGCAAGACAGGCTTTAAGCCTCCAAAGAGAGTTAAAGAAGAGTTCTGTACCAAAACAGTGAGAGAACAAATTCTACATCATTTGCCTGTAAAGATCAACATCAGTCTAATTGGATTTCTGAGAAATATGATTTTCTTGGGGCTTTGCTGGCAGTACTCCACTATTATGACTCAGGATTGGGGTAATTCCCATGTTGTTTAACCTAGGGACAATGTCAGCCTTTTAAAAGGCCTTACCATCCTGGTGAGGAAGTTTCTCATCATACTATGGGAATATATATGCTCTGTGATGAGGTGGAAATGGTTTGCCAATTGCAGTATTAGAACCATTTTGTCAGCTGCCTGTTGAGATGCCATTTCACCTCCTAAGGCTTTTCCCTGATAAAGATAAGGATGTTCTCTATGTGCAATATTTAACATGGTTTCTCCTGATCATTCTTTAAACATTGATTAGAGGTATAAATCTTCACATATTCTGGATAACACACAGTGTGACCTTACTGGAAAGGAGATTTTGACCCTGAGCTGAGACAATTCTTTGGTAAGGCTGATGGAGACTGCAGCTAACAGAAACAAATAGTGGCAAAGCCTTCTGTTTAAGCTAATAATTCCTGTGTTTAAACTAATAATTCCCAGAAAATGCAACCTGTAGACCAAAAATATTAGTGAGCATGACTGTGTGCTAGCTCACTATTCCGCATTCAAAATATTTTCTAAAGGAATTAAGGTTCTTCCTTCCTTTTTCATATGTTGTTGCTCTGTCAGATGAATTGTCTTTAGTCCAAGACTATAGCCACAGACTCCATGTCTGCCTCCCATATGTAGCATGCTGAAAGATTTTATCTGAGTCCCTTGCAATAAAATTTCACAGAAGACATCCAGGTTTGCTTATTAACCTGAAAAATCCCAGTAGGATTGCCTAAAAGACACAGCACAGAAATGGAAAAAATCTGTGTGAAGCTATGTTGCTCCCAAGCTACCTTTATAAGGAAACTTCAAAAGTGCTAATTTCTAACATACTGCAGAATTAGAGAATTGTTCATTTGTTCAGATTTTTGAGAGTGTGAGACATGGAGCAGAAGTCAAGTTCAGCAGGTATTTGATCCTCCTAAGGCAGATGCTGAAATGTATGCAACAGCGCAACAGTTCTACATAGGGGTTTGCTGTAACACAAAAAATGAATATACTTTTGTAGATTAAAGAAGTAGAGGGGGGGAAAAAAAAGAGAATCAGCCCCTGGGAGGATCTTTTTGGAGTGCTTTACTTAGCATTTTGGTGCTAAATAAAGTTCAGATAGTTAAAATATCCCAGCATAGAGAATGCATTCAGAAATCTTCAGCATGGCAGTTTGTTCCTAGTAATAATAATCTTGTTTTCTTTCTCTTTTTCTTAAATTGTCTTAAAGTCAAACTAAGAAAAAAAATCAGTCAACATGTGCCCCCCCTCATTGGTTAAATATCACTCCTAAATATTTGAATGTTTTGGACATGCTTCAGAGGTCAAAAGTGACATGTAGTTTTGACTTTCATCTGTCTTTTACAGTTCCATATCTTTTGCCTTCATGGAATATTGCTTTGCTGATACATTTATAATTACCCAGCAAAAGCTACCAGAGCAACAACAGAGTATGGTGACCAGGAAATGACAAAAAACAAGATGACGATCAGTGCAATTTTGGCCATCTTCCACTCATTTTTCATCCTCTGATACTGTTTCTGGAACTCTCTATTTCCACGTTTGCATCCAAATGTCTGAATAGACCTAGGGAAAATACAACAGCAAAGGTAGGGAAGTGAGCAAATACTTCATGAAGTGGGACAACAACTACTCTTCTGCTACTTTAGGCTAAAACTCATGCACTTTTATTGCACATGAATGCAAGTACATGACCCATGCTTCCCAATGTGATGCACTTGCACTCATCAATGGCAAAAGCCACATGTGCTTCAATGAAAAAAAAAATAGCAGAGAAGTACCAAAAGACTTTCCACGTAAAGCAGCTATTCAAGCCAATTGAATGATGCTGAGTTAAAGACACTTAGAGGAGTCTTTGCTTCCCTGGGTCTGTTTTGCTACCTTGCTGTCACTTTGAACTTCTGAGCTAAGTGACTAGATCTACTGGGATCTACAGGACTGGTACCCACAGATCATACATGGAGTGTCAGGCTGCCCTTTACATTTAAAGCAATAGCTTTTTGTTTCAGAGTCCTGCTATTAAATCTTTAATCTCATTTTTTAATTGAAATTTATAATTCAATTCCATATATTTTTCTGTGAATTAGTTATTGATGCACGGTCATTAGTTGTTTCTGAGGTCCCTTTTTTTTTTATTCTGGTTGGTTAATTTCTGTACCCTTTTCCATGCCATTTGATAATAGACTGATAAGCTCAGGCCTCAATTCAGGAATAGCCCTTCTAAGAATCATGTCTTACCCTGTTGACTATTAACAGAATTCTTGTTTGGTTTTCTGTTTCAGTTGTGCTTACAAAATAAATGTGAGGAACTAGTCCAAATTTTCTTCTGTTCTTTTTTTCTTTGTTTTAAATAAACAAACAGTCACTTAAGCACAATGATAAAAATTTAGGGCTGTTGGCTACTTACTTGTTGGCCTTCTTGATAGCCTCAAAGATAGAGACATAGCTGTATATGATAGCAATCAAAGGAATGAAAAAGACAAAGCAGAAAAGCAGCATCGTGTAGGCACGGACTGATGGTGTGAAAGTCATGTAGTCCCAGGAGCAGGAAGTCAGCAAACCCTCAGGAACATATGCACCTAGAAAGGAAGACAGGAAAAGTTATAAACCGTGAAGTGAATGTTATTCTGAGTGAGAAGCTGGAGAAGATACTCAGAATAACATGGTATTTAGTCCTAGTCTCTGAAAGAGAAAAAAGGGTTTAAAAGGATAAACAATTCTTCATGTAAAGAACTTTTATATTTTCTTTTATTTTCTTTCCCTATTGTATTTATGCTTAGCCATCTAAGGCTTCAGAAAACTGAGTAATTTTGCTTCAGTCTTGAATATTGTTTAAAACTCATCATAGTCAAATGGAATCTCTTCAGATACTTATTTGGGCCTGAGACCAGACCTATATTGTTTTTAAATATCTCCATTTCCTGTCAAAGTGCTTTCTTTCTAAGGAATCAAACCAATTGCTCTAGGTATCACTTTTCTAAGCATGTGCAGATATGAGAAATTTACTGGGCAAAAGAGAAAGATGTATTGTGTAGACCAAATAATTTTGTCATGAAGTAAAGCTGAGGAGAAGTAAAAAAAAAAAAAAAAAAACAAACACTAAAAAACCCCAAACAAACAAACAAACCCCCAAAAACAAAAAAAAAAAAACCCACCCAAAACCATACCTAATGTTTTGCCTGAAATAAAATGTATTATCTTTAAAGGAACTGTTTCAAACTGTTAAGTAAATAAATTGGCAAAAGCAATGTTTTTTTACATTGGAATTTTAATTTTAACTGTTTACGCTGATATTTTTCTGTTCCACTCATAAAAATATTGCACCAGATGTTCTCAAATGCATCTAATTACAGTGTGAGAGTTCATACTGTGGGCACTATTACAATCTAATTACAAGATAATAACACCCTTCAAGCAATTATTCCACCTTCTTCCACTGAAAGTCTATAATCTAAGGCTATATTGTCATTTTGTTATTCTAACAGCTTCTCACTCAACTAAAGATTGCTTCTGTCAGTATTGCAGTTTGCCTGCTTAAGCATGCTTCATGTTTAGGGGGACCAGAATGGCAATAATATGACAATAACAAAACTCTGCTGAAATTCTGCTCAGTACCTGAGTTGGTTGTTGCATCCTTTACTAGTCAAACATGTCTATGTTCTCACCTCAGTTGGCAGACACATTCTGGAATTAAGGAGCATAATGGTAGGTTGAGGTTTTGAATGATGAGTTCATTCTAACTTAGTGACTGCAACTGGTGACTCTCAGGAAATAAACTAAATAGTAGTGAGGCAGATTGCAGTGAGGAAGAATAACAGAAACTTGCTTTGTCACAAATTGCAATGATCAAGGTGCTGTATGAATGTTCCAATTCCCATGTGAAACATTCACATTTACAAAAGCATTTTAGCTACTACTAAATGCCATGCTTATTGGAAGCCAGTGACAACACCAGTGAGTGAATGGAGAATGTGGGCAACACCAAGAGCAATTTGTCCATCCAGAACACAGTCAAGATTTACTGAAAATCTCCTGGCACAAATGCTCAGACTCTTATGTGGATGAAAAGAATTAGATTGACACTGCTGTCTTAGCACTGTTGGGGAGGAAAACTCATCAGAAATAACACAAATATATTTATTTAACTTATATATCGTTAAATTTGATTCAATGGAAGTAGACGTGGGATAACGAGCAGGAACATTCTTCATAAATTTTGGGCATGAATTTATCTGCTGTCCTTTATGGAGCAAGTAATGTGCTTAAGGAAAAGTGCCACTGTCATATAATATACTGTAATGCCCACTGCATTCTTTTCTTTTGATTAGAGACCTTCAGTTTCAACATGTATTTCATCTCTTTTTTTTCAAATTGGTCTACTCAAGCCTCATTTGAGAGCTATTAATTCAACCCTCTTCTATACCTTTAACTGGTCTTTAATCCAAGACTATGAGGACAAAAAAGTTTTATTCCAATTCACTTACTCCATCCAAAGAAGGGTGGGAGACTCCAAGCCAAAGAGTACAGCCAGACTCCTACCAGGATTATTAGGGCCTTCTTCTTTGACGTCACTCCAACAGAAGCCAGAGGTTTAGTGATGACAAAATATCTGTCCAAGGCAATCACCATCAAAGTGATCATAGATGTAATGCCAAAAAGAGCTCCGCAGAAGGCATACAGCTCACAGCCTTGCAATGAAGATGACAGAAGTAGCAGTGAAATTAATCTACCCATGCTAATTATTTCTAGGAGAGTTCAAGTCTGTGTTTCTTATGAACTAATGTCTTCTGGAATTTGTAAAGCAGTGAAAGTTGAGTTTTCCTGCAGTTATAATGCTACTTCAAAGCTGCTGTCTGTCTTGCTAATTATATTATCCATGGAGATAAACTTCACAGATTTTGTTTGCTTCAATTGCTGGAGACAGTGATACTTAACATATTTTCACTCATTGATTTCTGGTGTTTCTAGTGGGATAATTTCAGCAGCCCATTAATATCTCATTTAACTCCAGTTTTACTGCAGGTCCCATAGAGCAGCTGTTTTGCTTCACAATGGGACATAGTTACTTTGGTACTGTTCATATCTCAAGGGCAGCAAAGCTGAAGTAAATATGAATACATTAATGAGTAATTTAGCTGAAGTAAATATTCAGACTATGAATACATGAATGAGTGATTTTAATTGTTCAAACAACCTAATGATTAAAAGCAGTGGTTTGGATTAGTTTTAGCTTGTATGCAAATGAGCACTTAATGGAAGTAAAATAAAAATATGCTTTTGGTCATCAGAGATCAAAATAGCAATTTTACTTCTGTGAGTTTCCTTTCTGTCAGTACGTGTTCAAAGGGCAAAGACTAGTCTTACAACAGTTATATTGGAAGAATGAAAGCACCCTCATTCCATATTTTCTTTCTACACAGAAAGTGTAAAATTTCTGTTGTGAAAAATCAGATTTTCTGGCTTTCTTGCCTCAGCATGCCAGGTGCAAGTCCCAGAGCAGGTTATTTAAAAGGGCTTTTAAGCTGGTGTGCTGAGGGGGAGTGCTTCTTTGTCAGAGGACTCTGACAGTAACTAAGTCATGAGGTGACTGGGGAAGAGCGCTGGCAAGAAGATTAGTGCTGTGCCTCATGTTGCCAAGTGATGCCTTTGCATCTGTCTCATTAATGTAATTTTCCTCTCATGATAGCAGTGTATTTATTACACACAGACACAAGTATTCAAAGAAATGTTTGTGTCAACAGTAAAACAATGTTGGGAAATGTTCTCAATATTGCAAGAGTACCTGAGGGTAGACAGATGAACTGCCACTATGGTAAGAACAAACATAGTGAAATTTTAGAAAGAATATATACAAACCTTTCTCACCAAAAATCCAGTGTTTGTAGAGGCTGCTGGTGAAAAAAACTGGAGACTGTGTAATGGACATCAGGAAGTCACTAATAGCTAGATTGATGATGAGTATGTTGGCTGGAGTCTGAAGGCTCCTACTCCTACAGAGATCAGAAGAAATGTTGCTAAACACTGCTGCACTGTTAGTTATGCTGTTACTCCTTCCCGTGAGCTCACAAATCCCAAGCAACACTCCATGGTAAGCTAAAGCAGAGTGCTTCTTCTTTCCCTCATGAGGGAACACAAGCAAGGCCCAGATTTACATCCTTATGCTCCTGTGCATTTTACAGGATTGCTTTGATAACCAGCTCAGTGATGGGGATAAATCACACTGTTCTTTCAATATTCTAACCAGTGTCCTGCATGTCCATGATGAGCAGGAAGTTGGAGTTGGTGTACAATATGGATGTCTGGATCTGGGCTGTGTTAAGCAGGAGAAGGGGCATGCATTTTCCACTGCTGGTAAGATCAACAGTGGCTTCCTAATACAGGGATTAAGCAAACTCACTATGAACCACATCAAGCCCTTTACTTTACATCAGTTCTTCTCTGTGACACTCATTTCACTTGCCCAGACTCTGTCTTTAAAGGAGCAATAAGCAGCCTTCAGTGTGTTCTGCCTGCTTTTGTTATTCATAATATTAAAGTACTATGCTTTAAAAGGTGCACATAAAAACTCAACCAAGAGCTCTTCACTTTGGGGCTCAGTGTAACTACTTAGCTCCTTTTTCAATTTCAGTCTTAGGCACAATAGAAAAATAAACTATGGTTTTTTGCACTGGTCCAGAATCAATCACTAGGACCACCATCCCCTTTCTGTCAATTTAGGAGCAAGGAGGTATTATTAGTAGGTGCTTATGGGTTGTGTGTATTTGTTTGTAATCTGCAAAGTCACTGAACACATTTCTGTTTCAGGCAGCTGGTCTCTTAGAGTTTGTCATTACCTGAGGCTGCTTTGTAAGCACCTAAATGTTTTCTGAATTTTTAATGTACTCATTACCTAGCTATCAGTACCCCTCTCTGTCTTGACATCACCTTCAAATGAAGACAAGCTGTGTCCTGAAGTGGAAGTGCCATAACTGGATTTCCTGTATGGGACCAGCCAAAGAGCTAAGCTGGCTCATGTAGTTCATCCTCACACATCTGATCTGCATGCCAACACCTTTTCTCTTCTTAAGGCCCCTGCCATGCACACCTAAGTATGCCATTCTACTCTGAATGAATGTGCTGAAACCTACTTGCAATAAATACAGGCTTGAGACCAAGACAGCTTCCATCTACACTCCAGTGATCTAAGTTAACACAGCCAAATGACCCTATAATTCATTGCTGTTATTTTGGTTTATTACATTTGTGCCTAAAGACCAATCACATAGAAGTGCTCCAGTGTGGTAAATCAGACACAGAATGAGGGGTGAACAGGAATGGTGAGCATATGACATTGTTGTCAGAGATCCAATTTCCCTCAGACAGAAAATTTGGAATGTGGCTTTAGTTAAAAGGAAACAAGCCAAATGTTGGAAAATGTGAAAAAAAAATGAGACATGGCCACTAATGAATGGGGGGGGGGGGTGGGGGGGAGAAAGAAATGGATTAATAAGAAACAGGAGGAAAGAAACATCTACAATAGAACAGATTTGTGAGGTACAGAGGTACAAACCAGTTCATCAGTTCAATGCAGACGCAGTTAGCCAGTAGAAAAAAAATCACTGTAACATTTCTGCTTTGGCTGCATTTCTATAGCTTGGAATATGTGGGTGGTTCTTTGCAATCTTGCTAACAATTTTGCTATGGCTGTGGTTAATGGGAAGAAGTCAGAGGGAAACAGCAAGTTGCCACTCTTTTCCTACAGCATTGTCTCTTGTGCATTTTACGCTGCCAGTGAAGAAGTCTGACAATATTCCTGGACTGTGTTTGCAGCACACAGGATACAGCTCAAGTTCATACATTTGAATATTTAAAAAAGACATTCAAAAGAAAATTACCTGCAGAAAGCATAGAAGACCAGGAAATTACCCAGAGTTCCTGTAATCCCCACTATAAGGATGACAACTCCAATTGTATAATGGGCATGATCTGGGACATCCACTGTGGGAAAGGCACGAGGAACATCTTGCACTGTCATCTTCTGTGGAGCAAATAAGAGGTCATAGGTATATTGACAAACTTTTCTGAACAAGCTGGCATGTGCTTCTCTAGAAGGGAAAATGGTCAAGAATGCAAAAAGGCAACAAGCAAAAAAAAGAATAAATTCAAATCCCATCTACTGTTGAATATCTTTGGGGCATAAATATACCATCAGCACTGCAAAGGGCAAAGGTTG
This sequence comes from Zonotrichia albicollis, assembly GCF_047830755.1. Taxonomy (NCBI): domain Eukaryota; kingdom Metazoa; phylum Chordata; class Aves; order Passeriformes; family Passerellidae; genus Zonotrichia; species Zonotrichia albicollis. The sequence goes on along the minus strand of NC_133825.1, from coordinate 24,118,767 downwards.
TATACTTACTGTCTATTTAGAATTTTGGTGAAGAAAAGCAACATATTCCCTCCCAAAAGAAAAATAAGGATATGAAGGAGAAAAAGAGACAGGAAGGGGCCTGTCTCTTTTTGCATCTGATATCAGGTAATGCAGTATTTAACAAGAAGTAAGCTTCCTATAGATTTAATTTCAGGAAAGTTTCTGTGAAGTACAATTTCAGTTGTCCTCTGATCACAGACTAGACTTCTCCAACTAAGTAGAACTGTTCTATGGATAAATAGGCATTTACTCCTTTAGCAGTATGGCCACTTCATTTTTCCCACTGAATAACAGTGCAATTTGAGCTGCCCTCAAGAGCTGATTACCAAAAGCCTGGCAGCTTGAACAAGAGTCTTTTGGAAACTAAATCAAGGATCAGAAAAACTAAATCACAAATCCTTTCTACCTTATGCCTGGTTTCCACACCAGTTTTGCTTTTGGTCTGCCGAGATCAAGGTATTTTGCTCTCTGGGAAGTATTTCATAAACCACTTGATTGAAACATTTGTGTCTTAATCAGTTAATAACTCACAGCAGAATTCAGCAGCCAAGTCTGAAGATTTCAGTATTGGAAATGGGTATTTTTGGGCAATAGAGGTGGACATTACTTCTGAATTCATCTGTGAGGTCAGCCTGAGGTTCTTACAGGCAGTGTGGATTTAAAACCAATGTGCCAGTAGCAAGAGGTGAACCCCAGGAGTGCCTGGAATTCTGGATGAGATTGCTTTGTGGGCTGAAGATCTGTCCACAGCAATCCTCAACCACCAAGGCACACTCCCTGGGTTTCTACATTAGCAGCAATGAAATGCTGGACAAATACTCTGATTTTAGAGAAAGGGAATGTAGTTCTGGCTGTTACTGTAATTGGAGCAAAATGTTAAGTTTGATACACTAACTGAATGACAGTGTCACAGCATTTATGGTTCAGGTTGCTGCAGCAAAGTGGAAGTTGGCATAACATCATTAACATCAATGGGCATTTTGCCCAGCTAGAAATTGCTGTGCTCAACATGCTGCCAGTAAACTAACAAACAAAAATAATCTCATACTAATAGCAAGTGGATAGGGGGAGTCCGAGATAAAACTCTTTCAAGTAAATAAGATCAGGTGTTCTTTGGTTTGGGTTGGTTTTATTAGTCTTGTGGCTAGAACATTTTTAAACAGCTGTTCTGCAGAATGTTAATTATGATTATTAGTGCAATGGAGATTTCTGAATGGAGATTTTTCATGCTTTTTTCCCTGTAGCTATCCATTTAATCAGAACTAGATCAATGTAATAGAAATGAAGCAACTAAAGGAGCTTGTTTTGGCTACGAAGAATAGATTAAAGTGGCTTTAATGTGAATTAAATTTGTGGGGCACTAAGGACAAGGAAAAATTTGAAAGATAAATATAAATCACAGAGAAATCGTAAGAGAGGCAAAATTAGTTAAGGGAAAATAGAAGACTTTAAAATCACTTATTCATTAATGAATCAAGTTCAGAGTCAATACAAGTGTCAAGTCTGAGAAAAAAATAAAAGAATAATATTTATACTGGAGCAGTGCTAGGGCATAAATTATAAAACTACATATATGATCAGGAAAAGGTGTGTGGCAAAAGGAATAAAATCACATTTTAGTGTGGACTTCATGTAGGCCTTGGATTTTTACCAGAGGATACAACTCTGCTGTTCTCTAAGAGATAAAAATCAATTATTTAAAAAAAAAGTATTTTCACTGGAAATACAATTATTATTTTTTTACATCAAAGAAAGGTACTGGTTGATCAAGAAGGCATTAGATCAGGCCTAAGCACTTCAAATCCATCACTAAGTTGCATACATACACACAGCTTCCATAGCAGAAGACAAAAAGATGTGCCTATATCGAGTTCAGCCCTGTGTCTTCTGCAGGAATCAAAAGAAAGAACAGGGAGAAAAAGGCAGTGCTTGAGAAAATCAGGTCAGCAGGATAATCAAGAAATCAGATAATTCCCAAAGCCTTTCTCTATTTAGTTTCTCCAGTGCACTAGCCCTGTTTATTCTGTCTTCTATTATCATCACACAGTACAAGTACTTGGTTGTCAGGGGAGAATAAAAATCCCCCTGTTGCAATCCATATTGTAGCACTTGTCCTTTGAGAATACTCTGAACAGCTACCTCAGTTGCAGTGACAACACACAGCACTGTCACCTTGCATGTTTTCTGTTCAGCCTTCTTTCTATAAACACCTCATAATGAAGGTATTTGGACTGGGACTGGCACTATTTAACATTTTGTTGGCAATATGGACAGTGGGATTGAGGGCACTCTCAGCAGCTTTGCTGATGACACCCAGCTGTGTGGTGCAGTCAGCATGCTGGAGGGCAGAGATTCCATCCTGGAGAGGAACCTGGACAGGCTTGGGAGGTCACACCATGCAGAACTCATGACCTTCAACAAGGCCATGTGCAAGGTCCTCCGTGTGGGTCAGGACAATCCCAAGCACAAATACAGGCTGGGTGAAAAAGGGATGGGGAGCAGCCCTGGGGAGAGGGTCTTGGAGTATTCATAGGATCACAGAATGGTTTAGGTCAGAAGGGACCTTAAAGATCCTTTAGTTCCAACACCCCTGCCATGGGCAGGGACACCTTCCACTCTCACAGGTCACTTGGAGCCCCATCCAGCCTGGCCTTGAACACTCCTGGGGATGGGGCATCCACAGCTTCTCTGGGCAATGTGTTCCAGAGCCTCACATCCTCACAGTAAGGAATTTCTTCCTGATATCTAGTCTAAACCTACACTCTTTCAGTTTGAGCACATTACCCCCTTGTTCTACCACTATGTCCTTGTAAAATTTCCCCACTGAAATCTCTTGTAGTCCCTTCAGGTACTGGAAGGCTATTCTAAGGTCTCCTCAAAGCTATCTCTTCCCCGGTCTCAACAAAGCTATCTCAACCTTTAGTCAAGATTAAAAGCAGGTTTTATAACTTTGTTTGGGTGTGTATGAAAACAGGCTTTTTGCTAGAGCTGTGTAAGAATTCATGTCATGAAATCATGTCATCTCTGAAGGCATATAATTTATTATTTATATACACTATAGTTTTGCAGAATCAATTTGAGAAGTGCAAGACTGGTTCAAACAAGTATCCCTGACAAAACACCAGCCTGCCTTTAGCCAGGGCTGGGCATTTCGTATATACCAAACATGCATAATAAACAGTGATGTGGGAATTGAATTTTTAGAGGAGTCTTAATAATTGCTTGTACCCTAAAACAGTGTTATTGTCCATTGGAAAGGAAAATCGTAGTCCTCCATAAATTTTAATCCTCCATATATAGTTGTAATCCTTTGCTAAATCCTACTCTGTCATTTGCCTCAATAGATGCAGAGTCAAGTTATGGAGTTGCTCTGTGTCAGTGTGTTTCTTTCTGGCAGGTTTAAGTGTGTCCTTGTGGAAGCACTAGATGGAAGCAGCTAGGTTTAATGAAGTTTGCCTTCTTAAAATGCTCAATGTTTTCCCTAAAGGAGTATTTGTCTACCGCCTCCAACAAAGCAGAATTGTATTTTCAGTTGCCTTGCAGTAAACTTGCCTGAGACTTACAAACTTGAGATGCTTTCTAGGAGTTCGGAGAAAAGCAAATGTTTTATAGATAAGTATGTCTAAATCCTTGCTGCAGCACAATATGGAGCCTCATTATTCTATATTTATCACCTGCTGCCACAGCTGCTTGCAAAGGAGGCAGAATTCTTCCTTGAGGGACAATCTGAGGAACCAGCTTGCTTCTTTAGGAAGAGACAGACTAAGGCTTGGTGCAAGCAGAGAAGGAGTAAAAATCAGCCATAGGGCAGATTCATTAAGGCACACAGGGCAGAACTTGTATTTCACTATAAAGTTTGTCAAGACATTCCAAGACACTCATCTGAGGACAGTTGAAAGGATGAAAGAACTCCTTTGCAATCCAAACCAAAACCAGGATTCCTAAGTGATTTGTCCAGGTTACAAGGAAGGCTAGATCAGATATTAAACCCAGGAATATTTGATGCCTGTATCTATTTTGTCTTGGGAATCCATTTATCATACAGTTTCCTAAAGAGAATGTTTTCTAAATAGTTATTTCATAATTGATTAAATCAAAACCCAAATGAACCAAACCAGTTAACTTCTGAATAGCTTCTAGGTAAAGACACCATTTTTGAAAGTCCAACATAGCATATGTTTGAAACATCCCCATAGTAGAAGAAAAGTATTTCTGTATAAGTAACAAAAGGACAATATTCCAAGAACAGAATTCAACTATTACTGAGAAAAAACATCTGTTCTTTTTCAGAGTGAGGAAATAAAATCATATCATTTAAATGCGTTCACTTGGAGATGTTTATTTCTGAAGTCCTACTAAAACCAACAGTCATGATGGCAGGAGCAAGGCCATGCCAGCAAATACTCATGGTAAATAAAATCTGATATAGCCCACTCCTCACAGATGCACAATGGCAAGAGTATAAGATCAGGTTTAGTTATAACTACAGGGAAAAAAAGTCCTCATAAGGTCATTTGGACATTTGAAGATATTTCAGTTTCTGATTGATTCATTTGTATGACATCAGTTCTACAGCCAGGAGTAGAAAAAACTATGTCAGACATTTTTTTCAGCTACTTCTGCCTGAATATGGCAGAAGGATTGTATCTAATTTGGTGTAAAACAAGACAACAAAAGGGGGAAGAAAATAGGAGTGTTACGTGGTTGCTTTTATGAATTCATCTAACTTCAAACTGTAGGCACTGGTTTTGCAGGAAGAATGTTACAATAGAAGAGAGCCCAGTTCCAAAACAGTGCAAGTTTTGGCAGTCCAAAGTGAACTTTGGCAATGTAACAAATTTCTTTGTTCCTAATTTTCCTCCAAGTGCAGGTAAGGAAGCCACTCATTTACACAGTGTGACTTACACAATCAATGATAGTGTTAGGCCTTTTACAGTACAACAAATTACATAATTTAGCAAAACCATCTGACCAGAAACACTGTAATTTCCTGGGGTTCATCATGTAGTGTTTGTACTGGCTACCTACAAGAGGCCTCAAACAACTGATAGCACTTATTTTCCTTTCCAGGTCCTTTCTGTGATTTCTGAGCTTGCCTCTGTGGGCACTTGCCCTGTGATGACAGGCAGCACAGAGAGGAGTGTAATCCCCCTCAATTATGGTTTCAGCAGGGTGACGCTAACTGCTAAGCCCTCTTTCCAGTAGACAGCAGGGCTTTCCATAGATGATGCTTGCCCTGTTGAGCAATTTGGATAGCAGATTTTGTATCCTGTCTTCCGGATTTAATCTCAGCCACAAGCAGCACACCCTGCTTTCACTCCTGAAACTCTCTTAAGCCAGTCTTTGTGTCAAGTTAAAATGCAAAATTTTGGTGATACAGACACTTGACCTAGGGAAAGGGACAGCTAATGAGATTGTTCAGCAGAACATGGAAAAAAATCAATTTTTAATTTTCCATTGTAAATCACTGTGTCCCCAGAATCCCTTCCCATTTTGCCATGCACTCTACAGTCCGTTTTCTCCCTCCCTGCTATGTTCTGCTATCCTTTTTCACATGTTATCCATCTCATTTAGTTTTCCAAGTGCCTTGGCTCAGGACACTTCCTTGTTTATTTTTCTGTAATATACTGTAGATATCCAGGTTTTATTAAAAAATGGATTTTAAAAACTTGAAAAATTAGGTTGGTTTGTGTTGTCATTATAAAATTTTAAACAGACTTTAGCAAAAACAGCACATGAACAGAACCTGTAGTCCTACTAATATTCTAAGAGACAAAGCCAGGAAGAGGACTTCTGAACTCCTTTGGTTCAGGCATGTGGGGTGGGACGGAGAAAATTTTTAGCAACCCCAAAAAATTCCATCCTGAAGTGTCATCACAACAGATTCTCACTTTCACACTTGCAAGGAAAATGCCTTTCTCTTTAGTATATAAAAACTCAGAAAGAGCTTTGATAGGACTTACCTGAGAAAACCTTCCAAAAAACTTTCTTGGGTAACTGCACATAACTCTTTTAACATTTACATAAGCACTCCACTGCACTTACAGATTATTACAGAAATGATGGGGATTTCCGCCCTGAATAACAACACAAGAGAGCATTGTGTTTGAACTGCTAAACAGCACTTTAACGTACAAGAACATCTTGTTTTGATAGTTTGCAACATATTTGATGCACTTTGCCATTAGACATTTCCTGCCTGTCTCCTGCCCACACAACTCTGCTGAAAAACACTGCTTGTGCAGCCCTTTCTACATTAAATAAATACTTAAAGGGGAAAAAAAAGTTTTACAAGGTTTTGTTATGTCATTATTGCATTACAGCATAAAACATATACATGCTCCCTAACTGTCCATTTACAGTCCTATAAATGCCAGCCTTAGCAGAGATATACATGCCACAGCTTTGAGTGACAGAAAACACTTACTGTTGGGGCTCTAGGAAGCAGATCCATCCGTGTGTAGGCATTGGCTTCCGAGTCATTCCATGCACTGAGGGACTCCACAGTTCTGGTGCTCTTGGTGTCCTCGGAGGGAAAACAGATCCCCTTCTGAATGGGCTGATTATTCAGGTGAACAAAATCTAAGCAAAAACCAAGAAAGAAGAGCTGTCCTCTGAATTTAAGTCAGCCACTTTACCTTTTGTGTGTGTGAAGCAGGTTATTGGATTCTTTGGAATGGTGTGAGATCCAGTGCAGAGTTTCTCACTAGAGCTTCAGATTGCTTCAGTCCATCATCAGCTCAGCAAAGGGCAGCAGCAGCGGCTTCCATTTAAATACAGGAGAGGGCAGAGTCTGCACATGCCCAGTTTGCAGCTTATTCCATCTGATTCCAGCTTCACTTGAATGACGGTATAAAACTGATGCTCACTTAAAAGTGCTGGTACCTGGTTTTTGCCGTTGACCAATTCATGTCTGAATTGTAGTGCTATTCCCACACTACATTTGTACGAAGACAAAGTTAAAGGGTGGAGTTCAATCTGTCTTAAATATACAGTCCTTTTTCACCATATTGGTGAGTTAGTTTTTTTGTAGTCTGCTTTTAAAGACGATGCATGTGTACAGTTCTGCTGAAATTGTCAGAACTCAAATAGATTCTGATATTCAACAACGTGCTTGTATGCACTTCTGTCTTGTAGAATTAAGGTCATGGTTGTTTGTTGGTCGACTTCTAAAAATAAACAAAACATAGGGATAAACCCTGACATCATCCTTTTCTGCTCTTTAGTTAAAAACCCAACCAAAACAAAAAAATCCTGTACAACACCTTAGGTAGAAAACAGAAAATAATCATCGGTTTCAAGAGTTGCCTACTTTCTTTTCAGTTGTGTTTAGGTCAAGTACACATGAATGGATTCTCATTCACAAAATCTGGCTTTACATTCCACTGTGCAAAGACATGAATTGCTGTATTCCCAGCTGAAGGCCCATTACTGTTGTAAAGTGAAGTTTAGTTGCAACAGAGAATTAGGCACAGTGTGTGAAAAAGCTCTTCTAGCAGATACTGCAGCCTAAGTATCACAGAGTTTAGGCCTTCCAGCCACTGTCCAAATGACCCTGATGCAAGCTATTATCTTCACTGCAGTCGGTATTAAAAATAGATGGTGTGAACTGTTACTGGAAAGCCTTTGTGAGAAGGCTGTGTTAGTAATGGTGGGAACTGCATTCCCCAGCTCTGCACATGTACCTTTCCTTAAATGAACACCTGCAGTACCTAACCATAAACTGAAGGACTGCATTTCTTTGTGTGAATGGGAGCTGTGCCCCTAATGAAAGGCACTCACCCATAGTCTTGCAGTTTCCCTTGATAGTCATTTAAGGAGGGAAGCAATACTTTTGTTAGTCATTTAAGGAGGGAAACAATCCTTGTTGCCACCAGGCCACTGGACATTAACCAGCAGAGACACTTAGACTCTACAGGCTATCAAACCATGACACCCTAAGAATAATTATTAGCAGGTCCATTGTGAAAGCAAGAGAGATTTCATTGAGTGTCCCTGCCCTGCAGTGTTGGTAGACACAACCAAGCCAGATTTAAACCAGCTGTGGCAGAGCTGCACCCAGAGGTGGCTGATCCACTGACTAGTTTCACCTTTGCCAATGTCTGAGATTGTGTGGTCACTTTGTAGAGTGGGCTCTTCCCTTCTTCTCTCTGTGTGACATCAGACACATGAATATCATGGCAATGTGGATGTGACATAAATGTACAAACTTCAGAAGACATCAATCTGAACTCCAAATCCAGCCCTCTGTGCATGCACAGTGCTTGCACTGTAAGGATGCCACAGCAAACAACAGTGTTAGACATTTTGGGGGACAGAACCTTTTTGGAAGATAATTTTGCATTTTACTACTAAATAGTCAGGAGATATCATTACAGAAAGCCACAATGTAAAATGGCAGAGACTTGTACTATCTTCAAATTAAGTTTATTGAGGACTAGAGCAGAAAGTACAGAAATGATTGATGTGCAGAGAAATGAGACAATGGTAAGTCTTCTATGTGTGAACTCTGTACTCAAAGGAGTCTCACAGTTACATCCTGATCTTGTAAACTGATAAGACAAAGTTTCAGATATGCAATCTTCAAGACAAGCATAAATACTAGATCACATGTGATCTTGGACTTGACATTCTCATTTTCATTGCTGAGATCCTCTTAGTTTTCTGCTTTATGTCTTAGTGGACAATGTCAACACTCAAACTGTTTACATACAGCTTGTACATAAAGTTCTCCTTTTCCCTGGGTCACAAATGACATTTTTCTTCCTTCTTATTTCCTCTCATCTTAACAAGAAGTCACTGCACTGAAAATATTTCATTTCCAGTTAGTCTGGAAGCATTGACATTTTTGGCATTTTTAGGGTAGCCTGAAATATGGATGGGAGAGTAATCAAACCATAGAATAAATATATATTTTTAAAGTAAATTGGACATTATAGAAGCTGTCTTCCTGCTTCATTAGATTTGGTGTAATACATGCCTTTGCAGAAAGATTACTTTGATCAGTTCAGCAGCTCCTGAGAGCCTATTATGAAAGAATATGCAGTGTAAAGGAGAGAGAGCAAGTTTTCCCACTGGGAAGCATATGCTAGTCCCAAAGAGGCCTGCTCATTTGGTACCCTTCCTTAGCCTTTGGACTCTGCTTCTCTGAATGCTAGGCTCTTGCAAGCTAAGGAAACTATTTCTGAAAATGAGACCTAACACTCAGATTCATGGCCAGTGGAGATGTTCTCATTTGATGGCAGTTGTGTGATCCTTTATTATGGCCAATTGCTAGAGGCAATTCAGCTGCCCTGTTTTATGTGTGATGACTCTGCTTCCAGGGAAGGAGAGGAATCATCCTACAACTGTACAAGGTTTGAAGTATGAAATATCTCACTCTCTTGTCCCTAGGGCTCAGGAAGTCGGACAAAGACATGCAGCAATACATTCACAAAACTTTTTTTCTCTCAGGTTTTCTTTGCTTTATATGCAGTGTTAAACCAGAGAGAACAATTCTAAGTATTTTGTTGAGCAATAATTGTTTTTCTTTATAGTTAAGGCTACTTCACTTGAAGTTATTCAGAATATTAGACTTGTGGATCAGGAGGGAAATTTGGCTTCTCTCTCTCTCTCTCTCCCTTGCTTATTCTCTATCAAAAACTTACCTCTGTTGTATTTCTGGGAAGCCTAACGGAGAAAACATATCAGTTTATGACCCCAGGTACTTTCCAAAGACATTAGGTCATTCTAAAACTTTCCAACATTTCTGCCACAAGTTCTGTGTGTGAAACATGCAGAAAGTTCACCTGGCTTATGCCCCAGGTCTGAATTGCCCTCCAGTAACTTCTAGAAAAAGGAAAACCTTTCTAGCATTAATCTGTCAGAATTCTGTCACATTGAACTATGGTAAGAACAGCCTTCCCACCTTGAGAGCCCTGCTTTCAGCTGGATGCCAGCTGCCTACCAAGCTACTCCATCCCTCCCCCTCTTCAGCAGGATGAGGAGAGAAGGAGAAAATCAGAAAAAACCTGTGGCTCAAGATAATGGCAGTTTAATAAAACAAAAGCAAAGACTGTGTGTGGAAGCAGAGGAAAAGAAAATACTTATTGTCTACTTCCCATCAGCAGGAGTTGGCCAGCCAATACCCAGGAGGCAGGGCCTCAGTAGGCACAGCAGTTATCACAGAAAACAAACATTGTAATAACAAATGCCCCCTGCATCCTCCTTTTCTTGCTGAGCAGACATCATAATGACATGAATATCCCTTTGGTCAGCTGGATCTGCTCTCCTGGCCACAGCCCCTGCCAAGATCTTGCCCACCCGCAGCCCACAGGCGAGGGGGGAATGCTGGAGAGGCAGCGTTGCTGCAGTGCCAGCACTGCTCAGGCAGAGCCAAAGCCCCGGGCTGCAAGCAGCCCCTTCCTGGGTACCAGCACAGCACAGCTCAGGGAGGGCTGCAGTGCCAGAGTGAGCTCCAGCTCAGATGGACCCAGGACAACCTCTTGCTGTTGATAATTTACTTCTGCTCACAGTTTTTCTATAAATTACAGGCAAAAATAGCAGAAAGACCACAGACTCCGGGACCCTTGCAGGAAACTGAGAAAATTGTCTAACAGAAAAACGGAAAGATAACATCTGGATAAAATTTAATTAAAGTCCAAATGAGTATAAGATTTCTTTCACAATGACGGGAAAAGAACTCATTTTCCTCTTCTTTGGCTGGGAGCTGTGGATGGAATTAGGTGTTAGCTCATCTCCAGGAATACAGAGTGCACTGCAAGAAGAGGTAATCTGCTGCCTACAAGGTAAACAGACTGCTTTTGGGAAATGCTGGGAGAGTTAAAAGACCAGGGGCATGGTCAGCTGGGCATCAATGACTTTGAGGCATCTTTACAAAAGCTCACCTGAGATTCTTTAAACTTTCTGAAAGACCACCTAGGTTTCCAAGGCCAGCATATGGAAAGAGGAACAGACTTCTCAGAAATGGTAAAGTCACACTTTTCTTTGAGTGCAGACACAGGTCTGGGATTGGAGTTACCACAGAGGAGGCATTCACAAAACCAAGTTGTTTGGTATTGTTAATAAGTTGAGTGATTGTATTTTTTTACCCATTGTGCTATGGGGAATGATAGCAATAATTCCTGTAAACATCTTGGGGAAGACAATTCTCAGTACTCAAAATATGCTTTGCTTGCCCTCTAGACGTGCTAGGTAATCCTGTAAGGAGGATAAAGGGCAGGACTATCATTTTTTCATTGGAGTGTCCATTTATTTGCAGTACCTGCCTTTCAAGAGGCAAAATCACACTATAAAATCTGAGTACAGAGCAGCCTTCCCCACACAGCTCCCCCTGGATAATGTGAGCCTTGAGTATCTCCTTTGGCATTGCTTCTCAGTGGCTGCAACCTCTGAAAACATGTTTTTCCCAAAAGAATTTTTAGGGCCCTATTTTTGTACTGGTACCTGCAACAAATATATCTGCTTAGATATGCAGGTGCAAACTGGTTGCTCGTTTTACACAAAACTCTGGTTTCAACCATCTGTGTTCTTTTTGCCTTTTAACAGCTAAGATCTGTCAGAGGGGAGCTCTCCCACTTCTTAGCTGTTCTGAGAGAGTGCACTGCAATTTTGGCACCCCAAATAACAAGGCAGGGAGAGAACTGTGCAATATATATCTTCTGTGTGCTCTATTAATCATAAAAATTAAATTTAGTTCTTTGTGCCTGCAGCAACTTGGCAAGGGGACAGGCAGCAAGAAGACCCTTTGTAAATAAAATTGTTAAACTGAATACAAAGTTCTGTATGGCCTTTCATGGGAGCATACTCTTGGGAGTCCTCAAAGATCAATAGATAAAATAGAAAACAGTAAATCAAATCAACATGGCTTCCATTGTGCTGTAGAAGTGAATCATTCACCTCATGGGTAGTTCTAATTTTGTAGGGTAGCCAAGATCTATGGCGAACAGCAAAGGCACAAACTGTAGGGTGCAGCCAGCAAGCTCTCACTCTGGGCTGTTTAGCCCCACAGCAGGAGAGGAAGAGTCCCAGAGCTGGGCCAAGTACAGAAGGGCCAAAACAGAAAGGATGGTTTAGAAAAGTCCCTTCAAAAACAAGATTTTTTCTAATACTTAGCAAAACCAAAATCTTTTCCACTGAGAGGAAAAGATTCCATCAGTGATAAACAGTCTGATTGCAGCCCTGTAAATGGCGTTAGGCTGCAAGTCTATGGAAGGCACAATCCAGCAGCTTCCCTGCCCGAGTTCCCCCAGCTGTGTTTCCAGCTTCCTCTGGGGGTTCACGGCTTCAAGGGCAGCTGGCTTGAAAGGATCAGCCCATCTCTGTCCCTCTTGTCCTTCCTCGCAGAATCTGAACACAAAGGAGTTCTCAAAACCAGCCAAGCTGGACTTGCAGTGCCTCCAAAAACGCCTCTTAACCCTGATTTGTGGAGGGAGCCCTCAGATTCATCCTTCCCTGTCTCCTATGGCTTAACCTCTTTGCAAACCCTTCTCCAGGGAACTCTGGTTAGCCATACTCTTTTCAAACAGTTTCAGCTGGAAGCTTCCCTACTTCTAGTTCCCAAATAGGAGCTCTCACCTTCTCACATGTGAATTAAAGCTGATTGTGCTGGTGCAGCTTGGTGCCTATGTTGGCAGGGAAAAATCACATTTAAAAGTGATCGAACAGTTGCTGTATCATTGCAGAAAAAATGCCCCATTTTTTTGGCAATAATTAGATACGAAACTTAAAGAAAATTTCCCTTGTTACTCTGTTCCCCTTAATAAACCATGTCTCTGTCATATACAAGTCAGTCTGCAGTGGGCTGAAATGTGGGATCAGCATATGGTGGTGTCAAAGCTGCTTTGTAATTTTTACTGAAAAAATCTTTGCATTATGAAAGATTTGCTCATGCAGAGATACAGCAGAATTGTGTGTTTCCCAGCTACTATACTATGCCAATAAGAGGAGGATTATTGACAGGGAAAGAGTGAGAAAGAAAATTGCAGAGAAATTGTATCAAGCATTTTACCCCTACTGAAATGCTGGCTGCCACTAGAGGTGCACAGCAGTGCCAGGATTTGACCAGCACTGGCAGAGAACTTGTACTGCTTACAGGGAGAACTGCTGGGACTGTTTACACTTTGTTGGTTTTTTACTCCCATCTGCTTATGTGGTAGTTACTTATGAAATATACAGAACTCAGTGACTTGAGCCTCTTGTGGGAGGGGCTGCAGAAATATCTTGCCAGGTAAGACAAAGGACAGTAACGGAGAGAGATCTCTGATGAATAGACTACGGAAAGATGAACACTATGAAGCAATTTTTATCCACACACAGCAATCAATATTTAAACCCTGGTATTTAAGAAATAATAGTTCATGATAACCAGAGGGTAAACAAAGTGGGATGCCACTTAGTATTAAAGAATTATCATTTTTCTCCTTAGATAATAGCACAATTATCCACAAATTACCTGCAGAGAATACGTTTGCTGCCCTGATGGCTATACAATTACTTTTTCTGCCACACAAATCTTGTCTTACAACATCTCTGTGAAAAAAATCTTATCATTTCAAGAAATACCATCAGTGGTTATGTAGGTGAAAAAAGCAAACCACAATTGTCAAGTCACTGTTGGGAGGAAATTCTGTTGGTGCACTAATAAGCAGGCATCTCAAATCTCAGCAGCTCCCAGCCATTGCAATGCCCTGTTTTGCTGTTCTAGACTGCACTGTGCCCAGTGCTTTCAGAAACTGGAGCAGGATGAGAAGGAAGAAACAGACAACTCACTAACATCACTTAATTTTCAAAATCTTGTATTTGAATTGCTTCTGAAAACAGCCTATGAGCAAGTGAAAATTAAAATTGCCACAGAATATTTAATCTGAGTCTGTAAGAAATTTCAGTGTCCTACACAAGACAAAAGAGCCAGCAGTTGCCTGCACCAAATTCTGCTTCAGCTGCAACTGTGTACAAGATTTGGGCAGGATTCTGTAATGGCCACTGAGAACAGAGACATTATGAGGAGTTTGTCCCTGCTGCAACTCAAAACTCTTCACACAAAGTCTGAAATCAAACAGACCTAATGCTTAAGCTAGAGCAGAATGCAGTGCAGATATACTATCAGAGGTTCTCAGTGTACAGAAGCACAAAGCCTTATATCTGTTTCTTTATAAACTCTTCTAGGGCTGTCATCCAGCCTGTTATCACCATGGACTCTGATTTCCCAAGTGTCCACACAAGGCCTCTAAATGAACACATTCTTCTTTGTTTAGCTCTGCAGTGTGGCCTTTATTAATACCTACTCTGCTAAATGCCTCCTCTGGATCTTCAGTGACTTCTGTTTCAGTTGCTATGACATCCAACCTTAATTAATGGAAAGTACAGGACAGTTATCACAAGTTTGCAGGGAGGATGCAAGGTTGCAAGTGAGACTGTGTACAGCTGAGTCCAAGCCCTTTTCATTTTGATCCTATCCTCTCCCAGCTCCCTTCTTAAGCTGTTGCTGCCCTGTGTCCCCTTCTTTGACAGCCCTCCATCCTTCTTTTCTCCCAAATCAGATAGATATTCTGGTTTTCACTTTAAAAAGCCTTGATAAATTCTCTATATCCAGCTAAGCTATCATCTTCCAGACAGCTCTGACTTGCCAGCTCTCTCATCCTGTCAGCCAGTGATGCCCATTTCCATCATTCCTGAACAGTTTCCACCATGCATGATTTGCTTGTCTCCATGCAGTGCTGCGTGCTGGTGGCAGTGGCAACAAGAGACATTGCCAATAGCTGGGCTGCAGGCACACACAGCCTGCTGGCCATGCTGACACCACTGATCTATAGTGTCTGATTATATCTGCCCCCTCCTGCCTGTCCACCACCATTTCTGCTCTCTTTGTACTTTGATAACAAGTTCTTTGGAGCAGAGACTTGTTATTCCATGCTGGGATGGTGTTTTGACTTGCCTAACATTTCTAAGTATTAGAGCAATGCAAATGCAAATCGCCATTTTCTGGTAATGCCATGAATTTGCTTAACAAATATACTCAGCTCAATTTTTTAGGTGAACTCGTGAATAATTCAGTATGACTACAAGAAAATGTCAGTGTTCTGTTTTGGACAGCTAAAAATGGTTTTCAGAGTTTAAAAAGCAAAAGAGTAACCCTTCTGAATACATACAGACCTCAGAAGCAAACCTGTATGAAGTGATAAAAACTGGCAGCAATCCTCAGAAAGTCAAACTGCAGCTTCTTACTTCAGTTGTACAATTCTGCCTACTCCCTTCAGAACTGGCATTCCTGCTCATGACTTGCAGATGATGTTGCAAACAAAAACATAATTGGGAGATAATTTTGCTGCACAGCAGACAAACATAGACAAGCATGTCACCTCTACTTACTGTAAGAAATTTTCACTGAAATGATATCCTGAAATTCATCTATGTGATGGGGAATGCTGGGCACTGCACTCTATCTGCTCTTTCCAGATGGCTAAAAACGTGCTTGAAAAAAGAAAACACATGAGCAACATTAAGCCTTGAGTATGGGCTTGAGTGTCCAGGATACTTGAGTGATTTTGCACACAACCACACAGTTTCCTTCTTGTACAAACTGAAAGGATGTCACCAGTAGGAAGTGACTGACCTCTCCCTGTGTAATAAACCAGTGGATTCATGATCATCAGATTTAGACAGGCCTTATCTCACTTCCAATGAATGACTCAGCTACTTCATTTCCTAGGGAGAAAAATTAATGTGGCCTTTTCTAAGCAGAGTTTCAGTAATGAAACTTAAGACCACAGAACACCTCAACAAAAAAATGGACTTTTAAGAGGCATTTCTCCCTCGTTACAAAAACATTATGTGCTTCTACCCCTTCTTGCAGCTTCAGTTACAAAATGTAATCTAATTCTTATCCTCTCTTGTTCCCTCCCACCAAAACAAAACTCTATCCAGCCAAAAAGTTAAGTCTTTGCCCTTAATGCACATACATTTTACTAAACAAATGCATTGCTGCTGCCTTTCACTCAAGAGGTGAAAATGCTACTTTTTAGTGTTCATTTATAATAACTAATAGTCAGAAAGCAGAGGCAAACAGAAATACAGTCACTTCTGTCTTCCCAAATTTAACTGAACTTGAAAATATCCTAACCATGCAATCATGACAAATTTTGCTATTATATTCCTGACCATGGACATCTTTAAAAGCCCACAAAGTCTTTGTTTTCAAATTCATTGACTGTGGTACGATTACTTTCTTGGATTTCTTTTTAGAGGGAGAGTGCAGGGCTGTTTATCGCTCAGTTCAGACAGAAACTTCCTTGGGCAACAATCAGAACTTGTACTATCATTAGACAACTGCAGAGATCTGTCTGCTCTGGTACACTGCAAACAAGGCAACAGTGGCAATGGTTGTTTACTCCACAAACAAAAAAACCTCATGGCAGCACTCTGAAGTTCAAGACCAAAGAAGCTCAGACCTTTTTTCTGAGTATAATCAGCAGACCATTATGAGTCAGTCCAAAGGTGTGTCAAACCCCACATCCAGTGACTGAAAGCAGCATGTCAGGAAAGAGTGCAAGAATACAGAGAGATTTCCCTAAAATACTCTTTCAGCCTCAAACAGCATGCAGCTCAGCAAATCTGTGCTTTTCAATCCATATTTCAGTGATCTAACTCAAACATTGATGGGGCTTTTGTGGGTTTGTCAAAGGACTCAGGATGTAGGTAGGAATGTAGGTTCAAGTTGTCAGTGCAAAAGTCTGGGAAAAGAAAGGCTGTAGTCTGAACCATGAAGTTATTTTGGTCCAAGCTAAATTGCTCTTTAGCTTGATCACAAGCACAGAAATCTGAAAGCTAACACAGCCTCTCTTAGAAGGTTTTGTATAATTTAAACCACAGTCATAGTACAAAACCAGTTTTCAGCTCAGCTTAGCAACTCTCTTCATGACATACAATGCCTTTCGAATGAGTTGTCAGAATGAACCAGCTGGGACCCAAGCTCTCTTTCCTTCCTTTCTTCTAATTATTGGCAGAGAAATTATTCCTCTTAAAATGAATTCTTGCTTCACCAGTTTTAATGAAGCATGTTTTTTTTTTAATATCCCAGATAGTCTTATTAAAAGCTCAGTTTTTCAAGGTTTGATGATCAGAGCTGAGATTCACATTCCAGAGAAGTGCCTGCAACTGAAGCACCCAGACTACCTGAAGATTTAGGAACACGGTTTTTGTATAAGAATTAAGCCTAAGAATGGAGAGGCTGACTAGAACTAAAAATCTAACACAGTAATGCAATATAAACATAGGAATAGTTTCTAATCACTGCTGTTTCTCAGGCTTTTCTTGTACTTTTATGGTGCTTCTGAATTTCTTACCTCTGCTTATTGAAATTACAGCAATAACAGACTTCTCACGATTCACAGACCATAGAAAAATAATGAAGGGGAGACTTCAGAGGGACTTCCCAACTATTCCACTGGGACCAGGCTCTTAATTTTTGGAAGCCAGTGGAGTTATGGATATATGACAAATATCCACTCACAGGGAGATGAGTATTGTAGTCCTTTAATGATCATCTGTGCATGAGCATTTTGGAACCCTGGTTCTGAACTTGACCTATATATTGATTGTGAGGGCACTTGAGGTACTTTTCTGAAAATACATATGTAGGAGTCAAAGATGCTGGTGATCTTTTGTGCAGGGTACTTACCTAACTAAACTCTGGGGAATAATTTGCAATTTGTTTTCTTATAATTAGAATTGCATGAGGCAGAAGGTTGACGCTGTTTAAATTCAGGATACAACTTATTTATATACCAAAAGATAGAAATTACTCAGCTTATTTAAATTAATTTAAATATTTTTCCTTCACAGGAAGGAAAACCTTTTTTAACCGCCTGTCCCCAGCTGAGGAACTTTCTGCTCCATTTAATACATACTTCCCTCTGTCTCCTTGCAGAAAAATAATGGCTATTAGGTGGCAAGTCTAACAGAAAAGCACCACCCGGGCACATGCAACCAGGTACATTTAAAACTTCTGTAACTCTTATTTTACAATCACCTGCACTAGCTTCTGTATGAAAGTCCTAACTCTTAATTTACACAGGCATGTGATGTTTGTGTTTCTGTCCCACAGCTGACAGAGGTGATACATTCTAAAAGATCAGAATTAACTTGAATGACTGAACCTCACAGACATTTGATAACCTGATATTAAGTAGGATTTCCCCAAAATACTATTTAAGTACTTTAAAACCCCCTGACTTTGAAATATGGTGTAGATTATCAGTGCTGACAGCAAAATATGAAGTCAAATTATTATAGCTGTGCAACAGAAATAGTGAGGGACTTCAAAGGGCAGGTGATGAGCTATATACTCTATTAAAGAATAAGTCTCCAGGGACATAAGCCATCAGACAGCTGTAGAACAGTATGCAGAAAACAGCCAAAGAGGTGCTGATGACTGAAGTTTAGGTATTCAACATATAAAGCAATTCAAAAGCGCAGACTAAATGATAGCCAGAAGAACAAATACAGTGTAATAAGTTACTAGTTAAAAAGATAAAAGGAGCCAAAGTTCATAGTCTTTGAATTCAAGAGATTGGAGAGTTGGATCTGGGTTTATGGGGCTTGGTCACAAACCCAAAGTGCACTGTGTTGCCCTGGATGAATTGGGAGAAATCCAGCACCAAGTTATCCCATGCAGCTGGGAACTCCAGAGAATCTGGAACCTGGGAGTGGTGGGATAAGGAGCTGCTTCAGTGGCTGAAGAGCCTGCACAGTGCCAGCAGCAGCCCTGATCCCTGGGGAGCAGAGCAGCCGTGGGCAGAGTCAGGCTCTGGAAGGAACAGCACAAATGAAATATCACCCTGTTAACTTTGAAAAAAACATTGCTGCAAATGCATGAGTTTCTCATTTCTGTACTACTTTGTACTTTCCAAGTTTAGTGCAAATTTCTCTTACAGAGAAGGTAGATAGAAAGCACCTAAGTAAGAAAAACCATAAGAAAGGGGACAGACAAGAGCAGAGGAAGGGAAGGAGTCAGCACAGAACTGACCAAAGCAAGCACTAAGACACAATTCATCAAACAGAGGTGCCAATCCTTTACTCTCTAGGAACAGAAATAAATCTACTTACAGCATTAATCAATAATACATAGCAGACTAATGCAACTGAAAAGTCATTAGTGGTGTGGGAGGCTGACTTACTAAAAGCAGCCTGCATGAACATTGACATTAGCTCTAGTCAGAGGATGGACAATCTTGCCTGTGCAAAACCCAATATTATATCTTCAAGTGATAGGAAAAGCAGATTCTGATTTTTTTTTTTTTTTACAAGAAAAGAACTGTCAAAATAAGCCTCTTGATAGATCCCTTTCAATATTTTTTGCCTGGAGCTTCTAAACTAAAAATATCTTTGTTTCAAGAAGGTTATGAGAGGATATTCAGGGTTTTTTCAGGATACACCAGTAAAAAATAACTAATTGAACTATCTTTTGCTAAGGGGCAACAATTAAGAAACTTTTTAGTAAAGCACTAACTAGCACCAGAAGCTAATATGGGAAGCAAGGAAATACAGCTGTTATAAGTCTAATAAGTCAAATCAAATGTATCTCGCATAAGGAATACTTATTGACATGAAATATTTTGATCTTACTAATGCTTCTGACATTTATGTGAGAGGATTACAAATTTGTACAGCAAGTCTGTCACAGGAATCATCCTTTCAAAAAAGTGACGCCTCTGAAGAGCCGCGGTACTCGGACAGGAATGGCCTTTGAATGCCCAAAGCAGATGGAAAAATCTCTTGCAGGTTTTGCTCACCAAAAAGCTGATATTCCAGATAATGAATAGCACACAAAGAGAAACAGACGAGGTTTCTGGCTTTCTCATTGCCACCACCCACAAAGGAGGAAAACCAAAGCTAGTTTTATGGAGAAAATGAATTCTGAAATTCTGTATCAAATATTTTTTTTAAAGCAACCAGCAGACCTTTAAGACTTCCAAAATTTAATGCAAATGCTGATCATATTACTGCCCTCCTCATTCTAAAGTCTTTTAGTAACTTCAGACCCCACTACTAGTTTTCTTCCCTTTGTTTTATGCCTCTGGTTCTTTCTTTTTGTGCCTTTTGTGTCACTTCCTTGAAAGACAAGTTAAAAACTCAACTATCTGGAAATAGCAAATCAGGCTAAATCACAGGTAATGCAAATTCTATTAATAAAACTATTATCAGAAACTGGGCAAGTTTCCACATATAGATGAAAACGTATAAAATAAGATTGCAGAAGGTCTGTAAGAACCAGTGTGATAACATAACTGGGATTCCCTTAACCTCTATCAAACCTCGTAATGCTATAAAGCTTATGGTAACTGAAACATGCTGAATCATGTTGATTTTAATTTTGTTTATGCATGTAGTAGATTAAGGCGGAACTAGTTTTAACAGCCCTTTTGTTGGCCAGGAAAGTAAATATCAACATGCTCATTTCACTAATGAAACACATAACCTTGGCTAAACAAATGAAAAATTAAGAGCATTCCATCCCTGCAGGTCTGACCAGAGCCCACTGTGTTAGACTAAGGGACACCCTGGTGAAAGCAAAACTCTGAGATGAGATCTCAGTCACCCCTGACCATGTGGTAAATCCCATAATGGCAGACACTGAAGGGATTGAGATCTTTCAGGAGTTTGTATAGGAAGAGAAGAATAAATTTATATAGTATTGTACACACTGATCTATCAGTGCAGAAGATGTCATCCTAGGGGTTGGAGTCCAGCTGAGAAATTGAGTGTGACTGGAAAAAATTAACAGTAAGGTGGACTCCTAACATTACACTCATTACTATTTAAATGCTGTTCTGTGAAAGCTTGATAGTTCAAGGCAATAGCTCATTTTCCCAACTTGTGCTGTTCCTGTTGCACTAGAAATATTGCCTTTGTGATAAAGGATTTCTTTTGTCACCTTTCCACCTTACTCTCTTCTTCTCATCCCAATCTTTTCTTTTTCCTCCCACTCTTCATTACTTTCCATTTTCCCAAGATGTATCTGTCATTCATTGCATTCTCTTATTTACCCTTTTTTAATTTGACCATCTTTCATCTTCTTTGAGGAAGAACAGTTAGTTTTGTAGGAAAATGGAAAAGCACAAAAGTAAGCTATTTTTCTTAACAGAGAACCATACTTGCAGCAAACTAATGTGGGATTGTTATTGCTTGGAACAACTCTGAGTTTCACATCAGCCAGTCCCACTCTAATTCTGAGTCAAAGAGCTCTTTGCACACCCAGCAGGCTAACAAATACATAAACTTTTTAACAGACCTTTAAAAAGCTTTCACTCCAATATTTGGTGCAGACTTAGAGGCTTTTTTTAGGTAATGAAGGAAGCTTCCTTTAAATAGAATGATAAGATGAAAACATGAAAATGTTTTCAGCCACCAGAGAAAATGCACACTACTGCATGTTGCTGCATATAACTCCCTAGTTGAATTAATATAATTTGGAAAAGCCTATGCTTATTCTAAAAAATAATCAACGCATTAAAAGAAGTCCATTACGTGTACTACCAGAAATTCACTATATAGGAATTATCGTATAGATACAGCTGTTTTGTGAAGTAGACGTTCACCTGGTTATATGTAAATCAGTTCAGGAACAGCATAATTCTGATTTTAGAAGCTAGACAAGGAGGGTGGGAGTATTTTCTTTAAAACAATAACATTAAGGTGAGCTTGGTGAACTACTTTAGAATCTGCTTTACAATCTACTGTTCATCTATTGAACAGAAAACAATGAAAGTAGGTTTTGTTCCTTCATTTGATTACATTGTTCCAGCAAATACAATCACAGAAAGATTAACTACCTTCTGAGATAAGACACAGGCCCCAGCCAGAGGCAGCTGTTAAAGTTTCATATCTGCTTCACAAGCAATTAACTGTGTCTAAATAAGCAGTCTTATACAGAAGGTATAGGCAACAGGTCACTCTGCATGGAGCAAGAGAGCTCATTTTGATTTCTCTGGGTACAGTTTCATTTGAATAGCTATTGATCTTTAATGTAAAAGCATTGACAAGGCATGATACTTTTATTTACAACCTATTTTATCACATGACAAAACTACAGGGACTTTTTTCCATCCCTTCTGCAGCAGGATACCCAGTGCATATTTGTTACATTATAAGAAACTCTTTTTTTGTAAGTGAAATGATAGCCCCAAGACAGGCTTTCTGATATAATAGAGCAAAGTGTGTTTTAGCAAAGACCTCAAGTCTATTGAAGGATCTCTTTCTTGGTTATCAGTTGTGATGAAAGACATAAAAGAGCCTTCTCTAAACACAGAGAAGTATTCTTCTCTGGCTGAACTTGTCTTGTACCTTAGCAGAGCCTGTGGAGGTCCATGTTTCTCAAACTTCTCTCCCTTCTTTCTGCTTTGGTAGTAACATTTGATACAGTCTCAGCTGTACAACACTTTATTCCCCTACCACCACTGGGACTAAGCAATTCTCAGTGCTTGAAAAGCAAGTTAAACCTTGACTTGTCTACTGTTCCTGAATATGATTAGTTTACATTAGCTATTAGATTCTGATTAATCATGGAGTAGATTCTCTCGTACATTCAATTTTAAGAGAAGCACTCTTTCTCTTACTCCAAGCCACATGCTCTAGTGCAGCTGGAAATTGTTCAGGTATTATGAAAAAATATCACATGATATTTCTAAACAGCTTATCAATTTGATTATAGCAAGAGGAAAAAGCAGCACCAAAACAACTTAGTTACTGGAGAAAAGACTGAATATTCTGACAGCAATGATCAGGAGAGCTGGAACACAAAATATGTGGAACATGAACCACCCATAAGGAACTCGCTTTGTAAGGAAGTTCCTCAGTTGGGAGCTGCAGAAGTGAACAGTCTGGGGTACCAGAGAAGGACTGAGGATCATTGCTATAACCACAGAAAACATCAAATTTCTGCCCATAACATACTACAGTATTGACCGATTTAATATGCAAATTTTAATTTGCAAAGACAGCAGCAGTTAGTCTGTAAAGGGTCCTGGGGCACTGCCACAAGACTGGAGCTATACAAGAGAGACCAATTAATCAAAAATTAAATTAGAACATGAACAGCCTTTCCTAAACAGGGCTTTGTTGCAAGGGTGACTTTAGCTTAAACAGTAGAAAGAATTCTCAGTTCCACTTGCCAGAAGTAATTTTTACATGCAACAAACATACAGAAGGCAACATAGATTAGTGGTTCCCACTTGGTATTTGTCACTTAATATTATAAATTGAAAAGATTTCTACACACTTCATGAACCCTGTTAATCTCGACCCTGAAATTCAGAGTTGTTGACTCACTCAGTGAAACCTTACTTCTGCCACTCTTGGGAAGTTGAAGGATCACAGGAAATGCTGAGAATTTTGGTTTGGTGCATACCAGCAGGGATGAAATTGTTTATTTACTTATCACTTAATATCAAATACTCATGCTTTAAACTATTACAGAATTAATATTTTATCTCTAGAAAAAGGATTAACACCAATTTGTGCTGCATATAAGAATCACTGCTGTTTATACAACAGTAATTTCTAATGTGAATGAGAGCTTCATGGACATAAATAGAAGAATACTCTGCTAATACATTATTAAAAGAATTGAATATGAGACTTTAAATGAAAATTGACTTAGTATGCCTAAAAAAAGCTGACTACAATAGCCTGAACTAATTTTCAAAGTTCCCAAGGAGGAAGGATCACAGGATGAATGTCTTTTCAAATAAAATGTTTTCAGACAGGGATCACCAGATGAAGTGTAATTGAAATAAGCCCTTTCATAAAAGCCTTGTCAAGTTAGTACCACACATTTGCAAATATAAAAAACCAAAAGAAATACTCAAAGTGTGATTTTCAGTAAGCAAAGCCAGTGTAAAAAGCTCCGTATCAGAAAATGCTGAGGGCCAACACTGAAAACCAAACAGAGCAGCACAATCAGGAGAAGAGACCTCCACCAGCCAGGATCCAGCCCCACTTTACCTGAGAAGTTGCCAGGTCAGGAGAAAGCAGCTGGGAGTCACAATCCTTAGGCACACTCCCCAGGACAACGTTGGGAAATTACTTTGGGATAAGATTTGCTAAGGATAATGAGAACAAGACATCTCAGGGAGCAGCTCATCCTCAAGCTGAAAAGCCAGAGCCAAAAGCAAAGAGCCCCAGACACAGCAGGGTTAGAGCTGCAACCTAGCAGCACCCCTGCAGAGAAAAAGAAAAGGGGTATCCAGGGCTGAGCTAAATAGAGCTCCTCATCAGGAGGGGTGGGTGGAGGCAACAGGTGAGGCTGGTCAGGGCATCAGGGCCTGTCAGTTCACCAGGTTCTGAGAGTTTGAAAATACTCTTTGCTCCCCTGAAAGCAGCTGGTTTACTAACATTTCCAACTCTTCTTTTACCTTTTCTTGCCATACTCACCAAGGTAGAAAGTTAAAAAGAAAGCATCTCTTTCAAGATTACAGTGTGATCACATAAGCTTAAATTGCGTCCACAAGTGTTTCTTGTGTTGCGTTGAAATTCACTGTGGTTTCTCTTTAAGTTCCTGATGTGAATTATACTCAAGTGATTTCCAGCCTCTCTTTTCTTTCTATAACTTTGGACTTTAACAAGCTGGCAGATCAGGTAGACATGAGGCTGTTCATGCTTCCCCTTCATTTTATCAACAGAGCAAATGAATGCTCTGAATCAAGGAGAAAACAGAGGACATGTCAACACCATTCAATAAGCACCATGCAGAGGTGATAGTTTGGGCTGTGGAAGCAGAATGGAAATGTCACTACAACACTTCTGGCAAGTTACTGCAGTTGAGCAGTACTTTTCAGTAATATTAAGAGTGCAGCATTTTCCTTCATGCCACTTTTAGCTCCTCCGCATGGTGAAATAGCATATGGTAAAGGACACCAAAAATAATAATAATAACAAAGGAAAATATACAGGAATAATAGTCAAGAATCTGCAGCACCTTGTACTCTAGGATGTCCTGGTGTTAGGTACACAAAGATCCCTGGTATTGGGAAGGTACACGTGTAGCATGTTCTGCAAGACACTGTGGGATATTATTTAGAAGAGCAGCTGGAGGGAAGGAGAACTGGCCACATTGATTCAAAGCTGATAGTGTAGAACTCCTACCATTTTCAGAACAGCACACCAAATTGATGCAAGTGAGCATAGGCAGAGAAAAATGTTTTGAGCTGTCACAGGGCTGTGAGGAATGTGATCACATGCTGTGTAGGCACAAGTCATGTGCAGAGCCAGCTGTGCCAATAATCACTTGAAAATTAAATTGTAAGAGCATTGGGGCCTGTGATATCTGTTTGAGACAGTATAATTCCTCAAATATATCCTAGGTCTGTACAAATACAGTGTTTGCTTAGCTGTGAATTCTCTGAAGAATTGTGTTGCATTTTTTTCCCTGCTTAAGATGAATGAAAGCATGTCAGTCCTGAGTGACAAGGCTTTAATGACCCTAATTGACCTCATTTTACACTCCCACCCACACACTGTGTCCATTGGCCCAGGAGTGCTACTTAAACTCGGGTCTGAGTCTGTGGAGCTTTGGTGACTTGTTTCTATGTGGTGTGGCCTTTTTTTTCTTAGTGCTGCTGGTAATGCCTTATAGCTTATAGAAATCTCTGCTTCTTCTTATCTGCTGCCTTCTAGGCTGTCCCTACAGTTTGTCATTTTTATAATCTGTTGTCATACTGTATCTTAAAGGTATGGTTCTTCCTTCCTATGCAATGAGCCTGGTCAGAGAACTGCAAATGAAGTGCAGCAAAAATGAATTCAGGGAGCTGATGGAGGCTGAGTATGAGTGATGATAATGCTCTCTTTTGGCTTCTTTAGAAATGCCCATTAAATTGCTTTTAGTTTTCTTCCTAGTTGTTCTACAGAGGGGGTTTGGCTGCTTTTGCTGCTTCAGAAAGCAATTACAAGGCAATTGTTGCAGTGAGGATTTCTACTTTATTTGGTGCTTGATGAACACCCTGTTGTTGAATCCCAGGAGTGTAATACTGACAGGATAATCTGTGTGGCACAGGATTATTCTGTGAGCATTTTAATTTTGTCTTATTTTACAAGTGTGAGGAAATAAAGGTTTCTTATGGTGCACCATGGGCCAAACTGCAACTCAAATGTGACCACCCTGGTTGTATCAGTCAAGTCCTGTACTTTATGGGGAAGGCCTGCCATGCCAGATGCTCTTCCTATAAAGCAGGCAACTGAGAAAAGGGAAGTAATAACATTCCCTTTTCCCCAGTGCCACATTTCTCACCACAGAGTGAGCTCTTTTTAGTGGGAAGCTGTAAAAGACTGCAAGGGGCAAGATGTTTCCATTCTAAGAGTGTCAAGAAAGGGGGTTTCCTCCCCTCTAAAACCACACCGAGGAAAGGAAAAAAAAAGGTAGGAAGGCAGTATCTCTTCCTTATAGCTCAGAAATTGGACATGAATTAAGAGTCATGTAAAGCTATTCAGAAAGTCCATACCAAAAAATAGAGACTGCCTGAGTCCCAGCTTTGTCTAGAGGGGCTGCCTGCCCTTGCTTGCACAGAAAATTATGTTATTCTGGAAAGAAAGAAGGAAATTATTTCTGTATTATAGCTACTACTAAAGAGGAAGTCAGTAGTTAGTTGAGTGTTTGTGGGTGTGAATTTGCTGAGGGATGACCCAGCTGGAGGTAGGACTACATCTCTTGGTTACAACTGCCTGGAGGGCTCTGATGCTGCAGCAGGTACATCCTGGTCAGATGGGAGCTACGGTAGCAGAAGCTGCCTCAGCAGCATTACTGTGCAGAACATCAGATGTTTATGGCACAGGGAACCTATTTTTTAACAATCAGAGATACTAATGATGGTCATCATAGGGGTTCTTATAGAAAATATTTGAAGTGATTTGGTCAGCCCTGTCTGATTACCAGATACTCCAGAAAAGGCAAGGAAGGAAAAACATAGCCTCTTAATGACACATAAGAATCTGGTTTCGGTATAGGACTAATGTTAATTATGTTTCTTTTCCATCAGTGTAGACGAGGACCCTGCCATTAGGCAGGAAAATTACTTTCCTTTCCCCCCACCCCTTACTGCAGCAATTTTCACAGCTGCCTTCTTACAAGTTTGTTGTTAAACAACAAGACACTGCTTTTTTTAAAAACAATGTTCTATATACTTTTTATATGATGTGTAATCTGTCATGGACATAGAAATTAATGTTCAACCTAAATCACCATTTTTTTCCAGTATGTCTAGTGTACTTGACATACTCCAGGCCAGTGTATCTCAAAGGATACTGCTTTGCACTCAGCCTCCGTGCTGTTCTCTCCCTTCCACAGAGCCTTTCTTCAACCCTTTAAAGGCCCTGGTGTTTCCCTTGGGCCCCAATCTAGGAATGATCTCTTCACCTGCTCTCAGAAAGATTTAAATTTTTCTGTGGTCCCTGGTGTAACACCAACAGCCCTTGGCAAGACCTGGCTTCTCTTCTCATGCTTTCAGTCCCCAGTGCTGTGTGGGAATTAAAGTCTTGTGCTCTGTCATGACTGTTTCAGAGGGAACAGTCCTGCTATCATGGGGAAAAAGATCATATGCAGGAGAGGTGCAGCTTCTTTCTCTGCTAGAACTTTAGGTTGCCACGTTGAAGTTTTTTCCCAAGAAATAGAAAAGATAAACAATAAAATACCTGGGAAGAAATAATAAGTTAGCTATTAACTTTGGCTAGGAGTTGTTTTTTTAAGTGTTTAGGGAAACTGAAGCTAAAAGTAAGCCTCCTGTTTTGATAGCTATTTTAATCTGAATGAAAAAGTTTTTGTGAGGAAAAACCTTTAGATTCATATCTATCTGAAATGCTCCCTAATTACTGATGCATTGTAAACTATCAAATAATTATTAAATATACATAGCCTTTTATATAAGGATAGACACTTGCAAACAGTGGGAGGGGTAATACTCTGGCACATCAAGGTTTGTTTACAGAGTAGCTCTTAGGTGCACTTGTACAACAAGCAGAGCCACTCAAACCTACTCAATAGAAATAATTATCACTGATATTTGGAGCTGTTATGGGTTTATGACAGGACCTACATGGACATTTTCCAAGCCACAAATTATATAACAGAAGAGGTTGGGAGCAAGCAGTGGATTTAGATATTCAAAGTCAGTATGACACAATGCACTGTTAATAAGTAATTGACTGTAAATGCAGCTCTCTACAAGAAGATTAACTGTGCTCTCTTTTGAAACATAATTACTTGAGTGAACTCTTCTCCGGAAAGAAAAATCAAATATTTGTGGGAGTCTTCTGGAGGTGAAAAAACCCCCTTTTTTTGGATTAACATAGGAATGTTTTGTTATAAAATGTATATTTTTTGTTAAGTATAAAGTAATGTTTGAGTAAGTTGCAGTTATCTGATGATGAATACCTGAGGATTGTTGGCTGTTGTGAAAGTGTAAGATTGATTTGAATTACTGGCTTGTATAAAGCAAAGAAATCTGATGGTGTGTGGTGCTGTGCATTGGGCCAGTCTTTTGCTGCTGGGGATTTGCCTGTGAGGACTAACAAAGCCTTTAGTCTAGTCTATTTATTCATTCACACTTGTGCTTGCTTCCCTTTAAAGGAACTGAAACCCAATGCCTTAGAAAAACCTAAACTTTCTGCTGATTTAGCCAAAGAGCACAGTTGTATCTAGCTGGATGAAAGCTAAGTACAGTGATGGAGACACAGCATGAGTGCCTTTGTGTACCATCCTTTCTCCTCTCAAACATGTCAGAGAAGCCAAGGGGAAATGTAGAATTACGAAAGGAAGAGGACAAATGTGGTAAAGAGAGATGGATGTGGAATGCCAGAGGCACAGTGAGCAGGTGAAGCAGACTGAATGAAGAAAGGTGATGGGAAAGACTGCATGCTTTCTTTTTGTGTAAGAGTAATGCATTAATGTGTGGTTTGCCAGGTGTCACTCCCTGTCTCCAGGATGGTTGCAGCTATAACTGTGCAGGACTGACACTCAGCAAGATGCTCTGTGTCCTGTCTTCTGTAGCTGCTACCTGGCCAAGATAACTATGCTTGGCTGACCTGGAAGTCTGCAGAGCATGTCTGTAGTTGCTGTATTTGATAACTGGTGCTCTTGAACCTGTGCAACTGCAGATGGACTTGGTCATGCAGTCTGAGGAGTGTCTGTGCCAGCAGTGCTCTGAAGCCTCAAGTGAGACCACCTAATATCTGAGTGACAATCCTACCCCACGCCAAGTCCCTGCAGTCCCTGCTTGCTAGGTGCAGGTTGCATCTTTTATACAAGTGACTGGCTGTTACACAGCCAGGTCTGACAGAAGGAATAGTAGATCTCCTGTTGTTAAAGTACAGCAGCTGCACAATTTCCTCAACCAGGCAAAATCAGGAGTGTGCCTTACACAGTTCTTTGCAGGACTACATCACCTTTATGGTCAAATCATCAGAATTTTGAAAAGGCAAACCATTGCACGTTGAAAGGTGAGCATAGATGGATAACCATCACGTGTTGCTCTGGACTTGCTGCTTTCACCAGTGTTTCTGTCTCTGGGAGTCTCTTTGCAGTATGTGAGAGCTTCTAGTTAACTAAATGTCACATTGTATTGTGTTGTGTGATGAGCTGGCCAACTCTGCTGTGGAGTGGGACCAGCCATGCCAATAGTGAAACTGTTCCCAGTGAAGTTCTATTTGCATTCCTTGTAAAGTGCTACTGCAGCCTCTGAAAGATTCAATTTCCTTTCTATTTTTGTATCATTTTCCAAGTCTGTAGTTAATATTGACTGACAGGGCCAGCTGAGAATCTTGGGATTTCCTATTACAGATAATTAAGGAAAATACTAATTCATGCACAGACAGATGCCTTGTTGTAAATTGCACTGCATGAATATCTTTTCCCTTCACTGCTAATTCTGTTTCCTCCTGATTACTGAATCTGACTCATTGTATAAGGTGCTAGGGGCATGCAGCAGGTTTCCAGCCAGGAGATGTGTAAAGAAAGCTTCAGAGAAGCTTGATCTTATGTTTTCTGAACTGTTGTTTTTATGGGCCTGTTGTCTGAATAGTTCTGTACCTAAGATATATGACAGCTTGTGTTTTGTGCTTTCTTAATGGAGCTTGGAGAAGGACCTGGGAGAGGGAACTGCCCTCATCAAGGGCTTTTCCAGTTCACCTTACTTACTTCCAAGTTGGTGTTTGGTTTTATTTTAGGCTAAATTTAAGCTTCCTGTTTTGCTCAAAAGAGAGATTGCAGTCAGGGAGCAGTAATAATGGGCTGTTCTGCAACATAGGTAAGCCAGAAGCTGAGGATGACAGCAAGGCAGGTGTAGAAAGTGGCCTCACCAATGCCACAGGACTTGTACAGGAAGAGCAGAGAAGGGCCAGTGGCCCCCACAGACATTGTGAGCCAAGTCTAGTGCTGAGTTGTGTCAGGGTCTAGTGAGAAAGATGCGTTGGGGTCCAGCAGGGCACGTTAATAAACATGTAACCACGTATTTGAACAGGGGAGTAGCTGGTGATAGAAGCACAAAGCTGTTCTCTTCAACATCTTGTGGAATAGATCTGTTTCCTGGGAGACTGGCTGCTTATCTTGTTACTAAAAAGATCTGATAGTAATCCCTGTTCTCTAGGAAGGAAGGTGCTGAAGTCTCCTGAGTCACAACTTGCCAACAAGCAGAATGGTAAATGTTGTTTGTAACATGTCGAAGTACAATGAAACATGAGTGGAGAGGAAGGAGATCTTTGCTTGATTTGCACTTTCTCAAGTGTCTCCGGCAGAGGGATGTGAGACCCAGTTTGCTAGAGCCACACCAGTTTGCTCCCATCTGCCTAAATTGGGTACCAGCAGAAGGGACATTCTGGCAGTTCTGCCTTTTCCAGTCTTCTACCTGATGAAAAGGAACTTTGAGTGTGCAGGCTCAGGCAAAACACCTGCAGTACAGGTTTGGCCTCCCAACTGAGTTAGCAGAGCTGCTACTTTGGTGAGGGGAAGGACTTTCCAGTTGGAAACAGACCAAACTTTGTCTGTCATCAAGGAACACACAAGTATGCCCTGGAGCAGGTCAGAGCTTACCCTTCAGCACTTGATCCAGACGAATTTTGAAGTTCTGTTCTTTCAATATCCAAGTTACCAATCTGAGGGCGCTTTAGACAAACCAATGTTGCTAGCAGGCATGGTTAATACTAACTTCCTTGTGCTGGGGAAAAAAATACATATTAGATTCCTGGAGTTCATCATGAAAGGTGGGAAATCAGTAGAAATAAACAAGACACAAGTTCAGTATTCTATGAATGTCCTTGGTTGAGTTTGCTGAGTGTCCTAAAAGACAAGGATATGGCAAAGCTCAGTAACTGGGTTTTGACAGACTCCATTGCAATACCTTCCTTTCTAGCTCTGTTGTGCCTCTGCGTTTATGTAATTTTATAAGTTCATGTCTCAGATAGTTAACTCTGATTATGGTCATTGATATCTATTCAGTGAATAGTGAAAAATAGTGAAAGTGGACTGCTTTTTACCAAGTTTTGCTTCCAAGACTCTTAACTCTTAAGTGCTGGGACTTGCTCTTAGCTAGTGGCAAAACAAAGGCAACCCACACACCTTCAAATTGCTACTAATTCCCTATATCCTTTCCCTTGGAATGCTGCAAAAGCAATCTCTAGCCATGCACACTTATTCTACTGATCTGTGCTGAAGCTTGTATTTTCTAGCCATGCACTGCCATCCTAACACACAGCATTAGCTACACAATTATACACAATACAATAGGGTATTCTGTGGGCTTTAGTTAGGTTCTTAATATTAGAGAGCTGAAATTAAAGTATTTTCATGTATAGGTATTAGTGTGTGTGTATATATGATGCCATTTTGAAAAAGCATATGACTCACTTGGCACTTACTAGCATATGGAGTTTATAATAAAATTGTAAAATAGTCCTGCTGAGAAGGGACCTCAGGAACTCTCTCATTTAGCCTCCAGCTCAAGGCAGGGTCAGCTCAAAGGTCAGACCAGCCTGTTCAGGGCTTTATCTAGGAAGGTTTGGAAACCTTCAAGAATGGGAACCGTGCACTCTCTGGGCACTTTGTTTCCTTGCCTGCAGAAGTTTTTCTGTACCTGCAGCTGGAATTTCTCTCAAGACCAGCACATGCTATTACAATTAATTTAATATTGTAAAACAAGTGTGTTGGATTGTAGTACCGGAGTAATGTCAGATGCTGAAAATGAACATGGGCCACAAGGGAAATGCTGCTGATGGGGCCAGAGGTCAATGTCTGTCAAATCTGTTCTAGCTGGGATCCAGGGGCTCTACTCGTGGCTCTTAATTGCACGTGGAGCTCAATGTCTGTAAGTCAGCCAGAGTAGAGGCTGCTACAGAAACAGTGCCATGCCACCAAAAGCACCCTGAAGTAAAAGTGTTCATAAAAGTTATATTTGAGTAAATCTTCCATACTTTGTTTTCCTGAGGAGTTTGACACATTTTCCCCCCAGCAATCTAGGCATGATTCGTGTCTCTCTCTGCTGCTCATTTCTTTGTAGAGCAGCAAAACCAGCATGAAATTGATGTGATCTTCTTTCATTGCTGCCCAAAAGGTTCTGAATAGCAACCCTGGAACAGAGTGGGCTTGTTGACTTCATTCTGCAGCTGCATGAAAAATCTGCCTCTAAGCCTGCAGCTTCAAGAAGACAGCACAGCATCTGTTCACATAAAAGATAGCTTTGAGTTTGTCTTTTTTAAATAATGAGAAATTTAAACTACTGGGTTTGAATGGAAACTTGGAAACAGGTTACTTGGCTTCCCTCATTTGCCAAGGGAAGCTTTCCACTTATATTTGACAAAGGACTGGAAGAATTTTCTTCAATTTAATTTAAATATTTTTGCTCCACATGTAGAGAAATTAACATCTAATTTATGAGAAACTTCAATTCTGTTATAACAATCATGTGAATCTCTGTTTAGTCAAGGTACAAAGTCTGATTTTTATGGGATGGTTCTTTCTGTATGTATCCTTTATATGCATTAGCTCATCACCATGATAGGTTCCTATCAGTTTGCCAACATTGTGCCCTTCACAGAAGTTATAGTTAACCCAGGGGCCAAATGCAGAGTGCCAGGGAGTAACATCTGGGCGTCTGATTTTCATGGGATCATGCATAGTTCTGCTCTGATAAAGTTTAATGCATCATGCTTAAAAACAAAAAAAGGCATTCTCTGAGCAGATCTTGAAGTTGCAAGATACTCAATTTCTCTAATATCTTCCTATTGTAATTATGTACACAGGTTTGTAAAGCCATTATTATGGACATGTTGTAAAGTCAATATTGGACTATTGCTTAGCAGATTTATAGCTTGACTTCTAAAAATGTTTCTGCAGTTCCTTTATAAATTGTTGTCTTTATAGTCCAGCTTAGAAGTTTTGTTATTGAGTACTGGGAAAAGCATTTAATTGGCAAGTATTCCACCATAAAACCAAGGTACCTTGCTCCTGTCTGTTTGCTTTCCAGTAAGCTATAACAATATTCCTGCCTGTGCAAATCTGGCTGATGTGTTCTATCAGAAGCAATTTTTCAACTTGAACTTTGGTACTAAAACCAAAAAAAAATTCAGTGAATTTTTTGTTCTGAGATGCCTGGGTTGATACCTTGACATTGGATTTGTGTGGTGGATGTTCATTGCCAGGTGGCCTCACCATTCCATGAGAGAGCATTTCTGTTGTCCTGGGACAATTTCCACTGGAGGCTGTCAGACTTAACCAGAAGAAACTTTTGTGCAGGAAGCTTCAGCTCCTCAAAGGAAGGATATGCAGGACAAAGAGGTAAAAAGCTTCATGGCTTTATTCAGCCATATCTGAAAGGACCTCCGTGTTAGGGATGAAACTAAGACAATTCTAAGCCTGCCAGAGGTAGTAAGAGCCAATTTCCCTAATGCAGTGGGGATTCCTAGAGCTCCATCAATGATGTTTATGGCCAGTTGTTTGGCAAGACTGTGGTTTGCAAACCTTGTACATGATATTTCCCTGTCACAGATTGTCTCAAGCAGAAATACTCACATCCATACACAGAGCTTGTTTACACAATGGAGCCCAGTGTAGAAAGGGAGATGAGTGTGGTGCCAGAGCTGTAGCACTGCTTCTCCTTGCTGTGCTGCTTCTGCCTGTCCCAGCTGGCAGCTGAGGTGTCTCTGAGTGTACATCATGCATACTGCATCCATTTTCTGTGGGAAAAGCCTTGCATCATGTGAGGTTTTATTGAAATTCTGGTCCCACAACTCTCACTTCAGGAGTTTATTGGTTTTTATTCTCTTACAAGTGCTGGCTAAAATGACATTCAGGAGTATCTGTATGACCTGCCAGACTAACACAGCTCTGACAAACCAGTTCAGCACTACAAACAGCAAGGAGGTGCCAGAAGAAAAGCCATGAGCTTGGTCAGTTGATCTGCTCATGGGATCTTCATTTTTGGAATCTGTGCTAAAAGGAATGCACGTGAAAGTAAATGGAGAGGTATTGAATTATTTACTTTTTGGCTATAGTTATATTAATGAAATCACGAAGAGTAAAATTGGGAACATGTCCAGTGTAGTCCAGCAAGCCAAAAATCCACTGGCCTATCTTAATTACAGCTGCCAGTAGCAAAATATAGGACTTGACAATAACTTCAGAGTGATAAAAATGCAGTTTCAAATAGTTAAGAGTCAGATGAAGTCAAAATCCAATTTTGAAAAATAAATACACTGTTTAATTAACTCTAACACCTGATTGTGGTGTGCTTCATAGCCTGAGCTGCCAAAAAAGTAATAGTGATCCTAAGAGCAGGTACATAAATTACTGCTGCTTCATTTTCAATAAATGTTTGGTAACTTCTTTGTTTACCAGTAGGTGTCACTGGAGTCCCGCAGCGAGCTGTTACTGCTTTAAAACATCTTTTCTGCTTAATCGAACCTTTATTTCATAGAGGAACATTCAATATTTGTACATGATGACGTACATACACTAAAATGAAGAACTGTCAGCAATGCTCTCTCCACTGTTTTTTCCTGCCTTAGCTACTGATAACTGTTGGTGGATAATTCAATTATTTGAGACAGATTCTGATTTTTTTTTCCTCTGCAGCATGACTGAATCTGGCCCAAGCTGATAATGACCAAAACCTTCTATTTTATACAAAGATGAAACCACTTAGCAGTGCTTGTGTGATTACTCAGCCCTTGCCCAATCTTGTATTTGGTGGTGGGAAGAAAATGGAAAATTAAGCCAAAAGACCTAAACACTTGGTTTCTTCCTTTTTTTGGGACCTGTGTTGAAAATTAGAGTCTGGGAACTGATTGGGACAGGAAGGACCTGTCAGCCACAAAACAGCTCTCTGCAAGACTGAGAAAGCATTTAAGGAACAACATTTCTTACACTTTATATTAAAGATGCAGCACTGGGCTGATGAAGACTTAGAATTGAGCTGAAGTAGAGCATGGAATGATTTATTCCTTTTGAATGAACTGTAGTTCTTTTCTGCTGTGTGTTTGCTTGACAGCAGATCAGCAAAGGTATTTTGATTGTGATGAGCTTTCAAGTATGCTTAAGTATCTACCATCTGAGAGGCACAAAAAGCACTAGGTAGACACTGGCATGCTGTTCAAGCCACTTGTTATCATCACCAGAAGATAAAAGGAATTATGTTTTGTTTTCCCCAAGCCATGGTACAAGGCTTATTTTTTTATACGAACCGCTGGGGAGACATTTTGATTTAGTCAAAGCATCTTAGTTTGAGCCTAAACTCTTGCATCAGTCATTCCTTCAATTTCTTTCAAATGTTTACCAAAAAAACTGTGCCACACAATAAACATTTATCTCTGAATTTCAAGGTCACAGATCCAGCAGAGAAGTCTAGCATAAGGAGGCTGCCTGCAGGCCAGTGTATTATTAGAATAATAATGTGTTTTTGGACAGTAAATGCACTGCCTGCTCTGTTGCCCTTACATGTGGCTGATCCAGTAATGAGTCATTTCCGTGACACGTCTGAAGAAGCAGGCAATGCACAGATGTTTTCAGCCTTTTGTTATCATTAGCCACTTTGCTGAGTGTACTCTGCCACCACTCATTACCAGGCCCTCTACTCCATGCTGTGGTGTGACCTTTGCTGTGCTGTGATTTCATGGGACATGGCTGCATTGCATGCAGGGAGCCTTAAGTGTGAACAGGTTTGCAAAACTGGCACAGTGTAAGGCCCTGGACACACCAGGGTCTTGTGCAACAGCCATTGCAGCTTTCTTGGTGGTGCTGCGTTGTAGTCTGAGTAAAGGTGAAAGTAATTTGTTCAGAGCTCTGTTCTGGGAGGAAGCTAATGAAATCACTAACTGATATTTTGTTGCCTCCTACATTCCCATGAGGAAATGTTAATTTGATTTTTTTTTTCAAGTTTCATTTTATCAGCTTAATTTGCTAGCTAGTCCATGAATTCTGTCATGATGTCCAGGGACACGTCCACTCAGACCTCATTAGTTACATCAGCTTTAATTCTCTGTGGATTTTCTTCTCCAGTTGTAGTTGATGTTGCCATCCTTTGTAGCATTGCTCACAAGCCTCAATGGCCACACATCCTGGTTCCAGTGCACCAACAAATTTGTTAATCTGATACTGCCGGCTTTAATGACTATAGAAGTGCTTACCTCTTTCTAAAAAGTAGAAGCAATTACTTGGGCAATACAAAGGTGAAAGCAAAACTCTTGTAAATTAAAACTCAAAAGGTAATGTTAGAGGTTACAGCATCTCAATGTGACAGCCACATGCAAATCCAATAATCAAAACTGAGAGGACAAAGGAAGATAAAGTTTTGGTTACAAAGCTACTCTTTTTAAAAGATGAAGGAAGCAAAGCAACTAAATAAGCAACAGAAATGGCTTCTCCCCTTTTGCTGGAGGAGGAACAGAGTAGGACAATGACAGCTGCACCAATGAGCTTGTTATAAGAACCAATTTCTTGACGGGTTCCCATGTTTTTCTTTCCCCAACAACCACTATGTGGACAATTTGGTAGCTTTCCTTAAGGGCTGTTGCTAAAAAACCAGACAGAAATTCAATAATAATGTGAAAAAGAGAGATCTTAAAAGGAAGCCAAAAAAAATCAGAAAGAAGGAAAGATTGGCATTCAGTCTGGTCATCCTACAGGGCTGTGAGAGATGTCAGGTATTTGAGAGAGCACCCTTTTATTCCTTCTACAACAATGGGAACTTGCTTTGTTCAAAGCACGGAGGAACCTAGACTTTCCTTGTGGATTTTAAAGCAAGGCTGCATCCTTACTGCAAATGCCTTGTTTTTTTTTCCTCCCAAAACATGTTGGCACATTGTAAAATTTTCAGTGGGAAACAGCACAGGTGGTTACTTTCTCAGCAGAGCTTGCTGGGAATATATTGCATAGCAGAATAAAGTTTTGACCTTGATGATCATAACAAGGTGAAAGCTACTTTGTGCTTTCCCACTAGTGTTTCACCACAGGTTTTTCCAGTAGACTTACAGGCTGATCACCTAGGGGAAAAAGCTGCACAGAAAACCACTGAGAATTTGGCTGTAGGTGAGTGACTGCTGTTGGTTCATCGAGTAAAACAAGTCTTTCCAGAGGCTCTGGCATTGCAGGGACGATGCTGCCTCTAACATGATTGCAACAGGTGGGTGTGCAGGCCAGAGAGGAGGTGGTAGGAGGAGTAGCACAACTTTTTTTGTCTGGGCCTGATTCAGTAATGCCATGATCCAGGGAATTTTTATTCTTTAAATCATGGCCATCTGGCTTTTTGCTGCACTGATATAAGCATTCCTTTGGGCTGTCCAGCAGTGTTTGTTTTAACCTTTTTGTTATCAAACTTAGTACCTTGGCATGATCTCCAGTATGAGGAGGCAGCTACTGAAAACTATGATCCAAAGCTATATAAAGATCCCCTGTTTGAACACCTTTCCGTCCTTCTTCTAAGGGTTCAGTGTCAGAAATTAGCAGTATTTCATTGGAAATAGCTCACTAAGAAAAGCCAAATTCTTGACAGAAATTATACTTTGCTGTACACTGGGTTGCAGATCTCTCCTCTTTCCTGTACTTTCTACTTTATGGTTTGCCTGGCAAGGTTTTGGTAGCAGGAGTGGCTTCTGTGAGAGGCTGGCAGATGCTTCTCTTGTGTCCAATACAGCCCACCCAGCTGGCTCCAAGATGGACCCAGCACTGGCCAAGGCCAAGCCCAGCAGTGATGGTGGTGGCACATCTGGGATAACAGAAATAAGACAGGGAAGAAGAAAGCTGCCCAACTGCAGCTGGAGAGGGGAATATCTGAGGGGGGAGGAGACAGAGAAAACTGGGAGCAAAGTTAAGCCTGGGAAGAGGGAGGATGTGGGGAAGGTCTTTCACAATTTTAGTTTTATTTCTCATTATCCTACTCTGACTTGGTTGGCAATAAATGTAACTAATCTTCCCAAGACAATTCTGTTTTGCCTGTGACAGTAACTGGTGAGTGATCTTTCCCTGCTCTTTTCTTGACCCATGAGCCTTTTGTTGTATTTCCCTACCCAGCTGAGGAGGGCAGTGACAGAGCAGCTTTGGTGGACACCTGGCATCCAGCTTGGGTCAGCCCAGCACGTCTGCCCTGTGCAGCCAGTGCAGCTCTCAGTACAGCCCTGCCATTCCTGCCCATCCTGTGCTGCTGCTGGGGCTGGGGCAGCTGCCCTTCCTCCAGCGTCTTACTGGTGATACTAAAGCCTTAGTCGCTATTTTAGGAGAAGTTGACTAAAATATGGTAATTAGTTACTTCATGTGTCTCTTTACCCTCCTGTCACCTTTGCTGTGCAAATAGCAACGGGGAAATTCTCACCCCAGTGAACTGAAATGGCAACGGCTGTGTGCTCTCACCCGTGTGTGTCTGTGACATTTGAAGGACAGCAACAGGAGCACGGTGACTTTTGGCAAAGAAAAAACAAAAAGCACCAAAATGTTTAGCATTGTAAGTGGTGCTTGCTGGGACATGAAAGCACTGCAGCAGCTGTGGGTGCAGCAGGACATCCTCTTCACCCCCATCCCTTCCCACCTGGACAAGAGGCAAGGAAGGAAGCACTACAGGAAGCTGAGAGCTTGAAAGGCAAATGGAGACTGGACTGAGAAGCTTTCAGTTGTGAGGGGGGCATTTTAGGCATGAGGAGCAATGGGGAGAGCTTTCCTATGAGCTGCTGTTTGCTTCCTGGGTAGTGCTTCACAGGGAAAAAAGGGAATGGATTATAAGCTTATTCCCTTCTTGTGGGAAAAGGACTGGAGCAAGGTGTATAATGGTGCTACTTGTACTTGATAAAAAGGACACCTACTGCTATGGTCCCTTTAAAACCTGTAGCCTCAGTCATGCTGCTGTTACTCTCAAATGCTGTTTTGTCCATGAAGCAGCACTGAGGAACCTTCCTGGCAGCTTTCTGGAAGGATGTGGCTGTCTTCATCTGCCCCAAGAGTATCTGCTGCATGGGAAACCTTCTGTTTTCCAACTGCATTGCCTCCCTTTTCTTTTGGAAGAAACTGATACAGTTTAAAGTGGTTTAATGTTTTTGAAAGGCTCTGTACCAGGCTGCAGCTCATTTGGAAAATTCTGTGTTGCTCGCCCCACACAGGTCCTGCACAGAACCTCAAGAGGAAAACTGAGAGGGGTCCAGAGTGTATTAAGATATGATGTATCCAAATAACTGTTCTGTCCCTTTTATGTGTTCCTCTTACTATGTTTTTATCTCTTTTATATCCACCTTTGATGCATTTGAGCTGTGTTTTTCATTTGGGGGGCAGGCAGTAATGGAAAGCTGTAGGATTCACTTAGGCTTTCTCAGAAAACTTAAGGGTGAAAAAACTACTCTTTGAAAATGGTTGCATTATCTTCCACTGCTGTTCTCATGAAGACAAATGCCAAATGTTTCATGGGCTGCTTTTTTGAGAAAGGATTTGTGTGGTTGGATTTGGGGATTTTTTGCTGTGAATGGAGATGGCAACCAACAGTAATATAATTTCACAAAAAACATAAAATGCCTGTTAAATTCCACCCTCTGAGAATGAAACATATCTACTGCCAAACACAGATGGGATTTGGCTTTTATTTGCTCTGCCATGGTACTTGCATATTTGAGGTGAGCCAGATGCAAATGGAAATAAGCAAAGCTTAATGTGTTAACTGCCAAGCTTAGTAAGATACAAGGTGTCAGATTTTCAAAGTACCTCAGGTATGTTAGGGCAGTAAAACTGGCACATGTCTGCTCTTCTTGAACACAACGAGGTTTGTTTTGCCATCATCATCCTCGTAAAAGGCTTCACTTACAGGCTGGTACCCAGGGTAGGATAGGCAGCACATAAATGAGTTTAATTTATCCTCTGTTAGTCATGGGAAATTCCCTCATGACCCTGAGTCTGCAGTGGTTTGGATTACTCTGTGTGGGGTTTCTACAAAGACTGGAAATACAGCTGGAAATATGAAGCTAGCCCAGGGGTATAAGGTGGGTAAGAACTTTCAAATACATCCAATTACTATCATTAGACTGCAAAATTCTCTCCATTACTGTATTGGTGACTTAGGTATCCCAGCTTTACATCAGAAATACAGCTAATTTAATTTCAACTCTTCTAGTTTCATATCAAAATAGAAACTATTTCCTAATAGTGCCTTGGTGTTACTTCCTTACTCTGGCCACATTCTTCACTTTTTCTGGTTCTCAGGACAAACTTGTGTGTTGTGAAGGACTTGTCAGAGCCTCAGTGTTTCGAGCTCTCACAGTTGTGTTTTCCTCTTTGTCTAACAATCAGTCACCAAATAAGACTATGCAAACTCAAACAGGTTTAGCTGTCCATGTCACTCTTAGAGTTTAAATGAGCTATTTAGTGGCTGTGATCAAGAATACTCTCAGGAGAACAATCTTCTCAGGTTTTGTAGTCAAATTGCAGATTTTAAAGTCTGTAGCCTGTTTTTAATGGCTCTTCAGTAACTGAGTCAGGTGGTGAGATACAGGTGAGCTTGTAAGCCTTGTCTGAAACACAACACAGACCTCAACCACATTCCAAATGGAACTTGTACTTCTTATTCATTGCAAGGCCCTGTTGGTTTTATCTCCACTTTCTCCAGCAGTGCCAGCTGTATACTGGATTTAGAGAGCACATTCACAGCATGTTTGTGCTTCAGAAGTAATGCCTGAAAGCTCCAACACATCAGTAGAGATGAGGCAAAGACCAGATTTACTCAGAGGATCCCTAAACAAAACCATATTCTTGCATCTTATTTTGAGGCAGTGATTTTGCCTTAGGGTAAAGTAAATATTAAATTAAGAAAAACCTAGAGGTATTGAGATAACTCTAACCTCTTCTGTGCAGTGAAATCAGCCTCTTAATTAGTTCTGCATTTGGGACTTGTCTTGTAAAGCCTTGTAAAGCCTCAAACGATGGTTTGAGTGTAAGCATGTGATGCGAAACCATTTTAGACTCCAAAGTTGTAGAATTTCATTTTACTTTTCTGAGTTCCTCACTCCTCTGAAAAATTACCAAACTACATTTGTGTGATGTTGTTTAATGTTTTTATTGTCATGCATCCTTAGTTGTCTGTCCTACAAGGATTTTATAAATGCTGCTTACAGAATATGAAATGTTGGATTTGGTGACTGTTTGATGTCCATATGTATTTGCTGCATGACACAATCCTTGTGGAGCGTTTCTGCTCTCTGCACAGTGTGTATCATTAATTAAAGCCTCAAAGGTGTGCATATATCTAAGGCGTGTGGGTGGCTGTAGTAGCTTGTGGAAGCGGGAGCATGTGAGAGCCGCAGTTTCAGACCTGCCCCGGTCGGTTCCGGGCGCTGTGTGCCGAGCATGTTTCCTGCCCGGAGCGGATGTGGCGGCCGGGCGCGCACTGTGAGTACAGCCAGGGCGGCACCGAGCGCAGGGGGCTCCGTGCCCTGCACGAGGCACCGCAAACTCCACATGGAGTGCCCGCAGGGCCGCTGCAGTGCCTGCTGCCTTGTTCAGCGCCCGGGCAGGGCTCTGACCCTCGGCGGCTCCAGCCGGCCTGGGCTGCCCGGGCCGCTCCCACACTCCTCGACGGGCGCCGGGACCCACCTGGGCCTGAGTGCCATCGGGGTGGGGCCGCTCGGGGCTGCCCGCGGCGGGCCCCGCTGGCCCCGCCTTCAGAGCCTCCGCGCGGGCCCGGGCAGAGGTGGCCGCGGGGAGGCGGCGGCTCCCGCCGGGTCGGACCACCCCGTTCCGTCCCGGCTCGGGCCGTCCCGCCGCGGGGACCCGCCCGCCGGCTCCGGAGGCCGGACCCAGGCCCTGCGGGGCCCGCGCCGCGCCGCAAACTACAACTCCCGGCGGGCACCGCGCGGCAGGGCGCAGGCGCGGAGGCGGCGCGGCCGGCCGAGCGAGGCGCACGGCGATTGGCCGCGGCGGCGGGGGGCGGGGCGAGCGCGGTGACGGCAGGAAGGAGCGGGGGCAAATGGCGGAGAGATGGTCCCGGGGCCCGTCCCGAGCGCGGCGATAATCCCGGTGCGGAGGAAGCGGCGCCGGAGGAGGCGGCGCCGGGGGCCCTGACGCCCGCGACACCCCGAGAGGGTCCGTCTGCCGGAGGGGCGGAGGCGTCCCGCAGGCTGAGCGCCTTTCGCAGGCGGCGCTTCGGCGGCCCGAACCCGCGGCCGGAGCCACATCGGCCGGGCCCGCGCCCGGCACTCGCCGCCACCGCTGACGCCGAGGTGGGTGCCGGGTAAGGGGGCGGCGGGGGCCGCGCCAGCCGCGAAACGGGGCCCGCACCCTGCGGGCAGCAGCCCCGCCGCGGCCCCCGGCGCTGTCCCGCCTGCAGGGGCGTGCGGGCCCGCCGCCCCCGGGCCCGCGCGAAGTTGCGGGGCGGGAGTTGGCCCGGGGGCGAAGCGCTGGCGGGGAGCGGCTCCGCGGGCCGGGCCGCGGCTGCCCCGGGCACTTGTGTAATGTGGGCCGGTGGTGCGGCGGGGCGGGGGAGGCGGCCGGGCGGGAGGGGAAATGACATCAGGGAGCGCTGGGGTGACCCGGTTCCGCTCGCACACCCCCCACCCCCCCGCCGCTGGGGGAGGGAGGGAGGAAAAAAGAAACTGTCACCGTGGGATTTCATCAGCTCCTTCTGCCTCCGTGCATTTAACCTATTTTCCTTTGCTTTGATTATGTAAGAGGAGCGGTGTAGAGAGGAGCCATGAGTAGGGGTGCCTGATGGGCTTCCTGGGGAGTTACCGGGCTTTTTGTCTCCAGCTGCTCCGCCGAGTTAGCGCTGGGAAACGAGGGCCAGCTGTGGTTTGGGGTTTTACACCTCTTTACGTTGCTTGCGCCGCTCCAAATGTGCAGCACAATGCAGGCGAGGGAGGCAGGGAGTGCAAACAGAAATTGAACGAGTGTTTTATTTCCCTCTGAGTGAAAAATCAAGAGAAAATTGTAAGTAAAGA
Source organism: Zonotrichia albicollis (assembly GCF_047830755.1). Classification (NCBI taxonomy): domain Eukaryota; kingdom Metazoa; phylum Chordata; class Aves; order Passeriformes; family Passerellidae; genus Zonotrichia; species Zonotrichia albicollis. The sequence goes on along the minus strand of NC_133825.1, from coordinate 24,075,318 downwards.
GTAAAAATCTTATTCTGTTGATGCTCTCGTGTAAGGAGGCACCTCTTGTTCTTAAATCTAAGATACAAGTTTTTAGCATAGCGTACTTATATTTTCCAAGTATTCATCTTTTAACCTATGGACATTATATTGAGTGTTAATTTGGATTTTGATATTTTGAGTTAAAACTTTTATGAGATGATCCTAATTTTAAAATATACAAATAAGAAAATGTGGTTTACTTTCTGAAAATAAACTCCTCTTGACTACAGGAATCTTCTCATTGGAACTGCAAGCCACAAGCCATAATTTAAATGTGTCATTATCTTTGCATAGGCTGGGAATGTATATCAAAAATACTTGAGTACTTCTTACAATGCTTATTATAACCAATACTTACTTGAGTCTTGAGGGTTTAGGGGAGGAAAATGTGCTAGTGGTGAGTGAAAGGTTTTTTTCTTTCCTGTAAGTTGTTAGAAACTGAGATGTTAATAAATATTTTACTTTAGCTTCTACAGCTTAAAAACCTGGCTGTTCTGGTCTGAAATATTTTGGTTGCCATTACAAATATTAACTAACATCAGCAAAATCAAACTGGTAATTTAGATTTAGTTTGCTGTTTGCTTTCTAAACTATGCATAGATAGAAACTAGAAAATTGGAGCTGCCTGCAGGGGAGGAAAAAAAGAAATTTGGCAGTGATGTGCGGGGGGAAAAGAGGAGATGGGGTTAAAGAGTGCTGTCTCCCAGGAGCAGGCAGGAGCCCTATGAAGAGTGGGCTTTTGCTGCAGAGTTCTGTTCACCTGCCTTCACCTTCCCTCAGCTGCAGCACGGGGAAAAAGCCTTTCCCAAAGTGGGTGTTCCTGTAGCTCTTCTGCAGTGCATCACCGTCCACCTGCTAAACTTCTGAGGTTCAAATGTGATCGTTTTAATTCATTTAATATTTTCTCCATGGATTTTGTCCCCATGAATTGCTTGGTTCCTATGGTAAGTGAAGGTTGGCCTGGTCTAATAGAGGGAGACGATTATGGGTGAGACAGTCTTGCTATAAGGAAGTGGTAGAGGGACATTGCTGGAAAGCAGTCTGGCAGTTTTGGTAGATGCAAAACTGACACTTCAGGTTGAGAAACTGTGAGTGTTGAGATGAAAACTAAAATAGGAAAGGCAGTATGTCACATATTTGGGGAATAATAATAAAAACAGTTTTATTGAACAAATAGATCATGATAAGTCCCATATAAATATTTTAACTACAATTTTTCGTATACTTTATATGAAGTTAGTTAACATTTCAGGAGTTAGGTTTCTTTGATTCTGTAGCTTAAATAACTGTCTTTTTTAGCAGACTTTTGTCCAGTATGGAGAGGAGTTTCAGAGAGAAAGATGGACTTGATTAAATTCAGGCTGACTATAAAGAATTGCAATTTCCTATCCATGTTTGGGCCAAAAAGAGAGAAATAGTGGTTCACAAAACAGATGTGAGGGTTTGGGGTTTGTGTTGTCATTTGTCCAGTAGTTGAAGTATTTGTTTTTGGGTAAAAATCCCCCAGGTGGTCTGTCTTTCTTCTTGAGTTAAACAAAAGTAGAACAACACCACATGCAAGGAACTCTTCAATGTGTTCCTGTTTAATCAGTTACTTTTACCCTTCTGTTCTTCTGAGCAAGCAGTGGAGTGGTTGTGCTTGTAAGAGGCAGTGAGCAGTAACACAGGGGCTGCTAAAGGTGTCCTCCATGTTCCTAGAGGTGGATTGGGCAGTGTCTCTGTTCTGTCCCTCAGTGAATCAGATTTACCTGTGGGGGATTGCTGTGCACCAGTCCTGACCACAGCACGTTACCAAGTGAAACACTTGGTAGATGAGTCTGAGTGTGAGAGATGAACATGGGATGGAGTTGTCATCATTGTGATTAATTAGTACTTAAAATACATCTACAGCAATGTGAAATATTCTGACAGTTTTTGTATTTAACTGGCAAGAGATTTTTTTTATCCCATGCTGTGTTGTTGGACTCTAGGAGGGAGCTGCATGTTCAGACGTGGTGAAAATATTACTGAGTTGTTCTATGAAAGTGCCTTCTATACTTGAAATTATAAAATTAGAGCAAAGCAGTACCATTCTTAGAAGATTTTTCTTAAGGATTCATTGTGGCATTGGTTTATAAATGTGCAAGTAACTGAATTTCAGTTTATTTTAGTGGGTGCTTAGTGCAGAACCTTTGCCCTAATGACAGTCACGTGTGAATGAGTGAGTCTAGAAAGAAGCAGGTGATGGATCTGCTGCTTGTGTGCCCTGTACATGCCTGGTGCTTGTAGGCCCAACAAAGGGTGGAAGTAACAATCATTTGTACTAGAGAGGTGATGAATTGATGTTTCTTCTTTCTTTCACAACAGAGAATATGAAACAGGAGCCAAAATGACATCCCGATTTGGCAAGACCTACAGCCGGAAAGGGGGAAATGGCAGTTCCAAGTTTGATGAAGTGTTTTCCAACAAACGGACCACCCTCAGTACAAAATGGGGAGAAACCACCTTCATGGCCAAATTAGGACAGAAGAGGCCCAGTGTCAAACCAGATATTTCTGAAGTTCCTAAGAAACCCAAAGTTGAAGATGAGGTAACAGAGGATCCATTTGGATTTGACAGTGATGAAGAATCTCTTCCTGTGTCTTCAAAGAATGTGTCACAGGCTAAAAGCTCCTCTCAGCTGGAACCTGGTGAAGCTGCTCAGTCTGAGGACTTCACTCCTCTACTTGAAGCAAACAGCAGAATTAATCAGCCAGACAGTGGAGAAAATGTTGCCTCCAGCAAGTGCATACCTTTTGACAATACTGTTTCTCTCTTGAAAGAAAAGAGCACAAGCAAAAGTGTGGAAGATGGAGAATGCAAGAGCAGCAGTGCTAAACTTGTAACTGCAGGTTTGTTTGCATAACTGTCCATATACCTCTGTTTTCCTCTGATTTTTGCTGACCTCCCTTTAGAGTTTGTGTTTTCAAGGGATTTGTAAGTATTCTGATAAAGTTGTGGGGCAATTTTTAATTGTAAACAATTGTAGGGTATTCTCTATTTAACCAAAAGCACTAAGGAGCATTCTGCACTTTACATACTGCTCTGAGGTCTTGGGTGCTTGTGTTGTCTGCAGATGAAGGTACAGTGCTTTAGCTTCAGGGCAGTATGTGAGTCCACTTAGTCCAGTTATTCCATAAAATGGAATAATAACATTCCACTTCTAAAATTGCTGAGTGCATTTGTGGTTTTTAAACACATATTTTGAGTAGTGATGAGTTAGTGGTAGTAGAATTTAGTGTGGGTACATGTTCACAGCCATGAAGGTGCAGATACAGCTTAGGCCATGCTCTGTTTTATTATTTGGGTGGAAGAGTAGTTTTCTGAACTTCAGCTGCACTAACATTTTCTGTTTGTAATTAGCACAACTATATCAGTGTGTACATAAAAAACTTCAGACCTATGAGACTGAATTCTGTCAGAATTCCTTTTAGAGGTGTTTTTGGGCTTGGAGTGTTTGTAAGATAGCTTAATACTTTTCAGAGGGGAGTTTACAGGGACCATGGAGCTGAACAGCACTGTAATTTTCCTCAAGTCACTCCTGGAAAATATTAGATGTTGTTACATCTCATGAGAGGTTTTTGTATAATGGGCTGATTAAACCACAGCTTCTATAATTGGGTAGAAGATCACATTAGACGAACCTAGATGAAGATGACACCTACTGACTTGCTCTGGGTTATCAAAATCAATTTTAATGAGAAGAACTTATATAACTTTCATTTCTCAAATATAGTTAACCCAGAGATTAGAAATTTCAATGGACTTGTTCAGTTGTGAATGCAGTAAACGAGAAGATACCGAATAGTAGAAGACAGCCACAGTTCAGTTATTTTTTATATATATGTTAGGGATCTAATTCAAGAAAACCCAGGAAATGCTGATTTGAGCTATGGTTTGAGTTACATTTGTAGGATGTTTAATTGTCTTTTGATCTTGCTCTTTATTTTTGCTGCTAAAATATTTCTTGCTTTCATATGATTTTCAGCAGCTGTCTTTCACTATGATTCATCCTCAGACTGGAAATAAAAATTAGGGGATTTTAAAGTTTGAATATTGTTTTCATAAGAAATTGAGTAAGTTCATCCCCCAGTATTTCTAAGGGGAAGAAACAGTGAATTTCTTTGGTTTTAACAAGAGATTGTAGTAGAACAGGTTTTACAGTGAAATGGTTTCCTTGTAGACAGCCTCTGTCAGAACAGTATTTTTCAGGTTGAAAAAGAAAGTGAGAGAGCTATGGGGAGAAAATGTGATAGAGCTCTGAAAATTCATCATGTGTGAAAGGCCAAGAGGAACAGACTTGAGCAGTTTCATTGGTGCTTCCTGATTCCAGTCCTGTGGAAAATAATTAAGTACAACATTTAGGACAGAAAAACTCGCTTATTTAAATTCTAGAACTCCTTGCTAGACAATACTGTGTATGTCATAAATACACAGCTCTGACCAGGAGGAAGCTGATGAATCTTGGTGGATAAGTCCTTCCAGCTTCTGAGTGTGGTGGTGGTCTGAGTGCAGAGGGGGAGGTTACTTAAGGCACAGTTTACTGAAGGAGTTGTGTTCCCTAAGATTTTGTGAAGTATTTGTTACTGATTGTGGCAGTTCAGCCAGAAGTAGTGAAGGACAAGCTCTATATTGATCTGATGGTTCTGTTCTTTCAGAGTCTCTTACATTCTGTTGACACCCAGTCAAATGAAGATAAAAACACTTTTCATATCTTTCTTCAGAAATGAAATTCAGCTGCAAATGAATATTTGCAGAGCATCCTCGGAGGGTCTTTGGTTTCCTTACCCTTATTTAAAGCCTGCAGTCTTGGTGGTAGTGTTTCTTTTTCTCAGTTAGTGTAAGTAAAACTTGGGTTGTTTAAGTTGCTGTTATACTTGTGTGTAAACTGATCCAAAATAAATAAAAGTTGTCTCTGAGGACGTTGCTCAGCACACTGAGCAATTAGAGATAGTGGTGTATAGTCAGCCAGTGTAAATGTAGGAACTTCAAAGGCTTCTTTGTTGTAGTGACTGTTGAGTAAAGTTTAATGGGGAGGCTCTTTCAAAACTACAGGGAGTTAATTTGATTGATTTGGGATAGAGTTCTGGAGGATGAAGGAGCTTGGCAGGAGTGTAATAGTGTATGTTCCTCAACTGCTTACATGTCCTTGCCCTCCCCATAATCATTTTCCCCTTCCTGGTGACTCTTGAACTCCACCAGATTCAACCAGATTTGTCCAAAGGGCTTAGAGATCCTTGAGACAACAAGCTTGGCTATTCCTGCTGAGGAAAGGAAGGGCTGGGGGCTGGGAGGGAAAGCAGGCAGGTAGAAGGACATGAATATTCCCAGTGTAAGGAAGACTGCAATGTGAGCTCCCCTTAACCCGCATACAGCACTGTATCTCTGGTGTGGGAAACTAGGCTGTGTTGGTACTGATGTTGAAGAATGTTAATTTGTTGTTAATTTGTTTTAAAGTGCAGTTTGCTAGTCCTTCTCCTCATACTGCATAGATAGTGCATGAATAAAGGTCTCAGGACTCCCAGAGAGCATGAGCCATCGTTGTGTCTTAATTTTTAATGTAGGTGAGGATAATGCTAAGAGTTAGACTGAGTTGAAAAATGTGACTTAGCATGGCTATGCACAAACTGAGAGGTACAGTTAATTCTGCTCCAGTTGTATTATCCTGCCTCAGTGGCCATTCCTCTGGACATTAAAATGAAGGTGATGCAATTCTGTTAATTTTAGCTAATGTTTGGTATTAAAAGCAGTTGATTGGAGGTTTGTTTTAGTAGGTGTGCAGCCATGTAACACAGTTGAGGATCTGTATCTTTTATTTAAAATGGTAGAACTTGCTGGTCTTTTTTTTTTTTAATAGCCTTCAGCTAGTGCTTGTAACAATCTCATTTTAAAGGCTTTGAGGAGCTCTTAATGTGGAAAGCTTCTCATAATCTTACCCTAATGTTGCTTGATCAAGACTTAATACTGTCTGAAGAGTGTCTGTGAGTAATCCGGTGTGTAGCAGGTAATTTGCAGATAGGGGTTTAGGTGAATTTGAAACAATGAAAGAGTGTTCAGTATTAATAGTTACTGTTAGATCATCTTTGTGAATGTAGGGAGAACTTGGTAGCTGGAAAGTAAGTTGTGTCTTTAGGAAAATATCACACTGGTAAGTCATATAAAGCAAAAATGCAGCTATTTAGAAAATGAAGCTTGTTGAGACAGTCTTACAATGGTGAGGTAAAAACAGTCTTACAAGGGTGAGGTAAAATCCTTCAGAACAATATTTGGATTTTTGAAACAGTCTGGTGGGATTTCTTTTTTTTTTTTTTAACTGGTAAATTTATTCTGTAAGAAGTAAACCCAAATAGTATTTCATGCAAGCTTTGGTATAAAAACGTGGCCTTGCAGAGCAAAGTTTATAAGTTTGCTCTTTTAGAGTATTTGTTAGCTTGTAGGTTGAATTAATTTTTTAATGAAAATGAATGTCAAAGTTAGATGAATTTTAGGAGTTACTATGGCATTTCATAGTTATATTAGCATATCAGTATGTTTCACTTAGGACAGCTAGTTTGCCCACTCTGGCTATTTCAGCTTAGGGAAATACTTCTGGCATTGTGGTGTGAGTTTGCATTTTGACTCTGGGTGCTGTGATGATCTGCTGGCTTTTGCTTTTGTGCAGTGCTGAGCTCTGTAACTCAGGCCTTCAGAGCGTCTGTCCAAGGGGTTGATACTCTTCATCAGAGAAGGCATTTGGGTTGAGAGATGTTTGTCATCTCTGCATACCTCATATTCTGGTTTATGGACTGAGAGAATATTACTTTCCTGCATTAATTCTAAAAGAAAAAAAATTAGGTATTTAATCATGCATTAGGGGAGAAGTATTTTAATTGGGCATAGATTGTCTGGTTTGTTTTAGAGCCTGTGAATTTATTTCTTGAAAGTGTGTTTTGCTTGCTGGGGAGAAATAGAATGGCTTAAAAATCTTTCCAGACTAGAGAATGGTGTAAGAATTGTGTCCCTTTCTCCTGTGTTGTAGTGTTAAGTATGGATTTTGTGGTTATTGTGTTGGCAGTGACCTTTGAGGAAGCTCTTTAGGATTAAAAGAACAAATAATTTTCTTTCCCCTTAACATTTAGAGCAATAATGAAAACAGCAATTCCTCATCTTGTCATTTGCTCCTGTGTACTGGTACTCAAACAGGTTTTGCTCTGGCAGTAGTTTTGCTCTTGGTGCTCTGAGACAGCGTTTGTCTGTTGACTGCTGTCTGATTCTTTTGTTTTTCTAGATAGTTCTTAATGCCCTCATTTGTCACTTGGGGCCAGTGCGCTTACAGGTCGCAAATCAGAATGGCAAGTGTAGTTCCTAAGAGCGAGTGCTCTGCAGGGCAGGAGCACAGGGATGTGCTCAGTGTGTCTTGGCCCAGGATGCACAATCTGCTTGTGGTTGGTGGCTGGAAAAGCACCGAGTGCAGAGAGTAAACTGCAGAAAATGGATGTCCTTGAGGAAGGAGAGGGTTTAAGGCATCAAGTCTGTTGCTGACATACTATCCTGGCAGTACCTTAGTGGCTCTGTGCAAAGCCTCTGCATCCTGCTTGTGTGGGTGGGCAGCCCTATCTTTAGAGTTAAGTTTCGACTTCCCAAGTGCGGGTTTGTTACATAATTGCATTTGACCACCAGATTGGTCAGGGTATTCCTTTCCAATTGTTTTTAAACTTCTGTTTTGTGTTTAACACTGACATGGACATGGAAAATAATAGTTAAGCCAGAGTAATATCTTACTTCCTCTGCAGAGTTTTTGAGAGTAATATTTACTTTGTGAGAAAGAATTTCAGTTTAGTCATTTTCCATCCAAAAATGGAGCAGAGCTGGGGGAACCTGAATGAGGCCTGAGCATTTGGCAGTCTTAGGAGACAGCTGGCAGCAGCCATGATTAAAAAGAACTGCAACTGTGCTCTGGTTGGGTCAAAGCATTAAGAAACTGATAGCAGAGAGGGGGAAAGGTCTGCCAGAAAATGTGTGTGCTCAGAGAATTTCAGTGTTTTGAGGTTTGTTTGAATGGTAGTAGTTATGATGGGTATGTGGATTGCTGGGGTTTATCCACAGATCCACTCTCCTTTAGTTGCTTTTTGGTAAGTTTTCCCCTTTTGAGCATATCCCCTTTCCCCCTACACACAGAGTTTTGTTGCTGTATCAGTAGCCTGTGTTAAAACTGGTGTGATTATTGTTCTCTTTTTTTTCTTTTTTCCCCCTCTGCTACTTCTTTAGTGGAGGCCTGTTGGTTTTTTCAAAAAGTCTGAAATGGTTGAAATTCTGTTTAAATCTCAGTGTTTGTACTTGTTTGCTAAAATAGCAATACAGAAAAATACCCCAGTGTTTAGGAGAGAATCTGATTTCTGCAACATATTTTTCCTAATGACAGGTCAGTTCATACTGTGTATGTCCATGCATAGAGTACATGGAACTGTATTCCCTTTATCTATAATTCCCCTTTCCTATACAACAGTAAATATTGCAATCCATACTTTTCAAATCATCCTTTCTTTATGTCCTTGTACAATGAACAGTTTTTAAAAGATCATACTTTTAACTGCTTCTTAGTTTTCATGGTTAAAAAGTGGAAATGACTTTGCATTGAAAACAGTTGGTCAGTGCTTGTGGAAGAAGAAAATCCCTGTTAAGGTACATAGCTCTCAAGTGGGCCAGAGCATGCAGGCAAGCAGAAACCAGTAGTAAAGAAGCTATTTCAGACTCAAACTGCTGTAGTCTTATTAATTGGATGGAAAATGTTCTTCAATTTCAAACTTAGATCATCTTTTCATTTAAGAAACTACTGCTGTATTTATTCAATTTTTTCAGTATATTCATGAGTACTGGCTCAATTCAGACTGACTGAGCCTAAGTATGCATTTGTTTTGACAATTGTTAATGTTGCTGTGTTAGAGTATGCTTTAATTTTTTCCCATAGCAGCTCACCCTAGAAAAATTGATGAAAACAGGTATTTCTGGCATGTTTGAGCCCCTCATACTGCCCATGACACACTTAGTAGTTTTTTATTTCTGGCCTTCTCTTACTGCTCTGAGCAACAGATGCCCTTCTGAGCTTGTGGTGAGGAGGAATTGTGTCTCTTTGGACTTTCCATGAGAGGTGAGCACATGTCAGGCTCTGACAACTCTTGTGCTACCAAGTGTGTCTTCTGCCCATTGTGTTTTTGCCCCTGCAGGTTTGCTGGGGAGGCAGCTGTGCTGAGCTCACCGTGCCTGGTTTGGCCAGGTGTGCATGTACAGGTTGATTTGAAGGTGGTTTTGAGAGATGCACTGGTGTCAGGTGCAGTGAAAATGAGCGAGAGCAGAATACCTTCTGATTGCTAGCCAAAGGACTGGAAGAAGAGAGGGTAAGACAGTTGTTACTTCAAAAGCCATCTTGTCATACCAGTAAAAATATTGCCTGAGCTAAAGGCAAGGGATTAGTTCAGTGAATATTTTCTGCACAAGAGGGAAGGTGGCCATGTCAGCCTGCACCCCTGTGAAAGGCTTCCACTTCCACTTAAAAATACAAGGGCATTTTACAAAGTTGTACACTGGCTGCCAAGTGTGCCAGTCTGACACAACTTCTCAATGCCTCCTGGTAGCACATCTTCCCAGTGGAAAAAAGTATACGAGGACCTACTGTGTGGCTGAAACATACAGGGGCTGCAGGGCTGGAAGCAATAATGTCATGGATAAGGGTTCAGCCTTTCCCAGGCTGGAGCCAAGGCAGTGGGAGATGTTGTGCCAGCAGCATGTTCTGAAAACATGAAAATGTTGTTAGGCTCAGGGAATGAGAAAAATGGTCTGTTGGACATGCTGAACAGTGTGTTGCCAGACTGACAGATGCATCCAGGTGATTTGAGAGAAGAGGTGTCTGAGGTGTCTTCTGTCTCATGTTTAAAAGAATAGCTAACTGGAGTCATAGTGCCATTAGTTAAGACTGTGTAAGAAACTAATTAATTTTTTATATAAATTGTCTTAGAATTTTGATATTCAAGGTGCTGGAAAAGGAAACAAGATAAGCAAATGATTCTTAAGGAAAAGTCATGGCAGTAAATTAATTCTCACCACTTAAAGGTTTTCTGTGACTTTTTTCCTGCAAAATAAGGTGCCACTTAAAACATCTGCAAAGAGTCAAACAGTGTCTGTCTCATCTGCCTACAGACTTGTTGGGAATTCAATTACTTAAGAATTTGTAATCATAGCTGTGGATGTGGTTCTATAATTTTAGCTGTTTTAGAGATTGTCAACCATGAAACTGATCTTGGGAGTCACATCTTCCTGTCTTCAGTTCACACCTATTAACAGGCACTGCTTTTCAAGATCTCATAGGCATTAATGGATACTTAATTCAAAAAAATTTTGCCCATTTCATAAATTGTGTATTTTGTGTTAATGGGCTTTTTTTTTTCTGAGTTTTCCAGTTCTTCAGTCATAGACAGAAAATGGATCAAGGGAGTTTAGTCTGCAACCTCTTCTCCTTACCAATCAAAACATTTCATTTCCAATGCATACTGAAGTTTGTTCTCTAATTTGGAAAGAAGCATGACTTCTGTGCAGTTCCTGATTTTCTGACCAAACCAGAGATGACACTCTGTGTGTCTCAGTTGGGCTCTCCCTGTAAATGAGGAGTGTGATGTGAGCACCTTTCCTTTAGCTGGTCAGCTGCAAGTTGCAGATTGAAGTGATGTAGCTCTGTGCTTGAGAACATGGGTAATGGTGTAATGGAGCCATAATAAATGTTTCCAAGTGCTCAGGGACATCAGGCAGAGCGGGAGCTCATAATGAGCTTAACAAGCTGTTCCCTCCATCCTGTGTCAAGATCTGTTCCTGAGCTGCAGCCTGTTCATTGAATGTGCCCTCAGTAGCTGGAGGGCTCTGAGGGCCCTGCACACAGTTCTTGATGTTTCATTTTCTTGCCACCATGTCTTCTTTTTTATTGCAAGAGAAATCAAGAATGTAATATTGGCATTGTGTCACCTGCCTGCTTTCAAGATTTCATTGCTTTAATATTTGCAGTGAATTGTGGCTAATACTAAAAGGAAAGAAACATAGTGTGTGTGTTGATTTGTTTGTTGTGAATAGCAATCATGTTTCTCTCATTAAAGTGAAGGCTTGTACAGCCGCTTACCCAGCTCTGAAGGGGAATAAGGTTTCATGCTGCAAAGGCTATAGAAGGCCATATGCCTGTTGTTTGTAACATGGAGGATACTTTGCTTGGCTTTAATTGAGAGGAGACTAACCCAAAGTTCAAGTTAGTAGGGCTAGCATGTAACACTGGCAACTTGTCCATGAGTACATAGGAAAAAGTAAGCATTTATTTTGTGATAATACCAAGAGTAATATTGATTGTCCTTTTGTGTTCTTCATTTTTGTCCGAACATGTTTGCTATTCAACTGGTTTTGATCAAACTTGGTGTGGTGAAGAGAGCTCTCAAAGACCCAGTGCTGTTTCAGGTGCCATCTGTGCTCTTGCCTCCCTGCTGCCTGCATGGTGTCGAGGCAGAGGAGGCTTTAGCTGGGTCCCTAATCCCTGGGAAGGCAGCAGCACATGGAGCTGGCACATGGAGCTGGCACATGTCACCGTGCGTGAGCCACAGCAGCGCTGTCCCTGCCCAGCCACGGGCTGCTGCTGGGGAGGCTGCAGGGGGATGATGGCTGAGTTGTGGGGCAGCTTTGCCCTGGGAGCCCTGTTCTGTTCAGGGTAGAAATTTACAGCAGGAGGCCCTGTTCTCACAGCCCACCATCCTGCTCTGTGCTCTGAGTAACATGAAAATAGCAAATAAGGTTCTGCAGCTCTGCCACTGAATGGTTAACTAAAACATGTAACGTTTGACTGTAGGCAATTACGGTTAGACTGTTAATGGTGATTTGGTTTTTACAGACTGAAAATTATGTTTGCAGACTTGGAGCCCCAGTCCCTAAGCCTTGTAAGTTAAATAGAAATGAAAGAAAAGTGAAACAGGGACTAGGCTGGAGGATTGATGCTATGGTTGCTTCATTTTCTTGTCCAGAAGAGTGTTTGATTTCTTAAAGGATTGCTTTACTTTGGTTTGGATTCCATTTTGGTATATGCTATACTTGAAGGATCAGGGTATGAATTGTTAACTCATAGCTTCACTATTTGATGGAGAGAGTTCTTAATCTTTTCTCCAAACTTCAGTGTTTCCTCTGTCAAACTTTTACTGTTATATGTACTTAAAGAACAAATGAAGTTGAAATGTGAGACATTTTCATGTCAGAATTGTCAGATGTTGAGCTGAAGGATGTAGGTTTCTTATCTCTAAAAAAATTAATTTATCTTGAAAAAAGTGGAGTTTTTTAATTCTAGAGTTGCATTCTTCATTTTGTCTATGATCTTAAAAATGAAAAAGGAGGAGGTAGTACCACTGGCTACCTATGGCAGTCATGAGGCATTTATTGTTGAATGTATAGAGTAACATTTGTTCCATCTAACAAGTGCTTATAGTAAGTGATTTTTAAAAATAGGATTGGAACAGAAAGTTATCTTTATATCCATCTAGTCTGTCTTAGGTTTTCCATGTAGGTATAGATGTATATTTCTTACATGTTTGCAGGTTTGTAACTGAAAAAGAAGTGGGCTTTTGACAACTCTGTAGCATTCCTGCTGTTTGAGTGTTTGCATGTATCTATATATATTATGGAAGAGTGTAAACTTTATTGCCTTATGTAAATTTACTATCTTGCATTGTCTGAAATTGAATTTTTTTCTCTAGTGGTTACTTGGAACAACCTTACTAAGGGTACTTGGAACAATAATCATCATCACTTAAATATAGTTTTACAGATTTAGTAATATGCATCTGTGTGTGTGAAAACATGTCATTTTATGGGAAAGAGTGGAAGTTTTACTTTGGCGTTTTTGAAATTTATCAGCAATGCTGAAGACATCTGTCTTGTTAAGTGACATAAACTAGAGCATGAAATAAAGCAACTTCGAGTGATCTAAACAGAAAATAAATCACGATTACCACAGAACATTGATATGGTTCCTAGGTGTACAGTGTTTGTACTTGGGGAGGGGGTTATGCTGTTGCTGATTTTAAATTCCTTGGGAGAGTTATTCTGGTATTTGAGCCCCAAAAGAACTTAATTGGAGTTAAAAATAGGAGGAGAAATTCCGTGTCTCTCTTGGACAGCAGAATATTTAATCATTCACAATTTTCTGATATTTTTTCCCTACTGTCATGCTAGCTTCTGCTGTAGTAGTTGCTGCCAATAAATAGTGTAATTTTAAAAACCAGGGTTATTGGAATTGCGGTTCCTGTACACCTTCGGGCAATTAGCAAGTGATTAGCAGTACTTGGTGGTATTGAAGTTTCGGGCTGACAGCTATTGACCCGCTGATGGGGTGGGAACAGTGGCTTGACAAAGGCTCTTCAGAGGAAGTATTCCTCTAAATGGCACTGCTTAGTTTTCCAGTAATGCATTGTGATGATCCAGTTTTAAAGCCTGACTTTCTACCTGGTGTACACTAAAGAGTTCAGTGGTTCCATTTTCCATCAACCTTGCTTATTATTGGAGATGGAAAAACCTCCCTGGTGCAGTTACTAAGACTTTTGAAGCACTGTGTGTTTTTATAATTTTGGTGCCCCAGAATCAAGGAGGAGGTTAAGTGCCACTTTTTTGCTGTTCAGGAGTACCTTGGTGTGCTGTATTAAATCAGGAGCTGAAAGGTAAAATTGAGATGCAATACTTTGTTGTCACTTACAGAATCTTTGTCAAACAACTCAAGGTTCAAAGCTGCTGATGCACGTGTGCCACAAAGGCCGCACAAGTCCTGCTGTGACCATAAAGAGCTCTTAGTGCTCTTTGCCTGGTTACATTTCTTGGGAGTATAGCAAACCAAGCACCAATAAAGCCATTTGACTGGACTACAATGGATTTGTTATTTGTTGGTCAGCCGAGCTGACTGGAGAAATTGATTTTGATCACATTTACATGAGGAGAAACAAGAAGTTTCCTTAGATATGGAACAGCAATGGTGAGGCTGCAAAACAGTGCATTTTAGTAAGGAAGTCTGAAAATGTTTTAAATTGGATTTGCTGTTTTTCATGCCTCAAGTGTTGTGGTAGTCTTCAGCTTCACAATAATATTAAACATATGGGAGAAAGGAACATACTGTACACTGTCAAACCACCTCGTTGATTACAGAAAGATTCATTTTGCTTGTGCCTCTTGGATTATGGCAAGCATGAGATTGAAATGGGAATAACAATATTGCTTGTATAACATGTTGATACTGAAAAATAGTAACCAAGATTCCATCATGGAGATGGTAGGGTTAGGGTTCCTTGTTCTGTGAGGAATTTAGCTTTGAGTTTTGCATTTCATATATTCTGTGAAAAGCTTTTTTTACTTCTAGCTGATTATGTATAACTTCTGTGACAGACCTCAGCAGGACTCCAGAAAACTTAGATGCAGTTTGTCAGATATTACTTGTCCTGCTTGCCTGAGGAATTTTAGCAGGAATTAAACCAATTTCCTGCAAAACTGGATTTGGTAGCCATTTCTTCTAGAATTTTCAGTATAAGAATTTTCAATTCTTCTACAAAACATATGTGCAAGGATGGCATTTAGATGATGCCATTTGAATTTGGAAGTGAGCCAAAGTCCCTGGAACAGTGCTGATGCTTGTTTCCCTCATCAGGAGGTTGAAATCTCCTGGTCAGTGCTGTGAAGCTTCTGTGCCACTTGCGTAAATGGAAGGTAATGAAATTTAATGAGGTCAGGATTAGTGCTAAAGAGATGCTTTGGCCTTCATTCCACTGATGAGTTTAGGAAGCCTTTGCTGCCTAAAAACCTGAACCTTTGGGGTTGCATTCTGCCAGTGGAACCCCTTTTATCACTGCATTTTTCTGCACGTGTCTTCTAAGTACATTCTCTTCTGGCCTTTCTGTTGTCATGGGCCCTGTCCCAGCTGCTTCTGTGCGTTATTCAGTTTATCCCATCGTGTGCTACTCCTCTCTTTGTCAGACTCCTTATCTTGCTTCTCCTGGCCCGGGCAGCCATTTCAGGGCCAGTGGTAACGGCAGGCACCTGGCTTCCTCTGCTTGCTGATACTGTCTCAGAAATTCTCAGGAAATTCTTATTTCATGGAAATGCCCCTCTAATATTGCTGGGTGTGTGTCTGTGTGATTTCAGCAGAGGATGGCCGATGCAGTCACCATGAAACTCTGGTGCCAAATCCACCATGCTTTTGTTGGTGTTCAGGGAAAACAAAGGGAGTGGTTTCCCCACCAGTTTAGAGGACAGCAGGTGGAAGACTTGAATACTTGCATTGCCTTCTGGCATTGCTGTTGTGTGGGTGCTGGTTGGCTGGAAACAAACCTTACAAAAACTGACTTCTTATAGTGGAGCTTGTTCTCCTGGACAGTGTAGGATGTGAGTGTGGCTATGGGTTGGAGAAGTGCGAGAATAACTTTTGGCAGCAGCTCTTCTTCAGAGATGCAGAAATTCATTGCATAAACCTGAATTTCAGAAGCGAAAAAATTAAAACTTGTGATGAGAACTGCATTTTTATATTTCTTTTGTAAGTCCAAATATTTTCATTTAGAGCAGGAAAATGAAATGACAGTTGAAGTTGTTTGCTGTTTTATTCAGGGTACAAGAAGGAAATTATTTCCTTACATAATAGACAATTTGTAGTTGTTCTTTGTGTCTGGTTATTCACTGTAAGTCACTTGTGTGTCAAACTTCAGTAGTTGTCTTTTCTGAAAATTTCACCACAAAGTTTCTCTTTTTTTGTGTAATTTGCCTTGGTAAATAAGTGGTTGTATTTAGGGTTTGCCACTGTCTTTTACATGATGCACATATTTTCAGAGTGACATTTTAAGGTTTTTTTTTTTTTTTGGTAGACATTACAAGAAGACTTTATTGTAGCAAAACCTTTAAACTGGAGGGCTTAAGAAGTATAAACCAGGTGGATAAAGACCTTTTTTGTCAAATGTTCACTGAATGTGTTTTGTTATATTGTAACTTTCCAAAGTTGCCCACATGGGTGACTCTTTTTTTAATATTCCATTTTAGTAATAAATATATCTTTTCTTATAGATAAAATCCAGAACTTGAAAGATAATGGGAACAGTCATTTCATCTATGACAATGCTGGAGACAGTAATAAAACCAATGCTGAGACCACAGACACGTCTGGATGCAACATTGAAGCCAAGGACTCGCCTGATTCTTGGGACTCCCACGTGGGAAAACCAGCAAATTCTGCATCAGAAACATCTCAGACCAAGGGGCCACTAAGAACTCACTTGTATGAATGGGAGGATGAAACTGAAGACACCAGAACTGGAGAGTATATATTAGCTTTTGACAATGAACATCTCTCAGAGGTGAAGAGCAAGGATGAGGAGTGTGATAAAGAAGATAGTGAAAATCCAAAGGAAGCCATTAGCGAAGAACTTGTGCAAACTATTCCTAGGCCAAGCAACTGTAGGACATATTGTCGATCCAACAAAGCAAAACTGCAGGGGGCAACAAATTTTGACAAGCTAATGGATGGCACTAGTCAGTCTTTATCCAAAGCAAACAATGAGTCAAATACCGATGGGCTGAACGCAGGAAAAAAAGTTCCTGTAAGTAGTGGGACCAGTTTTAGAGGGACGGTTGGACGGACTAGAGACTACACCGTTCTGCACCCGTCGTGCCTGTCGGTTTGCAATGTCACCATCCAGGACACCATGGAGCGCATGGACGAGTTCACCTCCGCTGCCCCCACCGACCTGGGCGAAGCCGGGCGCCTGAGGAAAAAGGCAGACATGGCCTCCGCAAAAACCACCACCAGGTTCCGACCAAGCAATACCAAATCGAAGAAGGATGTCAAATTAGAGTTTTTTGGGTTTGATGATCAAGACGAGGGAGGGGGAGATGAAGGCGCCTCTAGAAGTTCTGGGAGTTCCAATTACAAAATCAAGTACTTTGGGTTTGATGACTTAAGTGAGAGCGAGGACGAAGATGAAGAGTGGCAGGTAGCAGAAAGGAAGGCCAACAAAAAGCGAAGTAGAACTGTACCATCTGCTTCACTACAGTCAACCTCTGATGGCAATGAAAACTGTTCCCAGGATAGCCAGCTCAGCACTAATGCAGGTCAGTAGAACTCTTTTGGAATACATGGGTGACATTTAATTTTAATTGACTTCAGTGTTGTGTTCTTTTGCAGTGTACCTAGGAATTTATGCAACAATACTGATTTGGAAACCTAACAGTTAACTCACTTGAGATCTTAACAGCCAAACTTACTTCTCCTGAGGTCCTGTGTGGTGTTTCATATCTCTCTTGAAGTATGCTTTACACCCCTTGATCTCTTGCCAGAGGTAGAGGGCTTTTTTCTTTTCCAACAGAAGATTCGTACCTTTTTGGTGTTGAGCATAAGCATCTATGCCTGGAAGGCAGCTATCCTCCCACAGAGCCTCCAGATCAGCCCACAATTGCAGAGCTCAGTGCACACATTTAAGTAGCTCTTAAGAAATGGGAAATATCTTTTTCAGGTTTTGAATGTGTCTGTAGGCAGTTTGGACATTTCTCAGGCTCCATCTTATCTGAGAATGCATGACTCAAGGGAGAGGCTGTGGGGACCCATGGAGTGCCAGTTAGATAACTGGCTTTGGAAGAGCCTCTGCATATTTGTTTCTGCTCTTGTTTTCAGTTTTTAGCTATCTCCTTCTGTGCAGGCTGGGGAGTGGGGTGTGTGTACTCACACATATATGAGTGAAACTGTGGATGTGGCAGCTGCTGAGCAGTTCTGGTGGTTCAAATCCTTTTCAAAATGAGGCTTGCTTGGTGGTAGCTTGGGTCTGTGCTGGTGAAGAACAAAAGGAATACCTTTGGAGGAAGGTTGCTTTTAGCTCTTCTGTTTTAAAAAAGTCTAATGCCAGAGAATCACTTGTGTTGGAATAAATATTTCAAAACACTGCCACTGTTCCACGGAACATTCTGGTCCTCCATTTTGGAGCATGAAGCATGGGAAGTTTTATCAACTCACTGAAGTTGTTACATTTTAAGACTTTGACCAGATGTATTTCATTGTGATAGGAAGAGAGGGTTTCAATCTAGCTTTGCAAATGTTGGAGAAGCTGGGGGTTTTTTCCTACAAATAGCTTCTGCTAATATAATCCAGAAATAAAATTTCAGAGGAAAAAATGTTCATTTCTCTGTTCTAATTATAACTGTTTCTAAAACCAGAATTTTCTGTAAGCCTTTTAATCAAACTAAATGTCACCACTAGGGTTTTTTTTTTGTGGATTTGAAAGGAACAAATGAATACTGATGTTGTACGAGAAGATTGTTTTCAAACAACAAAAAACATGATTTGTTTTCATAAAATTTACTTATGATGAGACACTTGGGTTCCAGCCTCTTTGGAAAATGGGTTTATCTTACAGGGCTGCTTAAGTACTCTTAGTCCCTGTCTTTAATGACTTCTTGTTCAGCCATTTATTCCAAGGGAAAAATTTGCTTGTACAGTTAATGCAGCTGAGATGCTGACCCATCAAATAATCCTTTCAGCTGCTGTCCTCAGAAGTCTGAAAATATCCACACTTTGCATTTGGCACTGCATTCACCAAGCAGGCCTTTATACTCCCAGGTATCACAGATGTTTGCTCTGAAATATTTTCCTAATAGATTTCCATGGCATAGGGGAATGTAAATTTATGTTTTGTTAGTTCTTAATGCACTTCTCCACTTCAGGTAAGAGCTACCTCTCAGTCCCTCTGCTGGGAGATGCTTCCCCTTTTATTTTGCATCTCCTTAGCTCGTTTGATTCTTTTGTGCTGCTGTTTGCAGGTGAGATTTGACTTGCAGGGTTTTTTTCTGAAATTTGAAAGGGTGATGCCCTATAATACAGATTATGAAAACAGGGAGTCTGATGGTGCCCCAAAGTTTGTGGGACTCCTTGCTGAAGTTCACACTATTTTTTCTCAGTCCTTTGTAAATTTTGAGCATCATGATCTCTCAGAAAAACCATGATAAGAGTCCTTGAATACAGTGATGCTGAGCCTGAGAATTTCTCCAGAACTTCTGAATCTAAGCCTGAAGTTGCAGTAAAATGTGACATTGCTCTGAGGTATTGTCTTTGCATACTGGAAAAATGTGACTTCTACATCCATGAAAAATGCCAGCTTTGACTCCAGGCCTGAGAAACAGCTTTCAGAACATCTTGCACAATAAAACTCTGTCCTGAAATGGTGAACAGTACTGAGAGGTGCTAAATGCTGCCTGAGTTCTGTGTGTGCTGTTCTTTCTTTGTTCTAATGAATAAAGGCCCAGATAAAAATCCAGTGTTCCTGTTCCAGCTTGACAGGTGAAATGCCAGACTGCCTCTCTGAATTTCAGCCCTGGAAAATCCCAAAACTGATTCTGGTGTTCTGTGTATAGAAAATGTTACATGGCATAATCAGTTTTTCAACAAACTTGATGCTTTTGGTGCTTTCTGTCACTGCCTTACTTTGCCATAATACTGATTTGGTTACTTGCCATAATCTAGGTATGTTTTTATGAAACAGATTTTATAACCTTAATTTAAAACATCTCTAAGATTTTGTAATTGAACATTAGAAAGACTTCCTTCTAGTCTGGTAGTTCAGAAAGGGAAAGTAAGTTTAACAATACATTTTTAAATGTTTTGACAAATGAAATTTAAGAAAGCGTAAAGACTACAGGAACAATATTTTTGGTGCAGGAAAAATTGCAAAATAGATAAATGCAGTTTTGGTTTGATTGTCCTTCATTGAAAAACATCTGCTGCTGCTCATTTCTGTGATAGTCTTTTCTGCTGAAGTAGTTCAAAACACAAAAAAACCCCTCAAACAAAAGCCAAGCAAATAAAACCCCTACCTCTGAAAAAAAGCTCCACCTTTTAAATTCCTAGATGTTATTACCACACTTTTTACTGAAAATACTTCCTAACTTTATTAGCCTTAGATTTTTGCTTATGTGTTGAGTTCCTGGTAAAAGTTTGCTTTTTATTTTGCCATTGCAATTTAAAATTCTCTCAGATTCCTGTGTAGCAGCTCAGTGAAGCAAAGGCCCCTTTGGCTCGTGAGCCTCCCAGCTGGATTCTGCCAGAATGCCAGGGGCTAAAAGTACTGGTGAGACTTTGCTAGATTTGAAACAGTGCTTTTGCCATTTCAGTAGCCAGAGTACAGGGTGACTCCAGTGAGGAGAAGCTTTTAATACTGGAAGAAAGTGACTGACTTGAGTGTAGTAATCCATGGGGAGTAGATCCAAGAGAAATCTGTACTGCAGCTCAGTCTTTTGCTTTGTAAATCAGTTCTGATATGCAGCTTAACCTTTGTGTCATCGATTCATTTTTCCTTCCAGTGATCAAAATGAAATTCCTATAATCTTTTTAGGTAGTGTAGCTTTTGTATATCAGCATCTAGCACTTAGCTCAGTTCTGGTGAGCCAACTTGCCCTATTTTTTTCTTTAATTCCTTTGCATCTTCTCAAAAACTGAGTCACCTTCATTGGGTAAATATTTTAAGCCAGTTAAAACTACATCAAAGTCCTCAAAGGCAGAGTCCTGTTTGGGCTTCAAAACCTTCTGCAGAATTGCCCTGAGACACTAAAACAAAACTCCGCTGTTGTTCCCCAGGAAATTTACTGTGGTTGTTGCCTTGGTTGCTCTTTGAACATCTTTCCAATTCTAGCCAAGACAGGCAAATTATCTTAAAGATTATAAATGCCTTAAAATTGGTTAGACAGGGGAAAAAAGGCCTTACATGCTCCCATACTGAGAAAAAGGTAATGTGACCAATTTCTCTGTGAGGAGGCAAAAAAGCCTCTCCAAAAAGCCATACAGAGAGGGCCAGTGGAAATCAGACTCCAGTAGGGTCACTGCTTACCAAACTACTCCAGTATTTTCCTCACTCAGTTCATGTTAACAGCAGACTTCTCCCCCAGACCCTCTTTAATTTAGATTTAAATGTCTGCTAAGATAATGTGTGCAGAGTGCTTTAAGAAGGCCTTCAAAAGCACTGCTCAAATAGAAGCATTCCAGGTAATCTTACAAAGCTACTAAGTGTTTGATGTGCTAGCAACATCAGAAAATGCAGAATTATCCTGTTGTAAGTAGGAGTTGAATTTTTTTTATCAAGAAGTTTCTTTGAATTTAAAATCAACTCATTTAAATGGGATAGTTCAGAATCACATAGGAGTAGAATTCAAACAAGGAAATTTAAGGTGTTAAAATAGTGGCTTAGTTGATCCTAGAGCATTGTTAATCATTATTGAAGGCAATGCCAGGTCCAAGTCTTAGCACAGGGCACAAGTTGCTGTTCTCATTTGGTGGGTGAAATATTTTGTATTTCTAGAATGACTTGCATCTTTGTACTGGCTGTGGTCAAGTAAATTACTTGTTAGCTTTTAATCTGCAATAGGAGGGTCCATATTGCAGATTAAAAGGGTCCAGTTCTTTTGGTTTGACTTTCTTTGAGAACTGCATTCAGGGTCTGACTTCTTCAGAAATACTTCAGGATATATATCAAAGCAATTTGATTTTACTCCTTAAATTGGCTTCAGTGAGAACTAAGTTGTCTTTTACATAGATTTTGAAATAGTTTGGTGTTATTTAAGTTAATGGAAATTGGTCTGTAGTACTTTGCCTCAGTTAGACTAATCTTATCAAACATCTGTTAAAGTCAGTTGTTTTCAGAGGGCTGTTGATGCTGTGTTTGTAGGCTCTTGTGCTCACCTGACACAGCCCCACTGAAAACCAGTGGGATAAAATGAACAGTGAGAGGCTGCTTCCAGGAGGTGCCTTGCAGCAGGCATGCTGCCAGTCCTGGTGCTGCCAAGCCTGTTGAAATTTACTGCAATTTGGGAAACTTTGGAGCTTTATTTTAGGAATAGTTCTATTCCTCAGACAAGTTCTGTATCCTTGAGAACGCCATAAGAAATTTGGTTGTCTTCTTTGCCTTTGCTTGCCTTCTTATCCAGCTTGGCTGCTCCTGTGTACTTGGGATTAGAGTAACCCATCCTACCTGCTTGTGTTCTTGCAGTGCACTTTTCAAACAGCAGCAGCTTTTCAGGAATAAATTGGTTTTCTAAATAGATTGTCAGATGAAGCAGTGCCTCTCTGTGCCTGTCTTTATTTCCATCTTGAAATCTGTGCTAACTTCTGGTTTGTGCCAAGTGAACCTCTTCCCTTGTCTCCAAGGGATAGTGCTTCAAATAAAGCAACACAAGTTTAAAAAAATACTAAGGACAAAAATGGAATTTGATGAGTGAATTGCAGATTTACAGTGCAGGATGGGGTACTGGAGTCAGTGGTAATGCAAGTATCAAATCCATTGCAAGGCCATGTCAGCAGTTCCTTCTGGCTGACTCTTTGCTGAGCTGATCACAGCAGAATAGGCAAATACAAACAGGCTGCCTTCATGAGAAGTGAAGCAAGATCAATTCTTCTCTTCTGTAATTGTAGTGTGTTCTTATAAATCTCTTAATCTCCTGGTTTTGAAGAGCCCAATCTCCTGCTTTATTCTTCTGCTACTCAGGGTTGTAGCAGTAAGGCAGCCATTAGTAAGCTCATGTGAAAGGTGTCCTGGGATTTGAGGAGTATGGGATGGGAAGCAGTAGCCTGCAATTTACCCAGCGGGCAAGAGGTGCTGTAATATTTTTGATTGTGCACCTTATCATGCTTCTGTGTATCACTGCAATCCAGTCAGCAAGCCTGAACTGCACCCAGGACTTGCTTGGCATTAAGGCTGAATTTGCTGATGAATATTGATGGTTCATTATGTAATGTCAGAAGCTGTACATGTGGAATTGTCAGATGCAAGAAATGCTCTAGCAGTTCAACAGCTTTTAAAATGGTTGTTTCATGTCTATATTTACCTTTAACAGATCTGGAGTTTTCAGAGGATGCATCTGGTGTGCATGAAGGCAATAAGAAATCCACAAATAAACAAGGTGATAAATCTAAGGAAAACACCAGGAAGATTTTTAGTGGGCCAAAGCGGGTGAGTAATAATGCTGAGACAAATACAAAGTTCTTATTTTACTGAACTCCTCAGTATTGATGATTCTTCTTAGATATGCAACAGGGCTTTTGAGATCATTTGTTGGCCTTTAATATTATTTCTGGAAAAGTAAAACATTTAAGTGCAATAGTTTTGTATTTATTACTGGAAGATTCACTTTTCAGGTTCACATTACTGCTATGGAAAACCAGAGTTGCAATGTAGATGCATTCCTTGGAGATATTTTTAAAACAAAGCATTGGTAAATTCTGTGTGGTTTGTTGGTGTTTGTGGAGGGGGATTCTTTTGATCTCTTTTGTTTGCTCTGCCAATAAATATGTCATTATAAGACAGAACTTTTCTTAAAGCTTCAAATTGGGCATTGGAATAGTCTTTATAAGGATAAGTGCATTTATAGCATTAGGTATAGTGAGATTTTCTTTTAGTTGGAAAAAGAAGTAGCCTCCAATCCCATGCCAGTCTTGCCCAACTGTGTAATATTCAGTATGAATTTGCCCTTTCATAGCATGAGAAGAGCTTATTCATTTTCTTGATCTTACAGAAACGTGGTTTAGCTGTCACTATGGGTACTCAGTATTTCGAGGTTTTTAAAAATGTGGGTACAGCAAAAATGGAGTGTAGCCACTAGTAAAAGTTTTCAATAGGGGGATCCATGTAATCTCCACTAAAAGAAGCTTTTTATGACCCTGATGCCCAGGACAGCCATTTCCAATGCTTAAGGACTTTTCATGAGCTTTTTGCATAACTTGTTTCTGTTACCTGGCGATAGCAGTCCCTGTCTCACCATCATTGCAACCCACAACTGCTCTAGGAGGAGAAAGAGGGAAATGAGCTTGTGTTTCTGCTTTCCCTTGGAGTTCCATAGGTTTTGCAAGACCTGGCAGTTGCACGGTATTATAGAAACTGTCTTTTATGTGTGTTCAGCATGTTCTCATGAGTCCAACAGTTCAAAGAAGTTTTTTAAATTATTTTTTCTAAAGAACCCTAATAATTCCTCATGAAGGTAACTAGTTACTTGTGTTATATGATAGTTTCACTTGAAGTAATTTTTCAAGGTGCCTTTTTTTTTTTTGGTCTTCCAGAACCAGAAGATTTATTATCTCCCCAGTTGTGTTGTGATACATCAATTTTTCATTAAAAAAAGGATTTGTGGGTGGAGAAAGGATGACAGATTTGGTTTAGCTCTCCAAACATGCCAGGGAATATTTCCATGTGGGAGGATACGTGACCAGTAGGTCCTGTCGGTTGTGATGCCCTTTGAAAAGCAGTCACTTGTTGCTTTGACTTTGGACAGAGTGAGAAGCTCTTCCCTCCACAGTTTGAAGTCAGATAAGTGAGGAGGGTGTTTCCACAACTGAAATAGTATTTCTTGGAGATGGACGTTCCTCAGCTTCTGCTGATTAAGTAATCATTTTTTAAAATTCAGCTTTTTATCAGTGAACATGTTACAGTACACTGAGAAACAGAAGTACAGGGAGTGCAAATTTGACTGTAACTTTTTCAGTTATATATTTTAACAGCATAAAATAACTGTGGGTGTTCTGCTAATTACAGAAAGTTTTTAAAATTTAAATATTTAAATGCCAAAAATATTATTCTGCATTTGCTTTTCATGTGTTTCTTGTTTAATTTTTATTCTTTAAATCCCTGAGATTTTATGTGAAAAAGGTTCTAATTAATTTTGAATGTATATATAATAAAATTATGGGGTAAGGAATAAGCCTTACAGCAACATCATACTGTAAGAGAGAATGGTTTCAACTCTAGAAAATTCTCAGTTGGGGATACATTTTATTCAAATGGGAAAGTTGAGAATGAAACAGCTCTTTTGACCCTGCAGTGATATAATGGACTTAGAAGTAGATATTGTGTAATTGAGATTCAGATTTTAAACTTCACTGTTCTCTAATCATATGGCTGTTACATGGAGTTACTAAAAAAGCTTGTAAAGCTTGTTCTGGTGGTAATTAGAGCTGCTATAATTATCTTCCTAAAATATAGATATAGACTCTTTATCTTAGTTGTATCTTAAGGGAATTCTCATTCTGGGAATGGAAAAAATAACTGAAAGTATTAACCTGATGATAATAACTAATGATCTTTAAAAAAAAAATCTCTGGAACTACTTCAGTGTCTCAGCACCATTTATTTTTTCTTGTAAGACCCAGCAGATAGAGTATGAAATATTTTCTGTTAGGTGACTTTCAGAGCTGTGGCATCACACTGAGCTGCCAAGAAAAAAGCTCTGTTACTTGGGAAGCAGCAGGTGCTATCATTAAATTTCAGCAGATCCAGAAAGCTCAAGTATTTTTTCCAGTCTGTATTCAGCAGATCTGTCACCCATGGTTGTGGTTTTGAAAACTTGATCATTGTCTCCTAATGCTAAACCCCAGTTCTTGAAACTTTGATATAATAAAATATTACTGGCATCATTGACTTTGTGAATAACAGTGGTTCTGAACACTGCTTTTACTGTAAGGACTGAAATCAATGCCTGGTTGCAGTAGCCAAGGACATTGATAGGTGAGTACAGTCTCAACCAGAGCCATGCTTTTAAGTGAATTAAACCTCTTTATCCTGAGCCTGAATTATAGGGGGAGTGTTGCATTCCATAGCAACATAATTAAGTACTTACAGTACATAAATATTGGCATTGCTTGAGTTGCAAATTATGGGTGTGAAGCATACACTAGTAACATCTGCAGAAGTTTGTTTGCAACTGTTTACAATTTTAATTGAACTGGTTGGGTAACTCATGCTCTAGCATGTCAGTTTGGGAGCTCTGGATACACCCACCTGCTGCCCCTTGGAGCTTAGTTCCCTTCTACAGATGAAACTAATTCTCCATAAGCAGGCAAACCCAATAGAGGAGACAAGAAATTTTTTGTTGCTATGGTCCAAATCTGCTAAGACTAAAGACTTGAAAACAGGCAGCATAAAAATTATTTCCTGACATTTCTTGCTCCTGCTGCTTTCACAACAGATTTTAGCTGGAGTCAGCAAATGAAGAGAAACAGTTTTTGTAGGAATATTCTGGAACAGTTTCCTGTGGTCTTATGCAAAATATCTGTCTCCAAATAGGAATCTGAAAAAAGCCAACTTAAAAGTGTAAGATGAGGGCTAGTCTATCCCCAAATTTAACCTTTTGATCTGTCAGCCTTAAAAATTAATGGTTATACTTAGTGTTTTGTGTCAGTTCAGTGTTTGTGACACAAACATGTCACCAGAGACCACCACCAGGTACTCTGAACAGCACATTTTCTGGGATGGCCCCTCTGATCTTCAACTCAGAATGTATAATGAGTGATCTGCAGCTCAGTGCTGATCCCAGTTCTGCCTGTGGCCATAGGAAGCCAACCTAGACATGGTGAATACTATTACCTTTGAATATTTCAAAGTAAGAATTTAGATAGGGTTGCAAATCATAGTTAAAAGGTATGGGAGCCTTTCAGCTTGAGGGGCCTGGGAGGGGGGCAGAAACTATAATCTGTCTGTTGCTGCTCTTCAGGGCTGCTGAGGCATGTGGGAAGACTTAAGAAGCTGCATGAAGGAGACAGAGGGGGTATAACAGGAAAAAAACCTCTGACTCTCAAATTGGCACAACTGGAAGCAGACTCAGTCTTATGTTTTCTCAAAGTAGCATAAAATTTCAATTAGATGAGTGCTTTTTTTCCCTATGCCTTAGAGTAGGTCAGTTTTAGAAACAAGTCCTTTGGAATTAGTTTCTTAGATGTTAATATCTTTTGCACTGGGTATATTTCATAAAGCTTCTGTGCTGCTATAGAATGCAATTTTAGCACCTATAAAATACTGACATTTTCTTGAGAGTTGGAAATGTGTTTTATATGATTGGTAAGATGAGGAACAAAGTACTCAGTGCATGGTCAGTCTGCATTGGTGATTCATGGACTACTGATCAAGCTAAAAACTAACATGAAGGCTAATTCATTGCATAATGACTTGTGACTCCAGTTAAAATGGGCTTATTTCAATTAAATATTCACTTTTGCCATGAAAATTTATTGGTTTTAAATTACTTAAAGCT
Organism: Zonotrichia albicollis; assembly: GCF_047830755.1. NCBI lineage: Eukaryota > Metazoa > Chordata > Aves > Passeriformes > Passerellidae > Zonotrichia > Zonotrichia albicollis. Next base: position 24,048,213 of record NC_133825.1, on the reverse strand, counting down.
AGCTTAATTTTTTTTTGTTATTCTCTTACATTGCTATAGGAGAAATGTCTTTAAATTTCACTAAGTTAAAATCTTAGTGAATCTGCCTGGCTTGCAAGTGTGTACACATTCCCACATGTACCCACTGAATGGGGATGCATCACTGGCTTTTTCTTTTCCTCTTGTTGTGCACACATTGACTTGTACAGGAAAAGGTGTGGAAAAACCTCTTTGCCACTGACTTGGTGTTCATGGTGTTTCCTTTGGCCCATTCCAATACTGGACCACAGAGTTTTCTGTTTGTGCTGGTTTTGGCTGGAATACAGTTAGTTTTCTTCAGAGGAGCTCTTACAGGGCTGTTTTGGGTTTGTGCTGAGAACTATTGGTAGTGCTAGGATGATTTTGTTATTGCTGAGTAGCACTTAGAGCCAAGGCCTTTTCTGCTCCTCATGCCACCCTGCCAGCCGGGAGGCTGAGGGTGCACAAGGAGGTTTGGAGGGGACAGCTGGTCACAGTGACCTAAGGGATATTCCACACCATGTGACAGTGTGCTCAGCAATATAAAAATCTGGAGGAGGAGGAAGGGGGACACACCTTTGGAGTGATGGCCTTTGTCTTCCCAAGTAGCTGTGACGCCAGATGGAGCCTTGCTTTCCTGGGAATGGCTGAAAAACTGCATGCCCACACAAAGTGATGGATGAATTCCTTGTTCTGTTTTGCTTGCACTCATGGCTTTTGCTTTCTCTGTGTAACTGCCTTTATTTCTTAATGTTTTCTCACTTCTACCCTTTGGATTCTCCCCCATCCCACTGGGGGTGAGTAAGCAAGGAGCTGGGTGGGGCTTAGTTGCCAGCTGGGATAAAATCCCAGCAGTCCTTTTTGGCAGCTGACATGAGGCTCAGTGGGTTTGAGATAGTGACAGATTTGATTGGGATGTGCTAGATCAAGCTGATAGCTGTTAGTGCATTTTAGCTGGTAATTGACAGGTGTCTGCCTGCCATGGGGCCCCTTGCCTTTCTGTGTGGCATGGCATTTGGCTTTCACTGCTTGCTGTGCCTGGCAACATTTGGGTAACAGCACTTTTTTGAAGTAATATAAAAGTTTAGTACACTAAAGTAGCATTGCTTGAAAGTTCCTCCACTAGTGTGGACTGCATTTGCCAGGAAAAGCTGAGATCTTCTTGGATTAACCAAAAAGAGGCAAAAAATACTTACAGAAGCAGGTGGTTATGCTGCTCTTGTTCTCCCTTTGCTTGTCCAGCTCCCTCCTGCTTCCCTGTGCCTTCAGTTTGCCAACGTTGTGTATTACTATAAAAATAACTCACTAAAAAGGAAACATTTAACATAAATCTTAGTCCATTTTACTGGGAAACTAAACTATTCTATCTACTCAGTTGAGGGTCCCAAGAAGTGAGCTTAAATCCTCTTAACCAGGTTAAGTCAACACTGCAACTGAGAAATGCTCACTGAACACAGCAGCACTTTGATCAAGTGATGTCAGTGGGGTTAGTCATGACAGAAGTGTTGAATATGTGAATGAAAGCATGGCTTAATTCAGACATAGCTTAGCCAACAGACTGCTGCTGAACTTGGTATCCAAGAGAAAAACTTGAGGCAGCCATAGCCCTGTAACTACTGCTTTTCACATTTTAGTCAAGTTTTAGGAATAACTTCTGTACCCACCAAAGTACAGAAATGTGTGCAAGATTTCCAAGCGTGGTCTTTGGACAGGTAAGTTGGAAGGACATGTTAAATCAATACTGTGTAAAGAGCACTTATTTCCAGTTACCAAGTGCTGAACCAGGAAGAAATATTCTTTTTTTCTGCAGTGTGATTTCAGACTGATGTGCAACGAGACCTTAGTTCATTATTGAAATGCATCTTTCTTATCCTACAGGCAGGCTTTTTTTTCCCATGAGGAGGTCGATTTCATAATGGAAAATAAAATACTCCTGTTATAAGATTAGGCACTGTCAGAAACTGTCGATACCTGAAAAAAAACTTAGGTGTGAGCCTTTGTTTCTGCTAGCATTTGTTGTAATACATGTTTTAAGGGTATAAGAGATCTTTTGCAGTTTAATGGCAGCTTTCTCCACTGCTGTTTCATGCTGACTGGAAGGAGCTATAAATACCAGTTAGAAACAAAAGCTGGGTCTAAGTAAAGTAGAAGTTCAAAATGAAAAGCTTATACCTCATCTTTGAAAGTATTTTGAAATTGGAGAAGTACGAAGCCGTGCCCGCTCTGGGCTGGCTGTGTAAGCTTAGGGCTAATGTGACAATGACGTGTGTGTGGGAGGGGACAGAAACTAGGCTGCACTGTGGTCTGTAGTTTTCCACTTAGCTTGTGTTGAACTGTGCAGCAGATGTTTATCAAAGGCGTCCTGCGAGTAACGTTTCTTTTTGCTGGCCTGCAAACGAATCAGCATTTCCCCAAATCAGATTTTTAAAGATTTTTCTTTGTTCTTTCATTTTTAAGTTTTAGGGTATGTGAATGTTGGTCTGTCTTAAATGCACAAACCTATGTGCTTTTGCTTGATTACTTTTCCATAGCTTATTTCAAACAAATAGTTCTGAAAAAGCAGCAGAGGAATTGTAATTCAAAAGTTTTGCTATCAGTCATAGCCCTTTCTATACATGTAATGGTAGGATCAGAGTACACTGGCCAGGGCTCATTTTAAAAAGAACTGTCTTCATCTTGCATAACCTTTAGTTAAAGTGTGTCCTACCCTAAGGATGAACACTTGTAATAAAGTGGGGGTTTTTTTCAATGATAATAAACTGCTGCTAACTATGCACATTGAGCTGCTCTTTGCATCCTAATTTAGAAAGTTGAAATTGCTTATTTTTAGGAGGAAAGATTATTAGTTGGCATGAGCATTTTTGCTCCATTGAGGAGTCAAGCTGAATTTGGGCAATTTAAATATTCTGTGACCTCTCAGTTCAGTGCTAGGCCCAGTCTGACAAACAGTGCTGGTCAGAGCTGACAACCTGTGACTGCCTGTTGCTGCTTCTGCAGTGCATTCCTTTCATTTGCTGGTTGGTGTTTCTGGCAGATTGGCTCCCCAGTCCTGAACTGAAGTGGTTTTTGTAGGGATTTTTTTGTCCAAATAGGTTTTGTTGGAATGATAAACAAGAGATGAGCTGTTATGTCAGCCAGTTGTAATCAGCTTGTCTATTGTAAGCAATTTTGATATATTGCTGGAATCAAAATAAATTTTAAAATATTACAGAAGGTGAGAATAAAGCTGATTTGTTAGAAACCAAAGCCTCATATTGACACTATTATTTCACCTAACATTTGCAGAATCAAATTCTTCTGTAAGCATCTTTATTTAATACTGGCTTCCAAGTGCTTACCACTTAGGGACTTTTAAAATTGTTATTCATGTAAATAGACCAAAACCAATTCTTAATGTCTAAGCTAGTAAGCAGGATACTAGTCAGGACTGGCAGGTTTTTAGATTAGTCACCTAAATTGAAGAGTGAGGTAGCTGCTGTAATTTTACTGAATTGAGTTGGGATTTAGCACCTCAAAGCCATTCTGGACTGAAAGCAAATGTCAGGATTTGGTCTTCTCACTTAAAGATAATCATTTGATGCTGCTAAAAATTATTTTCTTCTTTCTTACTTTCTTTCACCTGGTAAAAGTGCTTCCTCAAGTGTCCTCCATACGCAGCTGCTGGGTAGAACTGTGGGAGCAGCATTCTTGGAAATGCCTCTTTTCCAGCTGGTGTCAACAGAAGTATTGGCAGCTTTGGCTGGGGAGGGTAGGGATGCAAAGTGAACCTAACATGCTAAGTCCTCATAGAGGCAAGAGGAACAAATGAAAAATAAGCATGGAAATCCTTCTCCCCCTGTGCATACTTAGGCTTTTCGGGAAGTAGAAAAATCAAGTTGAATGGAAAATGTTTAATGTCACGGTGGAAACGTGGCATTTTAAACTTCCAGTTCCTACTGGTATTAGCTCTAAGGCTAGAAGCAAGTATTGATTAAAGTATTTTTCAAACTAGATTCTCTCTTGCATTCTCATATTCTCTGCAAAAAACCACACCCACATCAGTTTTGTAGTTCCAGTAATTAACTTAATGTTTGAGTAAATTGGCAATGCAGGATAGCTGTGTAGGATAAATGTTACATTGCACAAAGTCTCCTGTAGGAAGTTCTAAAATGGGAAAAGTTCTCAAAGGAATTAAAATACACCAGTTTCATTTGCTAGTGGGAGCTTGATTTATATGCAGATGAATATGCAAAATTGTCTTCACAGCTCCTGTGTACTGTGTGAGCATGGCTGGTTCACTCAGCTCTGTCTGAGACTTGATGTGCATTCCATAATTGCACCATGAGATGCAAGCATGTCCTGATGGGAAAATCTGTGGTGTTGAGGGCTCAGTGTCCTTGTCAGACCCATTGCAAAGCTTTTATTTGAATTGGCTTTGTTTAGAGCTGATGTAGGCAGTGCCTGGGAACAGGTGGCATGAGGTTAGGTGCTCTCTAGAGGTGCCCCTGAAGTGTGATGGCGCTGGGAAGTGGTCAGGTCAGCATCCTCAGACTCAGTGATGCAAACCCCAGAGCTGGAACTGAGCACATCTGGGACATTGGCTTGAGCAGTGTTTTTTACTGATCCACATGGAAACGTTTTTGGGGGTGTATGCACACCTCAGCTGTATCACCTCTGGAACTCCATTGCAGTCACTATTTTGTAAGGCTTTCCTCTTGGTAGATTGATACACTTTGGGTAGATTAGGATTAACAGGAGGAGGGGAAGGGGAATGTGTGTCTGTGTTGGCCTGCTTCTCTCTGCCTTTCACAACCAAGAGAGCAGGAAATTTTTGTGAGCAGTTTGTGCTGGTAAGTGCTTGTGCCAGGGTGTTCCTTGAACTGCAGGTTTTTCTTTTCTCTTGAGCAAAGCATTTTGTTTCCAGTATTGTGGTGATATGTCTAAACTGTTGTACCCTCTCCCTTTTAATTAGACTTATTAAAGGTTTCAGGGCAAAATAGTGACCAAAACCCTATGGCTTCTGCTTCTGAGCTGACCTTTGAATACACTCAGCATAAGCAGCATACAGAACATCATTGACTATTTCTGTTAATGAATCTCATTTATTAGATTGTCCTGTTTCTAAAGTTCTGTTTTCATCCTTCACTTGGGTGTTGAACCCATCATCTTGCTGTGCCCTGTGGGTCTCCTCCTGAGCTTTAAGGAAGAAAAAGCATTTTGCAGATCTTCAGAAGTTTGATGCAAAAAAAGCTTCAGTGACATTTTTCCCTTGCTCCTTGTGTTGTCTAATACTCTTAAACTTTGCCTAACAGCTTGCAGTTGTCTGGCTACATGTGTGCATAATGTGTTTTGTGTTTAAATGGAATAACACCTCACAATTAAGTGATCCATGGCAGTGGTTTATTGGCACTAATCTGCTACTTTGATCCAAGTAATGGAGATGCAGTTCAGATTGAACACTGCAAAACCAGCTTGGTTCTGGTTTTATACTGCTCTTCTCTGAAGTCCAAATTAGGGTTTTTTTCCTGTTCTCTGACATGGTTCAGGTTGTGCTGAATTGATACTCCATCTTCCTGTTTTGAGGTGTGATTTCTTTTTCATTGCTCTGAGTGATATTCATTCCTTTCCCTTTTCAAAAGATACAGTCCATTATGAATATTTCTGTGCTTCATAACATGCTTGTTACCTTTTTCCTGTTCAAAGTGAGACATGCAGGATAGGATAGTATTCTTAATGATGATGAATACTGAGTGGTAACTCATATATTTTGCTTATTGGGGTTGTTTTTGGAACTTCTTGTTTTGACAGGCATCTGGCATACAGTGTTACTGAATGCATTCCGGATATAAATAATTCATTTGTCAGGATATCTGCTGAAAATGTTCTTGAGTTTTCTTTTGCCATTGTCTTCTACCTTGGAAAGCATTCTTGCCTGCAAATAGATGCTCTTCCTTGTTTTGCTAGTATTTTCTGTGTGACTCATGTCCCTGGCTCTTATTTTCTGCAATTCTGACAGCTATGAATGGCAGGTAATGCTGCATCAGTATGTGCATAGTGCCAGCTCTTGAAAATTTCAGCTTTGAGGCTTTCAGGAATGGGAGGTTAAGCATGATCCATAGATAATACCATTTGGAGATGATCTTACAGAAGAGACAGCTCTGTGCATTTTGTAAAATCCCTGGCATTAGTCCTGGTTTTGTATCTGCACTCACCCCCCCAGAACCACATGCAGAGTCCCACAGTACCATATGCCTTATGCCCACCCTGGAATATTTGCAGTTTTTCAGACATGTGTCTCTGTGAGCAGCTGTCAGTTCTAGATGTACGGAAAAAGGAAACTCCTCTGCTATTCAGCAGAAGCTCTTACAGCTGATTAATATTGCAGAACTTATTTGCCTTAAGAACACAGAATTCAAAGCAATGATGTACTTCCACTTGCATCTATTCCAGGTTAGTTTTGAGAGAAGGAATTATTAAAGAAAAGTCTGTTATTTGAATAATTGCAAGATTCTCTTGTCTTTAAGGGAAAGTTTCTCAAATTATTGCTACTTAAATATTAGTGTTGCTTGTTCAGGGAACCTTGTTATCACAAGCATTTGAGTTGCCTTTTAAAGAAAACACCCCAAAACCAAACAGACCAACCTCTTTGCTTTTGTGATCAAGCCCTTCTGAAAAGTCTTTCTTCACTAGCATTCATTTGATCATTGGTACTTTTCCTGGCTTCAGTTCTGTCACACAGCAATCCAGAGCAAGTCCACGCAGTGCTCGCTGCTTGATCGGCATTGGTGCAGTTTCTTTGCACTTGATCTGGAAATTCATCCCAACTCTGTGCTGACAGGGAAAATGGGAAGGTTGCTTTAAGAGGTTCAGTTGGAAAGGAAGGATGTGTTTGCTGTGTTGAAATCCACCTGAGTTGTAAGAGAAGCTCCAGAGTCTCTGCCTAATGTGTTACAGCTGATTAGAACGTATTTCTTTGGAAAGTGGTGTTGGATATTTGCAGGTGTGTTCTGGTGGAGCAGCTCTCTGCAGGCAGCGTGAGAGTGACCAGATAGCAAGTGGCAGGGTATCTAAGGAAATACTGCTGGGAAGGTATGGAATCACAGGCCAATCACTTGTTTAGATCTTTTCTGATTTGAAGTGGAAGGTCCTACAAAGAATGGTCACTAAAAGGAAGGCTGACCTTCCAGAGGTATTTGAGATTTTAAGGATTACTATTTCCAGCTGCACTTCAGGCGCTGTTACAAGAGAGCTATTCAATGCAGATGTCCTCGTTTCTTAGAAGAGGCATTTATTGGTGGCATTGCTTGTTTTCTTATGTATCTTTTTTCCTCTATTGCACTGGCAATGGTTAAGTTGTAAACTGCCATGTCACAAAACACTTTGGGATGCCCTAGCTTTTGATTTAGTACGGAATTAAAGGAGATGGGAGAAGAAAAGCCCCTTTTTGACTGTTAAACAAAAAGCATACCATCTTTGGAAGCCTGTGAGCCCTGGGTATTTAGAAGGAATTTGCTTTTATCTGTTTGCCCTGCTGAACCCTTTCCTACGCATCAGCTGTTGCTCTCTGCTGAGGAGGACACACTAATGCTGTGTGGCCCTTGTGCTTGCACTGCCACAGCTGCCTGTGTACTTTGTTTGACTCCCTCCCAAGCACTGAATGTGCTTCCTGTGGGCTGGGCCTCCTTGCCCTGCGTGTGTGTGCCCAGCAGAGGTGCTGGGTTTGGAAAAGCCAAGGAGCTGTGGGTGCTTCTGTGGTGCGGTCAGCAAGGGACCGGGTCAAAGCCAGCCTGGCTCTGCTCCCCCTGTGCCTGCCAGGGGCGTGTTTGGCTCCTGCTGGAGCACAAGGCCTGAAGGAAAAGGAGCACACAGGTGGGGCACAGGCAGGCAATTTCACCCCAAACCAGGCTGATTCTATAAAATGCTGTCCCATGTGTGTTACTTGGCAGAGTTTGTTACTTCCTTGAATTACCCTGTCTACCACGATAGGGCACTCTCTCTTGCCAGTCTTAAATATGCTCTAAAATGAAGTGTGGAGCAATTGTCAGCAATTCAAGAAACAAAAACACTCAGTGGTTCTTTTCCATTGCAGACATCTGTGAAACTTGCCTCTTCCTTAATTTAGAAAAAAACTTTGTAAATTGCCATTTCTTTGTTCATTGCAGACCCTGAGTCAAATTTCAGATAAATATTTGCTGCTCAGAAAGATATAGGACAAAAGAGAGTTAACATCTGAATCATTTTCTAACCTTTTTTCAAATAGTGATCCATATGACACTTTGTTCCTGTTTGTGGGCTCAGATGATCTCTTGTAACTCAAGTATCTTGAACATGAAACTGGTTTCTCAGTTAAACTTTTTGAGCTGAACCAGATACTGTCTAAAAAAGCTTCCTTGCAAAACTGATGAAACTTAAGATAATAACCAATGTATACATGTTGATGAATGGTACATGAGCACTGCTTTAGGAACATCATTTAACAATCCTAATTTCTCATGACCACACAAAAGCACACTCAAGGGGGGAAAGAGGCTTTTCTCTTGTCTGGTGACTGGAATGGTTTAGTGCTTTGGGGCTCTGAAAACCCTTAGCTGAGGCTTTAATCCTGCTAATATTCCTTGAAATTTTGTTCAGTAGGGCTTTGTCTTGTGAAGAACAGAAGGATGCAGCACAGTTGGGTTTTACTCTGCAATAGTACAGAAACCCCTTCACTTAGAGAATTGCCTCTCTAGCTTTTGGCATGCTAGAGCCTTGTTTTGCACTGTGTGGGGTGATGCTCAGTCCCTGGCTGGTCCTAAGGCTTGCCACATGTAGCCCCTCTGGGCTTGAACTGTATTTTGGCTAAATAGTTACTACATCATATTTTGACAGAAAATGTTTATTTGAAATTCTTTTTTCACATTCAAAATACTGTGTAACTGCTGTGAGGAAGTAGGTACTTACTCAGTTTACTTCATGCATGGCATGGGTGGGAAATGGAGAAAATTGTAATGCTGTATTAGTCTAGAACAGTATTGTGCAAGTAGGTTGGTAAATGTGAATGCTAGAAATAGAATTCTGTCTTTGCTTCCTCCAGAGAGTATGTTATGTTTCCCAAAAATTCAAGGACAGTAAATTTTGATGCATTTTGATTTGCCTTGACACATTTTTGAGCAAGACTAAAAAAAACCTTCTTAATTTATTAATATAGATTAAGGCATTTCATTTGAGTGTTTTTCTTCCTTCTGCATCAAAGTCTATAGGAGTTCTGCATTTTTGTTTCTAAACCAGTCATATTTCTACTGACATGGTGTTTGCTAACACATTTTTTTCCCTGAGCTGTCAGTCTTTGTCTGTAGGAAGGTTCCAGACCTTTTGCCTTTGAATAAGTTTAGGAGATGAGACAACTGAAAAAATTGTTTGAATATATACATATCATGTCTTGTGCCATTTGAGTGGGTCCATGTGTCTTTAAAACCATCAGAGGCTTCAAAGTCCCTCTGATTTTCCAGTACATGTGATATTGGGAACTTGTGCTGCTGGGAATTCAGCAGGGAAAATGAGGCTTGTTTTCCTTGGTTGGCTACAGTATTGCTACAGTAATTTTGAAGTGTATAGTGGCTACTGGTAATTTACTTAAGAAATAACTTTTATTTTTATCTTTTAGTCTCCCACAAAGGCAGTGTATAATGCTAGACACTGGAACCAGCCAGAATCAGAGGCTCTGCCAGCACCACCAGCTTTGAAAACTCCCAGTGTCCCAGTAAGTAGACTGTTGGTTTTTTCTCAAGTTTGCTAAATCTCCTCTCCAGATTCACTGATTTTTAATTCTTTTTATTTTTTTACCCCAAGTTCTTGCTATCTGGTAATGCCACAGTAATTCAGAATGAGGTGCACTTTGTGATGTGAGCCACTGGAATTTGATAGAAAGGAAATTGTTAGTGGAAGTTCTGTAGAATAGGATCTTTCATATAGCTTAAATATAGTTACCAAAAAATACTTCAAGTTATGTTCCTCAGTGCTGAAGTTAAGCTTTCTAATAATGGACTCCATTCCATTTTCTGAGAGAACTCCCAGGATTAATTTACTAATGAACACAGAAGTCAGCAAATTGCTGATAAAAAAGAAAAAACTTAAAAGAGCCTCATCATTTATCTTTCCTTTCTAATGGAGTAGTGCTGATGGCTGACTTGAGTCTTTAGAAACTATGAAAGAAACACCATTTTCTGTGTACAGTCAGAAATGCTAATACCAACATTTTGGATATCAAAAATACGCCAGGGGTGAAAACAGCTCTTGAAGTTGTTTGTCCAAAAGTAAGTGGTTGTTTTGAGACTCAAAGTAATTGTTTTTTAACTCTTTTGAGACTCTGGGAATCCAGGGTCTTCCGTTTATATTGCAGAAGTTGTTACTCATTATTCTAAGAGAGCACTGTACATTGTTAATAAATGTAATTTTATTTGGTGCCTTGCTGATAGTGCTGGTCTGAGAACAGAAAATAAGAGAACAGAAAGTAGATATTTTTGCAGTAATAGGTCTTCAGCTTTTGTTGTTGTCACCAGTTTGTAGTTGTTTATTTTTATTTCTTTCTTTCTTTTGCTTTTGTTTGTTGTTTTGTTTTGGTTTTTTTTTTTCTTTTTTTGTTGTTGTTGTTGCTTTTTCCTTACTTTTTTTTTTTTTAATTTACCCCTGTTTGTGGTGTTCTGGTGCTTCTTCCTCTTTGATTTGTACTTGTTTCTGGTTGCCTCCTTGCAGTATTCTGAACAGCCTTCTTTGGATATTAACTGCACTGCCTGGGAAATGCAGATAACTGAGTTGAAAACTGCCATTTCCACTAGAGTCTGAGGAGAAAGCAGAAATTTCAGCCCTGGGTTTTTACTAAACCCCTTTCTCAATTTAAATTATGCACCTTTGAAGTGAAGGTTTTGTTGCTTGCTGAATCTCTTGGTGCTATTTTTTGTGAAGTACTCTGCTAGCTGACTTAAGGGCAGATTTTGTGTGAGTCTTGTCAGACAGACTTTGAATATGGCTTTTTCAAGCTAAGAAAATGTCTGTTTCATTCATTCAGACAGTCACTTTTGTATTCTGTCAGACTTCCACTTTGTATCTGGAACCATCAGAATATTAATGCAGGAATGTGGTAGAGGTTTGGCTGAACAAACCACTGAGGGGAATTTGTATGTGCTGCCCATGTTATGATGTACATCTGAAGTTGCTTCAGACGTGGTTTTTAACCATGATTTACATGTGTGTAATACTTCAAAGTGACAAGGTAAATGAGCCTTGAGCCAAATGTTCAGTGGTGGTTCCTGCACATATGATCCTGCCTCTTTAATTTCTGTAGAAATTTCTCACCTGAAGGTTGGGAGAAGTCTGTCTCAGGTGTATGGTGAGAAACTCACAGCATGCAAACTGCTTATGCCAAGTACTCTCTTAAGGCCTCTCCAAGTGCCCTTGGAGTTTGCTTTGAAGGGGCAGCCATTAACCAAGACTTGGATAAGATCCTTCAGTGGCTCTCCTGTGTTCACAGACTGATAAGATCAGTGCTGCAGTATGTGCTCTAAACCTGTTTTTCAGGGTGGTTTATTTACCATTTCAGCACTGGTGATTGAGTGAGTGAATACTGAAATGCCACCCTGATAGAGGCAGAATGTAAAGAATACTTCAGTAATATAGCAGCTTCTTCTGGCTTTTATTTTAATTTTGTCTCTCAGTGTACAGTGCACAAGAAGGCTTTCTCTCCAGCTCTCCCCTGGAGTCATGCATCTTCTATGCCTGCATGTTAATTTTATTTTTTCAGCCACACTTCTAAAATATTCTCATTGTTCTGTGTAAGGAAGCTAAGTACATGATGTTACTGAGAGATTGAGGGTGAGTAAATGCCCATTGGAATTGGCACTTGGAGGTCTTTTTCCATACAGCCTTGTTTGCTGTAGTTTGTGTTCATAATAGATTTTGTGCCAGAGAAGTAAATCTGAAGATAAGCTGCACTTCAGCTTGTAGTAGCCTCAAACTAATACAGCAAAGTTGAGGAGAAACCTGTAATACTTGCTGGAGTTGTCTGGAAACCTGTCAGTAGTTATTCTAGACCTAACATCAAGTTCTCTCCTCCCTGTAGAACAGGTTCTGCTGTATTTTATGCCATGATATGCTCCTAAAATATTTAGCAGCACAAATAAGAGAATACTAAGAGTGTGCTCTACCTGGTTTGATGCCTCTCAAGGCTCTGTGTGGCTTTGGGTGTGCTGGCCCACAATGGGTGCTGGTATTCTCCTGCTGCAGGCCAGGGGGAGTTTGCAGTGTGAGGCTGGAGGGTTGGACAGCAGTGCAGGGTCCTGGGGCAGGCAGGGCCAGAGCAGCTGGCACTGAGCTCTGCAGGCCAGGCTGGGCTCAGGCAGGGCTGGCTCAGGGCTCTGCTCCCATCCAGAGCCAGCTGCTCCCTCAGGGCTTCATAGTGCAGCCAGCCTGGGCATTCCTGGGAGTGCTCTGGGGTAAGAGACTTCAAGGAGTAACAAATAAACACTGAATTTGGTTGGTTTTCTTACCCTGAAGCTTAAGGAACCAATATAAAGGACATTTTATTCTTCCACTGGTTTTAGTTTCAGAATTCCACTGGAGCTTTCCTGATACTTGGAATGTTTTTGGTTTTTTTGGGGTTTTTTTTGTATTTAAGAGTAGACACATTGTCACACAGCTTAGGTACCTACATCTTGGTAGTGCAAGGCAAGGACTAAATGGTCCCAAAATGTGAATTTGACAATTGCACACCTGTACTGTTTCCTGATGTATTTAGTGTATGTTTTCATGCTCAAAACATCTGCCCATTTTAGCACTTTCTTATTAATAGGTAAGGCTATCTTCAAAGGAGGCAATTCATAAAGATGATGGAGTTTTTAAGGCTCCTGCACCACCTCCCAAAGTGATAAAAACTGTGACAATACCTACTCAGCCCTATCAAGAGATAGTAACTGCATTGAAATGTAGGAAAGAAGACAAAGAAGTAAGTATTCTTAACAAATTTTTAAGATAAAGAATTACTAGTAATCCTAACTACTGAAGGAACAGTGTCAAAACACAATTTGGCTTTCCTATTAAAAATAATATTTTGAATGGCCTTTATTAACATCTTAATGTTTCCTTGCACTTAAAACTGAATAGATTTTTAAACTGTACTTGTCAAGATTATTATAAATCCCAAGAGCAACTTACTTAGGTCAAAATATTTGTCTTTTCCAGTTATACACTGTTGTTCAGCATGTAAAGCACTTCAATGATGTAGTGGAATTTGGTGAAAATCAAGAGTTCACAGATGATATTGAGTACTTGCTAAGTGGATTGAAGAGCAATCAGCCCCTAAACACACGTTGCCTTAGGTAAGACATCTAATACAAAACATGGAACCTGTGTTTGAAGGAGATACTGAATTAAATATGCAGCAGAGAAGTGTCCATGCTTTAAAATTTCATGGACGTTTACCTGGCACTTCTGCCCTGAAGAGTAAAGTTTGAACATAATCGTTAAGATTGTATATTTTGAATAATCATAAACAGTGTGGCTATGAAGGTGAAATAGTAAATTGTGCAGTAAGAGACATCTTTGACACACTTGTTATCCTTGCTGTAAATCAAAACAATCCTTTCTATCTTGCTCATGTAGGGCATTTTTTGTGTGATATCTGTTCTGTTTTCAATGCAAATTCATTTCTAAAATAAAATCCCTAAGACTGCAGAGTTTGGTGAAAATCTAGAACAGAGGTAATAGTGAGATGTTGTTTAACTTCAGCTGCCTCTTCTTTATCTTCTGTTAAGAAATAACAAAACTGGCAGCCACTAAAAGGACTGAAGCCTCAGTATTAATTGGGAGGTTCCTTAACTGGTCTTGGACAACTTTTCATATTCAAGTTACACATTATTGTGAAGTTGGCATCAAAAATGTTAACCTTACTTTGAAAAAGTTTGTGACTTGATACCGGTGTCAATTGCCTGGACATGAAAGTAATTGTAATGTTAAATAAAATAACCATGCAATAATATTTTTATATACCTAAATTTTCCTTTCCGTTCAGTTAAACTAAAATAGTAGAGAAAGAAAAGCTTGAATCATAGAGAGAGGTGATGGCAGTGCTTTGTGATTTGACTGTGGCTGAGAAGAAGCTTTCTGTGCCTCTAAGAGAGCTACTTTAAAATTTATTTGTTCCTCAGAAATTAGCAATTAATGTAGTTGCTGGAGTATAAGAATGAGAACTCTATCACCAGTTTGTTTATACACTATGATAAGAATAAATTAATATATAATGACAGTTTAGGAATAATTTCATACGAGTGCTCCTTATTTGCTCATGTGGCAAAATTAATCATATTTTTAACTAATTCTTCACAAATGTATATAATGGAATGTAACTTACATCAGCACAACAAAAAACTTTTTTTTCAGTTAACACATTAAGAGAAAAGTGTTTTTGCAAGGAAATCAATGTGTAAGGATAGGAGTAGACGTAAGAGACTCAAGCAGGTCAGTAAGCTCTAACTGGTGCTGTTGTGGTTGGAGACAGAAAGACCCCTTTTCCTTTTAAACACCTTACTGTGGGAATTTCTCAGAGGCAAGTTCCTCAGCAGTCATGGAAGAGTTGATTGCAGAATCACTCCCACATTAGTGCACATTTAAAAGCAATGTATTTTTAGCAGTTGTTATGTTGCACTGTGCTAGAAATGGCAGGCATCTTACTGAGAAAGCTCGGGGGAAAATGCCATTTTTAAAATAAACTGTTATACTGGTCAGTGATTACTGATAGATTTGTCAGATCTTCTCTGAAATCTATAGTGTTTCCATCAATTATAAATGCAGCAATAAATATAAAAAGAAGTTTTATGGAGGCATAAGTGAGACTAGTAAGTTAATAAGATAAGCACTAGATAGCCATGGAAGTTCACATTTACAATTTCTCATAATGTCTTGGTCTATAATGAGCTCTCCCATGTCTCTAAATCAGAGCTTCATGCTTAATCCATGGCATTTTACTTTCAATTTAACTACTGGAAATTTTCAGCTTTTTTTTTTAAGAAGCAAATTAAGGCTGCCCTTTAAAATCCTGATGTTAGTCAAGCTTAAACTAAAGCAGACATAGTTTGGTGCTGATAAGCAACTTGAATAAAACACTGCTCACCAGTCACTGTTCACCAATTACAAACCTGCCTTAGACAAATTTTAGAATAAACATTCCAACAGTTTACCAAGGTCTGAGGCACATGGTCAGTCCTGTGTTGAAGACTTGTTTATCTGCTGTTCTTGTTGAGTGTGTTCGTTTCAGTGGTTCTAACCCAGTTCATTCTCTCCAGTGTAATCAGCTTGGCGACCAAGTGTGCCATGCCCAGCTTCCGAATGCATCTGCGGGCACACGGGATGGTGGCCATGGTGTTCAAAACACTGGATGATTCCCAGCACCATCAGGTATGGATCCCCTGTGCATTTCATTGGAGTTTGGTGATACCTGGTCTGCTGGCTGGGGATTTTGTTCAAGGTCAAGCATCCAGTATGTTGTGTACTGGTGTGTGTGTATATATATATATATATAATGTGTGTGTATATATATATATATATAATATGTGTATATATGTATATATATGTATATATATGTATATATTTGTATATATATATGTATATATATTTGTATATATATATGTATATATATTTGTATATATATATGTATATATACAGTCTATCTCATGGTGCCTCTGGGATCAGTGGCTCCATTTTAGGGAGCACTCATTAGTGGCATAAAAAATTAGAGCACCTGTGTTCAACTGGCAAATTCCTTATTCCACTGTTGATGGGCTTCTGGGTTTGGAAATTTTTTTTTTAAAAAATAGGGATTTTTTAAAAATGGACTGTGATTTGGATTGCTATTTTACTTATTCTCTTAAGCTTTTACAGAGTTTTACTGTTGTATTTTAAATTCTTTCAAATACATTTGAAAGGAATCCTTCCTCCTTATATTTAGAGGTGGCTCTCAGTGCTCATCTCCAGACTTGCTTGTATGGGAATTACCACCTCTTCTGTAGCTGTTGTAGGGATTTTTTCATGTCTTGTGCTTTTCTCCTTGAGCACTGCTGTAATTGCAGTTTTGGGATTCCCTGAGCATATATAATGTTCTGTTGGATTCTAGGAAAGGTAAGTTTCATCTATTTATGGTAACATGACCTGAGAGTTAAACTGAAGCAGTTTGGTTTTCCTTCTTATTGATGTTACCTCTGTGGGGTATCCCTTGAGATATTTTTACAAAAGCTGGAAAGATGAGATTTTGCTTGAAATGGGTAGTAGCTATGTATATCAGTCAGGTTTATAATTTTCTGTAATAGCTCTAAGAAGAATGGCATACAATGCAGAATGCAACTTTGCACCCCCAGAAATAGACATTTCAGAGATGGTATTTGACATCTTACCGTGGGTGGGGGGGAAAAAAGCTGTATTTTAAGTAACTGTTTTAGAATAATAGCTTATTTTCCATCTCCCTCAAAAATTAGCAATGGCTAATTGTAAAACATAGGCACCAGGTTCAATGAGTTCATTATTTTGTGAGCTGTCAAAATAGTGCCAAGTGATACTAGAAATAAATGAAGTACAGTCACTCTATTTAGGACACTTGCCACCACTGAGTTGCAGGAGATCAGCAGAGGACAGCTACAGTTCCCTGGAAAATGTACAAGCTTGCTTGGGTGTATTTTTGGCTGTCTTTTAACAGTTACCATTATTCCTTCATTTTCAAAAGAACTAGCGCATGCAGTTGAAAAGGAAATTGCATGCTATTATTAGTCTGCAGTAACAAAAAGCATTGATTATTCACTATTTTCAGTATATTTGATGAAATGCTCTCTTTTGTCAAAGAAAAAAATTGATAGTTAATGTTTGAATAACGTTACAGTACATTCTTGCTACAGGTTTTACATTATTGTGAAATTACTGATTTTTCAAACTATTCTTGATAAATGGTAATGGGTATGCCCTGACTACTGACAGTATGTGCTTCAACACTAACATCTCTGGATAAGCTCACTGTCTATACTACCCTTTCATTCACTAATTATTTCACTGATACTAAATTTTTTTCCAAATGAATAGAAATTTCTCCACTAAATCTCAGTTCAAAGTAGCTGAAGAACAGTAAATCACACTCAGCTTTGCCTGCGTGGCTCAAATCCCTGTAAGATAAATAAGAACTGAGCTAAAAATGCACAGTTATTTGGTTAGTATTTTCTTAAAGTATTTTGAAGATGGGAAAACTGCCACAATGACACTATTAATGGAAACAAATATGAACTTATACTGCATTCGTTGTTGTAATGCAATAGAATAGACTGAGTGTACAGGGGGCTTTTAACATTTCCATAAGGAGTATAAAGTAGCAGTTGCATACTGGCAGTTGGCATTTCTTGAACCAGCAGGGAAAACAAAATGCCATCCATCGTACAGAGCTTTGCCCAAAAATAACAACGTGAAAATTACTTGTTCCACCAAATTTTTCTTGTAGACTTGTGTTTAAGCATAAGTTTTTAATTGGCTTTGTCTCTTCAGTAGTGCTCTGTAAAGATTTTGAAGCATTATTAATTTTTAAAATAAAAACTATATTTCCATTATAACTGTCAATAGTTAAGCACGTAAATGTGGTTTTATAATGTCTTCAGCATGAGAATAACTTAAAAAAAGATAAAAGTGCATTATATGTAGTGCTGAACCCTAGAAAATAACCATCTGTTCCCACAAGCTGGAGTATAAATAGAACAAGCAAGAGAAGACAAGGATGAGAGTGGGTGTAAGTGGTCTGCCATTTCTGGAGTGTGTGTTCAAACTAGGATGTTTTCCTGAATTCTGAAGAAGTATGGAGTGCAAATCCATAGTTAGATACTCCATGAAATTTGTCTAGAGCAAATTGTATTTATTTTACTTTTTTTCTCTTCTCTGCTTTTATTTGGAAGCAGAATGTGTTTTATGCATCTTGAGGAGTAGAGTGGGATGGAGGAGGCTCACCTGAAAAAATCACTCTTCTGCTGCAGTCTGTGAGGGTGGCATTTGGAAGGATTGATTTGGTTCTTTGGTTGGGTTTTTTTGTTCTTTTAGAATCCTGATCAAATATGAGTTGTAACAACGATTTTTCCCTCATTCCAAACTCAGAATTGTCTGTATGGTAGGGCATGAGATAGCTTTCAATCAGTGTGGTTAATTAAACACTTAAAAAGGATCAGAGCAAAATGTAGAATTGTTTTATTTGAGATGAAGACTATAGGGACTAGGAGAAACCAGCTTTCCAAAACCCTTATCACTGGTATGAAGCTAAAGCAGGTTTGTTCCATGCTGTAAGCACCATTCACATTTGAGATCCTTGGAGTATCTGTAAAGCATTTCTGAGTAAGGATCTAAGAACAGTCTCTGACTGTTTGAAATAAATAATAATGGCGGCCCAGATTATAAATCCAGCACTTTCCCTCTGTGAACTGCTGCATACTTTATAGTTGATAGAAACTCTCTTGGGACCTTCAGCATTTTTTTTTAAACCAGGAAACTCACCTAGATAAAGCTGGTCATTAAAATATAGTTCTTCATAGATGTTGAAGTCCCACATTGGCTGAACAATAATTAGCTAACCTTTGGTTCCTCTGGAATGTGTGCATTCCTGTGTCCTGTTTTACCACTTCCATTCTGGAAGAACCCAGTTGTTCAAGGAACCTGACATGTGCAGTTTAAGCCAGCTGCAAGTAAATGAAGAGTAAACAATTTCTGTGATTAAAACAACGAAATTGCAAGGCTGATGGGAGAAAGTTATTGAAAATCAAAGGTAAACAATGTATACCTTCTGCAGACAGGTCACAGAGATGCTTTCTGCCTTACATCTGGCAAGGCTGAAGTAGTGATAAAAGGCTGGGGTAGCCTTTGGAAACTCTTCCTTCCTTCAGTAGTTCAAATGCATCTTTGGTAGTTGGTCAGATTAAAGTCCTTATTCACCTGAGGATTTCCTAACTCAGACAGGAAGGAGTTTTGACATAGCTTTTGATAGACTGTCAGCTGCCTAATCCTGCCTTGGAAATGCTGATACTGCTTAGTATGACCAGGTATGATTATTACTTCTAAAATAAACAGAGTAGATGATGATTGCTTTGATGGTTGGCTGAACTCTAAACAAGATGTTAATCTGCTATGACACAGAGTTCTGCTCTTTCCTGTTGAGCTGTACAACATTTATATTCCAGAATTAGTTTGTTTCCATGTTTATATATCTTATACCGAAACAATTTTTTCTGTAACTCCTCCAGTTATTGACAGAGGTTTCTGACAATTTTGTGCCCAGCACACCTCTGCTCCCAGTGAGCATTTCTCCTCTTTCCTGTAACTTGGAGCTCAGTGCTCTCAGTCCAAGTGCAGTACTTAGACACCAGGGATGGATGGCTTTGCTTCACTGCTGTCACTTCCTGACAGTCATTTTCTGCCTTGGCTTTTCTGGAACCTCATAAAAGTAGAGTTTAATTCTTTCTTCAAGAAGAATCAAGTATTCTTTAGCCAGTTAGATGTGCCTGTACACCAATTCTGTATAAGATATGGGTGGTCAAGTTAATAACGTTTATGTGTTAAGGACTGATGGGGATGGACAGTGAAGCTGGTTCACACTCTGGCTGCATCTGAAAATCAGAATTCCACTGGAAAGAAAATGTGTTTATGCTGGATAAGTTTGGATAAACTATTAACTGACAGACCCATTTGGCAGAATCAGAATTTATGTCCCGAGGCACTCCCTCCCTGCAGACAGTGTCCCTATCATCTCTGGCTTTTCTGGTGCTGTCACCAGTTCATCCCCTCAAACCAGAATGTTCACCTACCTTGCCATGTACCCTGAGCTGGAGTTACTGTTTCTTGCTCTGTCTGCAGCATTGAGTCTCTAAAAAGTAGAAATCCCTGCTTTTCTATGAGGGCTTTGTGAATATATTGAGTGCTTTATGTCTCAGTTTTACTTGTCAGGAGAATGCATTAGTAACTTGCTAGAAGGAATCTCCATTCAACAGTGGGTGCTCATGCAAGTGCTAAGACTGGGGCTCTGTCAGGCATTTTCTTTTATGAATCTTCAGCTTGTTTATTAAAAATAATGAAAGGTCTGCCTGAGATGTTAGTAAAAGCTAACTTTTTTTTTTTCTTTCTCTCCCAACCCAAGAATTTGTCCCTTTGTACAGCAGCTCTAATGTACATCCTTAGTAGAGATCGCTTGAACATGGATTTAGACAGAGCTAGTCTAGACCTGATGATACGGCTTCTAGAATTGGAACAAGATGCTTCCTCTGCCAAGCTGCTGAATGAAAAAGACATGAATAAAATTAAGGAGAAAATTCGGAGACTGTGTGAGACTGTTCACAACAAACATCTCGATCTCGAAAACATCACGGTGGGTAACATGCTTTTATTGGAAAGCCTTCACAGTTGTGGAATGCTTAATAAAATGAAATTTGCAAGCATCATCCTTCATTTCACATCCCCAGCCAAGGATTCCTGCTGTTTCATCTACCTTTTCTATATTCCTGACTGCACTGCAAGTGTTTTCTTCAAATTGGAAATTTCCTTTTTCAGAAGTTGTTAGTAGGGTAAAGTTAGGATGTTTTCAGCTGTCTGAGTCTGTTTGCCCCTGTTAAGGGTAGCTAGTTACAGGGAGCAGTTGCAAACAAGGAGCACTAAATAACTGTGTGCTTGAAGCCCACACTTAGATTGATTGACTCCATTTCTTTGCCTAAGTTTTACAAGTACTTTCACAAACAGGGGTTTGCGTATGGAGTTAAGAGTATTGTGTACTAAATTAAAGCTGTGGTGCAGGTTTTGACATTTAAAAAAAAAAACCTGTCCTGCAGAAACTGATTTTCCCCTACCCAAAGTGTGGCAGTTCTGTTGCTTATCATGAATGTAGATGAATTTTTTCCTTCCTTTCTCAAACATACTTGTTCTTTATGAAAATACCTTCATCTGTAGCAGAATGAGCTGGCTCTGTTTAGGTTCTGTTTAAAAAGAAATTGGATGCTATCATCAAGCTAGCTTAGAAAATGAAAAGGCTAAGTTGCAAGGTTTTTTAGAATAGTGTATTTTAAGA
Source organism: Zonotrichia albicollis (assembly GCF_047830755.1). Lineage (NCBI taxonomy): Eukaryota > Metazoa > Chordata > Aves > Passeriformes > Passerellidae > Zonotrichia > Zonotrichia albicollis. The sequence continues at coordinate 24,027,149 of NC_133825.1, read as the reverse complement.
ATTGATTGACAGATTGATTAGATGAGTGGCCATAAATTACAAAAACAAGTTAATGTGTCTTTGCTTTTGCCATATTTCAGTATAGTTGATGTTAGTGTAATCTTAATTTTTTGACATCCTGTATACATTCTTTTCAAGATTCTTATTAGGGTTTTTGCCATTTTTTCTGTAATGCTTATAGCCTTTTTTCTGTAACGCTTAGGCTCAATGGGAGAAGCTTCTGATTTATTGCTTATGAAGTGAGCTTTTCACAGCTTTGTCTGTGCAAGTAATGTTCTAGCTCCTGGCAGTAATCTGCAGTCAGGATTGTGTTCTATATTCAGTTGGACTAAAAGATGTGCCTTGTTGAGCTGGCACTTTGTTCTGTAGCTTTTGGGACTTTTGTGTCACTTTAGGAAGAGTTTCTTTGGGGTATTTTCTCTCCAAATTCTGGCTATGGAACAGAGAGCTGAATTGATATCAAGAGCCACTGTTCTGTAGCTTTAGCAAGAGCTGAATTTTGAGTGAGGAAGACAATATCCATGACATCATTGTTAACTTTGGTAATCAGGTTGTGTGGTGACAATGGAATACAAATTGCCATTTTTAGGCTTGTTTCATACAAAGACATGAAAGGTGCTGGCAGGGAGCTTGAATTAACTTTCTGGCCTTGGAAATCTGCAGAGAAAGAAAGAAAGAAATGAGATTATATTCTGCACTTCAGTTTACAGTCTGAAAATACCACCACAGAAGGAAATCTATTCTCTAGGTGGTGATTAGCTAGGATTTGGTATAATCAGAGTCTTCTTTCAGTGCTGTTTTGGCACTGAAGGCAGCTCACATAGCAGAGTTTGTCAGTGCCAGGATATCTCTTGCACTATAAAATGTAAGACAGCTCCCTTTATTAAGCATGGAACAGCTGGTGCAGGTTCCTCATTGCTAAAGCATCCAGCCACAAAGACCACTGTCTCCTGCTTGAGCTTTTCTCATATTCATAATCTGATCTAGCCTGTTGCTTTTTTATGAACTGGAATTCTCTTCTTGTTTTTTCTTAGACATGGATTTTAAAAGGAGAGGATATATCAAAAGGGTCTCTTGTCTTGTGAGGAAGTTGTTCATAAGTAAAGGGCATTAATATCCTCAGCCATCAGTTTCAGCTGCTGTATTTGAGGGTTTTTCCCTGAGGCAGCTCTATTTCTTAAATTTATTTCGAGCTGTTGCTGTAAATGCATTGAATATTGTAGTACCTCACAGATGGAAACTGGTTTCCTCCCAGCTGCACCATCTAGAAGCAGAGACTGTATAGTATTTAGAGAATATTTGCAAGCCAAATGAGATGATTAGGTTCTCTTTCAGTTTAAAATAGTAGCAATGGTAAGTTGAGACCATAATGAACTTCATATGTTGAAGATCAAGCTGCTTTCATGTAGATCCCTGTCATAAGATACAATAAGTAATCTCTGTTTTGTACTAAATGACAGGCAGAAAATGTAAAAAAAATGCAAATCTTCTGAGGGTGAAGAAAAGCTCTGTGCTTTTTCAGACTCAGACATACCCAGTGAGAAACAAGAGGATTGCAGCAGATGTTTTTATACCTCCAGTTTGTGCGTAACCAGTCACACCTTGGCTTGTTTGAATCTTACACAGATCAGGAGAATGTGATCAGTTTGCCTTCCTCTTTCCATAGACAACCTTGTTTGTGTGTCTGTCTAGAAATGAGGTTGGACTAAGTTTTAAATATTCAGAAGTTCTGTTTTTTTTGATGGCTATTTATGTTAAACACATAAGCCCAGAAACCAAGGAGGTGTGTGCAGGTTGAGTTTGTTCCAGGCTGGCTGTGCTGCATTAGAAGAAGATAAACCTGAAGAACCTGACCTTCACCTCAGCAAATGGCCCTTACCTTCAGTGAGCACAGCCCTCTGCAGCTCCTGCTTTTGCAGCTGCCTCCTCACTGTTGCATCAGAACAAAAGCCTTCGGGGTGACTTCTGTTTTCAGATGGTGAAAGAGCTTATTCTGGTTTTTGTTCTCAGCATAAGGCTGGAATATTAAGGCAACCATGTTTTGGGCCTTTGGTGTTAAAATTTTGTAGTAATTGACAAAAAAATTTGAATGTAATGGATTATTTTAGTCAAAAGCAAAAGGGTTACAAGGTTTCATTGCTTTTATTTAAAAAAAGGAGAAAATTGGTATCCTTATTAAGTGTGTACAAATATCAGATTATATTCTCTTATTTGAAGTCCTGGTGCCCTATGACAGGAAACTAATAACTGTGTTTTAAATATTGTGTGGCCTTTGAGCTTTTATGGTGTAGGTATTTAGGAAATTACCTGACCTACAGTAGATTTTCTGCTACTTGTGTTCTCTTGATCCTCACAACCCTTTGCTGAATCAAGGATTCTTTCATTGGCCCTGGAGGAATGCTGTTACTGTTATGTTCATAGTGACAATGTGCTGCAGTACTTGCTCCTACAACCCAGAAACAACTTTGGGTGTTAACTCTTCCTTATCTGATCTTTAACTCTCTTTTCCTTTTTGGAAATGAAGTATTTTGAAAGCAAGAAAAGCAGCTGGATATGCTAGGGAGTGGGGGGAGGGCTCATACTGACACAATGGAGTGTTTGCTCAAGCCTGTTGAGTACTGTTCTACTTCCATTTGCAGGGAGTGAACTTACCTTTACTGTTGCTGAATTTATATGTATGTTCCTCCTTTTTCCAAAAAAATATATCAGTAAATAGAATAAGGTGTCCTGCAGTTGTTCAGTTTAATTGCTTTATTCTGTAGGTTTAAAATTAAAACCACAAGATACCTGCATTGGAAGCAAATGTGATCTTTGAGCAGCACAGCCCCTGTATCTGAGATTGAGAAGCTCTGTTCACTGGGGATTTTCTTGATTTTTTTTTTTTACTGCCTGACTGATTTGTCCATTTACTTCCTCCACTTGTTTATTTTGGTAACAAGAGAAACAGATGACAGGAGTCTGCTTGGGTTTTCTAAGCTATTAATAAAATAAAGAAATTTTGAAAATGCCAAATATCTTTTTTATCAGTATTGTCATTTTTTAAAGATATGCATATTTTCCAGTCTATTCTTGCTCCCTCTGGTGGTGCCTCTCAGAGCCTGTACTTTCGTTTTTGTGGTTTTCCTGTGACGTGTGTTTGTGTGGCTTGGTATATTGGCTGCAGCTGCATTTGATGATTTCACTAACTCCAGAACCTCTCTCTTTCAGACTGGGCATTTGGCAATGGAGACGTTACTGTCTCTCACCTCAAAGCGAGCTGGGGACTGGTTTAAAGAAGAGCTGCGGCTTCTGGGTGGTCTGGATCATATTGTAGATAAAGGTATAGTGGGGATACTGCCTTGACAGCATGACAAAATAGTGAATTGCAATAAAATGTTTGCTTTTTGTGATGTTCCTTTCCTGTGGTTAAAAATAGAAATAGTATGTATTTTTCTTAGCAGTGTTAAAAATAAAATACACAATTCAATACCAAGTAACTGAGAAATATTAGTGATTTTAATCTGTTTCAGGTGGGATTCAAAGTAGTTTGCATGTTAAACAGAATGTGTAGAATTTTCCATTACAATGTATGAGAATAAAAGTGGCTTAAGCTTGGATGGAATGCTGTTACATATCTCTGTACAGCACACTTATTCTAGAGTAGAATCTCCTTCATAGTCTCCTAGAATTATTTTCAGACCAGATATTTTTAAACTAAATATACCAAAGGAAGTAAACCCTTCAAGAAGAAATTCGGTGGGGGGAGGGTTCAAAGATATGCCTCAGTTAGTGTGGTTTTGATCAGAATCTCCTAGCTAGGAAAAGGGACAGTTCTAAATGAGTTCTTGACCTGAATAAAGCTTGGTCTTGAATAAGCAGTGGGAGAACAAAGAAAGGACTGGAGAGATGGAAGTATTTAATTTGAACATAGTTTCAAGTTATTGTTTCAGAGTTGTAAAGTCTGGGAAATGTGTGCTTGTCCTGTCTCATTTCTCTTCTAAAAGACTCCCTTAGAATTAAGGAACATAGTCATGTGCTGAACACTGTTATTAGCAGGAGAAAATAATATATATGGTTAGGTAATTTGTAACAGCAATCTAAAACTTGTCAAGACAATGTTGTAAGGGGGTTTTTTTTCTCATTTACCTGGAGAAATGAAAAGTTTTGGAGTGCTGATCATGTCCTCATGATTATTTCCTGCCATTAGAGGGGTGCCAAGTGTAAAACAAGTTGATAACTCTTGAGTAGCTGCGTAGTTTGTACACCTGGCTTTTGGAGACCTTTTACTTATGGAGAAAAAAAACTTCTTTTTGTGTTTAGTTAAAGAATGTGTGGATCACCTAAGCAGTGATGAAAACGAAGAGAAGTTGGTTGCTTCCTTATGGGGTGCAGAGAGATGTTTACGGGTCTTGGAAAGTGTGAGTATGAGCAGATTTCTGAGAGCTGCTTCTTAAGCAGGTCTGGTTTACCGTCTTTCAGTGTATAGGCACATTATAGCTCTATAAGGTTGATTTTTATTTTTTTACAGACTGTACTAACTTTCTGATGCTTATCAGCATTTCTGTAATGTTTGAGAATTTAATTTGCTATTCTGTATGTGTGTACCGCATTCCAAGATTATTTGTGTTAAAAATAACTAAATATAACAGGATACTTTTTCTTAAGTTCCTACAAAAAGCTGCTGTTTATGGATGTTGTTTTTGAGGCATGAGTTTTGACTCTCCAATGTGTGTCTAGTAATAACTGAACATTATAGAAGTGGGATTTTCTTAGAAGCAATAAATCAATGCTAGGAGTTGCTACTTTAAGCCATCAGCTGGGGAAGTGCTGAAAATTGTCCTGAAGGGCAAACGAGCCCTGTCATCAGTTGAGTGTGTAAATGCAGATGGTAAATATTTCTTGGAGAACATGTAAGAAAATCAAAATACATGGTACTTTTGTAGAGTTTACTTGACAGGAATGGGGTGTGTGTGTTTCTCTGCAATGCCTTCACTGAGTTTGATGTTTGTTACTGGTGTTACCCTGTTTTTGTGATACCCTGAGGAAGCAGAGGAGCCTTGTTATATTCTAGCAACACATCTCCACACATCAGCAAACATTTGGGATCAGAGTACAGGTCAATGAATCTTGCTCAATACCTTAAACCCAAATTAGAGGGCAAATAGTTACAGTGGTCGCTTATTTTCTTCACTAAAGTAGAAGGACAGACTTAAAGATAGTGTCTGTGCAAGCTAAAATCTGAGAAACATGAACAATTGTTGAAGGGAGTTTTAAAAATTCTCTTTACCCTTCTTCTCAGCAGTGAGAAAAAAAAAAATCAGAGTAATTTTCTGCTTTTATATTCAATAGATGGAATTGCCAAACAGGAGTAGAAGAGCCTTGTCTAGTGTTAGAAAATTCAAATTTGGACTTAGGGGTGTTTGTGGTGTAGTAAGATCCCTAGAAACTTGGGAGAGATGACAAAATTCAAAACACGCCAAATCATGCAAGTCCAAGAAAAGAACTTCTGTTGCTTCTGAAAATTGACTCCAAATTTCAGTCAAGGGAATCAAGGAAAACCTTGTGTGTTATGGTTGAATGCATAATAAGCTTTCAGAAGTTGATTTGATGTCAAGTCCTTAAAATGCCACATATATGATTGTGTTCTCTATACACACTTGGATGCTGTAGTCCCAGAGAGTGGATTCAGGGTTCTGCTGTGGCAAAACATTCTGCTGCATGTTTCTGTACTTTATCAGGGGAGATGGTTTTATCTTCAATGCCACAGTTATTTCGAGATGAAAACTCCA